>NC_060125.1:46668041-47297764 GCF_021461395.2 Schistocerca americana
TCTAAGTTGGTATTGTGTGTCAACTACTTCTTCACTGTCATCTACAAGGGAATGTGGTCTGCCCTCTGCCATTGTTTGTTAGGTTCGCGCACGTGGTTGTATGAAATTCCTGCGCGATAAAGTTACGCAATAGCTTGCTAAGCCTTCTGGGATGCACTGACGTAATGGTGACGTATACCTAAAAATTGACTACGCTCGCACAAAATGACACGATGGATGTTAATGATCAGAGACAACTGAATGCCAACGTCGTTTATGCAATATGCAGAAGCAGACAAATGAATTTAATTTTTTTAAGCCAATACTGACTATAACAATACCTGAAATTATACATTGCTACTAAATGTCTACCTACAAAATACCTCCATGCACTTTCTACTGGATTTGGATAGGTTGATGGAAAAAACACAGAAGCTTGCTACATGAGAGGGCATTAATGAAAGTTCTCAACGGAAATAAAAAAGGTACACACTCTTGCGTGTCTGCAACTGCTGAAGAATTTTTCGAAGTCCAAATGTTCTTTTCACGGCCGTTCCGCTTTTTATTTACCAGTTCAGCAAATCAGTATTGTTTCCGGCATAATTTTGTCGTGGTACATGAAAATAAGTGACATCGATTAGCAACGACCAAATAGAAAAATATTTTTTTAAGATCTTAAAAATTTCAACTCTAACAAATACAAGATAATTACAAAGGCATTTCGAACAACAGCGTGAAATATTTTTAATTTCGTTTCGCGTCCCTGTTCGGGCACCAATATAAAAATTACTTTTATTACTAATAATATCAATATTTATATATGCGTTTGGAGAGAGAGAGAGAGAGAGAGAGAGAGAGAGAGAGAGAGAGATTGATTTTCGATTGAGATCTTTACTTTAAGTCGTAACTGGTACCTGTATTTTGGTTGCTGCCTCCTTGAATGATCAGCTTCTGCACCAGTTGTTGACGTATTGCAATTTGGAGGAATTTATTGTTCTTTAAGGTTTAAAATACGACTCTGTTAGTTACTCGGCAGTATTGGCACACAAACTTCTTTCAAACTACACGTCCTGCTACATCAAAATTGGTCAGTGCAGTTCAGCACCATACTATTGTCCAAGAACATAATCCAATTACTGTAATTAATAAATTATGAGAGGTTGTTGCTTATTGAATGAAAACTATTGAAAATGCATTTCTTTTCCTGTATTTTAGCGAACTTTGTTCACTTACAATTCTGTCGATTGGTAGACGGCGACGACAATGAAGTCCACCTCCTTTTCCAAAAACAAGATATTTCTATTCTTCACTTCCAGAAAATATGTTTACATAATTGTTTGGCAACTTTTACACATACTTCACTCGGTTTCATCACTAAAATATCAATTTTCATTAAACGTAACAACACGTTCTGAGCGACGGCCTAGCAACACGTCCTCTTTCCACAAGATACAGATTAACACTTTTTTTTTAACAAAATCAATTGTCTTTTTTTTAGTCCATACTCAAAGATTCCCTAATACTATCGTTGCGTGGATTGCGCCCTAAAGAGTTTCTTGCTGTCCAGCTGCGCTTCACTTCGCTTCAAGTACTTTTTGGATGACATTTACATATACGGTATTTACATACATTCTTGAGCTTCTCAGAATAAAATCAGGCACAAATTAGTTAAAGATGAAAAAGGGGCAGTGAGGCTCACATAACATTACAGGTAGGCGGCAGCTCCCCTACAGTTCGCAGTCATTGGCAGAGCACCGGTCGAAACACACCACCATCCTAGTACGTTGCATCACCACCCGGCACCCTGGATCCTCGCAGCATGCTACGCTGTGTGCCAAAAACGCGATTGCGACGTTATGTGTAGTAATAGTTTTTAACCTCCTCTGAACTAGCACACTGTAGTTTACAAGGTTGTTTCATGTCGTTTTTATATACCGCAGCATACAGCTGTAATGTGTAGATGAAGTAGTGTTACTCTTTGAGCAGTGACTTCTTTTAACAGGGTGTTATTATTAGTAGCACTCCGATTTTTTTAACATCACTCCAGTTCACGTATCTCTGTAACTTCTATGCATATACCAGTTTAAGGGATTCTTTCAGTTATTGTTTTAGACTGAGTCTTCTTCCTGCCAATTTACATATGGAGTAGAGAGATTTATTTCGACTTGTAGGTGAACAGAGATTCCTATATAGACCTACTATTTATTTTGAGACCATCTGCTACTAGTTTCGTGTGGTATTGTGAATTTTTTCCAGCCAGAGAATACAAATTGTGTGACACGTCAATTTTGAGCCGTATTGCAATTTTAGGCACTCGTTGTTTACAATACAACATAAATGTGTAAATTGGAGCGACCTTTACTTCAGTTTCTCACCAAAAATAATAAAGCACACCAACAAAACTTTTCTCTCTGGCATCTTGGCGGAGATGGCTCTGTCCCGCCATTTCCAGGGGATGGGAGATTGGTTGGGGGTGGCTGACGTCGTAGGAGTGGGCAGAGGGGTGTGGCAGAAGGGAGAGACCAGTAGCACCCTCTGGTGGATGCAGTACAAACTAGCTCAGTCGGTCCCTGCGCTTCGAGGCGAAAACATGCATCTCCGAGTAAGGCTACTGAAGATAGCCCAAATTAGCTGTAAACATATAAGCAAAATACTCTGCCTCTTTCTCCAGCACATAATTACCGTTTCCCACCGAAAACAAGTACACTAACTTCCCCTTCCTCTTCGGTAGCTGGACAGAGATCGACCATTTCCCGCCATTTCCAGAGGTTACATCTTAGGAAGAGTGGAGGGTTGGTGATGTCATAGGAGTGAGGGAAAGGTTTGGCGGAGTTAGGGTAGTGGAGGTACCCTAATTGCCACTCTTTCCGCCAAAATTTCCTGCCATTTCCTTGGGGTGGAGAGGGGTACGATGTCATAGGAGGTGGGAAAAACCCATCCGCTATTTTGTATAAATTATTTGTCTTAACATCAGCTCTGTTCAACTACTAATATGGTGACTTGCCATCTTGCTGGAAAAGATAATCTGTGTTTGTATCCCGTTGTAATTGAAGCGCTATATAATGTTCAAGCATATCTATGTATGATACGCTGTTACAGTTGCAATTGACTGTTTATAAAAGAAAGGACCATAAATCTTGTTTCAGGTTACTGTCAAAAAAAATTTACATTAGGTGAGTCGCGTACATGTTCGATAATGTGACATGGTTTCTGTTCACTGCATATCCGAACTTTATATCGTCAAACGTATCTACACAATAGACAGCTCTTTATCATTTTCTCTTAAGGCTTGCAACAGTTCCAATTTGTCAGACCCCGACCCGACGTCCTACGTGAAACGATTGTACCAATTAATAACAGTTCATGTTCAGGTGCTGGCTTGTGATATTTATTCCTAAATTATCTCTTAACTCTAATAGCACATTCGCATAAATGGAACCATAGTTACGTAGTTAGTTACATATTGACAGGTCATTTGAGCGATTCTTTTAATGAAATGTTGTGGAACGTCCCTATAAGGGTATATATACTTGATTAACGTAAACATTAAGTGAAACATAATTATTTATGTCCTGCTCATATAACTACGATTAATTTCTTTAAACTGGATATCAGTTTTTAAGCAGAAATTCTTCGATGGAGTTGAAGGACTCGTCCAAGAGAAATGATTTTCAACATGATATAAAACATCCTTCGCTACCTGTCAAACATTTTAAGTTACTGGGCAAATGATCAAAAATTTTTGTTGCTGCAATTTCGGCTCCTTTCTGAGCCAATATGTACACTCAAAATTTGGGAACATTCTACCCTATCCGCTTTCTTCTTCTCATTGACTATACCAATTTTACACAGAGGTGGAGTCCCTGCACGCCCACACCGGCATGATGGCCAACTCAAAAGGTCTACTGCCCTCTCTGCACAAGTGTTAGTTTTCATTAATGTGAGGTGTCGCAGGATGTGGGTACTTCGGTGTTCTACATCTGTATCTACATCTACTTGCATACACTGCAAATCGTATTTAAGTGACTGTCAGAGGCTTCATCGAACCACCTTCACAATTCTCTATTAATCCAATCTCGTACAGCGCGGGGAAAGAACGAACACTTATATCTTTCCGTACGAGCTTTGATTTCCCTTATTTTATCGTGATGACCGTTTCTTCCTATATAGGTCGTTGTCAACAAAATATTTTCGCATTCTGAGGAGAAAGTTGATGGTTGGAATTTCGGGAGAAGATTCCGTTGCAGCGAAAAGTGCCTTTCTTTTAATGATGTCCAGCTCAAATCCTCTATCTTTTCAGTGACACTCTCTCCCGTATTCCGTAATAATACAAAAGGTGCTGCCTTTCTCTGAACTTTGTCAATATACTCCGTGTGGTGTCACCGCCAGACACCACACTTGCTAGGTGGTAGCTTTAAATCGGCCGCGGTCCATTAGTACATGTCGGACCCGCGTGTCGCCACTGTCAGGGATCGCAGACCGAGCGCCACTACAAGGCAGGTCTAGAGATACGGACTAGCACTCGCCCCAGTTGTACGGACGACGTAGCTAGCGACTATACTGACGAAGCCTCGCTCCTTTGCCGAGCAGATAGTTAGAATAGCCTTCAGCTAAGTCAATGGCTACGACCTAGCAAGGCGCCATTAGTAACACGGCATGTATCTAAAGAGTCTCACTTGTATCGCCACATCTCCAGATGTACCAAAAGGATGGATTAAAGTTAAGTATTCCAGAAGCTACGTACTTTTCCTTATATCATTCATTACGTATCCTGTTACAGACCTATCTCTTGCCTGCTAAACGCGTGCCTTTCGGCTTCCTTGCATTGTGTCTAGGCTGTCTTGCCTAGACACAACACTCCGTCAGTCCTGTCTGTTTAGGATCCCACACAGCGCAGCAGGATTCTAAAAGAGGACGGACAAGCGTAGTGTAGATAGTCTCCTTAACTGATTTGTTACATTTTCTGAGTGTCCTGCCAATAAAACGCAATCTTTGGTTAGCCTTCCCCACAACATTTTCTATGAGTTCCATCGAATTTAACTTGTTCTTAATTGTAATTCCTAGGTATTTAGTTGAATTTACTGCCTTTACATTAGGCTGTTTTATCATGTAATCGAAGTTTAACGGATTCATTTTAGTGCTCATGTGGATGACCTCACACTTTCCATTATTTAGGGTCGATTGCCATCGAGCAGAGAAGGCATTGATTGTTTTTTGCCGCTAACATACTTCACATACGACCAGAATCTCTTTGGATTTTCTGCCAGGTTGCGAGACAAAGCTTCGTGGTGGAAACTGCTATAAGCATCTCGCATTGAAGTCCATGCTAAATTTCGAGCTTCTGTAAAGGATCGCCAATCTTGGGGATTTTGCGTCTGACCCGTTTTGTATACCAAAGAGGATGAGCTGCGGTGTTTGTTAATTTATTTTGTATAAATCTCTCAACTGCTGTCCATACTACTTCTCTGAATTCAAGCCTCATATGGTCTAGACTTATTTCATTAATGTAGAAGGAGTGGTGATTGTCTCTTAGGAAGGCGTCAAGTGAACTTTTATCTGCTTTTATGAATAGGTATATTTTTCGATTATTTTTGGAGGATTTCGGGGCTACAATATTCAATCTCGCTACGACAACCCTGTGTTCACTAATCCCTGTATCCGTGTCGATGCTCGTTGTTAACTCAGGTTTATTCGTTGCTAACAGGTCAAGTGTGTTTTCACAAGCGTTTGCTATTCGCGTGACTCATGAACTAACTGCTCGAAATAATTTTCAGAAAATGCGTTTAGCACAAATTCGGTTCATGTTTCATACCTACCTCCGAAATTAAATATGTATTTTTGCCAACATATCTAGGGTAAATTAAAATCACCACCAGCTATTATCGTATGAGTTGGGTGCGTGTCTGAAATCAAACTGAAGTTTTCTTTGAACCTTTCAGCAACTGTATCATCTGAATTAGGAGGTCCGTAAAAGGATCCAATTATTATTTTATTCCGGTTGCCAACAACGACCTCTGCCCATACTAGCTCACAGGAACTATCTACTTCAATTTCGCGACAAGATAAACTACATCTAACAGCAACAATCCACCGCCAATCGTGTTTAGCCTGACCTTTCGGAACACCATTAGGTTCTTTGTAAAAATTTCGGCTGAACTTAACTCCGGCTTTAGCCGGCTTTCACTGCCTATAACGATTTGAGCATCAGTACTTTCTATTAGCGCTTGGAGCTCTGATACTTTCCCAACACAGCTACGACTATTTACAACTGTCATACCGGTGGTTCCTGTATCTACGTTCTTCCTGTGTTCGGCCTGCACACTTTGTGGCTGAAGCTCTTCTTGTGATTTCGCGAGACCCTCTAGCTTAAAAGGCCGCCCCCTCCACGCCACACAGCCCCTGCTACCCGTGTAGCCATCTCCTGCGTATAGTGAACACCTATTCAGCAGTACCCGAAACCCAACCACCCTTTGGCGCAAGTCGAGGAATCTGCAGCCTATATGCTCGCAGAACCGTCTGAGCCTCTGATTCAAACCCTCCACTCGGCTGTGTACCACAGGTCCGCAATTGGTCCTGTCGACTATGCTGCAAACTGTCAGCTCTGCTTTCCTCTTGCAAACAAGACTGCCAGGCCTTACCTCTTCTGTTAGCCGTTCGAAACCAGAGAGTATGTCTTCTGAGCCAAAGTGACACACATCATTGGTGCCGACGTGAGCAGCCACTTGCAGCTGGCGGCACCCTGTGCTCTTCATAGCATCCGGAAGGACCTGTTCCACATCTGGATTGACTCCGCCCGGTATGCACACGGAGTGCACATTGGTTTTCTTTCCCTTCTTGGCAGCCATGTCCCAAAGGGACCCCATAACGCGCCTAATGTTGGAGCTCCCAACTATCAATAATCTCATCCTCTGTGACTGTCCGGATCTTGCAGGCTGAGAGGTTTCCTCTGAAACAGGACAGGCGACAGCATCTGGCTCAGCGACAGCGTCAGCCACAGACAGCTTCTGGTACCCGTTTGTCAGACAAACTGGGGCGCCTTACGTGCGGCCGCCTGCGAAGTCTTTCGCCGCCTGCTAGGCCCTGGGGCGATCTCCTCTCGACCACAAGTGAGGGTCAACATCAGTGCGAGTAGTAACTGAGATGTCCACCGGTGAGGACCGATCGGAGGACTAGGCCGTGCCAGATCCCCAATGCCGGCCCACAACAGTGGAGCCCATCCACTGTGGCCTCAAGCTGTGTAACCGAAGCCATCACAGCCTGAAGCTGAGAGCGAAGTGTCACCAACTCGGTTCGCATCCGCACACAACAACCGCAGTCCCTGTCCATACGCATGTCTGATTAAGGTTAACTATTAATACGCGCTCATCTGAAGACAGACTGGGTCGAAAGTCGTATGAAGGGTAGTGGTTTGCAAGGCAGAGGGAAAATTAGAGCTAAGGCAAGAGCCAAGGGAAGAAAACCTAGTAAGAGCAGTAGCGGATGTCTTGCTGCCAGCGACAGGTCATGCAAGGGTAGGCTTTGTTAGTAGTGGGTATCATGCACGTCGATAGCTTTGACGTTTCGCGGTGCTGTACCTCGGCGGCTGCCGCTGGGTTCCGGTGTTGATCTCTCAGTCAGCGTCAGCGTACCTGTAACAGTTAGGTTCATCATCATTTTGTGTCTAACAGGTCATCAGATGGACAGTGCCGGCCGGGGTGGCCGAGCGGTTCTAGGCGCTACAGTCTGGAACCGCGCAACCGCTACGGTCGCAGGTTCGAATCCTGCCTCGGGCATGGATGTGTGGGGTGTCCTTAGGTTAGTTAGGTTTAAGTAGTTCTAAGTTCTAGGGGACTGATGACCTCAGAAGTTATGTCCCATAGTGCTCATAGCCATTTTTGATGGACAGTGTAGAGCGATGATGTTGGCGATTTGTTTGTGCGTTAGTTGGCGAGCTCGTCGATTTCCCTGCTGTAGCCTGTTGGCCGGCTTTAATAGTAGCCGGTATATCCAGTCAACATTGCTGATATGCAGGGGCTTGACGACGTTTGCCGCTTGTTGGTGTATGTTAGCTTGCCGTAGGTGGTTATGCCCTAGCTAGTAGTGTCTTGGCCACTTATGATTCCACCTGTAGTTCTGATCATAGTTTCCCAGAGTACGGATGAAACGATTGTTCGAGTGTCTCGAATTCCTGTATTGTTGGTATGAATCTAATTATTGTACAGAAATGAATGTAGTATGTTTCTTTAAAATTTATGGAGACTCCGTTTTCAGCTATTAGCTTATTTTCTTTGTAATGGGCTTATTGTAACACTACTAGCAAAAAGTATAAGTTCTGCTTGTTGAATTATGAGTATAAGGACATTCACATCCACAAGGAATAGCAGTGGGCTAAGAACTGAACCATGTGGGACTCCCTTTATGCTATTTTCTTCTTTTCTTTCGTCAGTCATTAAAATTTTCTACCTTTCCGACATTGTCTCATTTATTCAGCACAACCATGTGCATACACAACACCGTGCACACTCTGCGCAGTTACATGACAGTATGATGTTTGAATAACATATGTGCACACACCACGTAGCGGGAACGTCGGGAACTAAGAGTGTTAGGCGGGAATAAAACTTGAAGATTACTGCGTTCAGTGATGTATCAAACATTTCTGTAAGTTATTTACCATTTTCACAGTTAAATGTTACTTTTGTGTAATAAATTTATAAACACCCTAGACATCGTCCATACTCATTGAGCCATCGATGGACTCGATCTTCGTATCATTTATAAAATGAGATACATTACTACTCGTCGGACCTCACTACGCATCACCAGTCACTTAATGCCCAGTTTTTTTTACGCTCCTTCGGAACCTGATTGAGAGATACTTCCATTAACTGACTTCAGCAGTTCCTGTCGCGATTGAAACTGGCTGCTACTGACATGGCGTGATATGTATCAACGATCCTCTGTTCATTGGTCACTTTTACGGTCACAAGTCACTGAATGTTGAGTTTGAATTCCACTTTAGAGCTTTTCTTTTATTTCCGTCATTGCTTCTTCGGTTTATAGGTTGAACAGTAGGGAGGAAAGACTGCATCCCTGTCTTACAACTTTCTTTAATTCGAGCACTTCGTTCTTTGTCTTCCAATCATATTGCTTCCGGTTGGTTCTTGTACACATTGTATATTACCCGCCTTTCCACATAGCTTACTCCTATTTTCCTCAGAATTTCGAACGTCTTCCAGCATTTTACATTGTCGAACGCTTCATCTAAGTCGACGAATGCTATGAGCATGTCTCGATTTTTCTTTAACAGTGCTTCCTTCATCAACGTGAGAACTGCCTGTCTGGTGGCCTTACTTTTCCTAAAGCCAAACTTATCGTCACTTAACATCTTTTAAATCCTCTTTCCATTCTTCTATACATTATTCTTGTCAGCAGCTTGGACAGATGAGTTCGTGAGCTGATTGTGCGATAGTTTTCTGGACTTATTTGCCCTTGTTATCTTTGGAATTTTGTGGATGAGACTTTTCCGAAAGTTAGATGGTACGTAGATGCTTCACACCAACTTGAACAGTTGTTTCATTGCAACTCCGCCCAACAATTTTAGAACATCCGGTGGAGTTTTATTTACCTCTTCTGCCTTTTTATCTTTAAGTCTTCCAGAGGTGTTTTAAATTTGATTCTAATACCGGATCCCCTATGTCATCCCTACTGACTAGAATATCTTCTCCTAACACGTCACCAGGCAAGTCCTCTCCCTCGTAAAGGCGTTCAGTCCTATTTACCATCTGTCTGTACTTCCTTCCGTGTTTAGCAGTAGAATTCTCATTGCACTCTTAATGTTACCACCCTTGCTTTTAATTTCGCGGAAGATTGTTTTGATTTTCCTTTAAGGTGAGTCAGTCCTCCCGACGACCATCTCTTTTTCGATTTCTTCGCATATTTCCAGCAACCATTTTGCCTTGATGCCCTGCATTTCTGACTTATTCCACTCTTAAAGGACTTATGTTGCTGTAGTACTGTCTTTCCCTGAAAATTTTTGTAATTCTTTCTTTCGTCGCTCAATCGAAGCATTTGATCAGTTACCCAAGGTTTCTTCGTAGTTACTTTTCCTGCATATACGTTTTTCTGCCCAACATCTGTGATTTCCTTTGTTAGAGATGTCCACTCCTCTTCAATTTAACTGCCTACCCTGGTGTTCCTTATCGTACTCTCCATATCCACGGCGAACTACAAAGGCGTGTCGTGGTTGCTCAGTATTTCAGTATCCAGCTTCCTTCCGCACTGATACTTTCGGACGATTCTCTTAAACTTCAGTCCACTCTTTCATCATCATTAGGTTACATTCTGTGCCTGTATCAAGGCCTGGACACGCATTACTGTCCAATAGCTGATTTCAGTCTCTGTCTGACTGGAGCGTAAACCAGGTGGATCCTTCCCGTGTCTCTCGGTCTTTTACAAGTACTCCTCTAGTGATTGAACACAGTATTGGGTATTACCATCTGAAATTTATTGCAAAACTCAATTCCTCTTTTTCCTCTCTCATTCCTACTGCCCAGTGCCCATTCCCCGTAACCCGTTCCTCTACAATCGCGTTCCATCCCTCATGATTATTAGATATTTCAAAACCCTTTAGATACTGAATTACCCGTTCAGTATCTTAATATATTTCTCTGTCACTTGGTTACGTATACGTAAATTTTTCGTCGTTGGTTAGCTGTCGAATGATGAGAACAACTGTACCACTGAACTGCTTACAGTAGCTCATTCTCTGCCATACCTTCCCATTCACAACGATTGCTACCTCCGTTATATCATTTTCTGCTGCTGCTGATGTTACTCTATCTTCGTCTAAACATAAATCCTTGTCTTTTTTTTTCATTTCACTTCACTGACGCCCGTTACATTTACATTGAGATTTTGCATTTCCTTTTTCAGATATTTTAGCTTTCCTGCTACGTACAAACTTTTGACATTCCAGGCTCTGACTCTAGAATGTTGTACCATCGTTGATTATTACATCTTATCTCTTGGTCACTTCCCTCTTTGCAGCCCCCTCCCGAATATCCAGTTGGGGTTAATCTGGAATATTTTGCCACTGGAGAGATCAGCATGACACCGTTTCCAATTATAGGCCGCATATCTTGTGGATTCAAGCTATGCGTCTTTGATACAGTGGTTTCCATTGCCTTCTCCATCATCATGCCGGTGATCATTGCCGATTCTTCCGCCTTTTAGGGGTAGTTTCCCACAACAAAGGGCAAGAGGGTGCCCTGAACCATTGTCCCCAGCTCCAACCTCTTTGACATGGCTGTCTTAGCCCCTATTGCTGATAATTTTTATTCACAATGTAAGTAGTGGCACGGTTCGAACCAGCAACCGAGAAGATTTTGATTATTTGTCAAAGACACTTCCCCAGACAACCGAAAGGATGTCAATTGGAACAATTGCTGATGACATTAATTTCCTCAATGAATGCGAGGGAGAATTACAGGATGTGTTGGATAAAATGAACATCCTAATGGGTACAGGATACGAATTGAGAGTAAACTGGAAAAAGATAAATGTAATGAGATGTGGTAAAAATGAGAATAGCGAGAAAAATGCAAGAAATATTAACGATCCCCCTCCTCCATGTTAATTCTAGCAAACTCAATGAACTTTTTGTCTTAAACCAGTGAACAAATGACTCTGAATTTAGCACTACAGGGTCAGTTAGTTTTTCACTACAAAGTTATAACGCTATGTTAAGAAATTTTAATGGGTTTTGTTTACCAATTCTTTTAAAGTCAGCAATTTTTTCCCCAAAAATTTTGCAGCTTTTCTCCTATAACTACTTACGTATAAAATATATTTTTAAAATTTGTTACAACAATGAACGAAATGCACACAACAGTGTGAAAAATTTTATTGTATCTAATGTTAACAACTTTCGAGAAAATGTTCCTTAAATATGAAAATTTGAAAGTTACTGGAAATGGCTTCTAAAATATTCTAATACATTCCTTCCCTTTATGACGGATCACCAGTATTCTCCTGTATTTCTGATCTTAGCCTTATTTTCATAGGTCTCTTATTCCCTTTTGCAGGATATTGTAAGCTTTAGTTCCTTCTTGCCGCACCCTTACAACATCTTCATCCATTAGGGGCACTCCGAAAATTGTTTATTTATTTAATTTAAATGTAAATTTCTGTAGGACCAAATTGAGGAGAAAATCTCCAAGGTCATGGAACTTGTCAGTACATGAAATAAAAACGTAGAAGCAATTACAGATCAAAATCAAATGTTTAAGAACCCAAAAATAGTCAAGCCATAAGTAAACGCAATCAACAATACAAAAAGAATCAGCTTAATTTTTCACGGAACTCCTCGACAGAACAGAAGTGACCCATGAGGAATCTCTCCAGTTTCGAATTGAAAGCGCCTTGATTACGGCTAAGATATTTGAATTCTTGTGGTAGCTTATTGAAAATGGATGCAGCCATACACCGCACACCTTTCTGCACAAGAGTTAAGAAAGGCCGATTCAAATGCAGGTTGGATTTCTGCCGGGTATTAACTGAGTGAAAGCTGCTTATTCTCGGAATTAAGCTGATATTGTTAACAAGAAATGACGCTATTACCACTACATGGAATATTATTAGAATTAGAAAATGAAACTTCTGTATCATATTTTTCACACTTCAGTATCATTTTACGCGTCAGACCAATGTGTGAAATAATTTTAAATTCAACTCATATTTCTTTGCTAGCTTGGCACAATACATTATGTTTCAAAATATTACAGAGCGAAGAATGTCAATTATTAATTATCTCGTTCACATCATTATATATATATATATATATATATATATATATATATATATATATATGGGAAGAGATACCCTATAATATAATACCATACGACATAAGCGAATGACAATAAGCAATGTAGACAATTTTTCGTGTCGAATGTACACTTATGTCAGACACTGTTCGAATAGTAAAAATAGCTGCATTAAGACTCTGAACAAGATTCTGAACATGGGATTTCCACGACAGTTTACTATCTATCTGAACACATAGAAATTTGATCAGTTCAATTTCACTAATCATATGCCTATTTGTGAAATTAAAACGTCGGGTTTTGTTGAACTGTGTGTCAGAAACTGTAAAAACTAAGTCTTACTATGATTTAGAGTTATTTTATTTTCTATAAGCCATGAACCTATGTCATAAACAGCACTATTTGAAACGGAGCTAATATTGCACACAATATCTTTTACTACCAAGCTAGTGTCAGCAGCAAACAGAAATAATTTAGGGTTACTCGCAATACTAACGGGCATATCATCTGTAAAATAAGGAACAGGAGTGGCCCTTATACTAATCCCTGCAGCTCCCTCCATTTGTCTGTACCCCACTCAGACCCCACATCACAGCCATTCTCAACACTGTGAATAACGACCTTTTGCTGACTTTTGTTAAAGTAATAGGTGAATAAAATGTGAGTTATTCCCTGTATTCAGTAATGATCCAACTTCTGGGGCAACGTTTTGTGATCAAGACAATGGAACTCTTTAGTTAAATCAAAAAATAACCTAGCGTTCGAAACCATTTGTTTAACCCATCTATTACCTCACAGAGATAAGAGAATATAGCGTTTTTAGTTGTTAAACGGCTTCTAAAGCCAAACTGTACATTTTATAGTAAATTGTGCGTTGTAAAATGACAAATTATCCTTACATACACAGCCTTTTCAATAACTTTAGCAAACACTTATGGCATACAAATAGGTCTAAAGTAGTCTACTTTATCCATTTCTCCCTTTTTATAAAGAAACTTCACTACTGAGTACTTTGATCGTTCAGGAAACTGACCATTCCTAAAGGAAAAATAACAAATATGGGTAAATACAGGGCTAACATTTGCAGCACAGTACTTTAATATTCTGCTAGGTACTCCACCATATCTATGAGGTTCCTTGCCCCTCAGTGATTCAATTATTGACTCAATCTCCCCCTTCTCGGTATCACAGAGGAGTATTTCAGACATCAATCTTGGAAAGGCATTTTCCAAGAGAGTTATATGATTCCCTGCAGCGACTAAATTTTTATTGAATTCACCAGCACTGCTCGGAAAACGATTGTTAATTACTGTGCATATATCTGATTTATCAGTAACAGGAATAATTTTACTACGAACTGAAATGAAATCGTCAACCTTGTGCTACTAACCAGACACTTCCTTCACAACTGACCATATGGTTTTAATGTTATCCTGTGAATTAGCTTTTCTATTTGCTTACCACATACTATTTGCCTTCCTAATAACATTATAATTGTGATTTGTCAAATTTTTTACGTGGTGCTCCGATATACCATTAATTTCAGAGTCAACATCCATAAGCAGTTCACTAACTTTGTCTATAATATCTCTTACATTTTGATGAAATATGCTAATTTCTTCTCTGCTTGGAAAAATGACGTCCACTGAAGGTGATCGCTCAGTTAGAGGGACTTCCTTTAAGCAGGTATACCTTACAGCTGACTTCAATCTGAAAAACGTGTAACTCTAACACCAACTACTACAGGAATTTTTCCATGAGGGATCCCACCACCACCCACTACACTGTCACCTATAAGCTTTTCCAGCCTCCCCCCCCCCCCCCCCCAATACCTATTGAGGTGCAGACCATGCCTAGTGAAATCCAATCTACTGATAGACTGTTTTGACTGGACATATAACATTTCAGGAGACCACAATTCATAATGTTTCCGCCGGCCGGAGTGGCCGAGCGGTTAAAGACGCTACAGTCTGGAACCGCACGACCGCTACGGTCGCAGGTTCGATCCTGCCTCGGGCAAGGATGTGTGTGATGTCCTTAGGTTAGTTAGGTTTAAGTAGTTTTAAGTTCTAGGGGACTTATGACCACAGCAGTTGAGTCCCATAGTGCTCAGAGTCATTTGATAATGTTTCCACCATAGTTTGGTGCCACTGCATCATACACTCAAAACAAACATTCTCTTTGAAATTCTAATCCAAACTAGATGGTTCAAACTTTCATGGGTATTTTGTGTTTATCTATGCAGGCAGTTCACCTGGCCATGATAAACGCGGAATAGTAGCTTAATTACATAAATTACAACAGTTGGCAAACTGTTTTTATGATTATTTTGGTTTCCTGATTCGTTTTTACACACTGAATCATCACCTGTGAGGCTCAGTGAGTGTCGTGACTGCTCAACTGTTGACACAGTACGAAAAAATAATATCCCTACTGCTCTCGTCACATGCTCAACGCTTCCTGTATGTTGGCTAATTGTGCAATCATAATACCTGTGCACCCTATCAGCTGTGTCATCCGTCAGCCTCTCTCTCCCTCTAAGGGTCTTACTATCACCAAGCTTCTAGGATCCTAATGTCTGCTTCAGTTTGTGCAAGCGTGCCGTAGGCGCTTCTGCACATGTCCTATGCATTCCTGTTTTTAAATGTAAACTCCACTGCCACAAGTTCTGAGTTCCTCTGCAGTTTTGTATCCCTTCTAATCACCTTCCGCTTCATAGTTAGTATATTGTTCATTATACCTCTCCTCTTACACGGAAACAATTCTTGTCACTCTCCGTACCCCCATCGATACACTAGTGCCATGAAAATTTGCTTCACAGGTTTCACGATGTGTTTCCTTTGTGTTGCCATCATGTCGACAATGTCTTGAGAGAATAGCAACATCAATAATTTTTCAGTTATCACTACTGCCAGCTGTCAATAATTCATTTATGACATTTCCATTGCAACGATCCATTAAATGTTACAGTTAATTCTCTACCATTTCTAGCATCTGTCACAGCTTCCTCAACTGCATTCTTCAATGTTGTCTATGTAACATTTTTAGCAGAAGACCACACCAATTTATTATAAAATCCAAGCTTGGTTTGTCGTTTTGCCGGTTCATAATTCCACATAACATTGTTCCTGCAGCACTGCAACGCGAGGAATACACTAGCCTAACGTTTATGACATACACATTCTTTCCACTATTACCACTACAAAGAATATTATTAGAATTAGAAAATGAAACTTCTGCATCACATTTGTCACACTTCAGTATCATTTTACGCGTCAGACGAATGTGTGAAATAATTTTCAATATATCTTTGCTAGCTTGGCACAATACATTATTTCTCAAAATATTAGAGAGCGAAGAATGTTAATTATTTCATTCACATGATCATTCTCATTTTTTTTTTTTTTTTTTGCTATCAACAAGTTTCTTGCTGAAAAATATTTCTCACGCAGATTTGGAGTGATTTGTGAAACAAACTGAACAGCATATCACTTAGAAACAACGAAAGATTTCTTCTTCCACTCGTTGCAGCTTTTCTTATAAACTCGATCGCTAGAATGGAACATATTCATATCCATAAACTAAATACGTACACCAGTTACTAACTGAATTCTTCTACTACACAAAATCGCACCTGTAAACAACGAACAAAGAGAAGATTTCACAAGTCAGCAAATACTGCATGCCGTTTGTGTCCATGCATATGCCCGTTCAATTGTTGCAGAGATCAAGGCCCACAATGTTTGAAAAAGAAAACACTGCCAGATTCTGTGAAAAAATCCTTGTCTAAAAACAGCGAGCGGTGCCGTCAAAATTGACACACCAATTCGCCGCTGCCACTTATGGGTCACATCAAAACTGAAACGATAAAAAACAAAGAATTACTTTATAATGTTGAATTTCGAAACGTTTTATTCAGAAAAATCCAAATGATTTTATAACGAAAAAGCCTAAGAATTGATAATTTTATGATTTTCGTCGTTCCGTTTCCTCTTAACATCAAAACTGAGGATCACGAATCAGACGAAGTTAAGGAAGGCTGCTATCTTGGAAACAAAATCACGCTTGGCGGACAACCAAAGGAGAACATGAAAAAGTAGACCTGCACAGGCAACGAGGGCATTCCTGGCCAAGAAAAATCTAACATTGGCCTTAATTTAGGAAGAACGTACGGTTAGAGCATGGCATTGTATGGTAGTGGATTATGGACGGTGGAGATATGAGAGCAGAAGAGAATCGAAATGTATGAGATATGATGCTGCAGCAAGAATGCTGAATATGAGATGGACTGGTAGGTAGGGAATGAGGTTTCCCGCAGAATCCGTGAAGAAAGGAAGTCATGGAAGACACTGATGAGTAGAAGGGACAAGATGACAGGACATGCGTTAAGGCATCAGGGAATAACCTACACGGTAAAAGAGCGAACTGCAGAGGGTAAAATTTACAGGGGAAGACTGAGATTTGAATACCTTCAACAAATAATAGAAGGTGTAGGGCGCTAGTGCTACTCTGAGATGAAGAGGTTGGCGCAGGAGTGGATTTCGTGGCGGGCCGCATCAAACCAGTCAGAGGACCGACGAAAAAAAAATCTATTCATACGCCGTGTTGTGTGGGTGCCGTGTTAGAAAATTCCTTGCAGACAGGTTCAACACTCTGCGTTGATACAGCAACAAGTTGGGGAGATACGTTCATTGTGTGAGTGTGGGTACGTACGAACACCGTGTCTTTCTACCACTCTGTCACGTCTGCACGTCGTCCCATCTTGTCCCGCTGATGCCATAGAACCCAGGGGCACACAGGCGCTCTTCAGTGACGTGACCTTCGTCGGTGGTGGAAGTTCACATGACCGTCTGGTGCAATTTCCACGGCATCTACAGGCACCCGTGTGCTCCTTTAAAGGGGTGGTTAATATATTTTGGTTGATGAGCTCGTTAAACCCGAGATGAAAGGTTTTGTTGGACAATGTACGGTGTTCAGATACTAGCGGTGCTGGCTGGCAGACGACAAGGATTCCAGTTCGAGCGCCAGTCTGAGACAGTTTACATTTCTCACGAAGCCTAAACGCGCCTCACTCTCTGCTCAGAGTGAATGATGTTTATCGGCGAAATCACGCTGCTCATTAGCTGGAGTGATCGGAACATTTTCGTGTGTTCGATGCTCGCAAAGAGAAAAATAATGAGGCCACCGACGAACGCTCCTTACTAAAAGAGGGAATGAGGCGGCTCCGGCCTACGTCTTTTCACAGTATATGTCTCCGTTCTAAAAAAAACCCGTCCGGGAACCTGATGCCTCCACGCAGATACAGTAGGACCATGCCAGCGCGGCCACCTTTCCCGGCGAGAGCATCGTCTGCAAACTTGTCGCTCGAGACGCGCGGCCACCGACAACCCGTTCGTCCAGCGCTTAAATATAGCGCCTGCCAGTCTTCTTATCGCGGACAGACAGGTTGACCCCCTCTGACCTTCTGCTCAAGAGCCGAAAGGCCGTAACAGCACCAGATTTAAAGCTGTCACATAGCAAAATAGCGTCCGGTTCGGATTCTAATGGATCTGTCGCCGCAGAAACAGATGCGCGTCCCGGATAGCCAGCAAATTGCCCGAGCACTCCCTTCCCCGGCCACCACCATTTGCCGCGGAAGTGGCATCATTAAGGTCAGGAACATCGCGCTATCAGCTTGACAGCTCATTTGCGTAATTTGTTCCGCAGGGTAATACACTGACTCAACCCGAACTCCACCGACAAAATTGCGGATTCAGAGACATCTGAGAATTTTGGTATAACGGCGGCATATTCTCTGGTCGCTTTCTAAATTAGCGTTGTTTCTATGAAAACTCCTTCATAACAGTGAGAAATCCTCTACTACGAAATCACCGAAATCTGTAATAAAAACACAGAATAATGCTGCAACACTCAGACTGTGATGTGTTTGAGGTCATTGTGGGAGCAATTCAGCATACTGTTACTGCGCCGCTATTCCACTGCATTCAGCCAAACCGTGCACGAGGTGAATATTGATGAACTCTTCAATCCATTCTTCTATCCATACTTAGTGTATCTCCATTAATGTACGACTAACAATGCCGGAATAACAAATCGGATATAGAACCCAGAAGAACTGAATGCTGTCTTGAGGGCAAAGAGTAAAGAATGCACTACTTCTGTCAACAGCACGTACCTTGACCGAAAGGAATAGGTTCGCTTGCAAACAGGGCGCATAGCACGTACCGTCCACAACTGCATCGTTGTGCAGATATTTTCGACAGCGACTACGAGGGTTATCAGGAAACTAAGGTTGCAAGGCATGTCCGTCGGGGAAGTGAGTAACACTGGCGCGTAGCGGGAAGCCAGCGAAATGAACGAGCGTTCCCAACAATCAGTAACTCGTCTATTAGAGCTGTGGTGACTGTTAGAAATGAGCGTTCTCATTCCGGTTCCCGCCAAGTGCGAAGTGCGCGCTGTAACTCGCTACGTAAATGCTAAAGAGCATGAACGCCGCTGTGATCCATCGCGAAATTGTTTCAGTTTATGGAGAGGAATTAATTTCAAGGCAACATGTGACGAAACGGGTATGGAATTTCAATTCTAGAAGGACGGAAATTCACGATGAAGATTGAAGCGGAAGGCCGTCTGTTATGACTGATGATGTGGTGCAGGAAATTGAAAAACTTCTTCCCTGTGATCGCCGTTCGACAACTGACGATCTGCATGCAGTTTGTCCACATATTTCACGAACGTTGGTCGTGAAATCGTAACTCATAGACTGTATTATAGCAAGTTGTGTGTGTGACTGGTGCCCAATATGCTTATCGAAGCATACAAAACGGACAGAGTTAGTGCCGCTAGCGAATTTTCTTGACCGTGTTGAGACTGAAGGCGTCTTGAACCGTGCGACCGCTACGGTCGCAGGTTCGAATCCTGCCTCGGGCATGGGTGTGTGTGATGTCTTTAGGTTAGTTAGGTTTAAGTAGTTCTCAGTTCTAGGGGACTGATGACCTCAGCAGTTAAGTCCCACAGTGCTCAGAGCCATTTGAACCATTTTTTGACTGAAGGCGAGGCTTTTCTCAACACTTTATTGACAGGAGATGAATCTTGCACTTATCAGCATACTCCAGAGAACAGACGAAAATCAGTGCAGTGGCACCATACTCATTCAACTTCAGCAAAAAAATTCAAAACTAAGAGAACAGCGAGGAAAATCATCGCAGCACTGTTTTGGGACCGAAAAGGGGTTATGCTCGTCGAGTTTTTGGAAAGGGGTGAAACAATAAATGCTGGAAGATCTTATGAGATCATGAAAAAACTTCGCAGTTATACAAAACAAACGTCGCGGCATGCTAACAGCGGTCTGTCTCCTTCATGACAATGAGCGTCCGCACACCGCTCGTGCAACACAAGAGTTGTTGACTTCGTTTGGTTGGGATGTTTTAAGCCACCCCCTCCACCGCCCCGAACTCCACCTAGCGACTGTCATCTGCTCACTAAACTGAAAGAACAACTTCGTGGGCGGCCGCGGTGGTCTAGCGTTTCTAGGCGCTCAGTCCGGAACCGCGCGACTGCTACGGTCGCAGGTTCCAATCCTGCCTCGGGCATGGATGTGTGTGATGTCCTTAGGTTAGTTAGGTTTAAGTAGTTCTAAGTTCTAGGGGACTGATGACCACAGATGTTAAGACCCATAGTGCTCAGAGCCATTTTTGAACACCTTCGTGGAAAACACTTTTCCGACGACGACGAGGTGAAAATTGAAGTGAAGAACGCTGAAAAAGGCGGCGGGAGACGTCTGTGACACAGGAACCAAAAAACCCGTCCCAAGGATGACGAAATGTATTGAATTATGTGGAAAAATAATGGAAGAGCTGTAATGAAATGCACGTAAATTTTGTTAAACTACATTCATTTTTTGTACTTCAAAAAATTCTTACAAACTTACTTTACGGCTTAGCCTCGTACAACGAGTGAGCGGAGTAACTTCGTTTCCAAACAAGACGCACAGAGCGTACCGTTGACATTTTCATTGTTTTGCATACCTTAGCACGAAATACCGCGAGTGAATGGAACAAATTTGTTTCAACAAGACGTACGGCGTGTAATGTAGACAGCTGCACTGTTGTGTAGAAATTTTCGCGGAAATCATCAGGAGTCAATTAAGTAAGTTTGTTTCGTAACAAGATTTACTGCACATACCGTTGCGGTGCAGATATTTTTCATACTAATTATCTTGAGTGAACAGTATAATTACTTCAGCAAACATGATGTACAGCGCATGGTGTTGACATTTGCACTGTTTTTCATGTAATTTTGGCAGCAAATAATCCAGATGCATGGAATAAGTTTGCTTGCAGGCAAGAAGCATAGCACATAACGTCGACATTTTCACTGTTATGCAGATATTTTCAACAACAAGTACCTGGAGTTAACGGAATACCTTTAGTTCCAAACAAGACACGTAGCTCATACCATCGACGTTATACTATTATGCAGACAGTTTCGAACAACAAGTACCGCGAGTGACTGGAATCCGTTTGTTCTAAACAAGATGTACAGCGCACACCGTCCATATTTCCACTGTTGTGCAAGTATTTTTAGTGCATTAGAGATGAGAAGACAACTGAGGTTAAGAAATCAAACGAATTTTTTTTACTCTGAAATGGTTCATTGCGGACCTCGGTTGCCTTATAACAAAGTAACGAAAAATCATCCCTGAATAACTTCCGAAATATCGGTGGGCTCCAGACTGACTCTGCGCAGAGGAAGAAAAAACGGAATTGAAGATGGGTTATAGGAAAAGCCACCTATGAGGCTGTTCCAACGGCACAATTCGTGACGGATGCTAGACTTCGGAAATATCAGGACATTTGCACAGGATTTTGCTGACGTAGATGAGGCATTTGACAACATAGAGAGGTGCAAAATGTCTGAAATCCTCAAAAATTTGGCGTACACTGTAAAGAAATACGAGATACGCACTGAGATGACAAAAATTATGGGATACTGATAAGCACATATGCAGATGGCTGTAATGTCGCGCACACAAAGTATATAAGGCAGTGCATTGGCGGAGCTGTCGTTTGGACGCAGGTCATTCATGTGAAAAGGTGTCCGACGTGACAATGATCCGACGACGGATCTTAATTGACGTTCAACACGAAATGGTAGTTGGAGCTAGACGCATGGGACATTACATTTCGAAAATCGTTAGGGAGTTCAATATTCCGAGAACCACAGTGTCAAGAACACAATTTCAGGCATTACCTCTCACCATGGACAACACAATGGCCGATGGCGTTTGCTTAACGACGAGAGCAACAGCATTTGCGTAGTGTTTTCAGTCCGAACAGACAAGCAACAAACGCAGAAATCAATGTGGGATATACGACGAACATATCCGTTAGGTCAGTATGGCGAAATTTGTTGTTGACAGGCTATGGCACCAGACAACCGACGTGAGTGCCTTTGCTAAGAGACCTAAATGGCCTGCAGTGTCTCTCCTGGACTCGTGACCATATCGGTTGGACCCTAGACGACTGGAAAACTTATTTCAGTTGATAAGAGCTGATTGTAGGCTTCGAGTGTGGCGCAGACTGCACCAAGCTATGGAAGTAAGTTTTCAGTAAGGCACTATTGAGGCTGGTGGTGGCTCCGTATTGATGTGGGCTGTGTTTACGTGGAATGGGCTGGATTCTCTTGTCCAACTGTACCGTTTCAGACCATTTTCGGCCACTTTTGTGGATGACAATGCTCCGTATCACCGGGCCACAGCTGTTATCAGCTGGTTTGAAGAACATTCTGGACAATTCGAGACAATGATCTGGCGACCCAGATCGCCCAACGTGAATCCCATAGAAAATTTATGGGACACAACCGAGAGTGGTCTGTGCTCAAAATAGTGCACTGGCAACATTCTAGCAATTATGGACGACTATAGAGACAGCATGGCTCAATATTTTTACGGGAGACTTCCAACGAATAGTTGAGTTCATTTCACGTCGAGCTGCTGCACTATGCTGGGCAAAAGGAGGTCGGAAACGATATTAGGGGGTGTTCTACGGCTTTTGTGTATACAGTATGGACCAAGAGGGAACAATAAGAATGGAGGACGAAGAAAGACATTTAAAACATGTGTTTGGTACCAGGGCCCAAGTCAGGGATGCAACGTTTCTCTGTTACCGCTCCACCTATAATCCACAAGTAATTAAAACGATAAAAAATGGTTCAGGGATGGAATTAAAGTTTGCGCCGAAAGGATATCGATAATCAGATTTACTGATGAAATTTTTAAGGTCTGTGAAGGTGCGGAATAATTACTGGATGTACTGAAGGGAGAAAATAACCTCTGGAATACAGTGTATAGCTTGACGGAGCAGCAAATAAAGACGAAAGTACTTAAGAGCAGAAATAAGAATATCGACAACATAACAGCTTAGAATCCCTTATGACCCTAAATGAGGGAATTCTGATACCTCGTAAGCAAATTCTGCTTGCCTAGGAGAAACGTCATAGAATAGTATAGGCAAAGAAGGCAGTCTTCGTCAAAAGATGTCTACTGGTGCCAAAAATAGGTTTTAACTAGGTAAGAAAAATTTTAGAATGCAAATTTGATGAACAGCAATCAACGTCACCCGTCCTATAAGTATCGCATCTGACTATATTCCTGACATATAAACGACTTCTGGTCAGTAACTACCTTGGCAGCTTGAACTAACAACTGTAAACTACAAATTTTCATACGAGCAGTCAGTTCTGAGCAGGCAAGCTTAAGAAGTGTTTCAGTGTTGTGTCACAAATCGCAATGGAGCTACGAACTGAACATTTCCGAATCAAGTGTTCAAGAATTGCTCCAGATGAAGAGAAAAATGTGTGCAAAGGTTGTTCCACACGCCTTAACTTAAGAGCAAAATACAACGATGCGGGGATGCTTGCCGCAACTTTATTGATATAAAAATACGGACAGTTTTTTCCTGGAAAAATCATCACTATTGACGAGAGTGGATGATATCATTACGAACCTGTCACAGAGTGCAGAACGAGTCCCTGATGGTTTGCCAAGATCAAAGTAAAAGTAAAGTTTCCGCTCTGGCAGCCGGCCGAAGTGGCCGTGCGGTTAAAGGCGCTGCAGTCTGGAACCGCAAGACCTCTACGGTCGCAGGTTCGAATCCTGCCTCGGGCTTGGATGTTTGTGATGTCCTTAGGTTAGTTAGGTTTAACTAGTTCTAAGTTCTAGCGGACTAATGACCTCAGCAGTTGAGTCCCATAGTGCTCAGAGCCATTTGAACCATTTTTTTTCCGCTCTGGCCCAATAGACCACCGTGTCATCCTCTGCCAGTGTCGTAATGGGATGTGGTACAGAGGAGCGTGTGGTCAGCACACCGCTATCCCGGTCGTCATCGAGTTTCTTGTCCTTGGAACCATTGCTAATCGGTCGAGAAACACCTCAGTTGGCCTCTTGTCCCACCAACGAGAAATCCTTGCCAGTACCAGGAATCGACCCCGGGCACCCGGCATCGCATGTATGCACGCTGGCCGCTCAGTTACAGAGACGGACAGGAAGATCGAAGAATGTGTGAAAAATATACGCGAGTGGAACAACAGCCAAAAGAAGGGCTTTTCTGACAGTTTCAAATCGTTGTACTGATGTGCGGCAAGACTATATCAAACCCCCGACGCCTTAATAGCACTACGAGTATCTTTACTTTTCTCTATTTTTCATTAATGCAGGCTGGAAACTTTCTGGCCTGACTGGTTTGTGTAGGTGGATCATACACCGCATCAAAGCTCAAAAATTAGGATATCGTAGCATTTGAGATTTGTTGTCACAGGACGCTGAAAATTATGTGGATAGATAAGATATGAAATAAGTAGGTTCTCTGCGGAATAGGTGAGAAAAAGACTATACGGAACACGCTGACTAGAAGAAGAAACTGTAGGATAGATCTTGTGCTGAGATATGGAGAGACTTTCAAGTTTCTACCGGCAGCCGTAGGAGGGAAGAATGGAACGGGAACACGGGGATCGTTATTTGTACGGTGAATAGTGCGATTGGTCTTCTTCCTTGTTTTTTTTTTTTTTTTTAATCTTTCTGATTATTTCACCAGCCGGTACAGTAATTTGGAAAATGGGTTTAATTATAAAGTCGCCTAATAATTCTCGCCGTGAAGCGGCTTTGCGACAATAGCAATATACACAAGTGGAAACTATGCCACAGAATATTAAGAATATGTGAGTAATATTTAATACCATACAGGCTGCAACAACGAGAAAAGGCGCGAACATTCGTGAGGGAGTGGGCTGTCTAATAACTGCTGCATTTGGGCATGATGGTAAGAAAATACAATTATTGTAAAAGTCACACATTTGAGTAATACGTGGGAGAGGTAGACGCACGTATTTTCTTAGATTTACCTTTCCTTGTGTCCTGGTTACAAAGATTATCGGTTATGGTGGAAATAAGAATCAGATAAAAATTATAAAAAAGGGAATCGGACTTCGTTAGGAAAAGAGAAATAATGAAGATTGCAGGTATTAGTAACATGGCAAATGACCAGATTAAAATAAAATGAAAATGGCGGCCACAAAGGAGGAAAAGTGCATCTTCAAATACCCCAGTTTTTGTACTACCCCGTCGATAAGATCGCCACTAATATTTGTATCAATCTCGTATACATAATAACAGTATTGGTCCAGGAGAATGTGTTATTACGCTTCCATAAATAATGATGAACGCGGAGATTTCGTTTTGACTTAGACTGGTGATAATTCAAATAAACTTTCATAAATATAGTACCAGGTTTCTCATATACGTCTTCACTTCATGACGAACAAGGACAGAACAGAATACTACTACCAAATCCAATAACTGAAGAGTATAATTATATCATTGCCTCACAGAGTTTATCAGTGCTCTTAATTATCTCTGATTGGTCGATCGATATCTCCCAAATATTTTACATTTTGGTATATCAAGAAATATTGAAAAAATATATCCACGTAGTTCCCTTGAGGGAACTGCCCGTGAATTTAGTTCATTTGCGGGCGATGAGGTCAATCACTTTGTCCAAAGAGGTAGTTCTATCACTTCGCTTTCACACTGTGCGTGTCTCTTTTACACTTTCCGTTTCATGTATCACAAAGTACAGTACTGTTGTCAATTCAGGCACTTAATAATACATCCTATTTACATAATTCTGTCTGAATATATAAAAAAAATCTGTACATTTCATTTCATATCGTAACACTTTGCCTTACAAACTACTTACAACAGAAATATTATTAGGTCATGGCATTCTCTCTCTTTCCTTTCTCTTTTACATGTTAGTCTTTCATTATTTTTTCGTGCACTTTTCGTGGTTATATAGAAACACATTTCTTACAGAAATTTTTCATTCATAAAATTACACTTTACAACATTACATTTTACAGTTACATATGTGTACAGTGTAAAATAAAAATATAATTGTTCAGGGACGTCGCTAGTTTTGGTCTGGGAATTCCAAGTTATCTCTTTAACTTGGGAAGGCACCAGGCTTGTCATTAATAGTACCTTCTTCCGTCATAGTGGCTGTGTTTTCCACGTATTCCTTTTCACTACTTTGGTTTGTTCGCATATATCCCAGTATATTTCCCTTCATTGGCGTCCTAGGTGTCTCATCACGAACAAACGGTAAGCATGTAACAAAACAAAATTAACAAGGATTAATATTTAGTCTAACACATAAAATAAACAAGGTGCTGTTCAGTTTTTTGATCAGAGAACATGGGTGTAGCTTTTTATTTGTTCACGGAGCTTGTATAATGAGCGGCAGTGGCGTGTTCTATTACTGAATGGGTCATGGTATTTGTCTCTTTACATCTTGTTGCTGTGGTAAGAGTCCACAAGAAGCCATGTTTTGCTGGCGATTCAGATCGTCCACTAGTAGCATTCAGTGCGCCAATAATGTGTCGGTTGTGGTTAAGCAGACGCAACAATAAGCCTGGGCGCACGCTACGCGCCATTACGCGCTGAGGCAGACGGGTCGCGCGTGTAAATCGTGCATGTGGGCAAAGTGCTTTGTGCAGTGTCCGATGCGTTTACGGGTTAACTACACTGACTTCCACTTCGTCGTGCATCTTGGCTGTCGAGGGTGGCCACAGTGCACCACCTACTTTCACTGCGCCGAAGGAAAGTACCATACATTGAATTTTTAGCATGCCTACGGCACTCTGTCCTGGTGCCGAAAGACCCGTACCGTAACAAGCTTTCTCAATCCATGAAGTTTCACTGATTCGTAAGAATAAATTCGGGATACAAGACTGCACTCACATGCACAACAGCTCACATGTAGATAAAACAAATCACTGTCACAAAATGAGTCCATAGTGACTGTTAATTACATTTCGTCGTTCCTTAGCCGTTGATGAATTATAGCTCACGATACCACTTGTAATGTAATAGTACTTAACGCCAACATAAATAATTTACTCTATGGAACTCCTGTTACAAATCAGACTGGAAACATACTGCTTTAATTAAATCGTGACACAGATTGATATGTGAATACGGCCTTAGAAAATTGCGTGCCTCTGTTACAGGAATCCACTGTCGCAGTATGATTCTACTCCTGACAGAACACAAGAAAACACGTTTTCAAGGGCGGCAGCACCTAATCAATTCAGAAACATATTACAGATTCACTTTTACTTCGAACAGTAAAAAAATAAATGACTGTACTAATCAGTGCGTAGAGAAATTGCTTCCAAGTGAGACAAAATATGTCTTTCAACTATCCGAGAGTAATTGTGGGGGTGTCTCTCCTCTATGTCACCCTCACTTATGTAAACGCGCATGGAACAAGCACAAAAATTGGTAAATAAATTAAGCTAAATATAAAACAAAGTTCTACACCTAAAATTGCATACACACAAAGGAAAGAAACAGAACTAAAACACTCACACGTGGTACGAAATACTATCGTAATAAAGAAACTTGGTTGGTGAGTATTCAATGCTACTCAGTGTATGTCTTTGTAATGAATTTATTTTTTGGAGTGTGTCTCCCTCCTCGCTGTTATAACATGTATATCTCTTCGTGATCACTCAGGTCTGCGTCACCCCTCAGATTTCCACAAAATATTTTCAATCCACAACAAACATAAGACAAAAAAATTAAGATATTCGTCTGTCTGACAACATGCCAATGTGGTATTCTTTTAGAACATAAAACCCTCATATCCACATCCATAACTGAATGGTATGCCGTGCACTGTCAGAGCTCGTGCTATATTTTATAACCTTTCCTTAAATAATAGTGACGTAAAAGTTGCTTCGCTGGTTTTTAGACGTTAGGTGATGTCTCGGAGCTGCATCTGTAAATACTTGTGTTTCCAACGATTATGGCTAGTGTTTTACTCAGGATGTGCTTTTGCTACTTACATGCAATTTATTATGTATGTAAACGACGGTGTCCTGTTTACATAAAATCGCTGTTTTCAGGAGGTACCTGTATCGCATGTTTATCACCATAAGCGTGTGCAACTATCTGTATCGCTACAAAAACACATGCATATTCTAAGAACGTAAGTGTGTTTGATGCATATTACTAAGGCTAGATCTGTGGGTAAATGTTGTTAGAAGCTTCTTTCTTTTTCAACAAAAAAAATTCTATTGATCACCAAAAAAACACTTACCATAATTAATGCAACTTGTCTTGTAACAGAATATTTACCAGTTCCGTGCAGTGGTAACGCCGATAAAACCGTCCTTAAAGCTACAATATGTACTCATGCAATATCCTGCCTTACAGAGTCTGCCTTATGCGTACATTACTCTTGCTTACATACTTGATACATAAGTCGTGTAAAAAAAAATTATTTACAAACTAACTGGCTTCGATACTAGGTCTGTGCTTTTTTTTGGGTCGGCCTGTACGTGCAAACTTAAAACTAAAGAAGTACCACTGTCATTAAGAAGTCTTTCCTGCAAGTCTAGCTCATACACATTGTGCTCAAATGCTGGTCACCAATTCTTTATATTGTGTCCCAGATAAATAGTGTATGGCATCCACAAACACTTCCTATGTGAAAAAGATTGGCGTTACGTAAACAGTTCACGATGCTGTATAATATTTGCATCATTACCTTAGCCATAAAATATCTCTTTCATAATCCTAGCGTATAAATAGTGTTCACGTGCATAAACTTAGATGTAAAAGGTTCTTAAACATAGTGAAATTCCTTCAGATCTCGATGTGCATACAATTCTTCGATTTTCCCATTGTGTGGGTACGCAATCAGGTAGCATCCAGCATGAGGAATATGTACTATGGTGTACTGTCCAGCATACTTACTTTGCCACTTCGTATGTCTTTTAGCCAACAATGACGATTTAACATGGGACTTAAGCAATATCTTATCTCCTATTATGAATTGTGAAATCTTACGTTATTTGCTGTCAAGCTGCTTTTTTCTGCGTCTGGCGTTGTTGATCCGAGTCGGCGCTTGTCTTACCTTGTCCTCCATGCTTAATTGTTCCCTAGGTATAATCATTTTCCTCCTTTTTGTTATGGATTAAATCGTGCGGTGTAACAGTAGTGCCATAAATAGGCAAATTGTTTACTACCTGTTCGAAAACATTTAGTTATTCGATCCACTTTATTTGGTTACTTGCTATATAGGTTCTCATGAATCTGTTATATTCTCCAAACACTCTTTAATGGGATTAGATTGCGGGCTAGAAATTAAAATTTGTCGGATCTGCTGTTCCCTTAAGAATTGTGTCCAGGCGGGCCAAGTAAAATTTGTTGCATTGTCGGTTCATATGGCTTGAGGTTTTCCAACAGACGTAAATTAATAATTGAACTTGCGTTTAGTTATAGCCTTGGTTGCGGTAGATTTGGTTGCATATAGTTTCAAACACTTGGAGAAAACATCTAATACACCAATAACGTATTTATCACCTACTCTAGCAGATGGCAGGGGTCCAGTAGCATTATTACAGACCAGCTCTGGGGGGGGGGGGGGGGGGGGAGGGGTTCTTAGGTATGATGGAATTCAATTCCGTTTCACTATTCTGGTTGAAGGCATAGCCTTCTGGCAAATATTACAAGTTTTGAGAATCCGCTGAGTGTGTTGAAGCGTATTTGGGAAACAACAATACATATTTAGTTTCTCACAACACTTAACGGGCGCCATAATGTCCCCAAGTGAAATATGTGTGCTGTATTAAATTCTCTATACGTGCCTTACGGATGCAACCACACCTCACATCGCTGTCAGTGTTCCCCCTGAAAAACAAAACGTCAAGGTAAAGTTGGTAATGCTGCCGGGCAGCGGTAGGTGGGCCATTTTTAGGATGAAAACTTGCTTTTTTCCATCGCTGATCTTCTTCTTGTAACTTTGCCAATTTATTGCACATATCCAAAAAATACTTTAGACTCCTTTACAAGCACGATTTGATATTCGGTGTCCTGTTCAACTAATTCTTCAAAATCGGTTAAACCTTGGGGCTTCAAAATCGGGTAAACCTTGGGGCAATCTGGATAAAACATCCGCAGTCATGTTATCCTTGCCGTTGATGTGTATATTTCGAAAACATATGATTGCAAAAACAGTGTCGATCGCGCTACGGGATTATGCACCAATTCACAAATGAGCAAAAATCTCAAAGCCTATTGATCGCTGTATACTCTTACATGTTTCCAAACAGATAGTAGGCCTACCGAAATTTTTTAAATGCCCACACGATTGAGACAGCCTCTAATTCTGTTATTGAATAACTTCGTTCGCATTTCGAAAGTCTCCTGCTGGCAAAACTGATTACTTTGATGTCATCGGTTCAGCTGAAAGAGGCAGTCACCTAAAACGGAAAATGATGCGTCGGTGGCGATGCAAAAGTCACGGCTGATATCAGGGAGGCCTAGGATGTTAGAATTTATCAGAGTGTGTTTTATTTCATTGAAATCATATTAGCATTGGTTGTCTCTTTCCAACGATCCTAACAAAGCAGTACTGTTAAGTAGTTGGTTAGGGACAAAACAACGAAAGAAAGAACATAAACCCATAAACACTTTAAGCTGCCGTTTCGTACATGGAACGAGAAGAATTACTTGCCATCAACTTTTCAGGGTCTGATTTTATTCCCGCAGGTGAGATTATCCGGCTAAGAATTTAATGTTTTTCCTCACAAACATAGGCTTCTTGAGGTTGGTCGTCACTCCAGCTGCCGAAAATCTTTGTAGCATTCTTTCCAGAAGGTTTAAATTTTTCTCCGAGGTAGCGGTGGTGATTATAATATCGTCAATGTAGACGGTGAGCTTGTCTAATAGATGGGGGCCTAGAACCGTGTCAAGCGCAGTTATGAAAACTCCAGCACTGACGATTAACCCGAAAGGCACGACGCAGTACTGGTGAGATCTACTGGCAAAAATAAAAGCTGTGTACTTTCTATTCTCAGAAGTCAATGCTATTTGTCAGTGAGAGCTCTGGAGATCAACCGGGTTCGATTCGCGGCTGGATCAGGGATTTTCACCTGCGTCGAGATGGTTGGGTGTTTGTGTTGTCCTCATCATTTCATCATCATTCATGAAAGTGGTGAGTATGGACTGAGCAAAGGTTGGGAATTTGTACGGGCGCTGACAATCGCGCCCCACAAACCAAACCTCATCCGGAGATCAACGGCAGACAAATACTGAACGCCATGGAATCATTGGATTTGTTCTTCCAGATTTTCTGGCCAGATAATAACAGTAACAATAATCTTATTAATCTCCCGGGCGTCGAGAACAAGCCTCCCATTGTTGTCAGCTTTCTTCACTGCGAGTAGCGGCAGGCTATAGTACGGTGAGAGTGAAGTTTCTATGATGTTCCAGGATAACATTCGTTTTATTTTTTGGGCTGATGCTACACGTCGGGACCATGGTATAGAGTATTTATTGTTGCAGAAGGTGTCGTGGAGTCGGATATCCATGCGGTGTTGATAGGTTTTAATAACACCAGGTCTTTTGTCGAATACACGTGCGTGATTAAAGAAAACATTTCTGAGTTCTTCCGTTTGCTGAGAAGATATCTCTGTACATTACTCAATTTTGCCCTCAATTTCTTCAGATTCGACACATTGACACCACTGCCCTGCTGAATTATGGCAATGAAACTGATTAATTTTTCTTATCTGAATATGTATCGTCTGACAAAGTTTGCCATTCCTACCTCTCACCTTAATCGGTTGCATAACACAGCATCGCCCATTAATAGACAGTTGACATTTCCCTGACTCTAAATCGATATTAGCACATTAGTCTCTCAAAAATCCATATCAAAATACGTCTTTGGGCTAACCCTTTTGCCACCAGGAAAAAGGACTGGAAAATGATGTCATCTATCAGCACTTCAATCCTAGTTTGTATCATTATAAGCTTCGACTTGTCACCAATTGCACCTAGAATTCTGCAGTTCAGCACTACTTGTTACGGTCAAATTCCTTAAAGCATTCTCTCGATATAACGCTGATTTTCGCGCCAGTGGCGAGAAGGATGCTGGTAGGAACTCTTCCTACCATTGCCTGCACCCTTGCCTGTACGATACCCTCTTCCTCGTACAAACAGGGAGATTCTTCTTCTGGCAACACGTCACGTATGTCGTTCCCATCTTGATATCGCTGTAAACTACTGCCCTGAGGGCATGGATCGCCCCCATGACTTTCCATGGCCAACACTGGAGAGTTTAATGTGGCCACCTGTAGTTTAACGCTACGTTATTGTCGGTTTGTGTCTCTTTTGTTCCCTCAATAATATTTACGGCTGGTGCGTTACTCCTGCGTTGTGCATCACGGTCGTTATTTGATACAGAATTTACAGGAGTAAAATTGTTCTGTGCCTGGAACTGGAAAGGTTGACTTGCTGTTGGATATTGTCATTGCACGTTCCTAGGATACATTACGTTAGTACAGCAGTGTACCGCTAATCCGAACCCCGGTAATCCGAACGTTCGGTTAATCGGAACATGAAAAATGTTAGTCTAAGTATGGAATTACAATAAAATGAACACCCTCAGCTGCTTACAGGCGTTGACATACGTCAACGGGGACAGATGAAAATGTGTGCCCCGACCTTGGCTCGAACCCGGGATCTCCTGCTTACATGGCAGACGCTCTATCCATCCGAGCCACCGAGGACACAGAAGACAGTGCGATTGCAGGGATTTATCTCTGACACGCCTCCAGCGAAACCCACATTCTCAACGTATTGTCCCGCACTACATTCGTAGTGCCGCCGCCAATTATACTCATTACTCGCGGCGCGTTGCCGATTCCCGTAAGAGTTCGGGCACTGTTTGTGCATTCGCACAGGAGAAGAAGATGGTCAAGTGGCCGGTGAGCCTAAACTATATATATATTCTGATGGTATCTGTTCTTTCGGACATGTCCGAAAGAACAGATACCATCTTAGTATATGCTAAGTATGGAAAACTGTGCTGTAAACTGCTGTACATACACACCACTTAAATTTACACAGTACAGTAAACACGTATCAGAAAAATTGGCAAGAAAGCATTATGTTTAAACAATGCATAACAATGAAAGAAAAGCTGTCAGACTTGCTAAAATACAGCGAAAATGTTATCCATACTTTTTAGATGAGAAAAATTTAGTCATTGTTTTTGGGCGCAACGAAGACAGTCAGTTAAATGACGCCTAGTTGCGTCATCGTCTCATAAACATCAAATAAGCAGGTGTAGCAGTGGGCTCTTTTGCTCCAAATAACGTAGCGCGAGGTCAAGGGCTTCTGCTGCGGCATTGTGTGGCACCAGTTCTCCTTGTCGCTTTCAGGATCATCGTCACTTCCGTCAAAGCAGCTCACTTCTTCCTGGTCTAGAGTCACAGCAGCAACTAAATCAGCGTCAGTAAGGTTCTCCACACATACCCCATCCGCCACCATCCACTCGTCTACGTCTCCTTCACTAGCTTCTTCACATTCAGGGATTGTCTGTATCATTTGTAGTAGATTTTCCTCTTCATTTTCAACTAAGTTGTCCTGAAATTCAAGAGATGTCCACAGTTCTCCATGCTTTTCTCAGAGTATTTTCTGAAATATTCTGCCATGCCTCAGCGCCCCAGTGAACAACACCCTTCACTTTGGCCTTTTTTATTCTGTCCCTATTATCTTGGATTAGAATTCTTAAAGATTGTTTTCTGTAAATCAGTTTTAATGTTTGCAGTACGTCCTGGTCCATCGGCGGTAGAAGTGGTGTAACATTCGGCGGCAAAAAATTCGCCACAATTTCTGCATCATATAATTCCTCAGTGCTGGGGTGAGATGGCACGTTATCAATCAAAAGGATTGCACGGGAGACAAATGTGTCTCCTTAGAAAACTGTCGAGCAGAGGGAACAAACTGGCTGTGAAACCATTCTTTGAACAACTTACCATCCATCCATGCTTTTTTCTGGTTGCGATAACATACGGGCAGGGACTTCATGTTGCAGTTTTTAAAAGCTCTGGGCCTAGCGGATTTGCCGATCAGTATTAAAGGCGGATTATGGCTACCAGCAGCGTTACTGCACGCTAATCAAGTCACACGATCTCTGCACATTTTAAAACTAGGGGCATGGTATTCTGCTTTTGATGCCAGGCTTTTTGTTGGCAATGCCCTAAAACTAAGACCAGTCTTGTCAGCGTTATAAATTTTTTTGGGGAGAATACTTTCCCTCTCTTATCATTTTTTCAAACTCACCCAAGTATCCCTTCGCTGCAACACGGACAGAAGAAAGCTTCTCTCCATTAATTGTTAGCTGATGGATTCAATGATGTTTCTTGAATCTGTCCAACCAACCCGTACTCGCACTAAAAGACTCATCACAATTCATTAACTTGTTCAGGTAAACCCTTCTCCGGAACCAGTGCTCCACTCAAAGGAGTTCCCCTTTCTCTTTCCTGCAGAAAAGAGCTTCATCCACTTGATTGTACTGGGTCTGTTTCAAAGTCTGCCGAATTTCTAGTGCTCTTCCCGAAGACGTTGCACAGGACCGTTCAAGCTTCACTTGGTTCTTCTTCCTATCATAAATGGTTGCTTTACCAAACCCAGTTCAGTTGCCATTTGAGACACATTCTCACTATTGTCTATCCGCTTCAAAGTATTCAGTTTTTCTTTGAGAGTTAACGTTGTATGTTTCCGTTTACTCATGACGAAAATACGTACACCACTCCACCTGAACGAATACAATACAACTGTTACGCGTGCCAGCGATCGATAACTAACATAAAAAAGCGCTTTGCGAGCCAACTGATGGTGCACTGGCCTCAGACAGTACAAATGTCTCAACAGTGCACTACAACAAAGACAGGGAGTGAGAGTGAGCCATTGTTCCCACACTTCTTCCCATTTGTACCTACTTAACTGCTTGGTGTACTTCATTCTAGAAAGTCGTCACTGTAATTCCGGCTAATCCGAATAAATTGATAATCCGAACAAGGCCCGGTCCCAATTAGTTCCGATTAACGGGACTATACTGTATTGCCAAACCGAGTTTGGAACTGGTTGTTCCCGTTACCCCAATGGTTTCTATTTCCTTGCCTGCTCATATTCCGGTTGCCATGTATAGTTCCCATCACCTTTTTTTTCTCTTAAAGCCTTGATTGTAATTCTGATTATAGCTGGAATGAAATCGTTCCCCAAATTCAGGTTCTCCATCTGCTGCTGGGCTGCAGGATCGACAAAAGAAGGCTGCGAGCCAGCCACGCTCTCGGCGGCGCTGTACTGCAGCTGCCGCGGTGGGAGCTGATTTCCTCCACCGTTCCGATAACCGTTTTGATTATTCCCGTTCTGCCTTGCGTCTTCGTTAATTAGATCTATAGAGTCTAGGATAGATAAGAAGTATTCTAGGTTACTTTCTGGTACCTGATCTAACTTCTGTCTTATGTGTAAGGGTTATTTCGCTTTCAAAATTCGCAACACGTCAGTATGAGATAGGATTCGTGGCAAACGCCTGTCTTATTGAGATACTTCTCGAAATACTTTATCAATGAACCCAATTTTGGGTTATATTGATCTGGACTAAAGACCGATTTTCTTAAACATTCTTGTACGCATCGCGATCAATAGTTCGACAGGAACGTGAATTCTAACTATTCTAATGTATCACAAGTTTCTGCCATTTCCATCGCCCAGAGCGCGCCATCTCCTTGTACATAACCGGTAACATATTGTATCTTCTGTTGTTCTCACCACGCTTTAAGAAAACATTTCTAAATGGCTTAATGGTTCAAAATGGCTCTGAGCACTATGGGACTTAACTTCTAAGGTCATCAGTCCCCTAGAACTCAGAGCTACTTAAACCTAACTAACCTAAGGACATCACACACATCCATGCCCGAGGCAGGATTCGAATATGCGACCGTCGCGGTCGCTCGGTTCCAGACTGTAGCGCCTAGAACCGCTCGGCCACTCTGGCCGGCTAGCTTAATGAAAATGACAGGGTGAACAGATTAAAGTTCAGGTATAAACAACTGAAATTGTCGATTTTTTATTAAGATCTCTTCAAGTAAAACTGTCAACAGAGTTGGTTCTACTGCTTGCTGGTGTCTTTTTGCATTTTGTAATCGTTGATTGCCATATACTTCGTATCTAGGCGAATACACATTACCACTGGTAGCTGGATAATCGCTTCGCGCGCTGTTCTCCGTACCTGGAAGTGCGTTATCAAATTCCTCTTCCTGTTCCTCGACGTCTCGGTGCTGTTCTTTGACAGTATTAAGTTGTCTGGTAAAATGTTCCTGATCCTGATTTTTCCAACCGGGTAAATCCTGTGATAATGTGTTTTGAATTTGTTCCATGTCATTTTGTATTTGAGTGTGTATTCTGTTTTTCTTAGCATAAACTTGTTCGATGGAGTCACTTATGGCTTTTCCCAGTTCGATTCCCCAAGTCCGGCTTATGTGTACATTTTTTCTTGCAAGAAATCGCCATCTCCATCTCGTCTGTGTCTGTAGGTGCCTGTTACATGTCTGTAGTAAGTGTGGTCAGTTGTACTACATGTTTCTGAAATCTTTAGTGAGTTTCCTAATCTGATTATGTACCTCCCTTACAGTAGATTTTACGTTTTCAATCTCTTTATTCATAGTGTCAAGATCTTGTCTTACTACTTCGATTAATTGATCAGCTACTTCGGTTTTGAGTTTTGTAATCTGTGCTGCAAAACTATTTTGTATCTCTGTGGCACTTTTTACATCAGTTTCTAGTTTAACCATCTGTGTAGAAACATTGTCTATTCGTGAATTTACACTGTCTGTGTGACTGTTTAGCTGCGTTGAAACATTGCTTTTTGAGAGGTCATTTGTGTATTCAAACTGCTCATTTGAGTATTCATGTTATTTTCTAAACATCTCTTTTGCGCATATGTGTTGTTTTCCAAACTGCTCGTTTGTGATGTGACATTCCTTATTTCAATGTTTAAGCTACCAATTTTTTGTTGAAACATTCCCTATTTGCATAATCACATCTGTTTGCATTGTCTTTAATAGTTGCAGAAAATTTAAGTTCCGCTGGTGTTGGTGCAAATAGCGAATCAGGTATAGTCTCAAGCGTAGGTGAAGTATCACCTACCGCTTGTGATTTAGTACCACTTGTCGCTACGACCGTGGTGTCACTGTCATGAATATTTCCTACTTGGGGGTTAACTACTGGTTGAGGCATTGTTCAATCATCGAATTTATCCTCCATAGTATTAGTTTGTGAATTGAAGCTTCACCATGTCTATAAATATTCGTTGTATGGTGTACGACCAAATTTCACAACTGCAAAAATTCCGCATTACACGTAAACAAACTACAGACGACGTCGCGCTGCTTGTAAAAATCACAGCTGTAAAATACATATGTGATTGAGCAAAAGACAAGCGACTGACAAACTCGCGCGCAACGACTAAAATCCGTCCGCCATCTTGTGAAATCTTTGTGTGCAATACTACAAAAAAATCTACAAAAACTACTGAAATGAAAAATTTTGAAAAAAAGCATGCTGTGTAATGGGTATCGCAGAAATGACACACTAATCCCATTTACGACCAACCAAAGCGTAACAGTGCTGTCACTATTACCTTTGTTGTCCTGTGTAGCTTGGTTATCTGGCTGATGGTTTAAAATTTTCCCAAAATTTCATTTTTCCAATAAATGTTCAGGGTAAATAATTTTCAACTTCATATACTGGTAGTGGTGCTAGTAACGGTATTGGTATTCTCGTATAGTACGCAGCTGGCATAGCAGTATTTGTAAATACAATAATGGAAGAGAGAAAATTACTTAAAAATCTCAAACATAATTATGTGACTGGTTATTGGCTCAATAATGGTCATGGCACACGGTCGCCACTGTAGTTCGCCTTCTCCGTTGTTTTTTTAATCTTTCTGTTTATTTTCCCAGCCGGTGAGGTAATTTGGAAAGTGGGTTTAATTATAAAGTAGCGTAATAATTCTCACTGTGAAGCAGCGTTGTGACAATAGCAATCTACACAAGTGGAAACTATGCTACAGACTATCAACAAAATGTAAGTAATATTTAACACAGACCGGCTGCAACAACGAGAAAAGGCGCATACATTAGCGAGTGCGTGGGCTGTCTAATAACTACTGCATTTGAGAATGATGGTAAGAAACTGTAATTATTGTAAAAGCCACTCGCATATGTCGAATATACGGGAGAGATAGACGAAAGTATTTTATTAGACTTGGTTCCAAAGAATAACGGTTATGGTGAAAATACGAATCAGGTAAAAATTGTAACAAAAGGAATCGGATTTCGTTAGAAAAAGAGAAATGATGAAGATTACAGGTATTAGTATCGTGACCAATGACCAAATTTAAAAGTAATTAAAAAGGGAGCCATCAAGGAAGAAAAAGGGCATGTTCACCTACCTCCACTTTTGTACTGCTCCATCGCGAAGATCGTCGCTGCTATCTATACCCGTCTCGTATACATAATAACAATATTGGTACAGTACAATGTGTTATTAGGCTTCCGTAAGTAATTATAAACGCGGAGATTTCGTTTTGAATTAAACTGGTGATTATTCAAATAAACTTTCATAAATATAGTACCAGGTTTCACATATACATGTATACTTTATGACGAACAGAACAGAACAGAATACCACTAGAAATGCCAATAATTGAAGAGCGTAATTATATCACTGTCTCTCAGAGTCTAACAGTGCTCTTACTTACCTTTGATTGGCAGATCGATATCTGCAAATATATTAGATTTTGGTTTATCAAGAAATATTGAAAAATTATCTTCACAATAGTAGAGAGCGCTAGGTACAAGTGCTACTCTGAGACGCTGAAACTGGTGCTGGAGAGAAAATTGTGATACATAAGGCTGGTGGCAAAATGAAGGTGGAAAAATCAGAGAGCACGTAAAGCAAAATAACACTGTGTCTCAAAAGAAATCTGCTGTGTAGAGAATTCAGTAATGAAGAGCAGAAACCACGCGTTCCAGATTACCAGTCTGGACCAGCACATTGAAGACTGCTCTGAGAGACGTCTGGTAACGGCAATAGCGTTTGTAGAGTTACCTGCAGAATATAGTATAGTATAAAAACGTGCTCCAAAAGACTGTACAACTTAACCTTGCGTTTCAAATTTACAAATATTATACGCTTCCTTCGTCAGAATAATATCCTTTTTGTGAACTCACAACGGATAACTAGCTGCTGGCGAATGGTCTGCCGCAAGGGAGTATGTCAGCTACTTTTCTCAAAATGTGTACTGATAAGCCAGTCACACCTCCCGCCATCTTTTCAGACTATTTTGTACTGACTGCACAGGCGAAGATTTTGAAACAACTGAGGAACTTTCTGAAACTGAGCTTGGTGATTTCACTGTACAGTGTAAGAGTACTGGACTGAAACCTAATTCACCCATACTGAAAATATGTACTTGAAATTCACCTGACAAAATAGTAACTAAAAGGAAATTGCGAGTCAAGCGGAAAGACTCTGAGCTTGAACGCTGCTTCATGGAGTCATCTTGAACAGTACGGTTAGATGTAAATACGACTGTATGGTTGAAAACTATGAAGTATTTCCCAGAAACAGTATGAAAAAGGAAGCTGCAGCTACGACATGTGCTGCACACGTGGAATAAGGTTACCAGCCCTTTAAATTCAGCATTCATCTGGAAAATATCAAGCCGAGGTCAACTGACAATGGTAATTACCTAGTTCCTACCATACCATGTAAAATAATCCATGAAGTGTAGTAAATAGGGAACGTTGTAAAGTGGAATGTGATGAATACAACATTATGTACTGCCTTCAGCACACAAAGACTGAAGTCAGAAAGAAATTTCTGGGCAGTCCATCGAAATCATGCGTATAATACCTTGATTAGATCTTTCTCTAACTAGACTCACAACTTCTAGAGCTGGATCTCACATAGAGAAACCCAACCATATGCTGGAAGTCTCGGCAAAAGTTGGAAGTCTCTAAACTCACCAAAGAGCGCAATAGGATGAAGAGAAGAATCTGCGGCAAAATGGAGGCTGATTAAAGACCAAAGCACTCTGTGTGATAGGAGTGGCTCACAGCACCTGTGCTCTTGTCCACACTGTGTCCGACAGATTATACGATGGAGGATATTCTTTTGTCCAGAGGCCACACCGCCGAGCTACCAAATTTGACGGTGGAAAAAAAAATTGTCACTACGGTTCTCTTTGTCATGTATTAAGTTTGTGGGTTTCTACCTGAAGACTGGCTAGATTTGACGCGAGTCCCTAGATAACCTACTCCGTGTAAGTATTTTCATCTCTGTATAACAACTGCAACCAACATCCTTCTGAGCATGCTTATTGTACGCAAACTTTAGTATACTATAATTTTTACTCTCTACAATTTTCTCCATTACCAAACTGTCGATGATTTCATCCCTCGAGAAGTGTCCTGTCAACCACCCTCCCCTCCCACTTTAGTCGAGCCACAAATTTATTGTTCCCGCAGTTCAATTCAGGACCTCATCATTAGTTACCAATGTAACCACCAAATCTTCAGTAACCTACGTCGCCAACTTTTCAAAGTTTCTGTTGTCTTCTTGTCTCCCCCTGTTTCACTTCCATACAAAGCTACACTTCGTACATATACACTCAGAAAATACTTTCTTGTATTAAAATATATATTCCACGTCAAAAAATTTCCCTTTCTCAGTTTGACCTTTCTTGATATTGCCATTCTATATTTTAAATCCTTTCTACTTCAGAAATCATCAGTTATGTTACTGTTTAAATACCAGAACTTATTTACTATTTTTAGTCGTTCAGTATTGTTAAGAGAATCAAAATAATATGTAATTTCTAGGGTCACTGTGTGCATCCATTTTAGTGCGAAATAAATGAGGATGAGACACGTATGATTTTTTGAATACCAAAGACGTATTCACTAATGTGTTCGAGCTTTGGACCACCGAGAAAGATATAGTACAACTAGTAAGATGTGAAATGCCCTGTCCTTCAAATGTGAACCTAGTTGGGCAGTTAGAAGACCTCCCAGTCTTGAATCTTATGTAGCAGCCGCTTTTCTATGTACGTTTCATAACGAACCGATTGTCTAATGTCATCACCTGACTTTGTGAGCAACTACATCAATTGAGTGGGTTATTCGTGAAACGAATCTGAATGGTTCAAATGGCTCTGAGCACTATGGGACTTAACATCTGAGGTCATCAGTCCCCTAGAATTTAGAACTACTTAAACCTAACTAACCTACGGACATCACACACATCCATGCCCGAGGCGGGATTCGAACCTGCGACCGTAGCGGTCGCGCGGTTCCAGACTGAAGCGCCTAGAACCGCTCGGCCACAACGGCCGGCGAAACGAATCTGACGCAGATCAGGAACATCACGAAACATTGATCTGTAGCACACTATTTAAGGTGAACAAATGATGCACATACGAGATAGGATTGATATCTGTAGTACAAAGCACAGTCAACTGAATTTTACTACAGGTTACACTTATATTCTGAGTGTGACCCACATACCAAGCTAAGGAGGCGCAGTAGATACGTAGCTGGCCTTACATTTGGGAGGAACCGTTCAACTGTCATAACGAGGTTCAGTTTCTCTCCATCGAAACTTTTGTTTTCTGCAATTTATATAAACATATTAAGATGGATGCTTCCTATTCCATTGAAAGAACTTGGTCCCACAAGAATTAAAATTTTTAACTGCCTGAGAAACTAAATGCTCTGAATAACTCTTGTCTGTACCTTGTATCCTCTTCAAAAGGAACACGGAGATAAGTGTCTATGGTGTTCAGCATTGGGCAAAAGCGTCAAGAAGTGCAAGTGCGCTCATGACTCCATACAGTCTACCGAGGGGTGCTGCTCCAAAAAGGAAGTTCAGTTATTATCGGACTCCTCTCATTTTCTATAGCTCCTGTTCCGTAATGATTGTACTGATTCCTGTCGACAACTCAAAAATTCGTGCACAACCACTTACAAAGTGTCCTTGTGTTGAATCACAACAGTATAACCAGAAAAACAAGAGAAAGTCCATAAGTTCATGGTCACACTATAACAGTATCAGGAACAGTCTGTATTGGCCTACACTTAACTGTGTTTGCTACAGTTTCCTCCATTCCAGGCCATGTCGGCCATTGATAGTCAAGATCATCAGTTCATATCATGAGTGTTCATCGTATGAGTCCTAGGTTAAATGTAACGGCTTTACAGTTGCAAGTAGAAAACTCGGAGGATTCACATTTCTGGTGTTCCTGTGACAAACCTTAAACTGTCCAGAGAAGAGAACATAATAACCACCGCTGCCAGCAGTCATTTACAAAGGCTACATTCCTGCCAATCTTTCTCCAATATCGGGAAAGCAACATCGAGCATCTGGTAGCCCCATTACACGACCATGTTCAGACTCAGTGAGCTGGTAATAATGGTGTCTTCGTCACTCGATGGTATTCTTGACTAACATCAACTCACCACATCTGGTCTCAAAGGTAACTAACACTCACAACCGTAGCGCATATTTAAAGCAAACTCAGTTTACATCCTTTTAGAGGCGCTACTAGCGCCACTCTTAAGCGTCTGGCACGAAACTTAAATAGACGTCATCTTTCAGATGAAGAAACACGCCTCCACTGTCGTTTTTCGTCCACAACTCCTTCTTGGTGTTGTGATTTTTCTTGTCATTGTATTTTTAGGTGTATAAGCCGGCTTAGCAGGGATGTCCGGAGGACAAATGTAAGGATGCAGAAGCATATATCACCAGGGGTAAGACAGGTACTGTCTATAGCAAAATTAAAGAGACCTTTGGAGAAAAGAGCACCACCAGTATGAATATCCACAGCTCAGATGGAAAACCAGTCCTAAGCAAAGAAGAGAAAGCAGAAAGGTGGAAGGAGTATATAGAGGATGTATACAAGGGAGATGTACTTGGGGACAATATTATGGAAATGGAAGAGGACATAGACGAAGATCAAATGGGGGGTATGATATTTGGTGAAGAATTTCACAGAGCACTGAAAGACTTAAGTCGAAACATGGCCCCAGGAATAGACAACGTTCCATTAGAACTACCGACAGCCTTGGATGAGCCAGCCCTGACAAAACTCTTCCATCTGCTGAGCAATATGTATGAAACAGGCGAAATACCCTCAGACTTCAAGAAGAATAAAATAATTCCAATCCCAAAGAAAGCAGGTGTTGACAGACGTGAGAATTACCAAACTATCAGTTTCATAAGTCACAGTTACGAAATACTAACACGATTTCTTTACAGACGAATGGAAAAACTGGTAGAAGCTGAACTCGGAGAAGATCAGTTCGGATTCTGTCGAAAGTTGGAACATGCGAGCAAATACTGACCCTACCGCTTATCTGAGAAGTAAGTTTAGTGAAAGTCAAACCTACTTTCCTAGCATTTGTAGAACTAGAGAAAGCTTTTCCCAATGTTGACTCGAATACTTCGTTTCAAATTCTGCAGGTGGCAGAGTTCAAATACACGGAGCGAAAGGCTATTTTTAGTTTGTACACAAACCAGATGGCCGTTATGAGAGTCGAGGGGCACAAAGAGAAGCAGTGGTTGAGAAGGGAGTGAGACAGGGTATATGTTATTGAATCTGTATATTGAGCAAGCGGTAAAGGAAACAAGAGAAAAATTCGGAGTAGGTATTAAAATCCACGGAGAAGAAATATATACTTTGAGGTTTGCCGATGACATTGTAATTCTGTCAGAGACAGCAAAGTACCTGGAAGAGCAACTGAAAGGAATGGACAGTGTCTTGAAACACGGATGTAAAAAATGAACATCAGCAAGAGCAAAACGAGAATATTGGAATGTAGTCGAATTAAATCAGGTGATGCTGAGAGAATGAGATTAGGAAATGAGACACTTAAAGTAGTACCTGAGTTTTGCTATTTGGGAAGCAAAATAACAGATGACTGACGAAGGAGAGATGATATAATATGTAGACTGGCGTAGATCACGCACGTAATGACGAGGCACTGATCAGAATTGGGGAGAAGACGAATTTGTGGCACAATTTGACTAGAAGAAGGCATCGGTTGGTAGGACACGTTCTGATGCATCAAGTGATCAACAATTTAGTTCAAAAATGGTTCAAATAGCTCTTAGCACTATGGGACTTAACTTCTGAGGGCATCAGTCCCCTAGAACTAACCTAAAGACATCACACACAACCATGCCCGAGGCAGGATTCGAAACTGCGACCGTAGCGGTCGCGCGGTTCCAGACTCTAGCTTCTAGAACCGCTCGGCCACCCGGCCGGCACCAATTTAGTACTGGAGGGATGCGTGGAGGGTAGAAATCATAGAGAGAGACACTAAGCAGATTCCGAAAGATGTCGGTTGTAGTAGTTATTCGGTGATGAAGAGGCTTGCACAGGATAGACTAGCATGGAGAGCTGCATCAAACCAGTGTCTGGACTGAAGACCACAACAACAAGCTGGAGACAACTGCCACTAACTGTATCAGAGGGGGTTCGCTTTTCATCCAGTGTGCCATAACACTCAGTGAGTCCAGTAAATGAGACTACAGAAGACTCTCCAAAATATCCCCATCAAAGAACTATTGTCTTCTTCATCAGCTACTGCTGATAGATTTCCAGAAACAGACAAGCAGGCAAGCTCCATTCATCCAATTCCATAGTGTTGACAAGCCTCGAGCTATTGAGAAGCGCCGCTTTCACTTTCTTTGAAATGCAGCAACATGGTAAAGGTGCCAGAATTCTCTGAAAAGAGTGTATTGTGGGGGCCTCATGGCACAACTGGTGCAAGTCGGAGGCATGACAGCAGCAGCACATGCGCTGGGGGTGGGTCTCAACGGGGGACCAAGTGTGTCTAGGTCATTCAGTCAGCCTGGTGCCATCTGTCAGTAGTGGGCGGAGCCCTTCATACTTGGCACCTGAGAAATTTCTCTCCAAATACGTGTTCACCTAGGGATCATTGTTGACGTGACCGGATGGGAGTGAAGACCTATTTGCAGAATTCATCGACAGCGGACGCAATCCAGCGCGAACCATCGCTCTCACTCCGCTGCCGACGGCATGTGAAAGCTCTTCAGGCGTTATACTGACATCGCATGTCTATCTAAATAAGCGTCAAGTCATCCTCTGGACCGCTCGCACATGTGTGTTTACGGTCGCTGGCGCGATGACGCATAGCTGTGGTGCGGGTCCAGTGGGAACACCGTTCACCATTGTTTTCTACCGAGACGAGACTTTCAACAGTAAAATCATTTTTCACAGATCGCTAAATTGCACTGACAGTTAAACCCGTAACCTTTGTCTACAGATCATGAAATACACATGTGTAACTACTGCATGTACACATTGAAAGTTCTCAGACACACAGATACTTTCGCAGCACTTGGTCTTTGGAGATCACTATCTTTCAGTATAAACAGTAGTATGCCTGAAATATTTAGGTGTCTGTGTCGTGCTCTACACTGTCAGTAATTTAAAAGCTAAATAAAAGGTTGAATCTTGGTTAGTATTCCGCGAAATCTGAGCTGCTTCAAAAGCGATGTACAGTGTTATAAACTGATGCAGGATAGTGGATGTAAGTAACACGAAGCGAACTGAGCCCTTATCTTCGAAAGTTATTTACTTATTTGTAGATCATTGTTAGGTTCAATTACAAAAAAAGCAGTCCTGTTTCTTATATCTATGTTTGTTATGGGACATTACAACAAAAATTAACTTTGGCACACAGTGAAAAATATCCAAGCTCACATGTACATTCTAATTGTAATTATTAATAGTGAACAACCGTCTGAGGATGGGCCTGTCCGTTTGATATCGCTAACGGCGCAATTAATTTTGATTAGTTACGATTAGTAACAATGAGTTGCTGGATGCTGTCTTCAATTCTTTTGCAAGAATTAACCTGTTTTTAAACACAGCCCGGTTCTCACCATATCAGCTTTAGACAAAACAGAAATCACGGATATACTGTGGAACTTGCATCGGATTCAGAAAAATATACGGGAGCGGCGAACTACCGGAAAGTCCAGAAACCTTGATGACTTATGATGAGTTGAGAATAATAGGTCAGAGGCAGTATAGGTTACAGGAAACAGCCACACATATAGCAGGCAATGGAAATGAAAAGGAATATACGAAACTCATTATACTTGAGTCCGATAAATTTTAAATTATCGTCTAAAAAATCAATTAAATTAATTTTTTGTTCACTTGCAGGGACGTGCTGCAGTCTTGGTGCACATTAAAATCATTGAAATCTGCGTGCCATACTACCGTAGGACGCCACTAGAAGAGTTTGTAACCTTCTCGTATAAATAGAAAAAATTAATGATGTGTAACCTTCCTGAACAGAAAATAAAAATAAAAATAACTAAATTTTAATATTTTAAACATAGCTGCACAACAGCAACGGTTCCGCGTAATAAAATTATAAACAGCCGACCAGTTGCAATGGACAAAGAAATCTTCACCTAGGTTTCAACAAATTTAAATTTGTCTTCTTCAGAAGGTGGCAATTTTACATTAGTATGGACTGATGTATCATCGCCGTTTTTACAAATGTCTGCATAGATCCATTTGTCCAAATTAAAATATAGCCCTAAAAATAGGGTGAGCTCTGCAACATCCACGTACTAATTTATATTTACATGACAAACCCTATTTTTAGGGCTATATTTTAATTTGGACAAATGGATCTATGCAGACATTTGTAAAAACGGCGATGATACATCAGTCCATACTAATGTAAAATTGCCACCTTCTGAAGAAGACAAATTTTAATTTGTTGAAACCTAGGAAAAGGTTTCTTTATCCATTGCAACTGGTCGGCTGTTTATAATTTTAAATTTTAATAATTAAATTCTGACGTATGAAATCTGATAAATCTTAACTCATGAAAAACTGATAAATTTTGACGTAACCAGCGCTACGCTATGGCCCTGTGAAATCAATCGTAATATGTCCGATTACTGAAAAATTCTTATCTCGTGATGGTGTCGCCGGATAACGCTGTCTATATATCTGCTCGTAAATGAAGCAGATTAGTCCAATGCTGGCCTATCTATTAATACTGGATAACATTTGTCTGCGATCTGAATTACTAGAAAAACTGACTTTACTTAGCGACAAAGCTGCATATCTCGTCGTTTGGTAACTAAAGAGCACATGACTATGATCTGACGAAAATTCTGGAATATTTTCATTATTGATTTTGGATCGGGACTGGTAATGACTTAAGAGGAATTTATACTTTTATAGTTGACTGGTAAAAACAATTTTATTCTGAAACTGTTTTACGTTATTGATAAAGATCTACAATCCATTACACAGGAAAATTGAATAGATTACAAATCTGGGTCCACTAGTGCTGACGAATCACAAAAGAACAGATTGAAAGAAATTCATATTAACATCTCAAACAAGATTGAAAGAAATCCATATTAACATCTCAAACAAGTAACTTAACTACTCGCATGCCAAAAAAAAAAAAAAAAAAAAAAAATTTACCTTACAATAGATATTTGACTTAATTACACTGTTGATTTTTCATGATATTAACTATTATTCATTTGACATCTTGGGTTGTCGGGTGTTCTGCCGGATATCAGCGTCGTACTTGCACGATATTTCGGTCACGTAGCTCGTAACCTTCATCAGGTGCGACCTGAGACTGCTCCTCGAGTGGACCTGGTCCAGTATTTATGCCTATGGCCTTCCCCCTCCACCAACGGCTGCAGGCGCTTCCTCTGTGGTCCGCGCCCATTCCCTGCGACCTGCTGGAGCGTTGCTGCTCCGTTTTCCGTCCGCTGCGGTTCTAGGTGTTCCCTCTGCGGTCCGCGCCCACCAAACCCGCTCCTGGGGGTTTCATCTACGGTCTGGGGTACCAAGCGTTCCCCCTGCGGTCCGCGCCCGCTCACCACGACCTATTGGAGCGTTGCCGCTCCGTGTTTCGTCCGCTGTGGCTCTGGATGTTCCCTCTGCGGTCCGCGCCCACCAGTCCCACTTCTGGGTGTTCCATCTTCGGTCTTGTGCGCCTGGCAGTCCGTCAGGGGCTTGTTTTCCATCTCTATGTCTCTTGTTCTTCTGTTTGTGTAGTGTTGCAGCTGGCCCCGTTGCTCCTTTAACAATTCCAGAGCCGAATCCCAGGCTCTGCTTAGCTGGTACCCTGTGTCACGGTTCATAAGATCGTCGGCCATTTTAATTTCTATCGATTCTCTTATAACACTGTCCCAAAATCTGGGTGCTTGTGCTAGAATCTTGGTATCCTCATACTTCATGGCATGATCTAGTTCTAGACAGTGTTCAGCAATGGCTGACTTAGTCACCTGTCTTAATCTAGTGTGCCTCTGATGTTCTTTGCACCTGATCTCCACAGTTCTTGTCGTCTGGCCAATGTAGGACATGGCACATTGACAAGGTATATTATAAATCCCTGGTTTTCGTAACCCCAGGTCGTCTTTGACACTCCCCAGCAGTCCCCCGATCTTGTTGGATGGACGGAAAACACGCTTGATATTGTGTTTACGGAGGATCCTACTGATTCTGGCAGAAATAGAGCCAGCATAGGGCAGATATGCCACCTTCTTTACTTCATCTTGGTCTTCTTCAGGAACCTGTGGTATAGTGGCTGGTTGGAGTGCCCTCTCAATTTGTCTGTCCGTGTATCCATTCTTGGAGAAAACTGTTTTGAGACGTTCTATCTCTATAGGTAGATTCTCTTGGTCTGACAGGATCCGTGCTCTGTGGACCAAAGTCTTCAGAACCCCATTCGTCTGTGCAGGGTGGTGACAGCTGCTGGCCTGCAGATATAAATCAGTGTGTGTTGGTTTTCGGTACGGACAGACAAATTGAGAGGGCACTCCAACCAGCCACTATACTACAGGTTCTTGAAGAAGACCAAGATGAAGCAAAGAAGATGGCATATCTTCCCTATGCTGGCTCTATTTCTGCCAGAATCAGTAGGATCCTCCGTAAACACAATATCAAGTGTGTTTTCTGTCCATCCAACAAGCCTGGGATCCGGCTCTGGAATTGTTAAAGGAGCAACGGGGCCAGCTGCAACACTACACAAACAGAAGAACCAGAGACATGGAGATGGAAAACGAGCCCCTGACGGACTGCCAGGCGCACAAGACCGAAGATGGAACACCCAGAAGTGGGACTGGTGGGCGCGGACCGCAGAGGGAACATCCAGAGCCGCAGCGGACGAAACACGGAGCGGCAACGCTCCAACAGGTCGCGGTGAGCGGGCGCGGGCCGCAGGGGGAACGCTTGGTACCCCAGACCGTAGATGAAACCCCCAGGAGCGGGTTTGGTGGGCGCGGACCGCAGAGGGAACACCTAGAACCGCAGCGGACGGAAAACGGAGCAGCAACGCTCCAGCAGGTCGCAGGGAATGGGCGCGGACCACAGAGGAAGCGCCTGCAGCCGTTGGTGGAGGGGGAAGGCCATAGGCATAAATACTGGACCAGGTCCACTCGAGGAGCAGGAAGGCCCAAAGCACAGGCAGATTCGCGTGAGAGATGTCGAAGCGAACGGAGCTACGTACTGCGAAGGGTGTGGCAGATCGCCGTCCGGCGGAGCTTTCTACGTCGGCGGCACCATCTGGCCCCCCACTTATGACGGACCACGCAACGAATGAGGACATGATGGATATCGCTATGGATGCGCTTACAGTTCCGCTTCCGGAGTCGGAAGAAGACGAGCCGTCTGCCGTACCACCACCTCGTCGGCAATCCGGCAAAAGCAGAAGAGAAGACGATACGGCCCCTACCGGCGGGCGCAGCTCCCCGGCTGAGAAGCGATCGAAACGAACGCCTGCTGACGATGCTGACGGATTCACTCGCCCGAAGCGACGCCATACAGCGCGACGACGGGTGCTGTCCACCCACGAGCCGGCATCCACTACCAACACTTTTGCTGCCCTTGAGGATGCCCCAGAGGAACCACCGCGCCCTTCCACGGCGCCAAGGAGGGATGCGCCACTTCCACCGATCGTTCTGAAATACGAAGGGACCTTCCGGCAGCTGCAACAGCTTCTCAATAGCTGGACGACGGCAGTCTACAATGTGAAGGTCGCCGGACGAGACATGTACAAGATTACGCTGCGCTCAGCAGACGACTACCGACGCGTGACGCAGGAGGCGTCTGAAAGGGCAATACCTTTCTTCACTCACGCCACCACACCGGACCGCGTCCTGAAGATTGTCATCCGGCATCTGCCCTTCAACATGGAGCCGGATCACATTCAAGAAGAACTCGAAGAGCTCGACTTCAGTGTCAGAACTGTGGTCAAGATGAAGCAGCCCAAATCACGTGACTACATGCCCCTGTTTCTCGTCATCGCAACCGATACAATCGAGAACAGGAAGCTCTACCAGCTCACCCGACTCGCCAACGTCTCGGTGACCACAGAAGACTTGCGCGCCAAGAGAGGCCCTGTTCAGTGCTACCGGTGCCAGGGCATCAACCATGTCGCCCGGCATTGCTCCATGCCTGAAAAATGTGTGCAGTGCGCCGGTGCACACCCAGCGAAGGACTGCCCCATCCCTCGGAAGCAGCAGCCAACGTGCGCTCTCTGTGGGGGCGCTCACGTTGCCAGCTACCGCGGCTGTGAAGCTTGGAGACGCGCCAGTGCTCGTCAGCGAGGCCAGCCAGTCGCCGCGAAACAGAAGACGTCTACCAAGGCTGAACCTACAATCTCCCACGCCACGGTTGTCGCCAGAGGACTGGCGCCCCGCCGACCCAACAGCGATGACGCCGACCATGCAGGCCCACAGGCACGTCGCCGCAATGAAGACTCCCACACCCGCGATGTTTTTGAAGACGCAGGGGCACGACATCCACTACTCAACTGCGCCACTCCACCTGTGCAGAATTCGTCGGACCCGGAATCGGGCCCCTCCTCTGCTGCCCTACCCGTGACGTCTGGTGCACGCCCCCAACGCCGCGGCGGCCGGCGCAAGACGGGGGGTCGCACAACCAACGCCCCAGAAGAAGCCACATACAATGGCGAAGAGGTGGCCACTTCCATCGGCGCCAGAGAAGATACGGCTCCTGCCGCCTCCGCCACGGACATCGCCAGTCCGATTACTCAACTCACCGCCCTTGTGGCAAGCACAACAAAACTGCTTGATGTCCTCACGCAGCACCTGACCGCTGCACAGAAGATTGCCACTCCGGCAGCCACCAGACGCTCCTCCACTACTCATCATGGGAAGTGTTAGAGGACTCACGGTCGTCGCGTGGAACACCCTCTGTCTACGCACACAAGCTGGCGAATTTCGTCAATTTCTTCGTGATGAAGCCGTGGACATCTGTCTGCTCAGCGAAACCCGCCTTAAACCAGGCATCGCAGTCAAAGCGCCGAACTACTCCTGTTACCGTGCTGACAGGCCAACTGCCGGCGGAGGAATGGCCATCTACATACGGAATGGGATCCGTCACCACCAGATTCAACTGCCGCCGCTCGTGACTCTGGAGGCGATTGGAGTTGTCGCGCACACGTCAGCGGGAGCCATAACCTTCATTGCCATCTACAAACCACCGTCGCATCCATGGTTAGATGCGGACTTAGAATCTCTTCCCTCCATCGGAGGCAAGCTGTTCATCGCTGGAGACTATAACTCCAAGCACGTCGCTTGGCGTTCACGACTCACCAACAGAGACGGACGCCGCGTCCTCCGAATCGTGGATCGCAGTGACGCCGTGGTAGTGGGTCCCTATGATCCCACCATCTTCCCCGCTAATGGACAACCGGACATCGTCGACTTCGCGGTCGTGAAAGGCATTCCGCACCGCATCCTCGCCTCGACACGGAATGTTCTCTCCTCTGATCGTGTGCCAGTTGTTTTTGACGTCGACCTCGACCCACTGCAGTTACTCAGGCGTGGGGTGTCACTCTCTGGAGTCAACTGGGATCTCTTTCGCCACACCCTGACCGAGTCCCTAGCTGGGATGCCACCTGTCGACGACGCGGAAGCTGAAGATTCCCTCCTCCACTTCACGGACGCCGCCCTCGCCGCAGCCAATGAAGCGGCTCCGCCCAGACGCGAGCGCCAGGACCACTCTCGACAGCTGCCCCCCGATCTCCTTGCACAAATTGCCGAGAAGAACAGAGTATACCGCGAATGGCAGCGTACACGGAACCCCGCCACCAAACGGCAACTCAACCGTATGCGGCGCGAAATCACGGTGGCTGTGGACAATCACCGCAACCGGGAGTGGGCCAGCCGTGTGGCGACTCTTCAGCTTGACGACGGGTCTGCCTGGAGGACCGCGAAACACTTCCTACGGCGAACGCAGCGTATGCCGCCTCTCCGAACTGCAACCGGAACTGTCTGTGAACCAAACGCGAAGGCTGATGCCCTCGCCGATGTTTTTGAAGAGAACTTCAAGCCTGTAGAGGATCCACTGGACGCAGCACATGAAGAGATGGTCGCTGACCGGCTCCCTCGCTATCTGGAAACGGAGGGCGATGATGACATAGAGGCCACAACTCCTGAAGAAGTCTCGGTGGCTCTGAAGGCCCTCAATCCAAAGAGAGCTGCAGGCCCTGACGACGTCTCCACTGCCATGCTGAAACAACTGCCTGAGGACGCCTCTACTCACCTGGCTGCAATCTTCAACAAGATCTTTCGCACCGGTCACTTTCCCCTGCAGTGGAAGCATGCTGAGATTGTGGCTATTCCTTAGACGGGAAAAGATCTCCGGCAGCCGAAGAGCTATCGCCCGATTAGTCTGCTGCCTGCCATCTAGAAAGTTTTCGAGCGCATCTACCTGAAGAGGCTACAGCAACACGTCACCGCCGAAGCTCTACTCCCAGATGCCCAGTTCGGCTTCCGTAAGGGCCACTCTACGGAGCACCAACTTCTCCGACTCGTGGAAGAAGCCTTCGATTCCCTGGAGAGGCGCGAATACTTCGGAGCAGTCTTCCTTGATGTCTCGCGCGCTTTTGACAGCGTCTGGCACGATGGGCTGCTCTTCAAACTTCTCGAAATGGGGGTCCCTGGATCCCACATCCGTCTGCTACGGTCCTTCCTCGATGGACGGACTTTTCACGTCCGTGCAGAAACTGGCCTGTCGACAGTCCGTCCCATCAGAGCAGGCGTGCCACAAGGGTCGGTCTTGGGGCCGATCCTGTACACGCTCTACACGGCTGATACGCCGACGGTCCCTCGTGAGCATCTAGCACTGTACGCCGACGACACTGCGCTCTACTCACGAAGTATGCGCGCGGACACACTTCGCCAGAGGTTGCAGCACGCTGTCGACACCCTAGCCGATTGGGCCGTCAAGTGGAAACTGCAGTTCAATGGCGCCAAGACGCAATTTTTCATTGCAACCCGTCGTGTCATCCCAGCCGCTCTGCCCCCACTCGTCGTTTGAGGTAGTCCTGTCAACTGGCGACCGACAGCGCAGTATCTTGGGGTCACCATAGATCGCCGCCTCACTTGGGGCCCGCACGTGAAGGGCGTCGTAAACAAAGCAAGGGGTCGACTTCTCCAGCTCTACCCCCTGCTCAACCCGACGTCGACTCTTCCTCCGCGACTGGGCGTCACGTTGTACAGGGCGCTAATCCGCCCTGTCTTCGATTACGCGGCTGTCGTCTGGGGGAATGCGGCAGACGACCACCTGAAGAAACTACAATCTCTGCAGAACAGGGCTCTCCGCCTCGCGCTGCACCTGCCGCGGGACTTCCCATCTGGACCACTGCACGACCTCGCTGAGGTCCGCAAAGTCAAGGACCACGTCCGTATGGTTGCCCGCCGCTTCTACGAACAGGCGCGGCAATCCGAGAACCGGTACATACGCTCTCTGGGGCAGAAGATACGGCGCAATGCCAACACACGCTGGCCCCAGCTCCTTACGGCATAGGCTGTAACTGAAGAAGAAGACAGAGTGGAAACAACCAGAAGCCAATCACTTCTAGAAGACGCACCACCAGAATAAATAGGAGGCAAAACATGTATATGTTGCGAACTCCGCTTTACTCGAAGACTGAAGTTTCTTCGCGAAGAAGCCACGCAGCTCGAGCTCGAGGAGCAGTCTCAGGTCGCACCTGATGAAGGTTACGAGCTACGTGACCGAAATATCGTGCAAGTACGACGCTGATATCCGGCAGAACACCCGACAACCCAAGATGTCATTAGATCGCCGGAAAAGCCTGAAGTATTATTCATTTGTTGATCATCATCTCATTCCATGGTATCATTTAGCTCTGCGGCTGACCACAATTATTATTCAGTTCCGTATAATAAAATTTTACAATTTGCAGTGCAGTGTGACCTTAACAACCACTAACTATAAACAGCGCTGTACCAGCGACAGAATAAAACTACTCAGTAGCAGCGAGCGACTGCAACTGCCGCAGAGACTGCTCTGACCTGCGACTCTATTACAGCTCTCTTTTAACACGAGCAAAGATATTTTATGTCTCAGGCAGCGCCTGTGAATTGTCGATCTAGCAAGTGAGCAATACATCCAGATTACATTTGCTGCAGCAGGGTGGCGAACCCCCTGCAAGCTATAATAAAATGTTGCAGCCCACTGATAATGTGGAGCTGTGCTGTGCCATTTTGATTTGGTTCTTCTGATGGTGTGCGACGGTACCGTGATGCAAGTATTTCAGCGTGTGCGGAGACAGCAGACATCTAAGCCTACTAACAAACAAACAAAAAATTAATTAAGTTAATTTATTTTTTCCAGGCGATAATTAACTCTTTACATGAATACCGCTCGTAAGAAAGTGTAGATAAACAGACAGAGGAAAGAAAGCAAATACGACAAGACACGACGAAATTGGGCGAGTCACGGAGCGGTAGCAAAGGTCAAGATGCAGCAGGAACGGAAACAGATACGTAATCGCGAAACAATGAGCAGACGCCTCAGGTGTGAGCGCTGACTTTGTATGTGACTTATAACAGCAATGGAGAGGTCAAATAAAGTTTCCAGAAGATTTGTCAGACAAGGTGGGGCACGTGGACGCCTTGAAGAAGACGTAAAATATCTGAGAAAAATTATCGAAGATCTAAAAGAGTAAAGTAAATAGGTTCATTTCGTGTGCATAGATATATATATATCGCAGAGCTGATAAAAGCTGATGTAAGGCTGTATAAAATACACTAATAAGACGATTCGAAGATCTAGAATTACTAATGTTCATCACGCAGAAGGACTTACAAATATACGTCTGATATATGGCAGAACAGCGTCAGTCGGATTGCTCTATTAGTACTACAAGATGTAAAGATATGTTAAGAGAAATAAGAGGTGTCACAGATAAAAAAAGACGACCTTCCACATCCGTGGAGGAGAGCCGTGGTGGCCATTAATAAATCGCTTCCGATTACGATAACGCCTGTTTCGAAACAGTCTCCATATATTCCTTCGGCTTTCTGGACTCTCAGTCCTGCTGAAACACAGCTTCACAATACATTTCCATTCTTATAATGTTTGTTGTGAATCGATCAGAAATCGTAAGCAACAGTAACATTCAGAAATATTATACTAGATGAAGAAATCGCACTATCTTTCACTTAGCTTTGGTGCTGTACAGAAAGGACAGAGGTATTCGACGGTAAAGTCTTTGACCATTCACTTAGTGATGAAGATGATTTAATAGTGCAGATAACCTGAAACACAAACTGAAATCATATCTGCTTGACAAGTACATCTAAGTAAACAAATAAATAAAATAAAAATAGTTTCAGAAAACTATATAAATGGCCAGCACATTGGATTATTTTTTACTGGGGAAGTGTAAGATTATTGTAAAACTCATTCGTTCCGCGTAACGGAAAAACATTGCAGTTATAACCCAGAGACGAAGCAGCTCCCTTTAATGGAATTAAATAAACGCAAGAGAAGTGAGGAGATGGATTTGAATGAAATCGATAACGATGCGATGATGTGATGTGACACGACAAATGCTTAAATTATTCTGAACCTGTAACGTAATGTATATGTCGTACCAATTAATAATTTGTTGTAGAACGGGAGTCGAACCTGTATTTACTGCTTTCCAATTGCAGTCGCCATACTCATTAGGCTATCTGAACACAACTGACAGTCGTAAGGCCGACAGCAAAAGGATGTCGGAGAGAAATAATAGAATGTTAAAATGTGTGTTGAATTCCTAAGGGACCAAACTGTTCAGGTCATCGGTCCCTAGACTTACACACTACTTAAACTAACTTAAAGCTACACACTACTTAAACTAACTTAAAGCTAAGGACAACACACACACCCATGCCCGAGGGAGGACTCGAACCTCCGGCGGGAGGGGAGAGATATAACTTCTCGTTAAAAATCCTTGGGTCACTTGACCATGGTACAGTGCTTTGTAAGGGCACGTTGCCATAGTTACAGTGCAGACTCCAACGATCATTCAGGCATATACGACCACGCCCTGCCTGGCTTAATGAGGAGAAGCAGCAGCCCTCGCTCTTAAGTTAGTTAGCAAGCATGGAAGCTGAAGTGGAAAGTCTGAGAGGGCAGCTCCGTCAGCACTTTTACCCCGCGCGTCGCTCATATTGCGATCAGGGGACGCCTAAATTACTAACAAATCAATTAATCAAAAAGCGGGTAGGTCAAGACGTCAAAAGGATGGTGGAAAAAGTACATCGAAATGCAATAAAGGACACCCTTCAAATGATAACAAGGAACATAAGATGTGTACTAGGATTTAAGGACACAGACGTCATCCAAGAACTCTGAAAGGAAGAGGCCACCATAAGTGTTGAAACAGAAACAAGAAAGAACTCAAGTGGTACCAAGGGTATAGGCTGGAGGAATAAAATAGGCTATACGTCAGAGAATGGTAGTTCGTTCTACGATTGATAGGGAACATTGGTGTGTGATAGCTGATTATGCTCCCGAAGTACGTAGAGAAGAAAAAAGAATATCTCCTGTGGACAACTGCAGCAACTCGTCGATTAGCATAATAAACGCGAGCAGATTTTAATGTGAATCCTAGAGTGGGAAAAACACCAGTCCAACGGATACTGAGACTATATGGAGAAACACACATCACCAAAAAGTACAGAAATTCAGACTTCTCCACATTTAAAACTCTGAAGATAATGAACATCTTCTTTCGTAAGAAAGGCATAAAAATGTGCATGGAGCATTAGAGCAAGTAGATCTCTTATTGATTATGTGATTATGTATCTGGTAACCCTAGAAAAACCGCAACTGATTGGCACACATATTTTTAGAGGACAAGATTTTGCTACAGATCACTATAGACCTTAACATTCTAATTTGGGTGAGATGGAAAAAATAGAAGCAGAAAAGTAGTCCTAAACCTGTAAAAATATGTAAGTTACACGTCGTTCAATTGGAAAATTACACATCCCTATCAGACAAGAGTACTGTAAGAGCAAGAGATCCGATTGGAAAGGAATAGCAAACCATTAGAAATGCAGTTTTGAAAGCAGGTGATGAGGTTCTTAGAAAAAAAAAGCAATATACGCTAGAAAGAAATGGTTAACACTTCGCAATGAAGAGTAGACCAAGCAGCGAAAGAGAAAGCTGCATATAATGTTCACCTAAAACCACGCTCCCAGTAACATTTCCTAATATGTGGCAGGAAAAGAAATATACCTACAAATATAACTCGAAAAAAAGCAACAATAGTCATGGGAACATTTCATAAATGAAATTGAAAATGGCATTCATGGACGACAATTAGTAGCACAAATTAACGACAAAAAAACGCGAAAGGTACAGTGTAAATAAATATAACGACGTCATAATGACTGGATTAGCTTTACAAAACTTTCTGGGTTGACGATTCAGCAGCGGAGGAATTCTATGAAAATTATCCAAGCAACAGAAACATAGACTTAATCGAAATGAATTAGATGTAGGAACGTAGAAATTTAAGAACAAAAGAGCAACAGGGAGAGACGCAATACATGCCGCCTTTCATAAAAACTGAAATCTTTTACTGAAGGACCGTATGCAACATCTCATTAACTAGCGTGGACAGCGGGCAAGGTACCTGAAGAATGGAATGCGGCTAAAATTTTTTTCCATATTCCAGAAAGGCACGAGAAGCGATCCAAACAACTAAAGAGGAATTAGCCTAGTTAGCAAGGCCTTTAAAATTTATATCGTAATCTTCAATAATAGACTGCGACATATCTGTGATACAGTTTTAGTAGAAGAAGAGATTGGTTTTAGAAGATAACGAGCGTGCATTGCTGGTATTTTTTGTACAAACAACTGGTTGACAGGAGAAGGAGATTTAACTCAGAGACGCGCGTAACGTTTGTAAATTATGAAAAAGATTTTGACAAAGCCAATAGACATGTATTGTGGCGGAGTATGAAATAGGCTTCTAAATGTATCTAATTGACTCTGTAAAAGCTCTATACAAAGAGACAAAAATCATAATCAAAGCGGGAGGTAACTTGCCTCAAGAGTTAGCAACACAAGAGTTAGACAACGATGCGACCTGCAGCAGACTTCAGTCAACATCTACATAGACGATCTAATAACAGCTTGGAAACAAAATGTCACGTCTAGCACAAATATAGGTAGAAAAAAGTTTCAATACTACGCTATACACAGATGATCCGATAATAGCTTAAGAAAATGAACATAGTTTTCACGGAGCTGGATTTTACATGAATTTGGTTGATTCTAAATACGACATGTATATTACCAGTAAAGAAAGAAAGTTTATGGCATCTGGAGACATTCGCCTGTAAGATCTAAAATTATAATAAATAATGTAATACTGGAAAAGGTAACCCAACTTCTCTTTACCTGTTGTGCCGTAAGTTCGACCGACAGTGAAATTGATGAAAAACTCCTAAAACATGTGGAACAATTCCAAACACACTAAAAAGTGCCACCAAAAAGATGCGGATGAAGATTTACAACGTCTTGGCAGAACCAACTATGCTACATCTACGTGAAACCTGGATTGCGGCGCCTAGGGCCACGCTGGAAAAATGAGGTTTCTCGACAGTGTTACAGGGTACAGCAGGGAAGATCACTTAAGAAATTTAAAAATTAGAAATGATCTGCAAATCGGGGCGCTGAAGTTATGGGAAATTCGAAAATACAAGATGGAAAATGGTGCGAAATGAAAAAGTAGGCAGAAAATTCAAAACCAGGATGGCAGATGGTGTCAAATACAAAAATTCAAGGTGGCGAAAAACTTAGAAATTGACAGCAAATTTTAAATGGAACAACAAGTTTACTGTTTATTTATCTGCACGACGCGTTTCAAAGGTTTAAACCTCCATCATCAGGTCGATTTACATTTGTTAGTATGAGATTTGTGCGTGTGTTCTGGGAACTTGTGGCATTGTCTAGTGAAGAAAGAAAACACTATTTCAGGTCATGGTTTTGGGTTTCTTTGACAAAAAATTAAACGTACATCTAACAGTAAACACAGATTAAGCAAAATAGAGTACCTTCAGTGGTCACAGGTTCCTTTCACTGTCGTAACACATCACATGTCTACTGTCATACTCTGTGAGCAAATATGGCGTCTGACAACAATTGTTTGCAAGGATCGTATAGCAGAAGAGAAAAATTATCACAAAGTACAAAGAATATACATCGTAACAACATTATTACAGAATAAATTTTAAAGAATTTGGAGGTGTTTGTTTAGATGTGTCGAATACATGCGTTGGGATAAATACTTCAGGTGGTGTATAAATCTGATTTTGACATGTTGAAATTGCTTAAGCTTCATACTTGTTTATACAATCAGGTGAAATGTTACAAACTCTAAGTACAATAGTCATACTGGCTACAGTGCTAAAACTGTACACAAAAAACAATTTTTGGTTGGGATTCATATATACATATGATAGGCTTGAGGCAGAAGGAGAGGAAGAGAAAGAGAAACTGAAGTGATATCAGGTGTTCCCCAGGGAAGCGTCCTGGGACCTCTGCTATTCCTGATCTATATAAATGACCTGGGTGACAATCTGAGCAGTTCTCTTAGGTTGTTCGCAGATGATGCCGTAATTTACCGTCTAGTAAGGTCATCCGAAGACCTGTATCAGTTGCAAAGCGATGTAGAAAAGATTGCTGTATGGTGTGGCAGGTGGCAGTTGACGCTAAATAACGAAAAGTGTGATGTGATCCACATGAGTTCCAAAAGAAATCCGTTGCAATTCGATTACTCGATAAATAGTACAATTCTCAAGGCTGTCAATTCAACTAAGTACCTGGGTGTTAAAATTACGAACAATTTCAGTTGGAAAGACCACATAGATAATATTGTGGGGAAGGCGAGCCAAAGGTTGCGTTTCATTGACAGGACACTTAGAAGATGCAACAAGTCCACTAAAGAGACAGCTTGCACTACACTAGTTCGTCCTCTGTTAGAATATTGCTGCGCGGTTTGGGATCCTTACCAGGTGGGATTGACGGAGGACGTCGAAAGGGTGCAAAAAAGGGCAGCTCGTTTTGTATTATCACGTAATAGAGGAGAGATTGTGGCAGATATGATACGCGAGTTGGGATGGAAGTCATTAAAGCAATGACGTTTTTCATCGAGGCGAGATCTATTTACGAAATTTCAGTCACCAACTTTCTCTTCCGAATGCGAAAATATTTTGTGGAGCCCAACTTTCATAGGTAGGAATGATCATCAAAACAAAATAAGAGAAATCAGAGCTCGAACAGGAAGGTTTAGGTGTTCGTTTTCCCGCGCGCTGTTCGGGAGTGGAATGGTAGAGAGATAGTATGATTGTGGTTCGATGAACCCTCTGCCAAGCACTTAAATGTGAATTGCAGAGTAATCTTGTAGATGTTAATGAAAGTGAGAGAGAGAGAGAGAGAGGATGCAAAAAGTGATTATATGAGAGCACACTTTACAAAGCAAGGGGTCTTAAATTATATCTGTTACATGTAATAACTGCCTAAGGGTTGGGGTAACACATTGGCTAATGCTTTAAAATATCTAGTTAGGTTACCATGACAGCCGCCTAGTGTACAAGATATTGACCTCATTTACAGATATATCATCACACCAACAGCTTCTACCCCTTGTCTGCATGAAACTATATGTAAATCAACTACTGACACAAATTGTACTCCATCTGCATATTTTAAAGCATTAACCAATGTATTACCCGAACCTGTAGGCAGTTATTTCATGTAAAAGAGTTCGAGAATATCAGGAATCCGGTAAATATCAAATCTCCAACATCTTTGCGGCCGGAAAAAGATCCTGCAAGAACGGACCAGCGACCATATAAGAGAATCGTTCAACGTGACAGAAGTGCAACCCTTCCGCAATTTGCAGCGGATTTCAATGCTGAGCCATCAACAAGTGTCAGCGTGTGAACCATTCAATGAATCATCATCAATATGGGCTTTCGGAGCCGAAGGCTCACTCATGTACCCTTGATGACTGCGCGACACAAAGCTTTACGCCTCGCCTGGGCCCGTCGACACCAACATTGGACTGCTGATGACTGGAAACATGTTGCCTAGTAGGACGAGTCTTGTTTCAAAATGTATCGAGTGGATGGACCTGTAGGGGTATGGAGATTACCTCATGAGCCCATGGACCATGCATGTCAGCCGGGGATTGTTCAAGCTTGTGGATGCTCTGTAATCGTGTGGGGCGTGTGCATTTGGAGTGATATGGGACTCCTTATACATCTAGATACGACTCTGACAGGTGACACGTATTTCAGCATCTTGTCTGATTATCTGCATCAATTCATGTCCATTGTGCATTTCGACGGACTTGGGCAATTCCAGTAGGACAATGCGACACCCCACACATCCATAATGGCTACAGAGTGGCTCCAGGAGCGCTCTTCTGAGTTTAAACACTTCCGCTGGCCACCAGACTCCCCAGACATGAACATTATGGAGCACATCTGGGATGCCTTGCAACGTACTGTTCAGAAGAGATCTCAACCCTTTCGTACTCTTACGGATTTGTGGATAGCCCTGCAGGATTCATGGTATCAGTTCCCTCCAGCACTATTTCAGTCATTAGTCGAGTTTATGCCACGTCATGTTGAGGCATTTCTGCGTGATCGCGGGGACCCTACACGATATTGCTTTGGCTCTTCAGTGCATATCATGCACAGGCCACTGCTGTTTAGAAAGTTCAGTTCATAAGCACCGATGCTCAAGAATCTTGACGGCAAGTACGCTCTAGCAGTCCTTCAGATGAACCAGCATTGTCGCTGCAGTATTGATGTTAGGAATCTCATACTCAGTAATGAATAATACCGCCCCTTCTCCAGCTGCGACAGTCTTACAGAGCGCACTGTGCGTACAACGAACAGACAATTCGCCACGATTTGTTTGTATAAGCGAGTGCACTAGGGGTAACAGAAGAGAGTACAGGAATAGATAATGAATGATTTGTTATCGTTCTGACGCAAATAACCGTCACGCTGTGTAGTTAGTACCACGATACAAAAACTCTGAAGAACTATTTTATATACTGTCTTTGAAGGAGGACGTAAAATGGACAACACTTAAATTTTTACGATCTTCTAATATTCTGGCATAACTGTGGGTCAGAAACGTCTGTTAATCAGTACAACGAAGAAGCCAGTCCAAAGTTGCTGATTTAATTCTTTTTAGCCACTCGATGACTAGTTTTGGGCCGGGAACCATTCAAAAACGGTATTTCCAAAAATGTGAAAACCATGTCAAAAATGCGCAAACGAACAGATACAGTGCATATAGATCTTTTTCTGAAAGCAGGATGATTTTATTCAGGATTCCAAAACACCATATCATTCCCTACGCTTCTGGCTTCAAAACCCTATTTTTCAATATGATCTCCGTTCAATACAACGGCCGCACGCCACATACCGTGAGAGCTTGTATCTGCGCCTGGTACCACAAGTCGGTAGGCAGGAGTGACAGTCGTGTCTGGCAGGCTGGACACGCGGGAGATCGGACAGGTTTGTGCGATCTTCCTCGAAGATGATAGAAGGCCCGCTCACTGAGTCACCGTGCTTTTGGTCGCTGCCAGGCCTCCGTAGACATTCTACAAGCGCCTATGAATATCTGGCTCTGGAATTCCGCCAAAAGAAACTCAATGGCAGCTCTCCGCTAGGAACGTACCTCCTTTACAAACGCCATTTTGAAGCTTATGTAGAGCGCCGCCACTTATCGGAACTTATCGAACTGTAAGGGGTGAAGCGGTAATATTCTACGATGTCTCACAACAAATGCTGAATTTGTTTCAGCCGAAACTGGCCGAGAAAAGTAATGCGTTGCAATACTTACTTGCCCCTAGTATTCGTTGTTATTTCTTATTAGAATTTAAAATCAGAACGCTAGCATTTACACTGCAACTGTTAGCAACCGTATTCATTACGTCATTCCAGTAGCTACAATATCTCTTTTCTGAGTTAGCACTTCAAAAATATTAAATTTAAGAAGATAGTGTCAACAAAATTTGCTCTGAAATATACATATGATCAGGCACATGGCGTACTTAATAAAATTCGTTACATGTCAGGAGGAAGATACCGTGACCACTTTCATTTATCATTAGAAAATCTCTAGTGATACATCACTCGCTTAGTTACAGTTAGCATGAACGTAACGGTGGTCAGGTGTTTCATGTATTCTTGATCAACATAACAGATATGTATTCGCGCTTGCCTGCTTTCAAGGAAAATGACTGTGCTGTTAGTTTTTAATAAAAAGGAATACAAAACTTGTGCTTATTCCTGCCTGATAAAAGCATCTCGTCTCTCACATCTCCAGTTGGAACTCTTGTGTGCTCCAGAAATTTTCTATCAGAAACTTTCCAATTTCTCCATCACTCATAAAGTTCATGTCATGAACAAAAAAGTAGAAGTAAACAGATTGAGGGGAAAGCTTTCTGTCATGCTAGGGAAGTGAGATTTCCTTAAAAATCGACAGCCAACGGAACGCAAGCGCATCTGAGCCAAATGCAATTAGTTCGCGCTCGCCTGTCAAAAGAATTATTGGTTTATAATCTTGACTGTGAGTGAGATTTGCACTCTGGAATGCTTCGAATGCGTGAGTGTAGAATTTCATGTGGTTGTCTACAATACAAATAAATATTAATGTTTTCAGACTGGTTTGATCCGGTTCGCCGTGATTATTCTTAAAATGTAAAATAGACTGACACCTCCTGCTCGCTGCCCTGAGATAACATGAGTGTACTCATGCTATCGAGGTCACGTTTCTTGGAAATGAGGAAGAAAAAGAGGAGGACTCGCCTGTCGCAACGTGCTTGGTGGGAAAACCTGGGATTGCATGTGAAATAAGAATGTGCATGCGCAGGTTCTGAACATCGAAAAGTGTAAAAGTTTATTAACGGTCGTAACAAAGCAGGCCGCCTACCAGAGAGTCGCAATGTGTGGCCATGTATTAAAGCGTAAAGCATCTAGAGAATATTCAGATTTATGTTCGGGAATTGACTTGCTGGTAATTGCCAATGAGTTCGAAAACTTTCACGGGCTTTGCCTTAAGGCATATAATTGGGGTCCTGTACATTACATTACTTCACCTGGCTTGGCGTGGGATTCTGTTCCGAAACTTAGTAAACCGAAATAGCAGCTTATAACCAATTCCTAACGGCTCCAGTTTGTTCAAAGAGGTATTAGAGGTGGAATCGCTCATTGTTGTCGCAGATATACAGTTCCCAACGGCAAAATCATGACCGATTATGATGACAAACATTACGTATGTCTCTTCCATCATATACTCGTATCGTGATGTCAATGGCTTGTACAAAAGGACGATAATGAATCGTTTGGTGTCCAATTTTGAATAATGTCCCACAGAGAGCGTCCGAATTTTTGTGGGACAAAACATACCAGTCAGCTTTAATATGGGTACGTTTTAGAAGTAGAGAGTATTCACGATTCACATAGGATTTACTCTTCTGTCTAGACAAAATGCCACCACCATCAGTATGCAGGAAGTAATTATTTTGGATGTTATAAGATAAGAAAAACAATATTATTCACAACAGGAATTTGGAACAGTGTTTATAATAAAAATTTGTTCTCAAAAAAAGGAATTCAACAATTTTTTATCATTTAGGCGAGGTACATTAAAATTAACGCACGAACACGAATAACTGAAAGAAACGATTTTTTGAATTTGTTCAGACCGATGAATAATTCTGTGTTTGGAGAAACAATGTAAACTGTGCAAAAGATGCAGGGCATAAGACCAGCAACATCCTGGGGAGACGGATTTAGGCTAGCTGCATTAATTGCTAAACCAAATTTACAAAGAAGCGTTATTTGTACAGAAAACTTAGTCGCCATTGACTGGGCAGATATTGCAGTCTTCTATAAACCCATTGCATTTGGTCATTTTGAAAATTTTGAAAACACTTTTAGTCGACTTTCACTACAGCTACATATTAAACCAATTTCCGGCAAAACATCTAAAACTGAGCTACAAGGAAACCGATTGGTTAAGCTATCACATTAAAACTCCAGATATCTACGAGATATGAGGAGCGATGTTCACATAGGATTCAAAATGTCAGGCTTCGCAGCAAGTAACAGATATAGCATTTCTCAGGTGAACAAAAAGAAGTCTGGTTTTTGAAAAACGAATTTAGTGGCGATCATGTTACACAATTTGTTGCTCTACGAGCAAAAATGTATGCTCCCGAGACTGATGCTTAACGCGTAATGCACAGAGAAAAAGATAGAAAATTATCTTTTCGTAGTAGGTTAACTATAGATGATTATAGGCACTGTGCAGTACTCTTTGTAATTCAATCAGTAAATCAATCAAAGCAACAGTTCATTTCTGCAATTAAAAAACACAAACTAAATTTATCCGCACAGGACAACAAACGTCATATACATCTGGGTAAGATAAATAAAGTAATTTGGGCTCACTACCACATGAAAAATGATAATTAAGGACGGGGCGTGAGTTGTGCTTGGGTAGCTCAGTTGGTACAGCACTTGTCTGCGAAAGGCAAAGGTCCCGAGTTCGAGTCTCGGTACAGCACACAGTTTTAATCTGCCAGGAAGTTTCGTACCAGCGCACACTGCAGAGTGAAAATCTCATTCTGGAAACATCCCCCAGGCTTTGGCTAAGCCAAGTCTCCGCAATATCTTTTCTTTCAGGAGTGCTAGTTCTGCTAGGTTCGCAGGAGAGCTTCTGTTAAGTTTGGAAGGTAGGAGACGAGGTACTGGCAGAAGTAAAGCTGTGAGGACCGGGCGTGACTCGTGCATGGGTAGCTCAGTTGGTAGAGCACTTACCCGCGAAAGGCAAAGGTCCCGAGTTCGAGTCTCGGTCCAGCACACAGTTTTAATCTGCCAGGAAGTTTTATAATTAACTTTATTCTACAAAAATGTAAATACTTGTAGCAAATGTAAATAAAGTAATTCATAATCTAAATGTCTAAAAAACGCAACTCATAGATTGTAACTTAAGGTGAACGCTGCCTTTATGATGCATGCTTTTTGATTTCAGTTTAGTGATCCAGTGTAATTGTTCGGAAATTGAAAATTGCTGAGTGGGAAAACATTGTATGTAAAAAATATGTATAAAAAATACATGTTATAGTAACTTTTTGTAAAATGTATATTTTTTCATTGCCATTCATATTCATTCTGTTTGTGCTTCACACAACATAAGACCGGTTACCTGTCATGCACTGTCTCTCTCTTAGCTGATCCAACTGGGCTTTGTCCTATGAGACAAGTGAGATATCGAGAGGTAATTCCCTGTCTTTCCCTCCCTTTTTATCTCTCTCTCTCTTCCTCTCTCTCCCTCTCTCTCTCTCTCTATCTATCTATCTGTCTGTCTTTCTATCTATCTAGCTACCTACCTATCTCCCAGAAAGTGAAACTGCACTGATACTGATAATGATGTGTGTGTTCCATGTTTTACTAATGACTAAGCACAATTATTTGTAGTTTATCTGAACATGGCACAAAAAGTTGAGCCCAAATTTCAGTGGGTGGGAGCAACTAGAGGAGTGTGTGAGATGAAATTTAATGGTAGGCAGAGAGATAGGAAAAATATTTAAGAAAATGAAATTTAAATGATGCTACTGTACAGAGGGCAATCTGTTACATTACTGTTGAGCAAATTGTTACAGTCTTGGGGAGATTTGTTAAAATTGTGGTGCGATTCGTTCTAGTTTTGAGGCAAACTGTTACGATCTTTGGGCAATTTATTACAAGTTTAGAGCTGTTTGTTGCAGTTTAGGGTATAAATTTGTTAAGTTTTACGCAAACTGATACAGTTAAGAATGGTAAGTTGATAGAGAATAGGAGGAAAGTTGATAGAACAGTTTAAGGGCAGTTCGATACAGTTTAGGGGGGAATTTGATACAATTTGGGGGCAACCTAGTACCTTGACGAATGCTGCAGGCTCTGGTAGTGGACCCAGAATGTAAAACATTGTGCACACATAGGAATGGAAAGGCACTACTGCGCAGCTATACTATTGGTTAGAAACTGCTGAAAAGAGTAGCCACCATAAAGTATCAAGCTTAGCAGGAAAAGCAGAGGCTAGAGTAAGATTAATGGGAATAATCGTAATGATATGTAACTCATCAATGAATGAAGTGGCTAATAAGACAAGAGTCATGAGTATTGTTCATCGGTATAGAATCCTTATCAGGGACGACTGATAGAAGAGACAGAGAAGATCCAATAAAGAGTGGCGTGTTTCATTATGGATCGTTTAGCTGTTGATAATGTTACCGAGATGCTCAACAAACTTCATTGGGAAATATTACAAGACAGGAGTTGTATATCGTGAAGAGGTTTACTATTGAAATTTCGTGAGAAAATCTTTTGAGGGGAATCAGATAACTCATTACTTCCTCCCACTTACATTCCATGTAACGATCACGACAAGAATATTTGAGAAATTAGGGCCAATAAAGAGGCTATCAAAGATGTAGATACAGACGTATTCATGGAGGGCAATTTGAAACAGTTATGGGCACATTTTACAGTTTTGGGGCAGGACGATACAGTTTTTAGGGGCAAACTGATCCAGCTATGGGGGATGGGAGGGAACTTTATACAGTTTTGCGGCAAGTTGAAACAGTCTGAGGTGCAGTTGATACTGTTGCACAGCATAATGGCAATTAAGTGTGGAAATAAAACTTTATTAGAACCATCTGGGATGGCATTAAATGGAACATGTCCGCTGGCGACACAACTGTGGCATAAACAACATCAACACTCGGGAGTGACAAAGGACAAAGGGACAGTGAGCATATCACCTCATGGAGTGTGAGAGGCGGCTTTGGCAGCACTCAATTCAGTACTTAACAAAAGTATGGAGCGGAAACAACGGTTTTCTGTAATGAGACTACATGTGGTAACGTCATACGGGATGTCATCAGATCGCTTTTCAGGATGCAAACTTTGCATGAAGAAACTCTCTGAACCTCTTAAGTTAAATATTAGACCATTCAAGAGCGCTGATAGGCTCGGAAAACACGGACACTCTTAGTCACCCATACGGGTGGGGAGAATCACTTGGTCGTCTGCTATAAAGTACTTGTCTCCTGCTCAGTCATACTCAGTGTTAGGTCACTGCATAAGCATCGGTGATACCAATGGAAGGTCAGTTTTCCTAGTTACAAGATGCTCTGGTAACTACAACTAAGTGTCTACAGCTGCCGCCACTTTTTTGGGTTCATAAACATTTTATTTTTATCTGTTATTACTTTTACGTTGTAATTTCATGTACTGACACGTACCATGATCTTGGAGATTTGCTCCTCAATTTGGTCTTACGGAACTAGACATGTAAATAAAATAAAATAAAAATGAAATGCAGAATATAGGCATGCAGTGTCTGTAGGCAGGTAGTTAAATAACTATATTTTAGAGGAATATGCAAGACAGTATATGGAGATGTCTGTACGTCTCCTTGCAGGTGTGCCTGAACAGTTCTGGTGTGTAAGCATAGCAATACAAAACCTGGTTCCACATTCTACTACAGCTCACCGGGGTTAGTGTGGGCTGGCAGATGTCGGACTCGAACTTTAGATCTATCTGGGCGTGCAGTTGTTTTCTGACCAAGGATTTCGCAAAGGATCTTGCTAATGTACCCATAGGCATCCCGAGGCAAGCAGTCTGCGAATGTGCGAAATGTACAGTAAAACACTGCGGATTCAAGTTACATTGTGCACCGAGAAAGAAACTGGTACACCTGCCTAATATGGCGTAGGGCCCCTGCGAACTCGCAGAAGTGCCGCAACACGACGTGGCATGAACCCTACTAATGTCTGAAGTAGTGGTGGAGGGAACTGACACCGTGAATCCTGCAGGGATGTCCATAAATCCGTAAGAGTACGAGGTAGTGGAGATCTCTTATGAACAGCACGTTGCAAGCCATCCCAGATGTGCTCAATAATGTTCATGTCGGGGAGTTGGGTGGCCAGTGTAAGTGTTTAAATTCAGAAGAATGTATCTGGAGCCACTCTTAGCAATTATGGACGTGTGAGGTGTCGCATTGTCCTGCTGGAATTGCCTAAATCCGCCAGAATGCGCAGTGGACATGAATGGTTGCAGGTGATTAGACAGGATGCTTACGTACGTGTCTCGTGTCAGAATCGTATCTAGATGTATCAGGGGTCCCACATCACTCCAACTGCAAAGGCCCCACACTATTACAGAGCCTCCACCAGCTTGATCAGTCCCCATGCTGACACACAGGGTCCATGGATTCATGAGGTCGTCTCCGTACAGGTCCATCCGCTCGATACAACTTGAAATGAGACTCGTCTGTCTAGGCAGCATGTTTCCAGTCATCGATAGTCCAATGTCGGTGTCGACAGGCCCAGGCGAGGCGTAAAGCTTTGTGCTGTGCAGTCATCTAGGCTACACGGATGGGCCCTCCGCTCCGAAAACCCATATCGAAGATGTTTCGTTAAATAGTTCGGTCGCTGACAGTTTTTGATGGCTCAGCATTGAAATCTGCAGCAATTTGCGGAAGGGTTGCACTTCTGTCACGTTGAACGATTCTCTTCCGTCGTCGTTGGTCCCGTTCTTGCAGGATCTTTTCCCGGCCGCAGAGATGCTGGAGATTTGATGTTGTACCGGATTTCTGATATTCACGGTGCGCTCATGAAATGGTCGTATGGGAAAATCCTCACTTCCATCACTATCTCGGAGATGATGCGTCCCATCGCTCGTGCGATGGCTACAACACTACGTTCGAACTCACTTAAATCTTGATACCCTGCCAGTGTAGCAGCAGTAACCGGTGTAACACCTGCGCCAGACACTTGTTGTCTTATTGCCAGCTGCAGCGCCGTATTCTGCCTGCTTACATACCTCTTTATTTAAATATGCATGCCAATACCAGTTGCTTTGGCGCTTCAGTGTAGCTTGTATGACGTGCACAGCGATGTGCCTCTTTATCCAGAGCACCAAGTTCCAAGAAACTATTCCCTCCCCGAGGTGTTGATGCTGCTGCTGGGTCAAAAGAGATATCTATTTCATTTTTCAAATCTCAAGCAATGTCTCAGTCTGGGGACGGATATGGCTGAAATCATGGGCATAGAACTGAGGTGATTTTGAGAAGTTTATAAACTAATGTATAATGCAGTTCTCAACAAAACTACGGATGAGACACAGGTATATTCACATAGTCGACTATTTGGATGGGCATCGTGGAACGAGCAATTATATCACAAAACCAAATTTTAAGTGGGCTACTCTCTTCAGTGATGAATTAGTAGCTTATGACAGGCCAAGTTTTGGGTACAGTTCACGAAACCTGCTTATATTAGTAAATGTAACTGAACTTTTCGCACCCCCACATGTACCGTTTTCATTATGAAAAAGACGAGCTGCCCTACTTTTAACGTTCTCGATGCCCTCCGCCATTCCTATCTGGTAAGGGTACTATACCGCACAGCTATACTCCAGAACGGGATAGATCAGTGTAAGTGGGAGTAATGCGTATGGTCGAGCACAATTCATTGTAGTATCATCATTACCCTAAACTACTTTCGCCTTCTTCAATTGTCGCCGGCCGCTGTGGCCGAGAGGCTCTAGGCGCTTCAGTCTGGAACCGCGCTGCTGCTGCGGTCGCAGGTTCGAATCCTGCCTTGGGCATGGATGTGTGAGATGTCGTTAGGTTAGTTGGGTTTACGTAATTCTAAGTCTAGGGGACTGATCACCTCAGATGTTAAGTTCAATAGTGCTTAGAGCCATTTGAACCATTTTTTTAACTGTCCTAGGTCATAAACAGCTGAGCTGTCAAGAGACAGTCCAGTGGTAAATTGTATCGCAACATTACCCAACTACGCTAACAGTCCAGTGTCTCGTGAAAGTACAGCCAATTGTCGGAAGCTTTGTTGTCTTTAGGTTCCTGTTTCGACAGACAGCATGTGTAATTTTCTTACATTTAGACCTACTTAAGTGAGATCCCAAAGTAGATCCAATTGTCCTAAGCATAGCAGATTAAAGAGCCTAGCTTGGAACCCCCAGCCGGCCGAAGTGGCCGTGCGGTTAAAGGCACTGCAGTCTGGAACCGCAAGACCGCTACGGTCGCAGGTTCGAATCCTGCCTCGGGCATGGATGTTTGTGATGTCCTTAGGTTAATTAGGTTTAACTAGTTCTAAGTTCTAGGGGACTAATGACGTCAGCAGTTGAGTCCCATAGTGCTCCGAGCCATTCGATTTGGAACCCCCAGCATATGTAATTTTACCTGACTTAAGTGAAATACTTGTGTACATTAAAGAATCCGAAGCTTTGTAGTCACCTAGTTCTGGCTTCGAGTACCATAATATGAAAATTTGTTAAAGTATGCTTTTTTTCTACACATATACTGTTTAAACTATTACAACAGCGCTCCATCCAATTGAACTAACAGACTTACAGCAGTAAGGTCTTAAACGTCTGTCCACGGATATACGACATTATGCTCAACAGCCCAACACTTTGGAGGGGTTTTACAAGTGTACATAAACAGAAAAAATAGACCATATAGTTAGTTAATTTCAGAATTCTGCTGTTTACCACCTTGTAAATGTTAACAGTGTTTGATTGCAAACGTGTAGATGTTGCTATAACACCAGATAGTGACCGTAAAGTAGTAACATAATTCGCGAATGTTAGACATAATATTAAACAGCAATTTTTCGAGATGGAGTGTGATGAGCATTGTAGGCAGATGAAGTACATCGATGGCTTGATGACAACAGAGAAAGAATCGTCTTATCTTCACCCAGACATAACCATTTATGTCAAAGCTTCCATTATCGACACACGTGGAGATCCTACATCGATGTTTCCATCATACGACTCTTGAAAGCGTATTTATTCACACTGAGACAGCTGTAGGGAGGTGAGAAACAAAGCAGAATTAATAATTCTGGGAGAGGGAGAAACCAAATAGAGCTTAAAGGCTACTTGCTTTCCTGATCCTAGTCTCTTTGATCACTCGGATTTGTCCATTCTTTATCATTAGTCAAACTGTTCTTTCGGATGTGTGTGAATCTGTAAGGTAAGATACATACTTTTTATTCTATCCAGAGCTGCCACCAGCTTGCGTTGAAAACTTTTCTGTAGAACGCGCCGCTCCGAACATGGCCGCCAAATGCTGTGCCCGCCCTGAAAAAGTATTAGGATTTTGAAACAGCTGCGGGAATGTATCTTGATAAATGATGAACCACAGCAGCTGTTAAGTATTCTTTATTACACGACCGGTTTCGCAGCTTACAGCTGTATCCTCGGGCATGAATCGTAGTACAAAGATGGGGAAAAAGAATTGGCAATATTGTCTATATCGCAGCTCAAAAAGGACTCGCCATATAAAATTCACACCAAGGTTAAATGCATTACCCAACATTCACACTCAAATCAAAATAAGACGTCCATCGAAGGAACGGTTGTCTAGTAATGAAATCGGCAAAACGAGGGCGTCGACCAACCCCAGACAGCATGACGTCCGACAATAAAAAACGACGAGAGAACTGATAGGGGCTGAAATTAAAAGTTTGAAAATGTGGAATTTAAATGAAGGTAATTTTTAAATGAGGAATACAATTAAATAAGCTCACCGTTGGGAGAACTGCACAGTGCGATGCGGAGTGAACATGTGTGGCAGTAGCTTAGGGTGCTATATAGGCCGAAAAATAGATCAGAAAAAAATCATAATAATATAGGAAACCCTATACAAAAATTGAGCTTTGGCGGTCAATACACACTGGTTGGGGAGAAAAATAGTTATAGAGAAACAGACTAACCAAAAGACGCTGAAAAATGGAAGAAGGTCGATATTAAAGAACTTACCAATTGTGAAACTCAGCAGTAAGGCCGTAGACACGGAGGAAGGGAAGGCGGGGGTCCAACACGCTGCCCACTCCGTTCCCGCGCTTAAGTTACTTTAAATTTTTTTGATTTTTTATGGTCACGAGAGTACAAAATTTATAGAAGCTCGTCTCCCATATCTGCTACAACAGGGACAGCAAACCCCACATAAAGCTCGACTAAAGCCTAAAGCTAATTTTAAATTTTGCTTTCCATGCATTTCCTTTAAACACACTTACTCAAAATAAATATTAACTGTTTCCATGACTATAACGCTACACGACGTGAATGCTGCGCGGTTATTACAATTTTCAAATGTTTCAAATGGCTCTGAGCACTATGGGACTTAACATCTGAGGTCATTATTCTCCTAGAACTTAGAACTACTTCAACCTGACTAACCTAAGGACATCACACACATCCATGCCCGAGGCAGGATTCGAACCTGCGACCGTAGCGGTCACGCTGTTCCAGACTGTAGCGCCTAGAACCGCTCGGCCACCCCGGCTGGCTTACAATTTTCATATAAATGTAAAGTCAGCAACAAATGAAACACGAAGTGTCCATATTTGAACTATGTAATAAATTTGTTTAGTATTCGCCCAATTCCAGTGGGAACGACTGAACAGGGATGATAGCAGGACACGTGCCACGATATCCACACGTAGATAGGAAACTGGAGAAGAAAGGGCAGCTACGCGAGGATTCCACACTGATCCGAGGACGAGAGAGCCGTAGCGGGAAGGAATTACGATCAACAGAAAACTCTGAATTTAATCCCTGTTGATCCATCGTGATACCGCCAGCGGTCGATCAGATATTTGCAAAACAAGAATCACCAAACAGCCGTATGTTTTAAGAAGGTACTTCATTGAGACGACCAATTTCGGCATCTTATTACTGTCATCTCCAGGCCGCTATGCACTTCACATATAGACAGTCAGATACATCGCGACTTGCATAACTGGAACTATCAATACCTGGATTCCGCGAATTCCAAAAACGAATTCATGGAATCAAGATATTGATGATTCCAGTTATGCAAGTATCGATATATCTAACTGTCTATACACCAAGTGCGTGGGGACCTGGAAACGGTACACTACTGGACATTAAAATTGCTACACCAAGAAATTATGCAGATGATAAACGGGTATTCATTGGACAAATATATTAAAATAGAACTGACATGTGATTACATTTTCACGCAATTTGGGTGTATAGATATTGAGAAATCAGTACCTAGAACAACCACGTCTGGCCGTAATAACGGCCTTGATACACCTGGGCATTGAGTCAAACAGAGCTTGGATGGCGTGTGCAGGTACAGCTGCCAATGCAGCTTCAACACGATACCGCAGTTCATCAAGAGTAGTGACGCGTATTGTGACGAGCCAGTTGCTCGGCCACCATTGACCAGACGTTTTCAGTTGGTGAGAGATCTGAAGAATGTGTTGGCAAGGGCAGCACTCGAACATTTTCTGTATCCAGAAAGGACCGTACAGGACCTGCAACATGTGGTCGTGCATTATTCTGCTGAAATGTAGGGTTTCGCTGGAATCGAATGAAGGGTAGAGCCACGGGTCGTAACACATCTGGAATGTAACGTCCACTGTTCAAAGTGCCACGTGTAACCAATGGCACCCCATACCATTATGCCGGGTGACACGCCAGTATGGCGAAGACGAATACACGCTTCCAATGTACGTTCACCGCGATGTCGCCAAGCACGGATGCGACCATCATGATGTTGTAAACAGAACCTGGATTCATCCGAAAAAATGACGATATGCCATTCGTGCACCCAGGTTCGTCGTTGAGTACACCATCGCAGACGCTCCCGTCTGTGATGCAGCGTCAAGGGTAACATCAGCCGTGGTTGTTGTCTTGCAAACGTCCCAATCTGTTGACTCAGGGATCGAGACATGGCTGCACGATCCGTTACACCCATGCGGATAAGATGCCTGTCACCTCGACTGCTAGTGATACGAGGCCGTTGGGATCCAGCACGGCGTTCCGTATTACCCTCCTGAACCCACCGATTCCATACTCGGCTAATAGTCATAGGATCTCGTCCAACGCGAGCAGCAACGTCGCGATACGATAAACCGCAATCGCGATAGGCTGCAATCCGACCTTTATCAAAGTCGGAAACGTGATGGTACGGATTTCTCCTCCTTACACGAGGCATCGCAACAATGTTTCATCACGCAACGCCGGTCAACTATTGTTTGTGTATGGGAAAACGGCTGGAAACTTTCCTCATGTCAGCACGTTGTTGGTGTTGCCACGTGCGCCATCCTTGTGTGAATGCTCTGAAAAGCTAATCATTTGCATATCACAGCATCTTCTTCCTGTCGGTTCAATTTCACGTCTGTAGCACGTCATCTTCGTGGTGTAGCAATTTTAATGGCCAGTAGTGTATTAATGAGATGCCGAAAGTGATCGTCTAAATAAAATGAATTCTGAAAACATACGGTTGTTTGCTAATTTTTCTTTTGTAAACTCTGAATTTATGCCGAAAAAGATTTATCCGAACCCGTGAAGCGGTTTAATAGTATGTTACTGAGATGAGAGCTGGACGCACAAATGAAGGGCCCTACATGGGCACCAATTTATCGGTCATACCCAGCCAACCGTCCAGCAAAAAGAATTGCTCGGTCGGTCAACCAAAAGCCTACACACGTCCAATTACTCGGCAAGCATTTCCACCGAGCAACTTGCTATGAAGGAATTCGTAGCGAGACGTCCCGATATGGCGTGCAGTGGCTGTTCGGTATGCGCCTGGCTCAAAACAACTGCAACTCGTGCTGTGAGGGCTGCTATCTGGAGTCGCAGTCGGTGGTCCCTTCCCTTCCCATGCATTGCGACATGTCGCTCTCGTGTCAGTGGCTGCTCGTTACTGTGTAAGTCTCGGCAGCTGGGAACGGTACGTGTTCAGTTGTGTTCGTGCGTGCGTCGCCGGCTAATGCGCTATCTGCGTAAAAACAGCGCACGCCGCGACTTACTAACGGCAGCTTCGTCGCCTCGCCATCCGGCGCTGCAACACCGGCACTTCTGAACTCGTTTGATAATTTTTTTCCTTCGTTGAGTACCCTGTCCACGATGTTATTCAATGTCTGCATAGCGCAGACTATGAAGGAAATCAAAGAGAAGTTAGGAAAGAACGATAAAGTTAAAATAAAACGAAAGAAAGTATGAAGGTTATCGATGACATAATAATTCTCTCAGAGACGGTAAAAAGCTTTGGAAAACAGTTTCAAGGAAAGGGTAGCACCTATAAAAGAGTTTATAAGAGGACCATCAAAAAATTTGAAACATGGGTGATTCATTTGAGCCGAATTAAATTAAGGGATGTTGAATGATTAGGGTAGGGTAAAAAATAAGTTACAACGTAGTTTTGCTGTTTGTGAAGCAAAATGAGTGATGACGGCCTTTCCGTTTGGGAATGGGAGGAGGTGTGGGGGAGTGGTAAGTGTAGTGGGAGAACAAGGCTTGAATACAGTAGACAAGTTCAAACAGATCTACGTTGTTACAGGTATTGTAGTGGCCCTTAGCGATTTTTACGCACTGTGAGTGTGCAGTGCATACAAAAAAACGTGAATAAAATAAAACAAATAAGACTTAAGAGGCATTTATTAAGAACTATACAATTATTATTTACAAAAAACTGTAACGTAAATACTGTAATGAGAAAAGACCATATCGCTGATAATTAATATCGCAGTAAAAAGTATATTGAAATAAAATATTTATATCTTTGTGTAACTATATATAAGATGGACAGAACAAATCGTTCTTATTCAGCTTCCTTTGTTATATGGGGATTGCGTTTAGCGCTTAACGCTTGCAGATGTTATTATTGTTTTTTCTTCTAGACGATGTTAAGGTGTGTATGAAAATTATTGCTTAAAATACATGTATAAAAATAGCTCATGTTATTATTTCAAGATAATGCAAACACTTCGTCTTAATGTTTCACTTGAAGAGAGATTAATTAGTATTTTTCAGCTGCTACGACGCCCAAAAGCCGTCATCGCTGACTGGCAACAATTGGCCGCCATTACGCGGCAGATTTAAATATTATCTGATTTTGCAGTTTTCATTCATAGCAGAGGCTATGAAATCATTTCAAATCCTTATTTGAGTTTGAGTATTTCACTACTTCAAATTTGCGAGAGGTCAGATATTTTCAGCGATACCATTTGGGGCAGATATGTGAATTATGGCCTGGACTTTATTTAGCGAAATTGTAAACTTGCAGGGTGCCTGGCGTTCATCTAAAATAAATCAAATATTTATGTGGCCTCCTACAAAGTATTCATCTTATAATGTTCTTACCTACACAATGAAAATAATTAATGTTAAATTCTCATCGTACGTAGTTTAAAGTAAGAAAACATCATAGTATACAGAGGCGAAGAAGCTAGCAGAAGATAAACCAGCATGGAGGGCTGCGTCAAATCACTTTTCAGACTGACGAGCACAACAACAACTTCAGTAGCCTGTACAATCATGTTTTGTTTTCGTCGGTGGCAGTACTGTAAATGCAAGACATTTCATCCACTCTATGTATAAGCCGCAATCATCAGTTTTTCAGTCATCAAACATTTTACGCAACAGTGACTTGTTTGAAATGAAATCAATTACAACAAGGAGGAACGACATTCTATTATACTGTAAACTTCTTGTAAGAAACGCGAGTAGAATTAATATCAAACTTAACACTGTAGGTGCAAGTATAAGAGCGTGTACAATACTCTAAAACTGTCATTTTTTACATAAATATATTGGTCCGTGTAGAGAAATGTTATCCGATAAGAATTAAATTTTATAGGTGGCACTGAAAACTTAATTATTTCCCAGAGAACTAGCAGTTATCTACTCAATAGATCAATAAGAATTCTGTGCTCCATATTCCACGGTTGGTTAGTGCCATCTCTACTCCACCATTCTGGTACGTGTAAACCTTAAGGTGTAATTATTGTGGTACACATTTCCGTATTTTTGTAGTATATGACAGCAAAGGTTATTGTATGGGATATGGTCGCAACAATTATACCGGGTGATCAGAAAGTCAGTATAAATTCGAAAACTGAATAAACCACGGAATAATGTAGATAGAGGTACAAATTGACACACATGCTTGTAATGACATGGGGTTTTCTTAGAACCAAAAAAATACAAACGTTCAAAGAATGTCCGACAGATGGCGAGTCATCTGATCAGAATAGCAACAATTAGCCTAACACAGTAAGACAAAGCAAAGATGATGTTCTTTACAGGAAATGCTCAATATGTCCACCATCATTCCTCAACAATAGCTGCAGTCGAGGATTAATGTTGTGAACAGCACTGTAAAGCATGTCCGGAGTTATGGTGAGGCGTTGGCGTCGGATGTTGTCTTTCAGCATCCCTAGATGTCGGTCGATCGCGATACGCTTGCGACTTCAGGTAACCACAAAGCCAATAACCGCACGGACTGAGGTCTGGGGAACTGGGAGGCCAAGTATGACGAAAGTCGCGGCTGAGCACACGATCATCACCAAACGACGCGAGCAAGAGATCTTTCACGCGTCTAGAAATATGGGGGTGGAGCGCCATCCTGCATTTAGGTTCTAATAAAACCCCATGTCATTCCAAGCATGTATGTCAATATTTATCTCTCTAAATTATTCCGTGCTTTATTAAGTTTTCAAATTTATACTGAATTTTTGATCACCCGGTACTTCAGCAGTGTCAATGTGTCAAAGAAATAATTTAAAGTTCACCACTAATACCAAAATGGTGTTTAGAAAACAGTAAACTTAGATCAAATGTGCTACTTCTGTGTGAGCCACGGCCTGATTGCGCAATTACAGCTTCTCTCTACTTTAATAAATATTTGCAGCGTGGGGTAATAGGGAGTGTACTTTAACTAAATTGATCTAGTGATTCTCTGATCCCAAAGCATATCACCAATCGGAAATATACAACGGAAGCCGGTACTTTACCTCAGGAATTGTAAGCGTAAGAGAATCAGATACATTTCCAACACGGTTTGTAACAAGAACTTATACAGAATGAGTACTGGGACACAGTTTAGGTGGAGGCACGAGGTGTGGGGAGAACACTCATATTATACTTTGTCCATCGCAAATCGGCTGCAGACAATATAGCTATTCAGCGATATTGGGCAACGTCTATGATATCCTCCCCATAACGATCAATAATAATATGAAATGATATTGTGCAATATTTAGTCTGGTTCGAAATTTTGGACGATTAAGACGCTACTGCCGTGAGAATTGCTGTACTTTTCGTAAGAAGGAGGAGAAAAAAAGAACGTGGATGAAATAATGAGCGCCAAAATTTGGTGGATCTTGTTCTTAATGATATAAATTTTTGGTAAAAGATATTCTCTGTTAGCTGCAATATGCCGCTGTATGTCTTTAGTGAACAGCAACTCAAAAAGTCATTCTTAATTATTCAGTTGTGATATGATGTTTCTCCTTGTTTCGACTCATTTTGTTTGGTACATGAACACAATTGCGTACACAAAGAAGACAGAGACGCGAGCGCCTGACCAGGACATTGTCAATACTACTCACAGGCGGCGCGATACTTCACGAGTAGAGCTGCTGAAAAGTTTTTGATCTGCTCTGTATCACTGTGAAGCTTCTCAACCTAACCCACACACGGTCAATATTACGACAGATTCTGAAAAACTGACCTCCTAGGCGCCGCTTAAAGTTAACGCTAAAAAACAGCGACTGGTCAGCGAGCGCAAGCAACTGCTCTGGCTACACCACACGCTGTGACGCGCTACCTCAGCGTAAGTGACTTCGTCAGTATTCGAGCTTGAATGAAGTATTGAGGTGCGCTAAGCCAGTGAAAGGCTTCATTATTTTTTCCAATCACCAAGTTAAATCTTTAACTCTTTTAGTTTCTGTTTCAAATCTCATCGGACAATAACTTTAACTGCCCCGTCAGCCGTGCTCGAGTATTCGCGCCAGTAGAATGACGAACGTGTCTGAAGTGATACGTATTCTGTAGAGAAACTTTCTTTTTTTTGAGTCATCATTCTTCTGCTTCTGATTGGTTTGATGAGGTTTGACTCGGACCGGCAGCGACCTCCTCTCCTGTGCCAACCTCTTCAACTCAGAGTAGGGCTTGCAGTCCACGTCCTGAATGATTTGCTGGTTATACTCCAATCTCTGTCTTCCTTTACAGTTTTTACCCTCTACAGCTCCCTCTAGAACCATCGAAGTTATCCTCTGATGTCTTAACGGATGTCCTATCATCCCGTCCCTTCTCCCACTCATGGTTTTCGATATATTCTTTTACTCTACAATCCTCCAGAAATACTCCTCATTCATTATCTTATCAGTCCACTTAATTTTCAATATTCTTCCGTAACACCACATCTCAAATACACTACTGGCCATCAAAATTGCTACACCACGAAGATGACGTGCTACAGACGCGAAATTTAACCGACAGGAAGAAGATGTTGTGATATGCAAATGATTAGCTTTTCAGAGCATTCACACAAGGTTGGCGCCGGTGGCGACACCTACAACGTGCTGACGTGAGGAAAGTTTCCAACCGATTTCTCGTACACAAACAGTACTTGACCGGCGTTGCCTCGTGAAATGTTGTTGTGATGCCTCGTGTAAGGAGGAGAAATACGTACCATCACGTTTCCTACTTTGATAAAGGTCGGATTGTAGCCTATCGCGACATTCCTTCTCGCGTTGGTCGAGATCCAATGAGTGTTGGCAGAAAATGGAATTGGTGTGTTCAAGAGAGTAATACGGAACGCCGTGCTGGATCCCAACGGCCTCGTATCACTAGCTGTCTAGATGAAAGGCATCTTTTCCGCATGGCTGTAACGGATCGTGCAGCCACGTCTAGATCCCTGAGTCAACAGATGGGGACGTCTGCAAGACAACAACTATCTGCACGAACAGTTCGACGACGTTTGCAGCAGCATGGACTATCAGCTCGGAGACCATCACTGCGGTTACCCTTGACGCTGCATCACCGAGAGGAGCGCCTGCGATGATGTACTCAACGACGAACCTGGGTGCACGAATGGCAAAACATTTTCTCGGATGAATCCAGCTTTTCTTTACAGCATCATGATGGTCACATCCGTATTTGGCGACATCGCGGTGAACGCAAATTGGAAGCGTGTATTCATCATCCCCATACTGGCGTATCACCCGGCGTGATGGTATGGGGTGCCACATGTCTCGGTCACCTCTTGTTCGCATTGACGGCACTTTGAACAGTGGACGTTACATTTCAGATGTGTTACGACCCGTGGCTCTACCCATCATTCGATCCCTGCGAAACCCTACATTTCAGCAGGATAATGCACGACCGCATGTTGCAGGTCCTGTACGGGCCTATCTGGACACAGAAAATGTTCGACTGCTGCCCTGGACAGCACATTCTCAAGATCTCTCACCAACTGAAAAAATCTGGTCAATGGTCGCCGTGCAACTGGCTCGTCACAATACGCCAGTCACTACTCTTGATGAACTGTGGTATCGTGTTGAAGCTGCAAGGGCAGCTGTACCTGTACACACCATCCAAGCTCTGTTTGACTCAATGCCCAGGCGTGTCAAGGTCGTTATTACGGCCAGAGGTGGTTGTTCTGGGTACTGATTTCTCAGGATCTATGCACCCAAATTGCGAGAAAATGTAATCACATGTCAGTTCTAGTATAATATATTTGTCCACTGAATACCCGTTTATCATCTGTATTTCTTCTTGGTGTAGCAATTTTAATGGCCAGTAGTGTACTTCGATTCTGTCCTCTTCCGGTTACTCGGCAGTCCATGTTTCACTACAATACTGTGCTCCAAACGTACAGTCTCAGGAATTTCTTCCTCAAATTAAGGCTTATGTGTGATACTAGTAGGCGTCCCTGGACCAGAAATGCCCTTTTTTGCCAATGCTAGTCTGCTTTTCATGTTCTCTTTGGTCCGTCCATCATGGGTTATTTTGCTGCCTAGGTAGGAGAATTCCTCAATCCCGTCCTCTTCGTGATCCCAAATACTGATGTTAGGTTTGTTGCTGTTCTCGTTTCTGTTACGTCTCATTCTTTCATATTTCTTCGACTTACTCTCCGTCCACATTCAGTACTCATTAGACCGTTCACTCGATTCAGCACAGCCTGAAGTTCTTCCCTTTCACCGAGGACAGCAATGTCATCAGCGAATCTTGTTATTGATATTCTTGCACCGTGATTTTTAATCCGATTTTTGAATCTTTCATTTATTTCCGTCATTGCTAGTTTGATCTATAGATTGGACTGTAGGATCGAAAGGCTATATTCTTGTCTCATACTCTTCTTAATCCGAGCACTTCGTTATCCAGCCTTATTAGTCCATTTTGATTCTTGAACGTATTGCATTTCAGCCGTCTATCCCTGTAGCGTACCCCTATTTTCCTCAGAATTTCGAGCGACTTGTACCATTTTACACTATCGAACGCTTTTTCCAGTTTCACATATCCTTTGAAAGTGTTTTCTGTTGTGTTGGCTGAAGAGCCAACACCGTATTACTTGAGGAGGCCGAAATGCACGCGTTTCAGCTCACGCAGGCTGGCGTGAGGAGGGAAGGACTATACTGACGTGAAGTCTGGAACATGACAAGGAATTAGAATTCAGAAAGCGGACGTAGCTAGTTGATACCACATCTTTATTTTTCTTCAATTTTACTTCCATTATCCACCGCAACGTGAGAACTGCCTCTCTGGTGCCTACTCGTATACCACTCCTAAAGCCAAACTGATCCTGATCTAAGAGTTCTTCAATTTCATTTCCACTCTTCTGTGTATTATTCTTAGCTGCAAGGTGGATGAATGAATTTATGATGAACGTCGCTCTTGACGGTACATGATTCACAATATTATCTGTTCAGATTATAGTAACTGAATATGGCGCTTTGCTAGGTCGTAGCAAATTACATAGCTGAAGTATATGCTAAACGGTCGTCTCTGCAAATGAGAGCGTATGTAATCAGTGAACCATCGCTAGCAAAGTCGGCTGTACAACTGGGGCGAGTGCTAGGTGTGGTGTCACCGCCAGACACCACACTTGTTAGGTGGTAGCCTTTAAATCGGCCGCGGTCCGTTAGTATACGCCGGACCCGCGTGTCGCCACTGTCAGTGATTGCAGACCGAGCGCCGCCACACGGCAGGTCTAGAGAGACTTCCTAGCACTCGCCCAGTTGTACAGTCGACTTTGCTAGCGATGGTTCACTGACAAGTTACGCTCTCATTTGCCGAGACGATAGTTAGCATAGCCTTCAGCTACGTCATTTGCTACGACCTAGCAAGGCGCCATTATCATTTGCTATTTATCTTGTGATGCATGTACCATCAGACCGATGTTCACCAGTTATGGATTAAAGTTAAGTATTCCACAGATACGTACTATTTTTGCTAGTTTCATATCCCTGACCTGTTCCAGACTTCACACCATCCTGCGTGAGCTTAAACGCGTGCCTTTCGGCTACCCGTCATTGTGGATTGGCTGTCTTGCCAGTCCACAACACTAGGGAGTCTCTCTAGACTAGACATGCCATGTGGCGGCGCTCGGTCTGCAATCACTGATAGTGGCGATACGCGGGTCCGACGTATACTAACGGACCGCGGCCGATTTAAAGGCTACCACCTAACAAGTGTGGTATCTGGCGGTGACATCACATCTTTATTTTTTTTCAATTTTACTTCCATTATCCACCGCAACGTGAGAACTGCCTCTCTGGTGCCTACTCGTATACCTCTCCTAAAGCCAAACTGATCCTGATCTAAGAGTTCTTCAATTTCATTTCCACTCTTCTGTGTATTATTCTTTTCAGCAAGGTGGATGAATGAAATGTGTTGCTGATTGTGCGATAATTCTCGCACTTACCGGCTGTTCCTGTGTCCGGAATTGTTTCATGTTGTTTCCGAAAGTTTGATGGTATATCGCCCGTCTCAGACACTCTACAAACCAACGTGAACAGTTGTTTGGTTGCCACGTCCCTCAATGATTTTAGAAATTCAGATGGTATGTTATCCATTCCTTCTGCATTATTTCATTTTATGTTCTCCAATGGCCTTTTAAATTCTTATTCTAGTACTAGATCCCCATTTCTTCTATATCGACTCCTCTTTTTCATTTTATTACGTCAAGTCTTCCTCCTCGTAGATGTCTTCAAGGTACACTTTCCACCTATTTGTGGAATTCCTAATGCTCTCTCAATATCACGTCCGCCTCCGTAGCATAGCGGTAGCGCTACCGCCTACCACGCAGGAGGCCCGGGTTCGTTTCCCTGCTGGGGACTGGGTGTTGTGTGTCCTTCATTATCATTGAATTGCAAGTCACCGACGTGGCGTCACCTAAAAAGGACTTGCAATACGGTGGCCGAACTCCACCGAATGGGGCCTCCCGGTCAACAATGCCATACGATCACTTCTCAATGTCACTACTCTTACTTTTAAGTTCACGGAAGGTTTTCTATATGCTGAGTCAGTATTTTCGACGTTCATTTCTTTTTCAGTTTCTTCACATTTTTCGTTCAGCCCTGCACTTTCGCGTATATATGTCATTCTTAAGTGGCTTATATTTCTGTATTCCTGAATTTTCCTGAAGGTTTTTCATCTTCCTTCTTTCGTCGATCAACTGAAGTATTTCTTCTGCTACATATAGTTTCTTTGCATTTACCTTCGTTGTACCTACGGATTTCTTTCCAATTTATGTGTTTGCCCTATTTAGACATGTTCTTCTTCATCTGAACTGCCTACCGAGCTGTCAATGAGCGCAGTATCTATTGCCGCCGAGGACTTTAAGCAAAGTCTCTTCATCATTACTAAATTGTGATCTGAGTCTGTATCTGCTCCTGGGTATGCCTTTCAATCCAGTGCCTGATTTCGGTATCTCTGGCTAACCGTGATGTAATCTAAATGGACTCTCGGTCTTTTCCAAATATACCTCCGCCTCTTGTGATTCTTGAACAGAGTATTCAGTACTAGTAGGAGAAATTTATTGTAGAACTCAATTAGTCAATCTTCTCTCTCATTTCTACTATCAAGGCTCATATTCTCTCTTTTATTACTTCGCCTACAACCCCGTTCCTATCTCCCATGACTATAAGCTTTTGCTTTCCCTTTACGTACAGAATTACATTTTCAGAATCCTTATATACAGTTATTTCTCTATCTCTTTATCTTCTGCTTGGGGCGTCTGCGTGTATACCTTAATTATTGCTGATGATGGTTTGTTGCCCATTCTGATAAGAACAACCCAATTACTGAACTATTCACAGTACCTAACTCTCTGCCTCACCTTCCTATTCATAACGAACCCCACTTCCGTCATTCCATCTTCTGCTGCTGTTGATATTATTACCCAATATTCGTCAGACTAGTTACGCTTGTGTTCTTTCCATTTCACCTCACTGGGCCCCACTATATGTAGATTTAGCTTTAGCATTTTCCTTTTCAGATTTTCTAGCTTCCCTACCACGTTCAATTTTCTGACATTCCACACCCCGACTCGCAGAACGTTACCCTTTCGTTGGTTCTTCAGTTCAGTCTTGTTCCCTTGGTCACCTCGCTTTTGGCAGTCGTGCCCCGGATATGCGAATGGGGCACTAATCCGGAATGTTTTGTCAATTACAGGCCACGTGTCCTGTGAATACACTTATGTGAATTTGATGCAGTGGTCCCGCGTAATCATGCAGTTGATCATTGTGGCTTCTTTCGCCTTTTTGGGCCAGTCTCCCACTCCAAGCTCTGAGCCTCTGTCCGATCCTCCATCTCCTTTGGCAGAACGGGTTGACTTCTTGTATCGGAAGTCTGCGGCAGCCGAGAGAAACATAGGCACGAAAACCACAAACTGCAGAAATAACGTCGGATATTCTGGGTCGGGTGCATTACGTGTGGAAAAGGAAAGAAGAAACAGGAGACGCAGATAAACTGTCCGCTCTTGTTAAGCCGAGAAAACGAGAACCTTGTGTTAGTAAAATGTCATATGTTTGGAAAAAGTGCCGTGCGGTCGAAGGTTTATGCGTTATTTCTTTAGAATTCAAGCTCCTGTAATAAATAAATGCGGTATACTATTCGCTGTTGTTACAAATTGTACGAATTTCAATTCGACGTTAAGCTGTTTGCCTGCTGTTGGTCGTTTTTCCGAATCGCATATACAGTGCATTTGTCGTTTTGTTGTTCAGCTGTTACAATACTTTAGTGCTGCAGCAGTCAACTAATCCTTGCTTGGCGCGTATGACAGAGGTGGGCAGGGCAGGACAGCGCAGCTAAGATTTGTACCCCCTTTTCACCGGATCGAATGAAAGCGAATACATGCTAAAGCGCTTTCTCAGGCAAATAGTCGGTGTTCACTCCCGTTCTTTTGTATCTGTAGACAAGGGTTTACACTAGACGGGACGGAAGACGAGAAGACAAACATAGCCTATGAACGATGCGTTATTGTACACTCCTGGAAATTGAAATAAGAACACCGTGAATTCATTGTCCCAGGAAGGGGAAACTTTATTGACACATTCCTGGGGTCAGATACATCACACGATCACACTGACAGAACCACAGGCACATAGACAGAGGCAACAGAGCATGCACAATGTCGGCACTAGTACAGTGTATATCCACCTTTCGCAGCAATGCAGGCTGCTATTCTCCCATGGAGACGATCGTAGAGATGCTGGATGTAGTCCTGTGGAACGGCTTGCCATGCCATTTCCACCTGGCGCCTCAGTTGGACCATCGTTCGTGCTGGACGTGCAGACCGCATGAGACGACGCTTCATCCAGTCCCAAACATGCTCAATGGGGGACAGATCCGGAGATCTTGCTGGCCAGGGTAGTTGACTTACACCTTCTAGAGCACGTTGGGTGGCACGGGATACATGCGGACGTGCATTGTCCTGTTGGAACAGCAAGTTCCCTTGCCGGTCTAGGAATGATAGAACGATGGGTTCGATGACGGTTTGGATGTACCGTGCACTATTCAGTGTCCCCTCGACGATCACCAGTGGTGTACGGCCAGTGTAGGGGATCGCTCCCCACACCATGATGCCGGGTGTTGGCCCTGTGTGCCTCGGTCGTATGCAGTCCTGATTGTGGCGCTCACCTGCACGGCGCCAAACACGCATACGACCATCATTGGCACCAAGGCAGAAGCGACTCTCATCGCTGAAGACGACACGTCTCCATTCGTCCCTCCATTCACGCCTGTCGCGACACCACTGGAGGCGGGCTGCACGATGTTGGGGCGTGAGCGGAAGACGGCCTAACGGTGTGCGGGACCGTAGCCCAGCTTCATGGAGACGGTTGCGAATGGTCCTCGCCGATACCCCAGGAGCAACAGTGTCCCTAATTTGCTGGGAAGTGGCGGTGCGGTCCCCTACGGCACTGCGTAGGATCCTACGGACTTGGCGTGCATCCGTGCGTCGCTGCGGTCCGGTCCCAGGTCGACGGCACGTGCACCTTCCGCCGACCACTGGCGACAACATCGATGTACTGTGGAGACCTCACGCCCCACGTGTTGAGCAATTCGGCGGTACGTCCACCCGGCCTCCCGCATGCCCACTATACGCCCTCGCTCAAAGTCCGTCAACTGCACATACGGTTCACGTCCACGCTGTCGCGGCATGCTACCAGTGTTAAAGACTGCGATGGAGCTCCGTATGCCACGGCAAACTGGCTGACACTGACGGCGGCGGTGCACAAATGCTGCGCAGCTAGCGCCATTCGACGGCCAACACCGCGGTTCCTGGTGTGTCCGCTGTGCCGTGCGTGTGATCATTGCTTGTACAGCCCTCTCGCAGTGTCCGGAGCAAGTATGGTGGGTCTGACACACCGGTGTCAATGTGTTCTTTTTTCCATTTCCAGGAGTGTATTTTGGCGCTAACAATCGGCACCAGAGATACAATACTATATTGTTAAAGCTTGCGATTCAAAAGTTCGGTATTTAGGAGTAAATTTAAAAGCAAAAGATTTATTACCGACGACCAACATAATCTAAAGAAAGGGTAGCATTTACATTCAGAATATTAGCAACTGCAGACATTTGCGTTAGTGGTGGTTTAGCATATCAGTAGCTGCTCTATATCAAACAGTTTCTGATACCTACAGTGACATACGAAAGTACTTCCAGAATTTTGCCTACGTGCTTATTAGGAAGATAATGCCGATAAAATATGATTAGCGAAATGTAAATACGACCTTAGACAATATCTGACAAAATCTGCTACATACGTTGTTAGAGGAGAGGTAGGACGATCGAGGGTAAATCTTTTTCATTGGTCATCAAAAATCCAAACATATCTGCGATACAGTGGGGCGAACAATAACTTGGAAACACTCAAACAATTACACATTAACGTGCCTAAAACAGCGTGGGAAAACCGTTGGAATTCATATCAGCTTACAGTCGTCTTGGAATGAACAAATGCAGGTCCTGTATCATTTTCAACAGATATCTTCCTGCAAACTATTGGCAACCATAGCTAACGATGATGGAGGGGAACTGCTATCACGCACCCTTCACAATAAAGTGTACCACATAGGGTCAATAATTGTTGGATGTGAGGTCCGCCAGTTAGGCAAAACACCGTTTTCTCAGTACCCAAACATGTTTTGGCACCACTGTGCCATCATCAGCGTGTTTTCGTTTTATTTATTCTGCAATGTGAACATTTTTGTTAAATGATTATAAAATTATGTACATTTTTAGTTCAAACAACAGATCGTTTCTTTTTGTAAATACCTTTACATTTAGTGTGCATGAATTTTCTGGATCACTTGTGTGTTAATTACTATGGTTGGTTGGTTGTTTGGGGAAGGAGACCAGACAGCGTGGTCATCGGTCTCATCAGTTTAGGGAAGGAAGTCGGCCGTGCCCTTTCAGAGGAACCATCCCGGCATTTGCCTGGAGTGATTTAGGAAAATCACGGAAAACCTAAATCAGGATGGCCGGACGCGGGATTGAACCGTCGTCCTCCCGAATGCGAGTCCAGTGTCTAACCACTGCGCCACTTCGCTCGGTTAATTACTATAGGTAACGATGTTGATGAGAAAGTTTTCTGCTTGGGAGTTAACCTGTCTTCTAGAATGTTACAGTTACGTGTGCATCACAACATCTCAGCATGATGCGGAGAATGGAAGTGCTTGCCACACGAAAACGTAAGTAAAAACGAATATAGGCGTGAAAACATCGCGAAAAAATGGCTCAAATGGCTCTGAGCACTATGGGACTTAACAGCTGTGGTCATCAGTCCCCTAGAACTTAGAACTACTTAAACCTAACTAACCTAAGGACATCACACACATCCATGCCCGAGGCAGGATTCGAACCTGCGACCGCAGCAGTCGCCCGGTTCCGGACTAAGCGCCTAGAACCGCTAGACCACCAGGCCGGCCATCGCGAAAAACTGAATTACATTTTAGAAGGCAGGTTAACTCCCAGCAAAAATCTTTCTCATCAGCATTGTTTGGTTGCAGATGACGAGCTACCTGTAGTAATTAACACACAAGTGATCCAGAAAATTCATGCACACCAAATGTAAAGGTATTTACAAAAAGGAACGATCTGTTCTTTGAACTAAAAATGCACATAATTTTATAACTATTTAACAAAAATGTTCACATTACAGAATAAATATAATCGAAAACCCACTGATGACGGCACAGTGGTGCCGAAACATGTTTGGGTACTGAGAAAAACGGTGTTTTGCATAACTGGCGGACCTCACATCCATCAATTTTAACTGTAAACACGGCCAATACAAGGCGCTGCAAATCAAAATGATGGATAGGGTCAATAATATTGAGATCTGGTTACTGGGGATGTGTCACGTCATCCTCGTGCTCACAAAACCAGTCCTCGACGAAGCGAGCTGTGTGAACGAGGGCTCTGTTCTCTAGAGACACAGCACCACCACTGAGGAACAAACGTTGTACTGTTGGTTAAATGTCATCAGTCATAATGCCATTGCAGTAATGTGACCTTGCACAGCCCCATGGAATCCCATGATAGGGCTGCAAAAATCATCGCCGGCCCACCCGCCATGTTTCATTGGACGTAAACTAGGCCAGAGGTAGGAAAAAGTGTGAAACAAGACTCATCCGCATAAATCCACTCCGTAGTCCTGGTTTTATGGCTTCGGAAGTTCGTTGGCCTGTAACGGGCGTTTCCAACACTGACGAGTGGATTTGGAATTCCCACTCGCCTGTAATTTTCCGGTTCTGGAGCTCCCGTCGTGCTGTTTTGGTGCTGACAGGGTTCGGGAGTTCGACATTCAGCTCAGCACCTCTCGTCCCCTCATTTTTCGTGAAAACCCTTTCAATGGCCGTCTGTCACCATCACTCAACACGCACTTCCGTCTGCGTTATGACTCAGTGAATGACGCTTTTCCGCTATCCCTGTATTCGGTATAAATCTTCCATTTGGTGCCTCTTGAAACCCCAAACACTTCGGCTACCTTGGTTACAGAAGCACCCACCACGAGAGCTCCAACAATTCACTCGGGCTCGGATTCACTTGGCTATGACGTTGTGCATTCACACCTACCCAGAGCACTGACCACAAACGAAAAATATCGATACTTTCAAGTGTTCCCTCACATTCCTACCTCTCTTCATATAAGGGTGTGTAATGCACCCAGAGACATCGTCGAACATCATCGTTTTCGTCGTCAAGGTGTTATGGTGTGGGGAGGCATAATGTTGCATGGGCGTACTAACCTCCAAACCTATGAACACGCTACTCTTAACGATCAAGGTTATTGTGACACTGTACTTCTTCCCCAAGTTCATTTTTAGAGAGGTGCATTCGACCCTTACCATTTGACCCTTACTTAATTTTTCGACCCTATCGTACTGCACAGGTGGAAGAGCTCTTGCAACGAGAGGATATGTGACCAATGGTCTGGTCTGCGCATTCCCCAAACTGAAATCCCATAGAGCCATAGGACGTATGTGGAATGCGGTGGGGGTCTATACTGCAGCACGTCCACGTCCACCAATGACAATGCATCAGTCGTCAACCGCGCTGGGCGGAGAAAGCGCACTCCCTACCTCAAGAAGTCATTACCAACCTTGTGACCGGGGGGGAACACATTGCAAAGAATGGACTGCCCTCCGTGATGATCACATACCGTATTGAGAAACTTTTCCTGCCTTGTATAACGTCCGGGGCAACATCAGAAATTGCAGTAACTTCAGTGTAATTATTACCTTTGAATACAAGTGTCATTTCAGTTCTTGTCCTTGCATATTTCTTTCAGTTACGTTCTGTACTACGCTTAGCAGGTTCTTCTATGTGCTGCCCACGTTTCAGCGAGCTATGTTACTTGACAGTGACACGTCATGTGAAAGTTACTTTCATTATCAAGTTTTGAACACCAGTGAAAATACTTCATATAATACACAACAAACACAAAAATTTTTGTTAGAAAATACACCCGACAAAAAAATTAAGAAAAAGACGAACACTTTCCGGATGCACAACTACAGTAAATATCGTTTCCGTTAAACGTCTCTCATGTCCTTCTAAGCGAAATCAGTTACAACCACAATTAACAGTCATTTTGTTGTGCAGTCGAGAAATGTGTGTCTCGAAATTCTGTGTGAGCGAATTCCACAGTTCACAGGTACACTCACACTATTACCGGAATTGTGAAGCTCAGTTCATGGGGACTAGAATTATCCTTGTCTCTTCTTTGGTGTCATTGCACTAGAAACAAAAGTTCAGGCTAATAATTGTTCATCAGTCAGAAAGGAGCACAGATGCTGTCACTGTACTAACAGTGATCAGACAGAAATATCTCTATGTGTAAAGAGATGAGTAAGGCTTCTGTACTGCACACGGCAATGGGCACAAGCAGATACTTCAACATAAACAGGATAATAGTGACAATATGGCCGCTGTAATGTTTTTTTTTCCTGGTTAGGACTAAGGGACCAAACTGCTGAGGTCATCGGTCCTTAGGGTTACGCACTACTTAATCTAACTTAAACTAACGTATGCTAAGGACAACACACACCACACACACCCATGCCCGAGGGAGGACCCGAACCTCCGATGGGGGTAGCCGCCGCTGTAATGTGAAGTAAGCTGGACATAGGCGATAATATGAAATAAAATGGTGTCTGATTCACATGCAGTAGTTGTTCACCTTATGTCTGGTAGAATGAGACAGAAGAAGAAGGTTTCAGACCAAACTTGCCATATAAAAGTAGTCTCTGTTGTTGGCAAAGGAGTGTCCATCAAACTGGGGCACGCTATTGCACCGTTGATCATCCTTCGCTCACAGTAGCAGTTCGTGATAATGCGAGGTGGAATCCAAAATTTTCGGGACTGGTACTGCAATCTGGAAAGTAGAGCCGCTAGGATGTGAGAGCTGCATATTTGATGAGTCAGTGTGCGGAGTGGTATTCAGCTGGGAGGACGTGTTGCGTGTCCACAGTGATTTCCATAATACTCTGTGTTTGGTGTGTGGCGATTTTATGATGGTGCCGCGAACAGAACAGCGCCTTTGTATCACATTCTGTGCGAATCTCGGGAAAAGTGCTACGGAGACCCTTGCAATGATTCAACAAGTGTTTGGGGGACTCAGAGACAAAGCAACTAACGTCCCAGTGGAAGAGCCCAGGCTTTCCAAGACTCACAAAAGCGAGACAGGTGAAGAGCAAAGTGAAGAGCATGATCATCGTTTTCTTTGATAACAAGGGGATTGTTCATAAAGAATTCGTCCCACCCAACCAAACAGTGAATTCCGCCTGATACTGTGACGTTTTGCGACGGCTCTATAAAAACGAGCGGCGACGACGGTACGAATTTTGGCGTCAAGGGAACTGGCTGCTGCATCACGACAACGCGCCCTGTGACACGCCCTTGCTCACCGGGACCTTTTTGGCAAAAACCAACATAGCTGTTGTACCCCACGCACCGTACTCACCAGATTTGGCACCTTGCGACTTCGCGCTATTCCCAAAACTGAAACTCAAGTTGAAAGGTCGTCGGTTCGACACTCTAGAGAGGATTCAAGAAGCATCGTTGGTGGTGATAAACACCCTCAAAGTCCAGGACTTCCAGAAAACGTTTGACCAGTGGCAGAAGTGCTGGGACCGGTGTGTACATGCAGATGAGAACTACTTCGAGGGTGATGGTGATCATTAGTCCAAAGGTAAGGTTTTTAACAGATGGCAGCTACAATCCCGAAAATTTTGGATAGCACCTCGTATGTTTCCGCTGACCAGGATGTCGTGCTGAGCTGTGGAGTCTGCTGTCAGAACCCACGGTAGGCTGACACACGCTTGGCTAGGACTTATCAGTAGCAGCCCGTTCCTTTACTCACATCAAAAGTGGCGTGACGCAGACATCGCCTGAACTCTTGGAAAGTGTAAGACTTCTGGGCAGCTGCCCCCTGTGGTCCACAGCAGCTGGTGACAGTGATCAATGGGAAGTGTTCTTCAGCGCTTTCTGCAGTGGCAAGCCTACAGTTACGTGGTGTGATTCTGCTCAGCCCAGCTCCATTCAGATCACCGCAGACCCAACCCCCTTGAGTGAGACTGTGAGCCGATCGCTGCTGGCGTAGGTCTGTACCAGTCCACTGAACCATACCAGGAAATCTCCACGAGATTCTCCTTTCTGCTGACTGTCATAGGTGCATTGCTCATCACTTGTGAGTCCCCGCACATAATTCATAACGGCTCAATACTTTATTTGCTGTATACATATACATTTTAACAGAAACTGGGTACATGTAATTATAGCTCTTACTTGATATAAATCATTTATGTTTATGAGAACAGTATGGGCTGATGCCGTTTAGAATTAGACATTAGTTAAAGAAAGATTTCTATAATTAATAATAAATCTGGGTCGATCACCTTTAACAATTTATATAATACATAAAATTTGAAAATAAAACTTTGCAACACCTATGGTCATAAGACCTTGAAGATTAAGGACGTGCTGGAATATTTATTATTGGAAGAACAGTATGAAAGCTTTATACGTCATGATAAAGGGCAATTTTGCTTGAAACTTTTTTGGAGCTTTTGCTATTATGAGCGTCTTGCATGCCTGAACACATGAGTGATCTGTTATTTTTTGGGTACCAACGGCTGTGTTAGAAGTATAGGACGACAGAGAGAAAGAGAGAGAGAGAGAGTTTGTTGAGAGAGAAAGAGATAGCGAGAGAGAGAGAGAGAGAGAGTTTGTTGAGAGAGAGAGAAAGAGTGAGAGAGAGTTAGTTTTGTTGAGAGGAAGAGTGAGTTCGTTTCTTGAGAGAGAGAGAGAGAGACTGTGTGGCGAGTGAGGTGTTTTGAAAGCGGCTGAGCTAAATAGAGAATGAATTTTATCTGAAATTCTACCTGGGGTGATTGAGGCTCCAGAATGACTTTTAGATGTTTTCGTACGTAGGTGACACTGTAATCTGAAAATAGAACACTTATTTTCACGTTGATTGCAATACACAAAAATAAAAACCAAAGTTCACGGTAGTGCTAAAGTGTACAAGACAACAGTAACGGCTATAAACGGTAATAAGAAATATACCCTAATAAGAGGTTTCATCACACAGAGTTCCCAAGTTTCAGGACACACCTCTCATCAACTTCCATAATTTCAGCTATACACTTGAATTTTTATTACAATTCCTAGTCTAATAAGAAAAACATTAGTTATGTATCTGCTTCACTCCTCTCCTGTCTATGCTAAATCTCCTGCGTTTTTAAGGCACATGCTGAAAGGAAAGAAAACTACGCAATTGAAACTATTCTACTAAAACAGATCGAAATATCTCTTAATATGACCCATTACTTCCTGATATTACTCCCTGTTTCCGTCGTATGCCTCGGTCCTTCTGACCATCCACTATTCTCCTCTTCATCTCTTTTTTGGTAATCTGTCCTGCAATAGTTTTATTGGTGTGAAGGAAGGAAGGGGATAAAATGACAACTGACTTTAATATCGAATGTGAGAGTATTAGTCTGTTTCCAAATACACACTCATTTCCCACACTGGTTCTTCCGGATCGCCAAGTCATGTTCTGCCGCTTCCAGGTAGGATACAGGATATTCCGTTACACTTCAGAAACTTGATATCTTCTATAAAAGATGCAGTCCCAGAGCAATCGCAGCACTCGGATCAGTGGTTCATTGTTCCTGAAATGGGCCTGTAACATAAATGGTGAGGTAGCTGAGGCTCTCAATTCTACTAAATGATATGGTAAGTTCCAAATAAGGAATGTCAATAGTTTTTCTTTTTATTTACGACACACGAAGAAAATTAAGCCGTAAACTGCTAGTAAAATGTTTTGCATATGTTAGATTACAAAATCACACATTTCACAATTCGTGTTAGAGACGATCACAATCCTCCTACATTAGTAGTAGTATACTATTCTACCTTACGGCAGGTCTTGCCATTGGTTAAGCCTCTTCCACTTTTTTCTGTCCATAGCCAGTCTGATCATTTCTGAATATTTCCCTTCTTTGATATTGCCCAGCATTTGATATCTTGTTTTTCCTCTCCCCCTTTTTCCCTCCACCATTCCTTCTATTCCTTCCTTCAATAAACAGTCCCTCCTCAAACAATGTCCACTCATGCTCCGTTTTCTCTTTCTGATGACTTTCAGCAGCCTACATTAAGTCTTGTAAAAAACATGTTCACAAAAATTATATACAGTGCTTCTCTGATTTCTTTGCTTTGCACGGAGAGTCGTTACATTCGAATGCTATTATGAGATGCGCACCCGAAATCTTAGCTGCGCTTTCGGTAACGTGTACCATACTGTTCAGCCCCTCACTCCGGACTGACCAGACATACCGAATCGCGTCGTTCCTAAGCGCATTTTGGGCGGAAACTGAAGACGCACGAAGCGCTTTATCTGAACAGTGTTATTCTAATATTAATGGGAACTGTTATAAAAATGAAATCTGCAATAAGTAAATTAAGCTTGCTACTGAAAGTGTATTCAGCATGATAGACAATCCAATCTGATTTATATCTTATTACATCTTAGTAAACGAATCTAAGAAAATTGGTGCACTGTTCCTGTGTTAGCAGCCAGTCAGATTATGCCGCTGTTAAACTGGCGCTATTTCTCGCGTAACTGGTACCCACTGTAAAATCTCGTGTCTTTCCCTCATCACATCGCTCACGTCATGTCGCATCTACTGTAATCTCAGCCAAACTACGGAGTGAATCTTGGGAAGGACCGTTGTGGCTGAGCTATGCAGACTACTATCGATCTTGGTGGCAACAGTAAACGTAGGCTTTGACTGAATGCCACGCCGGGGGTAACAGACAGCAAGCTTGAGAGCTCGGGATGTGTGGCCCGTACTACTACATTTTGCCTACCGCAATTTGCACGTACGAATTGTTCATAAAATAGCCATGTAAACGATGCACCTGTGCATGTACTCTGATTTTACTCACTTATTTTGCTGTATCGATCGTTAAAACCTCATGCCTACAAGATAAATGTAAACGTTGAACCAATTTCGTTCGTCTGCTATTTTGCTTCTTCTGATGTTTCGAATAATCATGTGACAATCTTCTTTCAGTGTTATCTTGGTAAAATATCGCTCTCCTCCTGCTACTCTCCTGTAAAGATTCCTATGAAAATCTTATGTAAGTTTTCTTAATACAGCGCAATGTGAACATCGTTCTGACTTTCAATTATATTTAAAAGACTTTATTTCTCAATTTTTTTTAATGCATAACATGTGTTCTCAAAGAGGCGCGGCTGGGACAGATGTGTCGACGGCACATTATCAGTTGACGTTAATGACCGAACACTCATCGTGTTCGCTCGTTACTTTTCATTCCGTATTACACAGTACGTCTCTGCGGTACCTTTACCTGTCAGTTCTTATATATTGGTTTCCTTTTTTTTTTTTTTCTTGCAAGCCATACAATGCATCATTCGGTCATTCGCCCTCTTAACAGTGATATTGTCGTACAGTCTACACCAGGTGGACACATGCTCCAGCGATTAATTGAGTTTGATGGTGGTTTTAATACCGTATACGTCCCGCTCCTCGATGAAGTCGTAACGAAGTGCGAAGTCGTACATACTGCGGACAACAATACGTGCGCATTCATCTTCTGGTGACTCCTGCGCCAATTGCAATTGTGTCAAATCTCAGAAATTTCAGTTTAAAAATCTATATAACAGATAGTAACGCATCATTCTGGCGCCCAATATGGGGCCAGACAATATAATTTGTATTGTAGTAATCTGTGCTTAGTTTTTGGATTCGTGTACCATATTATGAGGACGCAAAAAATAAATAACAAAAGCTAATGTAATTGTCGAGAACTGGACGTTGATGAGTTCAAATTGGTTGGCCGACAAGAAAAGAAATAGTTTTCATAATTCTGGGCTCTCGCAACTATAGTGCGTTTAAAACTAGTTGCGACTTTTAACGTTCGGCTCTGTGGCGGGGACATGACGCCGTTGCCCAGGTAACGCCAATGGCGAACCAGCTTTCCCTACCACGCCGCCAGCAATTCGCTAGGTAAAGCGCCCCCTGTTGCCATACCATGGGTAAACAGTACGTCGTGGTGTAGCGCATCAGAGGCATCTACGTTCATTCGCTCTCGTTGTAAAGTGAAATTTTCTGACATTGTCGTCATGTATTCTGAACGAGTGTTTCGTGTTGGCGCTGTATTAATAATAACAGGGCAGTACGTCTGAAAACACAAGATTCCCGATAAAAGTGGATGTTCAAGAACATATTCATTGGCTATGAAAATAATATTATGCTGCAAAATATTCCTCCGAATTCGATAATAATAATGGACAGTGAACCATGCAATTCTGTTGTGATGTATTTCCCGACAATTCCTGGGTGGGTGGCGTGGGGGGGGGGGGGGGGGAGAGGTGGTCTGGGACGTCAGCCCAGCCCTGGGACAATGAAAACCTACCAACATTCGAAATTCACACCAAAATTTGAAATTCCTGCCAATAAGGTAGGTTGGGGGAGGGGGATGTGGGAGGTAGCTGGGGCCCACGTGGAGGCTGAGAAAAAGAAGTCATTAGGCAATAAGTCGCCCCCATGAACCATGGACCTTGCCGTTGGTGGAGAGGCTTGCGTGCCTCAACGATACAGATAGCAGTACCGTAGGTGCAACCACAACGGAGGGGTACCTGTTGAGAGGCGAGACAAACATGTGGTTCCTGAAGTGGGGCATCAGCCTTTTCAGTAGTTGCTGTGGCAACAGCCTGGATGATTGACTGATCTGGCCTTGTAACGGTAACCAAAACGGCCTTGCTGTGCTGGTACTGCGAACGGCTGAAAGAAAGGGGAAACTACAGCCGTAATTTTTCCCGAGGGCATGCAGCTTTACTGTATGGTTAAATGATGACAGCGTCCTCTTGGGTAAAATATTCCGGAGATAAAACAGTCCCCCAGTCGGATCTCCGGGCGGGGACTACTCAGGAGGAGCATGGAATGTCAGATCCCTTAATCGGGCAGGTAGGTCAGAAAATTAAAAAAGGAAAATGGGTAGGTTAAAGTTAGATGTAGTGGGATTTAGTGAAGTTCAGTGGCAGGAGGAACAAGACTTCTGGTCACGTGAATGCAGGGTTATAATTCAAAATCAAATAGGGGTAATGCAGGAGTAGGTTTAATAATGAATAAAAAAATTGGAATGCGAGTAAGCTACTACAAACAGGATAGTGAACGCATTATTGTGGCCAAGATAGATGCGATGCCCAAGCCTACTACAGTAGTACAAGTTTATATGCCAACTACCTCTGCAGATGATGAAGAAATTGATGAAATGCATCATGAGATAAAAGAAATTATTCAGGTAGTGAAGGGGGACGAAAATTTAATAGTCATGGGTGACTGGAATTCGGTAGTAGGAAAAGGGAGAGAAGAAAACATAGTAGGTGAATATGGATGGGGGGGGTAAGAAATGAAAGAGGAAGCCGCCTGGTAGAATTTTACACTGAGCATAACTTAATCATAGCTAACACGTGGTTCAAGAATCATAAAAGAAGGTTGTATACATGGAAGAAGCCTGGAGATACTAGAAGGTGTCAGATAGATTATGTAATGGTAAGACAGAGATTTAAGCACCAGGTTTTAAATTGTAAGACATTTCCAGGGGCAGATGAGGACTCTGACCACAATCTATTGGTTATGAACTGTAGATTAAAGCTGAAGAAACTGCAGAAAGGTGGGAATTTAAGGAGTTGGGACCTGGATAAACTGAAAGAAACAGAGGCTGCACAGAGTTTCAGGGAGAGCATCAGGGAACAACTGACAGGAATGTCGGAAAGAAATACAGTAGAAGAAGAATGGGTAGCTTTGAGGGATGAAATAGTGAAGGCAGCAGAGGATCAAGTAGGTAAAAAGACAAGGGCTACTAGAAATCCTTGGGCAACAGAAGAGATACTGAATTTAATTGATGAAAGGAGAAAATACAAAAATGAAGTAACTGAAGCAGGCAAAAAGGAATACAAACGTCTCAAAAATGAGATCGACAGGAAGTGCAAAATGGCTAAGCAGGGATGGCTAGAGGACAAATGTAAGGATGTAGAGGCGTATATCACTAGGGGTAAGTTAGATACTGCCTACAGGAAAATTAAAGAGACCTTTGGACAAAAGTGAACCACTTGTATGAATATCAAGAGCTCAGATGGAAACCCAGTTCTCAGCAAACAAGGAAAAGTAGAAAGGTGGAAGGAGTATATAGAGGGTCTATACAAGGACGATGTCTTGAAGACAATATTATGGAAACGGGAGAGGGTGTAGATGAAGGTCAAATGGGAGATATGATACTGCGCGAAGAGTTTGGTAGACCACTGAATGACCTAAGTCGAAGCAAGGCCCCGGAATTAGACAACATTCCATTAGAACTACTGATAACCTTGGGAGAGCCAGCCCTGACAAAACTGTACCATCTTGTGAGCAAGATGTATGAGACAGGCGAAATACCCTCACGCTTCAAGAAGAATATAATAAATCCAATCCCAAAGAAAGCAGGGGTTGACAGATGTGAAAATTACCGAACTATCAGTTTAATAACCCATTGCTGCAAAATACTGACACGAATTCTTTACAGACGAATGGAAAAACTGGTAGAAGCCAACCTCGAGGAAGATCGTTTGGATTCCGTAGAAATGTTGGAACACCTGAGGCAATACTGACCTTACGATTTATCTTAGAAAATAGATTAAGGAAAGGCAAACCTAGGTTTTTAGCATTTGTAGACTCAGAGAAAGCTTTTGACAATGTTGACTGGAGTACTCTCTTTCAAATTCTGAAGGTGGCAGGGGTAAAATACAGGGAGCGAAAGGCTATTTACAATTTGTACAGAGACCAGATGGCAGTTGTAAGAGTCGAGGGGCATGAAAGGGAAGCAGTGGTTGGGAAGGGAGTGAGACAGGGTTGTAGCCTATCCCCGATGTTATTCAATCTGTACATTGAGCAAGGAAAAGTAGGAGTAGGAATTAAAATCCATGGAGAAGAAATTAAAACTTTGAGGTTCGCCGATGACATGGACAGTGAACGGAATGGACAGTGTCTTGAAAGGAGGATATAAGATGAACATCAACTAAAGCAAAACGAGGATAATGGAATGTAGTCGAATTAAATCGGGTGCTGCTGAGGGTATTAGATTAGGAAATGAGAGGCTTAAAGGGGTAAATGGGTTTTGCTATTTGGGGAGCAAAATAACTGATGATGGTCGAAGTAGAGAGGATATAAAATGTAGAATGGCAATGGCAAGGAAAGCGTTTCTGAAGAAGAGAAATTTGTTAACATCGAGTACAGATTTAAGTGTCAGGTAGTCTTTTCTGAATATATTTGTATTAAGTGTAGCCATGTATGGAAGTGAAACGTGGACGACAAATAGTTTAGACAAAAAGAGAATAGAAGCTTTCGACATCTGGTGCTACCGAAGAATGCTGAAGATTAGATGAGTAGATCACATAAGTAACGTATTTTCAGGCATCAAGGGATCGCCAATTTTGTATTGGAGGGCAGCGCGGAGGGTAAAATCGAAGAGGGAGACCAAGAGAGGAATACACTAAACAGATTCAGAAGGATGTAAGTTGCAGTAGGTACTGGGAGATGAAGAAGCTTGCACAGGATAATCACACTGACGGCACTAACCTACAATGATGATGGGGCACAAGGAGCTAAGTTGCAACCTCAGTAGTGGCATAGGACAAAATTGAAGTCGTAGAAGCAGTCACGGTCTCTCAGTGGAAGTGCCCCCGGAACTCTCGCGAAGATTCTCCAGAAAAGCGATCACAACGAGGGTATAACCAAGAATGACGTTGCTCAGAGATCTATGTGGAGAAGGCGCCAGGAGCAGCCTATTCTTCAGTGCGCAAGATCGTTAGACGAGCTCACAATGTGTAGGAAACCTTGCCATCTTTCCTCTGAAAACTTGATTTATTCGCTAGCCAATCTCTGAATTTTGCAACTTTAAACAAGATGTTCGCTTTCACTCTCGTCACATGCAGCTCACACCAATGCAAGCAAACTCACGCTTGGGAAGATGGCGCCCCAACTTTCGCTCTGTCTGCTATTTCAGATATCGAACAATCATTGCGTCTCCCATTATGTACGACGTGAGGCAGTTCAATAACCCACCGAGTCCTCGCGTCAGAAACACGCTTTGGCACTTCTTCAAAAAACGGGCCGAACATTCCGGAAGTTCATCTCTAACATGGACCTGGGAATGGAATGTCACGAGTCGGCCGCCTGTAACCCGTTCGTTTATCACAAGCGTCTTGACTGTTGCCAGCAATTTGGGTGAATAGAACAGACTGTTCAAGTGCTGTACGATGGTTCAAAAATGGTTCAAATGGCTCTGAGCACTATGGGACTCAACTGCTGTGGTCAGAAGTCCCCTAGAACTTAGAACTACTTAAACCTAACTAACCTAACGACAACACACATATCCATGCCCGAGGCAGGATTCGAACCTGCGACCGTAGCGGTCGCGCGGTTCCAGACTGTAGCGCCAGAAACGCTCGGCCACCAGCGGCCGGCTACGATGGTTCCCCTCATATCTTACATACAACCGGAAGTGTGTAATGATCAGAATAAAGAGATAACAACCGAAGAATGTAGAATCACTTGTCTCCCAATGATCGGTATTAGTCCCATTACTTTTCTCATTGCTGTATGTATTAATGGTATGTCGACTATTGTTTCACACTGCTGATATCATCTATCTGCTGACGACCCGTCAGTTGGGCCTATGCCTCACATCAATAAACCTTTGCACAGCCATACAGAACGTAAACACTTAAATGGTTTGTCAGATTTGGTGCAGAAAATAGCTTTGAAAATTAACCGGTCTAAAACGAAAACAATCTTAGTAGTTAACAAAAGACTTGTTACTCTTCAGTTCAGAGAATTTCTTAATCCTAAACAAGGAGCCAGCATCACCTCATTCAGCACAGAACTATGAAAAAAGAATTTGCTCTCGAGTTTAAAAAGAAACTCGTAGAGTAACGAACGGATCCCACCCTTGCCTATGCTGATCTAATTCTCCAACGACTTTCATATGAGAACTCACGTCGACCGGAACTGCTGAGGGAGTCCGCAGCTCATGGTCGTGCGGTAGCGTTCTCGCTTCCCGCGCCCGGGTTCCCGGGTTCGATTCCCGGCAGGATCAGGGATTTTCTCTGCCTCGTGATGACTGGGTGTTGTGTGATGTCCTTAGGTTAGTTAGGTTTAAGTAGTTCTAAGTTCTAGGGGACTGATGACCATAGATGTTAAGTCCCATAGTGCTCAGAGCCATTTGAACCATTTTTTTTAACTGCTGAGGAATTCTTGAGTGCAACACATCTGTGATCTGTGCTGTTTTGATTATATTATTCATGCTCATGATTAATTATCATGGCTGCTTGCCGACAAGTCTGTCGATTACCATGTCCCACATTTACTGTATTGTCAAAATCTGTCATAGCAGTCCTTCCCATTCATCTACAACCCTTACTACACTATCTGAGTAACAGAGCAGGAATACCCACTCTCTAGTTTGGAACAATCTTCCCCAGAATATTAGAGACTTTAAAATCCTTTCAAACTTCAAAAGACAGCTATTTTTAAGTCTTGCAAAAAGTTCAAGATCAATAGAAAGCCCTAAAAGGCTTAGAAATATTCCCTTTAAAAATTTAAAAAACAGAAATAGATCAAGATATTTTACAATTCTTCCAAAACAATTTAATAGAGAAACCGCCCCGCTTCGAAACAACTAGGCCACGGAATACAACAAATGTAAAAACAATATTTTAATCATAGCTGCACAACACCAACGGTTTCACGTAATAAAACTATAAACAGCCGACCAGTTGCAATGGATAAAGAAATTCTTTACCTAGGTTTCGACAAATATAAATTTGTCTTCGTCAGAAGGTAACCTAAGGACAATGAAAATCATAGCTTACATTAGAAAAGTATGAAACTTACAAGCCAAGAATAATTTTTTTAAGACAAATTAGAGAACTCTTGCATTACAGAAGTATGATAACGACGACTGGTACTTAAAATTTTACATTCGTAAGGACTAACGTACCATCGCCGTTTTTACAATTGTCGGCATAGATCCATGTGTCAAAAATAAAATATAGCCCTAGAATTAGGGTTTGTCACGTTAATATAAAATAGCCCATGGATCTTGCAGAGCTCACAACCGACTGAGTGTAATCGGCGAGCGTAGTGGCTCTGAAAACAGGGCAGGGGGCGCTCGTGCCGAGAAACATGTGCCAATTGGCGCACAAAGGCAACGTGTAAATTATCAGTACTAATAACGTCCTTAGGTAGAGTAACAATAAAAAGGGAAGGAAATTGACACTCCCGTTATAACGGTATGGGAGCATAGGTACAAATAATGTAGTTATACATCTAAAAAGGCAGGTGGCGCTTACGCCGAGAAACTTACGCCAGTGGCATATACAGCCAATACATAAAAAATTACATTACTACATTAGCGAAGCCCACAGCAAAATCACCTAAGGGCCGATGTAGTAGCAAACATACATCGTGACAAAACCACCATTACATAAGGGGTAGTGAGCTTAAAACACTGAAGGTGCATCATAGCTTCCTGAGGATGGTTCAAATGGCTCTGAGCACTATGGGACTCAACTGCTGTGGTCATAAGTCCCCTAGAACTTAGAACTACTTAAACCTAACTAACCTAAGGACAGCACACAACACCCAGCCATCACGAGGCAGAGAAAATCCCTGACCCCGCCGGGAATCGAACCCGGGAACCCGGCTTCCTGAGGAAATAAACCACTAAGGTTACCAGCATTAATGTTAGTTATATGTAAACAGCCTTCGAAAAATTGTCTACAAGCAAGGTTCAACTGGTCGTTCAGTATATTACCGTCCTTGAGCTCAAGATGATTGAAAATTTGTAACTCTTCCCACAGATCTAATCTACGCCCTTTGTCTTCTCTGTGTAGGATAACAATGTCTTCTAAATGTTTTGGCGTATGACTGGCTATCAGGAGGTGTTCAGCAAAAGTAGAATTGTGAATATTCGCTCCTTTTTTACCTAATAGGTTTCTTTGTATCTTGTTTTCACAGCTCTGCCTGTTTGGCCAATGTAATATGAAGGGCAGTTGTTACAGGTTAGTTTGTAAACCCCTGAATTGGAAAACCAATCGCCGGCGATCTCTACTGAATTTACAAGATTTCTATTTAAACTGTTATCTGTAGAGAAGGAGACGTTACAGTTATATTTTTTCATTAGAAGACGTTTTATCCTATATGATATATTGCCCAAGAAAGGAAAAAAATTAATTGTTTAGCTTCTTTGCTATCAGTGGGGAGGTTGTTGCTCAAAGTCGAACCGTTTTGGGAAGTTTTCTTACTGAACATGTAATCAATCATATTCTCATTGTACCCATTATTAACCGCTATCGCTTTGATGACATTCAGTTCTTTTTGTTGATCGGCAGGTGATGAAGGAGTAGTTACCATACGGTGAATGGCAGAATGAAAAAACGCCAGTTTATGAGCTTTTGGCTGAGTTGAGACAGCAGGGATGACAATATCTGAATACGTTTCCTTAGGGAAAATGTTGAAATTGAAGGAACTATTCTGTATAGAAATTGTTAAATCAAGAATGTTAAGTTCACTTTTTTCATTCTGAAGGTCTTTTGTGAAGGAAATTTTTTCATGTAAACCATTGGAAGTATTGAAGAGAAGCTCTAACTCATGATCAGTACCGTCAAAAGCAATGATAATGTCGTCAACATAATGTCCACAATAACGGATTTTGTGGCGTAATTCTGAACTTGAATTGAAGAACGTTATTTCCTGAGCGTTGATGAAAACATCTGCCAAAATACCAGCGAGGGAACTACCCATTGCTAAACCATCTGGTTGTATATACATTTTCCCATTGAACGTGCAGTAATTGTATTTCAAAACGACTTTAAGCAAACTAATCTGAATTTCACTTAGTTTTTTATGTATTAGTAGATTCCTTTTTACAAGGGCTGTGGTTACATCGACAGGGACATTTGTATAAAGACTGCCGATGTCAAAGGAACCAGTCTAGTGTCAGGTGCACATCTTACAGTTTGAATATTGTTGGCCAATTCCTTGCTGTTTTCCAATTTTAAAATTAAAGATGCTTCTACTAAAACATAAAAAAAGAATTTCTTTATCCATTGCAACTGGTCGGATGTTTATAATTTTATTATAAATGTAAAAACAGTAACAGCAAGCAGGACTGTAGTGGCTTAAGCGTTTGGTAAACTGGCAATAATTGCAAATGTGCGTGATGAATTAAACTTGCGATAGATTTTAACTTTGTGAAGTTTAGGAACTATCTGAAGGCTTGAAACCATCCTATTTGCGCAATTTTTAGGCTTTATTCCGGGATGGGAAGACAGGCAAAGGCAAATTTAACGAGGAACAGAATATTAAGAAGATCGCCAGGTCAGCGCGTCGCAGTAAGCATAAGAACTTGTCAGACGACCCGCAGCCGCAACTCGGCGCGGTCTGGTGGTCTCACTGAGGCGCCAGTACCGGCCTCTACACAGAACCACGTCCGCTTCCTCTCCCGTCGTCAAGTCTGCCGGCTGGTGAGGCACACCGCAACAATATTTTTTTTGGCCGGTCGGACAACCAGGAGCTGGATCAGCGTGCAATGTGGCTAAGCAGCCCAGCCTGCAAAACTGACGACCTGATATTAGTGATAGATCGACTTAAACAGTAACCACATGAAACACAAGAATAATTTACCACTTGAATCTTCTGCAAATTTTTTTCTGCTTTTCTTAAAAAAATTGGCCAATATTCAAATAACTTAACCCCAAGAAATATATCTAATACACATCAGCTGAGACGACCGACCGACTGACCAACCAACGGTCGATCCCGATGAAATCACAGGCAAGGGGAAACGGTAGCAAGTGAATCGCCAACTGACAGCATGTTACCATTAGGTTCGAAGGCAAGCTGCAACAGAAGTGGAGACGAAAAAACAAGAAATCGACCGTAGACATCCTTTGTTCGGACATGACCCTCAATAGCCAAGACTGAGGTCAACAAGAAGCTTCCTACAGAAAACTCACAGAATGGAGCTTTGGCGAGACCCCCTAGCTGAAGACAATCACATAACGGTAAAGGAGGAAATAGCCGAAGGTTCGCACCTGTCACACGTGACCTGGAAGGCTTTGAACAGACTGCGAGTTGTGGTGTCAAGGCGCAAAGCCAACCTCAGGGAGTGGGGCTTCAGTAATGAGGAGGAGACTTGTCAGTGTGGTGACGTACAGGACGAGCAACGTCTGCTAGTCTGCAGGAACCCACCGGCTGCATGCACTATCTGTGGTCTTGCTGCAGCCCGCGAAACTGCTGTGATAGCCGTCGAATACTGGGCCCGTCAAAAAATATAATCATCTTGCTGCTTGTTTATCTGCTGCTTGTTTGTATATATTATTGGATCTGAGTCATAAGTGCTACTGTACATATTTAATTTTGCGAATTTGTTATGCGAAACAATACTTATTAGTTTTTGTAATTATTTTAGGTCCTGGACTCGAAAGATAAACAAATAAACCAAGAGGTTGTTTCGACGGATGACAACACAATATGCAGCGTCGGCAACACCATTTCGATGGAAACCCAAAAGCCACCAGCCTCTCGCGGATTAAAGCCTTCGGTCGCTTCCCGCGCAGTCGACCAACCGTCGTCCCGACCGCTTTTCCTCAGAACCCCAATTTTCACCCAGTGCTGTCCAAACGAGACTCGCACGCCTCGAAAATTCGGCCCTCCGGCCACTGTGCGGTGGCCGCGACACCAAACCACCAGAGGCGAAACCAAGCGAAGGAAGTCTCTCGGAAGAGAAATGGATACATGCCGACACTGCTCACTGCCTACTGAACAATAGTTATTGAGTCACATTCACCTTCACTTTAAGCCGTTGACTACCATCATTCATACTCTTCGATAATGTTGATACATGCCCAAATACAACTAATATAGACAGAGTTCTTTTATTTGAGACAGCGAAACATTTGAATAACTGCGTATCACGTTAAACAACGGAAAAATACGTGTTCAGTATTTTTAAAAATGCGTTCCGCCGATACCAGTGTTGACATCCCTTGCGCCCACTCCGCGGATGTATAGCGAGCGGGAAACTTTGAATTCACAAGCAAGGACATCCATTTTTTTTTGTAGAATCGGATTGCGCGGGAAAAAATACGTAGCTTTTGTGTCTAACAGTTTTGCCGTTGCGTAATAGGTGGCAATGTAATCGACAGGTAGCACCATTGAGTTACAAACGGCACTATCTCGATAAAAAAGCGTTGAACCAACAACATAAAAAGAGACGGTGTGTGACAAACGACTCTGCGTTTTGCTGTTTTCTCCATGTGGCTAATTTGAAGCTTCCTTCATGATTTGGTTTCATCACATTGCGTGCACATCGTCTCTCATTTCTCAGTTACGTTTTATTCATAACATTACTGCGTTGGCCGGCCGGTGTGGCCGTGCGGTTCTAGCGGCTTCAGTCTTGAACCGCGGGACCGCTACGGTCGCAGGTTCGAATCCTGCCTCGGGCGTGGATCTGTGTGATGTCCCTAGGTTACTTAGGTTTAAGTAGTTCTAAGTTCTAGGGGACTGATGACTATAGATGTTAAGTCCCATAGCGCTCAGAGCCATTTGGACCATGACTGTGTTGTTAGGTAAAATGCAGGGTATTGCGATAGAAAGAATTTAAATGGTCTAGACTTATGGAGAGTGTGGCAGGAATGTGGATAATGCCATAATCCTTTATGCTAAACGTTTTTGGAACGAAGTTCGATCAAGCGCTTCTCTTTGATGAGTTATTCCACACTTCTACGTTGTATAACCAGGAAAAAGGAAAAGTCGAAGAATAGTTGCTGGAGAGAATAATGAAACTGCGATATCAGCTAGTACTCGGCAATTAAGTAGTGCATCGGAACTTAGTCACAATACCGTTTGCCCATTTTTGAAACGTTGACAGTAACATCTTTTTCATATTTCCTTCCTTCGGGAACTTCATGAGAATGATTTCCAGAACCGAATAACGTTTTGCCACTGGTCACTTCAGCAAACGCAGAAAGGACGCAAACTCTTTGCTAGAGTACTGTACTCTGAGGTGCTGACCTTCATTTACCTTAGTATGATTACTCGAACCCAACACACATTGTTGGAATGTGGAAAACTTACGTAAGTTACTCCATGTTGAACATCAGCGGTCGTCGTACGTGAATATTTGGTGTGGAATAATTGGTGACAAACTTATTACTCCATTCTTTATCGATGGATGCTTAAATAGTGGTAAATATCGAACATTCTTGGAGGACGATCGTGCAGTACTGCTTACACACTCTCCGTTGTTCTAGCTACAAACAAAGTGACCAGCACATCATTCCATAGTAGTATGGAAAGTATTAGATCGCGTTTATGCATTGATCGGGAGGTAGGGCAGTGCCTAGCCCTGCAAGATCAAAATGGTTCAAATGGCTCTGAGCACTATGGGACTTAACACCTGAGATCATCAGTCCCCTAGACTTAGAACTACTTAAACCTAAACCTAAGGACATCACACATGAGGCAGGATTCGAACCTGCGACCGTGGCTGTCACGCGGTTCCAGACTGAAGCGCCTAGAACCGCTCGGCCACACCGGCTGGCCCTACAAGATCACCGGACTTTTGTTTGTAAAGATACTTCATGAGCGATGTTTATAATGAAGTTTCAACAATGCACGATAACACGATTTACGATATTATCAGTGCATATCAGCAGATTACATCGGGAACACTTCTGAGTTGTGTCAAATCATTTCATGCGGGGAAAAATAAATGCGTTCCAGCTAGCGGCGGCATACTTGAGCACTTATTGTGTAATAATAGTTCTTACAAAAAAGCACTCCGTTGGTGAGTGGTAAGAAATCACACCTCAAAAGAGCACCATGTTGATGAGAGATGAGAGAACACATCTGAAATTATCTTTTTTCACAATTACCGAACAGTCTGGTTTCCTTTCCTTTCTTTAATCCCATACATTTTTCTAAAGAAAATACCGTTCTGCACATCAGTTATGTTATTTTATGGTGGAGGAGGGGCGCCCAACATTGTTATCACCAGATAGCATTTTAAAAAATCTGAACACGTAATTATCTGTTTTCTAATCCGACTGTATTTTTTGTGGTATTTTGTTGCCTCAAGATAAAAAATTCATCATGTATATCAAAGCACAAGTAATATAAATCGATATACGTACACATAATCAAAAATCATTTTCATCGAGCGTAGCAATAATCTCGAACATTTACGTAAATGACGGCACATAAAACCTATGTAATAATAAATTACAAAATACCAAATAAGATTTACATCCTTCACACGGAGTTTAAAATTACATAATGTTAGCGAGCAATAAAAAACTTTACGACTGCTATTCAGTGATTAAGTATTCACTCCTCTGTTTACTGCTAATGTGTAATCGGTCTGGCAGTAAACTGTTCACTGTTAAGGCCAACAGACGAGTCCTTGTTAAACAAAATTATAAAACACGCATCTTATCATGTACTGGTCAGTTCCAGTACGAAAAACTCACTCACGAAATTACCACAGATTCGAGCTTTTTTTTATCTGTTCAGTACGTGAGATAGTTTCCACTAGTGCGCTACGAAGTTAAGTATAGAATTTAACTTTCACTGGGAATGTTCACTGGCCATTCAGAATTGCACGTAATTACCGGACGAACTTGGGAAATTCATCTCTGCACAAAGTTTCTCTTACTTATTTTCGTCACACGTCAGTGTACTTCTCTTAGCAAGGTATTCACATTGTTTATGGCTGAAACCTATCTGTCTTTAGTATGGTTCATATGAGTTATATTGTCACTACTGTTCATGCTTGTTGTAGGTATGTACAAGTTTATGCTATCTAATGATTGTTCAGTCCTTCAGTGATGTCACAATGTTCATGAAAACGTAAGCAGTTTATATTGTCCTTCCACTTGCTCAAGACTTCCAATATTATTTATTGCATGATCGTGAGATGCAACAGGTTGTCCATTCCCAGTTAGGAAACAGCGTTATTTCGACATAAGATAGTGTTCACCCCTAGTTCAAGTATTCCTTTGCCGTGTGTAAATTGGGCTCTTCTCCATTGTGCTTTGGTTCGTTGATTACAGTTGTCGTAACTCAGAGGATGGTACAGGCGAAAATGAGTTCATCGAGTTACACGGGCAGGCCCCAGGTAAATGTCGTCATCCCGTACATCAGATCTGCCGAAACAGGTCTAGCACGGTTGTTGTCAGTGTTGGGGAGCTGCTAAATAACTGCACGTGTTATAACGATGGCAAGATTCCAAGACGGCTCCCTGCAGAGTCGGCTTTCTGCTACCGACAAATGGTCGTGTGGCCATGTAGACAGTGCTCACATTATGTTTGTCCCCGGCCTGTCATATTTGGTCATTTGAGTTTAAAAAGGTGTTGTGCGACACGTGACTTTGGCATTACGCCAAATTCACTCCAGCTACGTCCGCAGTCACTATCTCTGGTCTGCCTCAGTCCCCTTAATGATTACCTCGTCCTAGCTGTCTCTCATTCTCGTGACTCTTCTCAACTCTAGTTCAATCTTGAACAGTGTTACAGAAACACGTTGGAAACAGGTAATAAAGTACATCGCAGTATATATATTTTCCTACAGATACATTTTACTTTATTTAAATGCAAAGCAGCCACAAAGAAGTTGGTGCAAATCTCTTATTTAATACTGATTCCTCATTCATTAAACTCGTATCATTTCTTATTACTGTGACGTGCTGATTATATTTGTCGAGTTTAGATGACTAATGTGTTAGTTTACATACGCTTTATCACTCTTGCACTACAGTAATACGGTTTATATGTCCCTTGGTGCTGGTACAAACACCTCGCTTTCACTTGCTAGGTCGATGCCGCCTACTGCGCCAGTGCATCTGGTGTGGCTACTCCACTCACAATGCCGGCACCAACCTGTCGATCTTCTTGTTCACTATCGCTTCATTGCTCAATTTCAATATTTGTTTGCTATCAAGGTGCTACTCCTCTTCCTATAATTCCATTTAACTTTTACCGCTGCTCTGTCACTTTAGAACAACAGATTTTTTCTGCAACATCCCACGCATATTGTTTACGTTGAACAGTAAAAATATCTCACAACCTACTTCCTTTATCTTACAGATTTTTTTTTTATATTGCATCATTCTTACCTCCTTACTTTGCTTTGACCTAACAACTACTTCCATATCGTGGAGTTTAATCTCTCTAATGGTTCATGTATTAATTTTTTTTTAATTACCGTAGTTCTCTCTTCCAATTGTAAATAAGAATATCATCTTTCGTAACAGCCGCGCGGAATGGCAGCGCGGTTTGGGGAGCCATGTCACGGACTGGGCAGCCTCTCCCGCTCTCCCGCTGGAGGTTCGAGTCCTCCCTCGGGTATGGGTGTGTGTGTTTGTCTTAGCGTAAGTTAGTTTAATTTTTTTATTTTAATATTTTTTTTCCGGCCGGAGTGGCCGTGTGGTTCTGGGCGCTACAGTCTGGAGCCGAGCGACCGCTCCGGTCGCAGGTTCGAGTCCTGCCTCGCGCATGGTTGTGTGTGATGTCCTTAGGTTAGTTAGGTTTAATTAGTTCTAAGTTCTAGGCGACTGATGACCTCAGTTTTTGGTATGAGTTTCCTCCGGTAGGTAATACATCCAGCCTGTTAGCAGCGAAGTAAAATACACAAAACTTAGTGTATCCTACTCTCACAAGAGTTATGTAGCCTCACGAAAAAATTTGTGTATCGTACTAGTACTCTACCTAATACCCTAGACTCTATAACTGGCTCATAATAAAAATCGCCACTTGCTCAGTGCAACCTCACAACTGACTCAGCATAATCACAAAAATTAGAGGCCCGCTCTCCAAAACATCGTGTTCAGCGCTACTTAGCGACTAGCCTAATAAACATCATCATCAATAAAATTTGAGCATCATGCTCATAATAATTATGTGTAGTTTCATCGCCGGCCGGAGTGGCCGAGCGGTTAAAGGCGCTACAGTCTGGAACCGCACGACCGCCACGGTCGCAGATTCGAATCCTGCCTCGGGTATGGATGTGTGTCATGTCCTTAGGTTAATTAGGTTTAAGTAGTTCTAAGTTCTAGGGGACTTATGACCACAGCAGTTGAGTCCCATAGTGCTCAGAGCCATTTGCATTTTTTTGTAGTTTCATCCAGTGTGTTATTTTTCCGCTGGTTCTTCGTTTGGCATCTCCTGCACAGTCTCCTCAAGTGGAGGACGGTTAGAGTTATCCCATGCACGGAGGTGCTAAATTCAATCTTACAGCTCGTCATTATGTGGATCAGACTGTCTCTCCTTCGCAAATACACACTTGCGTCCAGCGGGCGAAAGACTTTGTGTACTGTCTTCTTACAAATCCCTTTACTACTTAAACATCTTGATATGAGAAATTTGTTGTCTCTCCTTAGACTTGTGGCTTCGCACGTCTCCAGTCCATCTACATCATCTGTCACCATCCAATCCTTCCTGATTGCATTCTTCTTTCCTCTGCACTTCCGTAAACAGAACTGTGAAGTTTCCCTCTGTCGCAATATGATAATCTTCTTGATCACTCGTTGTAACGTGCAGTTGACCGATTTGCTCTCATCTATGCTACGCCTAGGTCTGCGAGAAATGACTCGACAGCCGTCAGCGGGAATCCCACACGCAACTAAAAGAGGCATCAGCTACAAGGCTGGTTTGGAATAGGACGACTGTAAACGTGTTCAATAAATAACTGAACTTTGACAATGTTTTACCGGCGTCAGAGACGCTTCACAGGTACCCCAACTGCTACTCTGACTTCACGCGGAGGAATCTCCGCTCGGCCTTCCTGTGAACTGCTGTCAGACATATGCACTCCGGCGCCGTCACGGGATTTGGCATCGGGGGTGTTCGGCGCCAGCGCTTGGAATTCGGACATAGGGGTCTGCCTCTACAGCACTCATACTTCGCAGCAGTAATCGCAACGCGGTGAGAACAAAAAGCCATTTTTCTTTCTTTGTGGTATGGCAGAATTTAGGCGTCTTGATGGACGTGCTACGTCAAAAGTGTATTTTGTCGAACCAACGGAGCCTGTTGATTTATCGGACTTCAGAGGCAATTATAAAGAAACGAATTTGTTACCCGTAGGACGTGCTATTTTTTTAATTTAACGGGTCATAGTGAGCCACGTACAAAGTTTGTACCGGTAACTTTTTCTACTCGTAGACATTATGGTAGTGATGCACAGGATTGTAGTAAGTTTTGCTGGACGATGATCAGCCAAAAGCAGTAACTGAGTCTCGTTTCGTACAGTGGAAGTTGCATTTTTCCTGTCCGTTGTATGTTGATGCAGATATTTTTGGTATACATTTAAGACTGTGTAAACTGCGCAAATATACTAGGAACAAGGTCACTTACTACAAGTGATAGTATAGCCACTTACACGGATGATGCGTCAGAATTGTTAGAGGGAAATGATCAGCAGAAGTTATGCCATCAGTAATTCGATCACAGACTTTGCGAGTCGCGTGAAATTAACAGCGGGGTTCAAGTGAATTTGTGTTCTCTGTAGCAATGCCCCACTTTTCAGGAGACTCTTCAATACCTAACGTCATCACACCCCCTTCTCCGGCAAAACAACATAGGACGTGTCGGTATTCACTAATGATGTAATGGCTACAGCCAGAATGTGTAATTGGTCACACGAAATTACTCGGCGAATCGCCAATTTACGCCTTACGGGTAAAGCCAAGACATACGTTATGTATCATGATAGCCTGAACAAGTCAAGTTCAGTTCAGCAGTTAATGGAAGGTTTGCGTCAGAGATGCCATAAGAAAAATAGTGCCACGCTTTTTAGGGAAAAATTGAGTGGGTTAACGCAGAGGCCAAATGAGACTTTAGAGACTTTTTCAGACGGAGTCCGTAAAACAAATGCGCACTCATGAGAGCTGACATGAAGTAGGCGGATCGCATCATATTCCGGGAGTTAGAGAACAGATCACTCGGTGTGTTTTATCGAGGAATTGCTCCGGACTTTTCACGAAGAGTTCGAATGGAAAATCCAGAGGATTTGGCTGCAGCACTGCATACTGCCACGAATCTGGCGAAGATTGACAATGCCACAGGGGTAGGCGCTGATATGAGACTTTTTGCTCCTGAAAGGAATTGTTAGCATTGAGGGATGAAGGGGCATTTGAAGACGCAGTGCAGTCAAACAAATTGTTAAGGAAGTGGGCGTTTTGTTCATAAGGCAAACGAGTGTTGGAACAACTAGCTAAGTGAAGGAAATAATGAACAGAAAACGTTAACTACAAATAGGAGTTTAGTCCCGTCAGGAAACATTCCCGGCAAGTCAGAGTACGGTAGGCACCAAAGCAGAACCGGATTGTTATTTGATGGGCTTTGTAAATGGTAAAGAATGTAAACTTCTAAAACTTTCTGGCACTTTAAAACTGTGTGCTAAACCGAGACCCGAACTTGGAACCCTTGCCTTTCGAGGGCAAGTGCTCTACCAACGGAGCTAACCAAGCACAACTCACGACCCATCCTCACAGCTTTACTTCTGCCAGTACCTTGTCTCCTACCTTCTAAACTTCACAGAAGCTTTTCTGCGAAACTTGCAAAACTAGGACTGCTGAAAGAAAGGATATTGCGGAGACCTGGCTTTTCCACAGCCTGGGGGATGTTTCCAGAATGAAATTTTCACTCTGCAGCGGAGTGTGCGCTGATATGAAAGTTCCTGGCAGATTAAAACTGTGTGCCGCACCGAGATTCGGACTCGACATCTTTGCGTTTCGCGGGCAAGTTCTATACAAACAGAGGTACCCAAGCACGACTCACGACCCCTCCTCACAGCTTTACTAGCGCCAGTGCCAAACATTTTGTGCCAGACAGCGGAGCCGCTGTGTTTTATATATGTGTTATGGCTTTGTTTATTCTTTGATTTACTACAGGATAACTTGAATATACGGTTCCTGGCGGATTAACGTTACGTTGCATGTTGCAGCCTCAGAAGCTGTTATATTTCTTCGCCGTCACCCTTTGAGCGCATTCTGTAAAGTTTATAACAGGTTTCACGAGTTTCCTGTCGCTGTATTGAGATATAAACACGTTATACCATCGAATGATTGCCTACTAAACGTGTTTCAACAAAATTATGACCCCGAAGCGATAACCTGCTTAATATCACGGAATTAATGAGTGCCACGAGGGAGACTGACAAACGACTGACGCACAGGCTATAAGTAATTTCGCCGTATCGCGACTGCCCGTACTATCGGGCTTTGTGCTCTGCACAGGTGGAGGCAAATTTTTTCTGTTCCGGAATTTCGGCGGACGCTACTAAGTTTGCGATGGTAGGTCAAATAGATCAACAGTACGCCGCGGAGATACATGATGTAATTATCTCAGACTCCTATGACCGGCTTATAGCTGAATTGATCCATCGAGTGTCAGCATCGCAGGAAGAGGGAATCCGACAGGTTCTTACCCAGGAAGACACTGGAGTCGAAAAGCCTTCAAGTACTTGGAGCACGTGGAAACCGTACCGGACAACTTACTGTGCACGATAAGGAGTAGTAGTTCATGACCGACCGTGAAAGCAATCATAGCATCACAGACTGACACATCAAAGGATGAGGTAGCAGATTTGTCAGATAAAATCCAGGACGCGATGACACCGGCTCCTGTCAGCACTTTCACCAACCAATGCGCAATATGGCTTCGCGCCGCGCGGTCTGAAAGCGCCTTGCCACGGTTCGCGCGGCTCCCTCCGTCGCAAGATCGAGTCCTCCCTCGGTCATTGGTGCGTGTGTTGTCCTCAGCGTAAGTTAATTTAAGTTAGATTAATAGTGTGTAATTCTAGGGACCGATGACCTCAGCAGGTTGGTCCCATATGAACTTACCACAAAATACTGCTTCACGCACGTTACAACGCCTTGGCGGCTATGGTAAATATATTGACGCAGAAGGTCGGCGAGCTGCTATCTCGTCGTGACTCAAGCAACGAGAGAGGATGCAATCGATAGCGCTGACGTTCACATAGAAGATAATGAAGGGCCTCGTTCACAATAGCGCCTGAGCAGCGTATCTTTTGGTATCACTAAACGTTCGGCGAGCAAGCATGCAGATGCACAAACCCCTGCAATTACCCAAATTTCAGCGGCAGACGGAAGTAGGTGCCTCCTCTGATTGCTGGTCAGTCTATCCACACTAATGTGTTAGTTATCAGTGGTCCAGCTGGAAATATTCAACAGACACCAGATCAAATTTGGGAATTTATTCACAGAAAATTTTTCATAGAAGACGAGCACTTATATCCAACCGCTGTGAACAACTCTGCCATAATGATGTATGGCACCCTGTGGCTACAGTTAGACGTGGGCTTACGTCAAGCTACCACCAAGGATATTGCCGAACCCATTATTAGAGTAGACTTTCTCGGCTATTATATCCTACTGCTGTAAATGAAGAATATGCGCCTGTCAGATAATACAATTGACCTGACAGCGTGTGGGTTTCGACTGGTTGCGCAGATATACAGCCCTGACATAACGATCTGACGCGCTTCGGGAGGTAATCCACGACACTGATCATTGTATGAAGATAACACATGCACCTCTCCCCCCACCCCTTCCCACACACACACGCACACACACACACACATCTTGCAGACCTCGAACTTTGACTCCACACTGGCTGGTGATCGCTAAGTCAGAATTTGAGGGTATGATCTGTAAGGGAGCCATACGCCGAACCAACAGTCCCCAGTCCTCGCCGGTACAGCTAGTTCCAAAGAAATGTGGTACTTGACGTCCGTATGGCCACTACAGAGGTCTTAGTACCAGAGCAATATCAAACAGATACCCCGTGCTATTGTTGCACGATTGCGTTTATGCATTGAGTGGAGCCAATATGTTCAGTGTATTACAGTGTGCTAAAGCATGCACACAAATACCCGTTGTGGAACGGAATAGCCTGAAGACAGGTATGATACCCCTTTTGGATTGTCGGAGCATTTTTAGGATACGGTCGCAGGTTCGAATCCTGCCTCGGTTTAAGTAGTTCTAAGTTCTAGGGGACTGATGATCTGAGATGTTAAGTCCCATGGTGCTCAGAGTCATTTGAACCATTTTTAGGACGTTTGGTCTCTATAAACCACACAGACCTGGCAAAGGTTTTGTGTTTTTGCTTCGCCTATCTTGACATTCTAAGCTTTTGGACTTGCCAGGGCAGCATTCTGAACATTTAGTAGAAGTGTTCAAAAGGCTGGAATGACGTGGTGTGGACCTCAACGCAGCTAAATGTATCTTCAGTCCTACAAAAGTGGATTTCCTGGGTCACAGAATGTCACCAGAGGCATCACCACCGTTATCGAAGAAGGCGGAAACTTTGCAGATCGCACAACCGGAGCACCGCCAAGGAATTACGCCAATTTTAGGCACATTAAATATCTTCCGCTGCCAACTGTCCATGTGGCTGAGGTAGAAAGGGCATTAACTACAGCGCTCTTTGGCTAAAGAGTAAGGACAAGTCACCCATATTGTGGGTTGACAGTATGACCTTGGCATTTGAAGCAGCCGAAAAGAGCGTAACGGAGACTGCACAGCAGGTGCACCGCCGAGCCTAGTGTGCGCTTGGCACTGCTAGTTGACGCTTGTCAGTCGGCGATGGGCAGCAATGGTGCAATGACACGTGGCAACCACGCAAGCTGTCAACCTCACAATGGGAATGGAGTATGTACGACCAGGAACTTCTAGCTGTTCACGAGGCTCTTAAATACTTCAAGTCCCAGCTGGAAGCCAGAGACTTTATCATATATTTTGATCACGTACCAGTTACACACACCTTTCATCAGAACATCATGAACCCTTCGGCAAAGCACGACAACCACTCATGTTCATCTCCCACCCTAGCACTGACGTTCAACACATCTCTGGTATTCACAATGTGGTGGCCGATTATCTCTCTCAGGTTGGCAGCATCTCCAACGCGAACGATTACACTAAGCTTCCACGGCAAACAGACCAGAAAATCACTAACAGTAGCATCATCAGCAATAGACCTTGAGCTGTCTGAGATTCCCGGAACCAACGTTAAACTGTATTGCGAATTTCCTCCTCAAAACTTCTGCCTTTCAAACCGCCGCCTTCACAAGAGACGCAGTCCCGACTCTGCACGAACTGAGTCACCACGGTGTATGATTGACGACCGTTCTGATGACAAATCGTTATGTTTGACCAGGGATGCAAAAACGCTGCCGTGAATGGGAGGGAAGTTGCGTTAAATGTCGGCGCAGATACATTCACCAATATGTGCACGCATCTGCAGGGAGCTTTTGCGAACACGACCTCTCGCTTCGCTCAGGTCCACACAGTTGTCGTCAGGCAATTACCACCAGGCAGTGGCCGACGCTATCTACTCACAAAGATAGACCGTTTCTCCCACTGGCCAGAAGTGGCGGTTGTGGACAATATTTCAGTGGAAACGTTAGCTTTCGCTTTCCTGTTGCTCTGGGTTCTGCAATTCTTCTGTCCACTGAACATCACGAAGGACTGTCGGTAGCAGTTTGAATCCTATGTGTTTGCACAAGTTAAGTTTTGTGGCACGATCCACCACAAGACGACGAGCTACCGCCCGTTCAGCAACAGGATGACTGAGAGATGGCACTGTACAGCAAAAGCAGCACTGGTGTGCCATGGCACCGCTTGGACTAAGGCATTTCCCATAGTGCTATTGGCCCTCAGAAACATTTATAAACTGACTTACATGCTTCATAAGCTGAGCTAGTGTACAGCGAAATGTTGCGTTTATCAGCTGAATTTGTTGACTCGAGCAACCGGCCGCTAGGGCCGAGCGGCTCTAGGCGCTTCAGTCCGGAACCGCGGTGCTGCTGCGGTCGCAGGTTCGAATCCTGCCTCGGGAAAGGATGTGTGCGATGTCCTTAGGTTAGTTAGGTTTAATTGTTCTAAGTCTAAGGGGCTGATGACATCAGATGTTAAGTCCCATAGTGCTGAGAGCCATTTGAGCCATTTTTTTGTTGACTCGTGCACTCAGCAGCCAGTGGATCAATATCAGTCCCACTTTGCCCGTCGACTCAAAGAACACGTAACCCGGATCAGGTTCCACCAGTGTTGCGAACACAGAACAGACTCTACCATTTTCCATCAGGACCTCAGTACCTACACCCATGTCACGCTATGCACAGTGGGCATCAAACGGTGTCTGCAGCCTCCGTACGTAGGTCCACATGGCGTACTCGCAACGGAAGGCAAAACATTCGACTTTTCAGTAACGTGAAATCGACCGCGCTTTCCATGAGCAGGGTCGATTGGCATGCGTGTTTCAAGAAGCACTCCCTTAAGAAGTTCCAAGACTCCAGTCTCGTCTAACAGTCGCCCCATTACCAAAACCACCATCGCCAGCGCTGACTCCAGCACCAGAGAACCCGCCAGCTGAACGCACCACGAGATTCGGCCGACTCGTTTATTTTCTGACCAGTCTTTTGGGATAGTGCTCTGCTTCCACTGAGAAGAATGACGTAGCGATCGTCTACCTATAAAGGCACATTTGCATGCCGTGCGTGAGTTTCCTCGGAAACGCGAAATCTTAATTAAATAATTAATCTGTGACAAATAAATAAAGCCTATGGCACAGAACTGCAGCGCTGTGTCGCTGATAAAACAAAAACACAATTACGATACTCTTATGTTTCTTTAGGAAGGAGAGGTCTTGGACATGTGGTGCGGGAAGCACGTATATTTCATTGACTGGCACACCGCCATATTTGATGTTATATAAGAACACTGCGAGTTGCAATCTTTCTAGGCACGCGGATCTGTAAAGAATTTATATTTATGAAAGTAAGTAGAATTATTTAACTGTAGGCTTATTCGTTGAATATATCTGATTTAACTAACTGTGTAAACTTTTTATGTTTAGTAGACAGTCACCTCTGTACGACGTATTGACATGGCTGGCAAATTATTCTAATATTGAGATTTAGATTTGAGTCCGCACCTACCGCAGCAGTCTTTGGATACGATGTCCGCACCTACCGCAGCAGTCTTTGGATACGATTTAAATACGAAGTCCGATTATTTGAGTCTTATTTCACGGTCAACTACGAAAAACATTACATTTACGAAAAAGCCATTGTCAAGCGTCTGATACCGAATAATTAAACATCCACGTTCCAGATAAGCAAATATTAATTACATCCAATCACTATGATACATAATTATCAATTAATATTTTATTTTAATTTATTTATTTTATATTGGCGACTGCGTGTCGGACTTGTTATTTTGTCATTTGTTACACTGTTCTCTTTGTTTCATGTGAAAAATCAACTTTCTGTACCTGGACTTGAATATATGAGAAATAACAAAAATCTGAAGATATTTTCCAATTCTAAAATTTTGCGGGAAGACGCAATGAAGCTTCCAGCAAAATAAGGTAAGACGACACATTTGTGCATTGGCAGGCTTGACCAGACGCATAATTCAGTGTATTAGCTCTTCAGTAGATTCTGTAGTATTTCTTTCGCGTGTAGCAGTTTTCAGTGATAAATTTCATTCTCAGTACTTTTCCTTAAACAATAACTTCTGCAAAAATACCAATACACGAGTGTACAATATGGCCGACTTCTGTACGATACGTTGTAACATGGGCAGCAGCCATTAACAATAATCCCATATTCAGTTTACATTTTTAAATTAACAAACAGCCATTGTTGCTACGAGCGATTCAAGCTCAACTGCATTTTATTTTAAAACCAGTGTCAAACATTATTTTCTTGAAACATATATCACGTGTGGCATGGTCATAACTAGAAAACAATACGCAAAGATGGAACAGCAAAGACATACTAGTCAGACGCAATCCGACTCGGACGAGAGACAAATGTTAGAAAATGACTTTACGACAGCAACCGGTAGTGGCGATTCATCAAATATTGACGCAAGTGTTAACGGAAATTTTGACAATAGGCCGTCCACCACAAAAATTTCAAAGTCTCAGTCAGAGCCCATGTTAATACATGACGTCACGTCTAATGACGCGGCGGGGGCAGAGACCTTGCAAACAGTAAACATTGCCAACATGTTACAAATGCTAATGAAACAAAACGCAGAAAATATGGCAACCTTAAGGATGCAGAACGCGGAAAACATGGCAACCTTAAGGATGCAGAACGCGGAAAACATGGCAACCTGAAAGACACAAAATGAACAGTTAAAGACACAAAATGACGAAATTAAATCTGATCTCATAGCAATCAAGACAGGTAGTGACACTTTGTGTAAACGTGTGGAACTTATAGACGCCACACTGACCAAACAGATGACTGAACTCAGTACGAAATTTTCCAAGCTTAATACGATACAAGAAAAGACTACAAATGACGTAGCACTTTTACAGACACAATTAAATAACCTTAATGTCACGTGTGAAGCTCTTACTGAACAAATTCAAACATATCCTTCAGTACACGACAACCTTGAAAAACGAATTACAGACGCGCAGAATAAATTTGACGATGTTGAACAACACCTGACTGACATCTTACAATCTGATGCCACAGCTCATTTTCAAGATATTAATAAAGAATTTCATGATCACGACTCCGTAGCGGAATACATCACTAATAACAAACAGCTGATTAGTGACGCAGTACAATCCGTCACTGCACCCATGAGACAATTCACCGATCAACCACAGTCTGAATGTAATGAAAATATCAGTCAAAATGTACAGTTCAGATACCAATATACATTCGAGTATGACGCACACATACCGCACACGACAAACACACAAGAACAAAACACACCACGACTACAACACATACCACGACGTGCAACCACAAACACAAGCTATTATCATGGTAAACCACAGCAACATTACCGTAATTACTCGCCAGCTGAACATTGCAGTAATTACAGTGGAACAAATCCATATCATAATGCAAAGGAAGAAGAAAGCTTAATAAAACACAGGCAATTTCAGGCTTTTATCCCAGAAAAACGAACCACTCATCCGGTGATTTTTCTTAAATCTTTTAGTAACGCATTTCCACGCACTTGGAGTGACCGGAAAAAGATTTCATATATTGTCGGTTACATCCAACGCGATGCAGCTGTCTGGACATACAATCAAGCTGATGTATGTACCACGTACAGTGAGTTTGAGCGTGCCTTTCTGAACAAATTCTGGTCGCAATCCGTCCAGGAGCGACTCAGAAGGCAAATTTTAGAACCTGAAACTTTCAACAGTAAAAATGGTAACTTACGCAGATATTTTGAAAAATACTTGAACATGGGACATTTTTTGGACGAACCAGTCGCAACACGTGATATACTCCGTGCGTTGAAGGCCAAATTGCGTTTCAACATTAAAGAAAAACTCTTACATATTCCGGATGACGATCCAGATTATTTTTTAACAGCTTTAGATTCGGTTGACATGTTACTAGAAGATCAGCGCTTCGCGCGGCAAAACAGCAGCCACAATGTTTATACTAGTGGTATGCAAAACATGCAGGCTTGCCAACTCAATTCTGGCGCGCCCACAGTTGGATACGCGGTACAGCAAAAACAGCAAACTCACATGCCGTCTCAATACGGAAATCAAAATCAACACGCGTATTCCAATACAAACAACAGTTACAACAGTAATAACACTCCATGCGGCAATCCATACAAAAGGCACCGCGGTAATAACAACAACGGTAACAACGGATACAAATGTAACAACAAAAACACAAACAGAAATAGAAATAATAATAACTACGAGCCAAGACAGCATCAAGGCTGGACTCGTAGCGATCAATACTTTCATTCAAACATTGCTTTACCACAGCAGCCACCAGGACAAAATTGGAGCATACCTTACGACCGACAGGTAAGTTATAATGCGCAACAGCAACAACAACCGCAAAAGTTTGGAGATCACAACAAGCAATATCCGAATGTGAATATAATAGAAATGACACCTGATACACAACCTCAATCTGTGTCAGTACCTACTACAAATGCTAACCCAACAAACTAGAAACAGTCACTTCTATGCCCCGGGTCGTGGCTGAAGAATTCTTGGGGGGCGACTTCAATGTTAGTCAGTTATTTGACACCACAATTGAACAACAAAATATTGATATGCCTAATAATTCTAAACAAAAACTACCTGTTTTATTTATAAGATACAACCACAATGACAATATATCAGATGAACTTTTGCAAGACAGTACACAATGTCGTTCAAACACAAATGAAATTGTTTTAGCATCTACTACTGGTGTAGGTGGGATTCCAACTACTATTATCTTAGATACAGGTGCAGCTGTGAGCGTTTTGTCTTTTAATTTCTATAAAAAGATGTGTGAATTGGAGCCTGTGCCTGAGTTTCCCGCCCAAAACTGTAAAATAACTACTGCTCTAGGTAATAAGTCATGTAGGGTTACGAAGCAAGTTTTCGTAAACATTAAAATAGGTAATGGAACCGTACAATGGCCATTCCTGGTTGTACAAAACCTTGTGACAAATTGCATATTAGGAATAGATATTATGAGCGAGAAGGACTGCATTATAGACTTCTCCAAAGGCAAATGTATTTTAAATGATAAAGGCAGTGTAATTATTATTGATTTGGACAGGAGAACTCTAAAGCATGACAAACACTGTACAGGGTACAAGGTTCAGTTAGTACTTGACAGTGACATTCAAGACATGCACACACACTCATCTGACACAGAGCTAATGGACTTGAAAACATTGCTTGATCTTAAGATAAATGAAGCTACAGCTCTCAGTGTACATGAACGTATAAAACTACAGGAAGTGTTATCCAAATATTTACAAGTTTTTACCAAACGATTAGGTGTTATCAACACGTATGTGTACAAGATTGAAGTTAAGCCTCACAAGATCTTCTACCACAAGACATATAACGTACCGTTATTTCAACGACCTGCTGTGTGGCAAGAATTAAAACAAATGTTAGACTGGAAGGTCATTGAACCATCCACTTCACCTTACTGTAGTCCTCTACTTGTTGTCAAAAAATCAAATGGTAGCATTAGGCTAGTGTTAGACGCACGAGCAATTAATGAAATAACTTTACCGGTTCACACAAAACCCGAAAATTTAGAAGAGCTATTACAGAAATTTCTAGATGCAAAATATTTTTCCACAATAGATCTCGCTAATTCATTTTGGCAAGTAGGTATCACTCCTGATTCTCGGAAATATACTGCATTTATGTTCGGGGGGCGAACCTATCAGTTTTGTGTTCTACCCTTCGGATTGAATGTCAGTTCTGGGGTATTCATTACAGCCCTGGAAACCGTGCTTGGCGATGATTTAGTTGAGACAGTCACACACTATGTAGATGATATACTGATAGCTACACAGTCTTGGAATGAACACGTTGACACACTTCAAAGAATTTTAGAAAAATTTGCACAAGCTGGAGTCACAGCCTATCTTAGAAAATCAAAATTTGGTTGCAGTGAGATAAAATATTTAGGACATATCATTAATTCACAGGGCATACGTCCTGATCCCAGTAAATTAGATGCTATCAGAAACTTTCCTAGCCCTCGAACTAAAAAGCAGTTAAAATCATTCCTTGGGCTATGTTCATTTTTCAGACGTTTTTTACCACAACCACTTTTGAACAGAAAACATCTGCTAAATCTACTCAGAAAGAATCAAGTTTGGATCTGGTCGGAACAGTGCCACAATGACTTTAATACAATTAAACATGCTTTAGTGAATGCAAATATATTGAGCCATCCAGATTTCAATTTAGATTTTTGTATGACTTGTGACGCTTCACGTACTGGCTTCGGTTGTTGCTTATTTCAAGTTGTAAAGAATAAAGAAAAGGAACAGATAAGAATTATTGGGTTTGCAAGTCGTACTCTAATTGAATGTGAGCGTACATACTCCACTACTGAGTTAGAAACACTTTCCATAGTCTGGGCATTCAAGAAATTCAATTATTATTTATTTGGAAAACATACAGTAATTTATACCGATCACCAGGCCCTGACATTTTTGTTAACTTGTAAACTTGTACATCCTAGACTATCACGATGGGCAGTTACTCTTCAGAACTACTCTTTTGAAATTAAATACATAAAAGGTAAGGACAACACCAGCGCCGACGCTTTGTCTAGACTTCCACAAGGTATGAATGACCACCAACAGTGACTTAGAAAATATAAATGACTACAGGATTCTCTTAATGCAAGACAAGCAGTATCACCAATGTTATATTGATATGTGCAGAAACATGGCTAAATTACAAAAATCTGATCCTCACTGTTATAAGATAATAACATTACTGGTAGAAAAACACAATCATCCTTTGACTAGGTATTACAAGTTACACAATGATGTGTTATTTTATCGCCGACATCCAAATGCTACTAACTGGTGTGTATGCATTCCCAAAGAGTCTGAACGTAATTTGATTTGGCACACACACTTAGTTTGGGGTCATTATGGGACGAAAAAGTGTTTGGCAAAGCTCAGAACATACTGTTATTTTAGCAATATGAGAAGAAAAATTTACAGGGAACTGAAAACATGTGTCATATGTCAAAAATCAAAACCTCAGAATTTATCCACAAAAACAGATTTACATTCTATTTTACCGAGTAAACCCCTGGAAATTCTGTGTACTGACATCAGTGGACCGCATCCAGCAAGCTCTGGAGGCGTCAAATATATCTTAGCTTTTTAAGATATAGTTTCTAAACATGTAAAACTTTATGCTTTAAAATCCGCCACTGCAAATGCTATAATACGAAGATTCTCAAGTGATTACCTGACGCACGTGGGAAAACCTAAAGCAATTCTGTCAGATAATGCAGCATACTACTCTGGGTACAAATGGAGAAATTTCTTGAAGGACAATAACATTAAAAGTATATTTATTTCAAGGTTTAGTCCACAATGTAACGCGACTGAGAGACTTTTCCAAAGACTAAACCGATTCATGAGGACCTATATTTCATAAAAACATACTAATTGGGTGTCCTACCTAAGTCTTTTCGAAGACGTACACAATAACTTAAATATTTACAATACAAATTACACACCTAACGAGATCATGTTCAATTGCAAACAGAACGATCAATGGATAGAACCATTACCTAAGTTGTCAGACAAGGAAATCACACCTGAACAGAAAATAAAAGAAGTATTGACTACACTGACACATCACGCACAGATACGAAACAAACATCACATAAACATAATAAAAAGAAAACAAAAATTCAAGGTAGGAATGCTTGTACTACTTCGTACTCATCATAAATCTGTAGCACTCAAACGACGCAATGCTAAGTGGCGTCTGCTATATGAAGGACCTTATATAATTGTTAACATACCGCATCCTGGTGCGTATCTGTTACAACATCCTAGAACTAACAAAATTATTGGGCTATACGCACACCGAGATCTTAGAGCATTTCATGCTAAATAATGTCAAAGTCATACCCATGAAAACATTGCTAAGCAACTCGCAAAACTCTGTTTGCTACAACACAGATAATAAGTAGTATAGAAACTTTCATTTCAGCGGTTCCAGTGACGCAGTTGAAGACAGAAGAACTTTTCTTTCAACGCCGCGGCACCACCGAGAAGACTGAATATTAAAGAAAAATTTATGATTACGTAGCAGTGAATGATATATTAATTTTTCACGGAACATTTGTGACTGTAGGTACCACTGACTTGGTATGACACCTGACGAACCGACAGACGTCATCTGTGAAGCGATCTTTTACTTCGAGAAATAGATTAGACGCACATCTCTCAGCAAGAAAACCATCTACCAGTAGCCAAGGCCACGCGGACACTATACACACACGCACAAAACGCGTGGAATCGAACAGTTTTCCGTCTCTTATTATTTTGAATATTTATTGAGTAGTGAAAACGCCTGGTCTTGCCTACTGATGTAATGAATGTTGTGTCTAACCTATCTTAATTTCAGATGACATCACAAAAAACATCGATAAAATCCCAGCAAAACCGTTAAAGAGAATGTAAATATCTGCAATTCATGTAATCAAATGTGACATAATGTAATAGTTTATAGCTATGTAATGATGATGTAAACATGTTTATGTGTAACTGTATTATGTTTATGCTAAAAAAATATGTGACGTGTATATGGATGATTACTTATGTTTTTTTTAAAAAAAAAAAGGATGTATAATGTAACTGTTACTATGTGAAAATTTGAACCATAACGAGTGCCAAAACGTGAAAAACTTAAAAAAAAAAATTGCATACTGAACGACTGTTCACGGACATTAACGTACATTACTAAGTCTGCAACTACGCAGAAACCTATGTGAAAGAAACTGTTAATGACATTCATCATGCATCAAACTTTTGTAAACGCGATGAACGATTTCTTTGATAAGTAACTACGAACATTTAGGTGAGCTATATTTAGCAAAAAAAACTGAAAATGTGAAGTGCGTAATTGGTGCATCGTCTAGTGACATTACTACAGTATCTAGCTTCAAGATGTTAACTGGATTAAATGGTCACAACGTGCCTGTCCAGAAAACAACACGACGAGTGGAAGAATTTTGGTTGGAACTTCAGGGAATGGAATGTTCTCGAAATGTGACGGACACACTTACCTGGACTGTCCAAGGATCGACGCCAGCTATGTGCCGTCCGAGGTTCTGCAACCAAGCTTCCACGGAATATCGAAAACGAACTGCATATGGACCAATTACTCGACGGGTCACGTCTGATCTGTAATAAACATTGCTTTTTGTCACAACGAACTGCATCACAACGACTATAATGGAAATAGGAAATGGACATGGTTATGTATCAATCACGTTGTTATACAGCGATGTTCCTGTGATAAAAAAAAAACTTTACCACGACGACACTAACCTGTGAAAAATTATTGTGCAGCAGATGAATATAAACTGTAATAACGACACGATGTGTATAGGTCAACGCACCTGAAACAAAAAGACATTTTTCTTTGAAGCATTTCAATGCAATACTATGTAACTAAGAACATTCAACAATCTAAAGTTGTATTGTATTATAAAAAATATTGTAATTTTAAAGCTAAGTTACCTGTCATAGAATGTTGTCTTCATATGTAATCTTGGTGTAATTTTTTCTTTGTGGAACGACTAAGAAATGCGCGCGCACACGAACAATATGAACTGCAATACTGTGCCGCGTGAACTAAATTTACGATATAACGGCAGTGCCGGAGTCACACAGACGCTTCCGCGCATGCGCGCACTCTATTTTGCCAACATAAGAACTTTTACGGCGCACGCGCGTTATTCAAATTTTGTATATAATATACAGTATAATGTAAGTCATGTAAATAGTTGTAGATAACTTAGATTTTCTTGTGCCTTTAGGTGAATTGCTCGCCTGCAGGTGTGTCCTTTCGCCTCGCAATTCAGGGGGCAAAATAAAGGCACAGTTGCATGCCGTGCGTGAGTTTCCTCGGAAACGCGAAATCTTAATTAAATAATTAGTCTGTGACAAATAAATAAAGCCTATGGCACAGAACTGCAGCGCTGTGTCGCTGATAAAACAAAAACACAATTACGATACTCTTATGTTTCTTTAAGAAGGAGAGGTCTTGGACAAGTGGTGCGGGAAGCACGTATATTTCATTGACTGGCACACCGCCATATTTGATGTTATATAAGAACACTGCGAGTTGCAATCTTTCTAGGCACTCGATTCTGTAAAGAATTTATATTTATGAAAGTAAGCAGAATTATTTAACTGTAGGCTTATTCGTTGAATATATCTGATTTAACTAACTGTGTAAACTTTTTATGTTTAGTAGACAGTCACCTCTGTACGACGTATTGACATGGCTGGCAAATTATTCTAATATTGAGATTTAGATTTGAGTCCGCACCTACCGCAGCAGTCTTTGGATACGATTTAAATACGAAGTCCGATTACTTGAGTCTTATTTCAAGGTCAACTACGAAAAACATTACATTTACGAAAAAGCCATTGTCAAGCGTCTGATACCGAATAATTAAACATCCACGTTCCAGATAAGCAAATATTAATTACATCCAATCACTATCATACATAATTAACTATTAATATTTTAATTTATTTTATTTATTTTATATGCCGTTGCGGGAGTGTTGTGTCACACGCGTCTGGTGCATGCGTTTACAAACACTGCGCTGTCAAACATTTCGCGCCAAACACCAGAGACGCTATATTCGATACATATGTTTTGCTTTTGTTTATTCTTTACTTTATGCTTTATATGTTTTTATGTCTTCTAAGCCTCGTTATTAGCGCATAGTTACGGCCTAACTTGAATGTACTATTCGTGGCCGATTAACGTTAAGATGCGGACTGTATTCTTAGAAGATCTTATGCTTCTTCGTCACGTTGCCCAGTTTCGCCGTCTTGAGATATACGCAGGATTACATTGTCGACCGACAGCTTACCCGGCTTGTACCGACACGACGATATATAGAATATCAGGAGACACGCTATTAGAGATAACACAGATGTACTGCAGTCAGTGATATTTCCGAAATGTTATCATTGTCATTAGTATCTCAGACAACTAATCCAGTGTCTTATTCAGCATTAATAAGTGAAAATTATTTATTTTGCGTACAACAGATGTTATATGATTTTATCCATTATCATTCGAAATATTCTCGCTGTCTAAGAGATATTCTAACCAAATATAGTTCGCCTAGAGAATGGTTTTGTATAAACTGGTTAATGAAATAATGAGTTAGAAAAGATTGAAATTAACGGAATAAAGCTCTATGTGGAAAGCTCAGCAGTAACACCGTGTCACTAGAAATTTTGCGGCCGGGGTGGCCGAGCGGTTCTAGGCGCTACAGTCTGGAACCGCGCTACCGCTACGGTCGCAGGTTCGAATCCTGCCTCGGGCATGGATGTGTGTGATGTCTTTAGGTTAGTTAGGTTTAAGTAGTTCTAAATTCTAGGGGACTGATGACCTCAGATGTTAAGTTCCATAGTGCTCAGAGCCATTTGAATTTGAATTAGAAATTTTGCTGCACTCACGATGGCCTATGAAGCTATGTGTAGACTGAGAGTCACCTGAAATCCTTCTTACGTAGCACAAAACGGCATTAAATATCTAAGATATTCATTAACAGCTAGTGGTCCACATGCTTGAACTTCAAATTACATTATTAACGGTTTTGTTCTCAGCAATTTGTATTCAATACCGGAACCTATAACCAACACTCACTAGCCAAAACTTTTGTGTCTCAACGAGAATCAAACACAGCACCATCCGTATTGCTGACTGGGCGAGAAGAAACGTGAAATAGCTAATTTTGATCAGTATCAGTTTGCAACGTTGAACGTGAAACTACACAAGGAAATTTTTTTTATTGGACCAAGACTCCAATTCAACAACTATTACCCCTCTTCAATATACAATTAAAATGCTGAACATGGTTTCATTCACATGTAAGCATGTGTGCTCGTGTTGAAACCTGAAATGGTGTGAGGTAAAGTTTGGAATTTGATGGACATTAGAAGCCACCACCTAATTCGATTGTTAATGAAAAACAACTACTCGCTAGATTCGAAAATATTTACTAGTAGCGAGATCTTTGAGCATGAAATGACCAGATGAAAATATTTCGCCTCTTCGGGATTCGAGCCCATCATCAAATCCTTTTCTTTTATGGCCACAAATAGAAGCGAAATATCTATTACCTTGAGCAATAGTGAGATTTGCTAAATGTGGTAAAAAAATACGGTTCGACGCGAACACACGACGATTACCACTAGACCATGGGCTCACACAACCCAAGAACATCTCGGAAGTGGAAACCACTTCCTCCAGACACTTTCGCATCTTACAGTGTTGCCAGATTCAGCAGATGGCCGGAGTTAGCGTTGTCAGGGGCGATCGGTTTTTGTTGACCACCTTAAGTGAACGACTCGGACCTTAGCCTGCGACGGCCGGGCGGCGGTCAGTTTTTATGTCTAAAACTGTACATTGTAAATGCGCTGCGCTCCACACACACGCTTTCAAACAGCCCTATCAAAACGTCGTCTTTTGATGGTAATTACTCATCGCCATAATTGCATTCAAGTTGACCAATAATGTCTTACTGCACATTATTTCATAATACTAGGTGTGATTAGTAAGTTTTAAGAATAGATCAGCTACTGGTTACTGGTTTGGCAGACAGAGGGTAGGAAGTGAATCATTGGCTTGTCCTCGAACTCCTTCTGACAGGAAACTGCGTTTCCTTCATTCAGTTCGTTGAAGTAGCTTGTTGAGTGCGGCTTGTTGCCGGATTTTGTCTGTATGAAAATGTACGTAAGAACAGAGCAATGAGTTTGTGTGAAATTTTGTTTTAAAACCAGGAAATTAGCATCTGAGACTTACGAACTATTTAAAACAGCTTTTGGAGACAACTGTATGAGCCAGTCAAATGTTTTTGTCTGGTTCAACAGATATAAAAATGGCTGTAAGTCATTTGAAGATGAATCACGATCCTGATGTCTTTCCACTTCAGAAACGAATGAAGATGTTGTGAACAAATTAATCGGACTAAAAATGACCCAGATTTGTTAATTAGGGTAATTACAGGTGATGAATTGTGGGTATATGGATATGATCCTGAAACTAAAGTGCAGTCTTTGCAGTGGAAGACTCCAGGTTCACCACGACCGAAAAAACACAGCAAAGTTGGTCGAAGGTTAAGACAATGTTAGTGATTTTTTTCGATTTAGCCGGTTTTGAGCAACATGAATTTACCCCTGGAGGACAGACAGTTAACGAGGAATAGTACAAATGGGTCCTTGAGCAGCCGGCCGAAGTGGCCGTGTGATTAAAGGCGCTGCAGTCTGGAACCGCAAGACCGCTACGGTCGCAGGTTCGAATCCTGCCTCGGGCATGGATGTTTGTGATGTCCTTAGGTTAGTTAGGTGTAACTAGTTCTAAGTTCTAGGGGACTAATGACCTCAGCAGTTGAGTCCCTTAGTGCTCAGAGCCATTTTTTTTTTTTTGTCCTTGAGCATTTGCGCAAAAAGGTGCGGAAGAGAAGGCCTGCACTGTGGAGAGACAGGAGTTGGGTGCTACACCATGACAATGCTGTGGCTCATCATGAATTCCCCCTCGTTGAATTTTTGACCAAATTCCAAATTCCTGTGTTTACATCCGCCATATTGCTCTGATTTGGCCCTGCGGATTTCTACTGTTTCCTAAACTGAAATTTACACTGAAAGGGAAGAGATTTGACTCGACTGAAGACATTCTAGTAAATACGGAGTGTGTCCTCAACACACCTCTGGAGAAAAATTTTCAGGGATGTTTCCAAAAGTGGAAACACCATTGGATTCGGCGTGTTCAGTCATAAGAGGACTATTTTGAAGGAGCTACATCACAGTAGCATGTAAGTACCATAATTGTACAACTACAAACCCATTTTTAACCATTTCCAATCACACCTCGCATGCAGTCCAGACATAAGCTCACCACACGTTGCCTAGTTAGCCGTGTCCTGAAACCTTCTAAGGAATTAGAAACATAGGCAAAAACCAGTCACGAAGCTATATCTTTACATCTAAATAGATACTCGGTACAGAGCTTGGCAAAGAGTATCCTGTACCACTAGTAGGCAGTTCCTTCCCTGTTCCACTCCCAAAGAGAGCAGGATAAAAACGACTGTCTATATGCCGCCGAATGAGCCCTAATTTGCTGAGTCTTACCTTCATTCTCCTTACGCGCAATTATGTTAGCGGCACTAGAATCCTTTGGCAGTCAGCTTCAGATGCCGGTTCTCTAAATATTCTCAACAGTGTTCCTCGAAAAGAACGTCGCCTTCCCTCCAGAGATTCCCATTTGAGTTTCCAAGCACCTCCGTAACGCTTACGTGCTGTTCGAACCTACCGGTAACAAGTCTAGCGGCCGACCTCTGAACTGCTTTGATGTCCTGCTTCTATCCGACCTGGTACGGATCACAAACACTGGACCAGCATTCAAGAATAAGGCGCACCAACATCCTATAATAATATGGTCTCCTTTACAGATGAACCACTCTCATTCGTTAAATTCTCCCCACGGACCTCACATGTTTCTTCCATTTCATATCGCTTTGCAACGTTGTACCCATATGTTTAAACGGCATGACTGTGTCAAGCAATACACTACGAATGCTGTACCCAAACATCACAGTTTGGTTTTTCCTAACCATCCACTTTAGTTTACGCTTATTGTTCTCTTCTGTCTTGCCAAATATATATAAACAACTTATTAATACATTTTTACATACTCAAGATTTCTATCTAAATCTCTTTCTTGTACTACAAATGGATTGTGCACAATGTTATATATTGTTGTTTCCAAACTGATTTACGTTACAATATCACAAAAACATTAGATAATTATCACAAATATATCTTATTTACACATTTTTGACAGGCACTATTCTTTCTTCTTACAATTCTTAATACAGTACACACTGCTCCCCAGTGGTGGACAACTCAAAATAACTGCTGCTACTCACAAGGGAACCTCCCCATCGCACCCCCCTCAGATTTAGTTCTAAGTTGGCACAGTGGATAGGCCTTGAAAAACTGAACACAGATCAATTGAGAAAACAGGAAGAAGTTGTGTGGAACTGAGAAAAAATAAGCAAAATATACAGACTGAGTAGTTCATGGGAAGATATGTAACATCAAGGACGATGGGACAGGAGGAGCTCCGTGGTCTCGTGGTAACGTGAGCAGCTGCGAAATGAAAGGTCCTTGGTTCAAATCTTCGATCGAGTGAAAATTTTAATTTTTTATTTGCAGTTTATGTGACAAACTCTTATGTTTTCATCACTTTTTTGGGAGTAATTATCACATCCACAAGAAAACCTAAATCGGGCAAGCTAGTAGAGTCTTTTTACCCATTCGCCAAGTGTACAAGTTAGGTCGGTCGACAACATATTCCTGTCATGTGACGCACATGCCGTCACCAGTGTCGTATAGAATATATCAGAAGTGTTTTCCTGTGGAGGAATCGGTTGACCTATGACCTTGCGATCAAATGTTTTCCGTTCCCATTGGAGAGGCACGTCCTTTCGTCTACTAATCGCACGGTTTTGCGATGCGGTCGCAAAACACAGACACTAAACTTATTACAGTGAACAGAGACGTCAATGAACGAACGGACAGATAATAACTATGCAAAAATAAAGAAAGTAAGATTTTCACTTGAGGGAAGACTCGAACCAAGGACCTCTGACCTCTTCATCTGCAGCCGCTCACGCTACCACAAGACCACGGTGCCCCTGAACCCACGAACTCCGTGATGTTGCATATGTGACCCATAGACTACTCAGTTTGTATGTTTTGCTTATTTTTTCACAGTTCCACACAACTTCTTCCTGTTTTCTCAATTGATCTGTGTTCGGTTTATCAACGCCTATCCACTGTGCCAAGTTATAACTAAATCTGAGGGGGGTGCGAAGGGGAGGTTCCCTTGTCAGTAACAGAAGCTGTGGTTATGTTTTTGCTGTAGTTAATGCAACATAAACCCCGAGACATTACTAACACCATGTCCTGTCGACAGACGGTCGTCACGTATAACGTCCCTACACTCTTCGCTATGTGAATAATTTAATGAGACATGTTACCTAATGTTCCTGAGTTTATAGGAAATGCATCGATTCCAAAGAATAATGCTAATGCCAACCGAACGAATGCACTCACGGTGATAACCGAAAGTTGTCACACGGCTATCTCCCATGTACAATAATGTGGCAGCACCACCGTTTAAGACAGGGAAAGTTATTTTTTTGCAATATTCTCAGCACAAGTTACAGCCAGGTGCGGGCCAGATTGCAGTGAGTTATGCACACCAACGGTTGCGAAGTAGAATGGAGGCCACAGGGCCGTTGAACCGCTGAAAAGCATAAACGCAGTTGTCTGCATGGCGCATGCTACAGGCAGAAGGGGCCCACTGGCGCAACATAGGTGGGGTAAGTACGTGACTCAGGGCGGCACGTTAGCAAAACACGGATGCACAGCCGAGTATAAACAGGTGCCGTTTTCTAACGAGAGTCATTCAAGTGTGGCAGCTCTCCTGGACAGCAGGGCGTATCACACCACGGGGCTACACGCAGCAACAGACGGGGCGCCAGAGTCCCAGTCCACGGCGGGTCATTGGTTCGACCCTCTGAGGCCGACGTGGGGTCCGCAGCCAGCCGGAGACATCCCAAGGCGAGGGCCGCAGATTCGGTTGCCGGATCGCGGGTGGGCGGTCGTTGCCGCCGCGATCTCAGGTACGCCAGCGAGGAGTAAGCAGTAGCGGGGCTGGCCTACAGCTCCTGGCGGAGCAAATGGCTCTGAGCACTATGGGACTTAACAGCTATGGTCATCAGTCCCCTGGCGGAGCAGCACAGAGACAACGAGGACAGTTGCCGCTGAGTTCGCTGCTGGTGCCACCACCCTGACATCATCGGAACTCAGCGGGCTGGCTGAGGCCGGCACAACACGGCGTTGCTTTGCACAGGCCGCTGGGGTGCCTCCTCAGCATTGCTGGGCCCTGCGATGCAGACCGAGGTGAACGGAGACACTATAGTTCGAAACAATAAATCATTTGGAAAGTTCTCGTCGAGTTTTAATGTGGCACCTCCTGGCATCACCCACTACATTCGGTGTCTTCCCGCTACATTTCGTCATCCTGATACATTCTCTGGCAGAAGTCCCTACTACAATAAGGATAGAAAAGGTATGTATTGGGAGGTCAAATACAGACACAATTATTTACTATAGTAAAAATTTTGAATAAATAAATGTATGACATTTGGATTATTGTCGCCGTCTTATAAGAGAGCAAAAGCTAATAACTGTTAGAGAATGAATTGAAACGGAGATTACGTACGAATTGCAAGTGTGTGTGGTGACAGTAACGGAATAAAAATGCACACACGCAAGTTCACATGCAAAAGCCACATATAATGAAACACTGAGTTAATTATAATGCATTACTTGCAATTAACAAAACATGGTAATCGTTACTTACTAGCGACGTGTCACAGGAGATGTGCTAAATCACAGTACTCGCTGTAATACTGTCGTCAAGTTTTGTGAAGCAAAGTCTCCTAATCACTGTTGCGTATTAAATGTTACCTCAACAACTTCTCTAACAACTAACACCTTTACAATGCCAACGTTGGGAAAGTCAAGAGAACGTGAAATACCAAGTCTATTCAAAAATTCCGAAACTTTGTACTCAAAATTTTCCTACGCTTAGCTTTTACTTACTGTGCATAGTCTCGTTCGAAATACTCTCCTCCACAGTTGATACGTCACTCCCAGCGCCGTTCGCATTTCTGGGAGCGGTCTTGGGAAGCTTCCTGCTCGATCGCACGAAGCGTCGTCTTCGAATTTTCATTTACCTCGTCTGCCGCTGCAAATCTTTGTCCTTTCGCTGGGTTTTCAACTTTGGTAGTAAACGTTCACAGGGGCCAGGTCTCCAGAGTACGAAGGATGAGGCAGCACAGTCATTTCGTATTTTGTGCGATAGTCACGCACTAACAGGGATGAATGTGCGGGTGCTTTATCGTGATGCAAGAGCCTTGCATTGTCTCGCCACATTTCACACTGCTTCGTTCTCACATCTTCTCGCAGGTGTCGCAGCAATTCCCGATAGCACCATCGATTAACAATTACTCCCTGTGGAACGAATTCATGATGAACTAATTTTTCAGAGCGAAAGACAACTATTAGCATGACTTTGACTTTAGACAAGACCTGATGAGCTTTTTTGAGCTTGGAGAACTCTTCATGACCCGTTGCGAAGTTCACCTTGGTCTCAACTTCATAAACGTAGAACCACATCTAATCATATTTTGTTCTCATTCGCGCGATCCAAAAGCTCGTCACAGATTGCAAGGCGAAGGTCTTTCTAGACTTGACTCACGAGCTGTGGGACGAACTTGGCGGCAACACGGTGCATTCCAAGATGCTGTGTCTGGATTTCATGACATGATGCAACTGAAATGTTAGCCAGCCGGAGTGGCCGTGCGGTTCTAGGCGCTACGGTCTCGAACCGAGAGACCGCTACGGTCGCAGGTTCGAATCCTGCCTCGGGCATGGATGTGTGTGATGTCCTTAGGTTAGTTAGGTTTAACTAGTTCTAAGTTCTAGGCGACTGATGACCTCAGAAGTTAAGCCGCATAGTGCTCAGAGCCATTTCAACCATTTCAACTGAAATGTTACATTCTTCTCCAAACTCTCTGACATTCAGTCTTCGATTGGCACCCACAATTTGATAGACGTTCCAGAAATGAGCGTCGTCGGTAGACGTCGAATAGCGTCCTTAACGAGGATCATCTTTCATTTTTTTTTCCCTTTATTGTTATTTTAATACCTGAACAATCAGGCAGGGTGTCAGCGGCATGCTACGCCGCTCTTCAGCCATAGTGGTAACAATAACAGTACACAGAATGGAGAAATAGAAAGAACAGAGTGACGGGCAAAAAATAGTGGTCACAGATACACAAAAAACACGGAGCCGTTCACACTCGACGATAACGACACTGAAAACACGTTGACACAGCGCACATAACACTGATGAATCCGACGGCACAAGTGAACATAGAAGCGTGACGGCGCACAGTAAAACCACAAAACGACGTCACACACACGAGACTCTGAAGGCGATGATCCCCGGCGCGCGAAAGTCCACGTAGCGTGTGCGAGTCCGAGGACCTGCCAAGAGGGGAAGAAGGGTAAGGGGGGGTGGAGAGGGGAGAACAAAGATGCCAATTGCGGAGGAGATGGGGGGAGGAGTAGAGGGACAGAGGAGGGGAGGCCCAGGGGAAGAGTGGGGAGAAAGGGAGGAAGGAGGGAGGAGGGAGGGGGGGTGCCCAAGGAAGCAGACACAGGGAGAGAGGATCAAAGTTGGTAGGAGGGATATATGGAGGGGAGGAGGACATCATCAGGGAGGGGCAGCTGGCGGAAGCCACCTTGGGAGAGGGTAAGGAGGGTGGAGAGATGGAGACCGGGTGGGACGTGAGAATACAGGCGCGGCAGCGGGCGGGGGAGGGAGAGGATGGGTGAGACAAGCGGATGAGGAGGATCGAGTTTGCGGGAGGTGTACTGGATCCGTATCCTCTCAAGGAAAAGGAGGAGATGGGGGAAGTGGATGAGATCATACAGGATCTGCGTGGGGGAGGGGAGACGGATGCGATAGGCGAGGCGAAGAGCATGGTGTTCAAGGATTTGTAGGGATTTATAAAAGGTAGGGGGGGGGCGGAGATCCAGGCCGGATGGGCATAACAAAGGATAGGGCGGATGAGGGATTTATAGGTGTGGAAGATGGTGGAGGGGTCCAGACCCCACATACGATACGGCCGGAAAGGAGCTTGAGGAGACGGAGTCGGGAGCGTCCCTTGGCTTGGATTGTCCGGAGATGGGGAGTCCAGGAGAGGCGACGGTCGAGGGTGACGCCAAGGTACTTAAGGGTGGGAGTGAGGGCGATAGGACGGCCATAGATGGTGAGATAGAAATCAAGGAGGCGGAAGGAAGGGGTGGTTTTGCCTGCAATGATCTCCTGGGTTTTGGAGGGATTGACCTTGAGCAACAACTGGTTGCACCAAGCAGTGAACCGGTCAAGATGGGATTGGAGAAGGTGTTGGGAGCGCTGCAGGGTGGGGGCAAGGGCAAGGAAGGCAAACTCGAGAAGGTGGACGGGGGGTGACGGCGGCGGCATGTCCGCCGTGTACAAAAGGTACAGAAGGGGGAGAGCATCTTTCATTTCCGTCCGGTCATTTTGAAGCCGTGTGAACCCTTCGTTACACCGAGTACGATTTCAACACTAGTCGCCGTAGGCTTCCTGTATCATTTGGTGTGTCATTCCTAGAGTTTCACGCAAAATTTAACGCAGGCTCGTTGCTCTTCTAAGTCTGACATCTCGAAATTCGCAAACTGTGCGACCCAACAGACGAACAATAGTGAAACTTCCGTGTGCAGCGATGCCAACTGCTCTTCGCTCCAATACGCCACTGGTATGAAATTACGAATGTTCTGGAATTTTTTTGAACGTATGTTGTAGTCGCAAACACAAACACAAAATTATAAAAGAAGCTTTATTCGAAAAAGCATTTGCACTTTACTTTCTTTGAGTTCTATATATTACCAACTTCCAAACTGGGCCAGCATTCCTACTAAAAGGCTTCTCACATATAATTTTCAATAATTTTTCATCATTTTATTGTTGTTGTTTTTGTGGCCTTTAGGCTGAAGACTGGTTTGATGCAGCTCTCTGTGCCGCTCTGCCCTGTACAAACTTCTTATAAGTAGTGCAATTTAAATCCTTCTGATTCTGCTTATTGTATTCATCTCTTGGTCTCCCCCTACAATTTTTACCCCCTCACACTTCCCTCCAGTACTAAATTGGTGATCTCTTGACGTCTCGCAATGTGTCAATGTGTGCAATGAAACGATTCCTTCCTCTGGTCAAGTTGTACCACAAATTTCTTGTCTCTCCAGTTCTGTTCAGTACGTCCTCATTAGTTACGTCAGAGGCCCACATAATATTCTGCGTTATTCTGTAGCACCACATTTCAAAAGCTTCTATTCGCCTAGTGTGTAAACCGTTTATTGTCCATGTTTCACTTCTATACTTGGCTACGTTCCATACAGATGCTTTGAGAAAGGACTTCCTGTAATTTTATCTATACTCGATATTAACAAATTTCTCTTCTTCAGAAAAGCTTTTCTTGCCATGGCGCCTATATTTTACATCCTCTTTATTTCGGTCATCATCAGTCATTTTGCTGCACAAATAGCAAATCTCATCTACTGCTTTGTCTTGCTTCCTGATCTAATTCACGTAGCGTAATCTGATTCAATTCGATTACATTCCATTATTCTTGCTTTGCTTCTTTTGATGTTCATCTTATATTCTCCTTTAAAGACAATGCCCATTCCGCTCAACTGCTCCTAGAGGTCCTTTGCTATCTCTGACGGAATTGCAAACCTCAATGTCTTTGTTTCTTCCCCCTGACCTTCAACTCTTACTGCAGTTTTTTCTTTTGTTTCCTTTATTGCTTGCTCATTGCATAGATTAAATTATATCGGCGACAGACTGCAACACTGTCCCACTTACTTCTCAACCACTGCTTACTTTCATACCCCTCGACTCTTAAAACAGCCGTTTGGTTTCCAAACAAGCTGTAAACAACCTTTCACTATGTATTTTACCGCTACTAATTCCAGAATTTCAAAGAGAGTATCCCAGTCAACATTGTCAGAAGCTTCCTGAAAGTCCTACAAGTCGCAGTGTCGGTATTCCCTCTCGTGTTCCTACATTTCTCCAGAATCCACACTGATATTCACCGAGGTCGGCTTCTACCAGTTTTTCCATTCTTCTGCAAAGAAATCGTTCTAGTATTTTGCAACCATGACATATTAACGATTAACCATACCTGTCAGCACCTGCTTCCTTCTCAATCATACTAATTGAATGTTTTTTTTAAGTTTTAGGGTATTTCGCCTTTCCCATACATCTTTCAAACAAGATAGAAGAGTTGTGTCATGGCTGGTTGTCCCGAGGCTGTCAATAGTTGTGACAGGATGTCGTCTAGTCCTGGTGCCTTGTTTGGACAAAGGTCTTCCAGTACTCTGACAAATTCTTCTCGCAGTATCATAACTCCCATCTTCAAGTAAGACCTCTTCCATTTTTATAATATTGCCTTCAAGTTCATCTCCCGTGTGTAGGCCATCTACGTACTCCTTGCATCTTTCAGCTTTCTCTTCTTTGCTTGGGGCTGGTTTTCGGTATGAGGTTTTGATGTTCATACAGGCGCTTCTGTTTTCTCCAGAGGCCCCTTTGATTTTCCTGTAGGCAGTATCTTCCTGTCTCCTAGTGAAATAAGCTTCTGAATCCATACATGTCTCCTCCAGGCTTTCGTCCTTATCCATTTTGCACTTCCTGTCAACCTCGTTTTTTAGATGTTTGTGTTCCCTTTCGGTTGCTTAATTTGTTGCATTTTTATATTTTCTCCTTTCATCAATTAAATTTAATATCTTAATAATTATATTACATATTTTAAATATGTAAATACAGAACAATTAATAAAGTACATAAATACAAAAAATTTACTTCGAAATTACTGAATTAATTTACTGAAAAATGGAAGGCTATTGTGTTATTGTGCTGTAACCTAGTAACTGCAGTACTCTTAAGAGCAGGAAGGAGTGGCCGTGCGGTTCCAGACGCTACAGTCTGGAGCCGAGCAACCGCTACGGTCGCAGATTCGGATCCTCCCTCGGGTATGGATGTGTGTGCTGTCCTTAGGTTAGTTAGGTTTTATTAGTTCTACGTTCTACGCGACTGATGACCTCAGAAGTTAAGTCGCATAGAGCTCAGAAACATACTCTTAAGACAGGAAAATAAATACAGATACAACAGTTAAAAAGTGTTGTAATGTGTGTGAATTCCTAAGGGACCAAACTGCTGGGGTCATCGATTCCTCGACTTGCACACTACATCAACTAACTTGTGCTAAGAACAACACACACACCGATGCCTGAGGGAGGATTCGAACTTCTGGCGGGAGGGGCCGCGCAATCCGTGACATGGTGCCTCAAACCACGCTGCGGCTTATAATTACTTAAGGATTAGGTCACACAACTAATTCTCCCTTCACCTTATTTATTATGTTTGTCTGGATATTATTCGTAAGAATGTTTTATACCCAAATGACAGATAGAGAACGGGAATAAAACTCGTTAGTCTACTCTTTAGGTAGCTTGGCGCCTAGCCAGTGCAACACCCAGCTGTTATAAGAATCGAGGGATATGAAGGGAAGCAGTGGTTGAGAAGGAAGTGAGAGAGTGTAGAAGTCTATCGCCGATGTTGTTATGTTACTTAATCTCTGCAATGAGCAAGCAGTAAAGGAAACAAAGAAAAACTGCAGCAAGAGGTAATTGTCAGGGCGAAGAAACAAAAATACTGACGTTTGCCTTGACACTGTAATTCAGTCAGAGATAGGAATTCCCAAATTATGAGCCAGCTCAAGAGACGCGTTGGGTGTGGGGTTGTGGAAATGTATTCCTCCTGCCTCTGTTACGATGTAGAAGTGGCAACGTTATGCCATCTGCTTGGCAAGCATGTCGTCATCGACTTATATCCTCAGGTTGTATAGAATAATCATTCCAAATTAACAACTTTGTTTCATTTTCATTAATTACTCTGAAAGATTTTTCACTTAAGATATAATACAGGGTTATGAAATTTATGATCTGATTTCAGGAAGATCGTTCCATGCAAAATGTACAACTAATCTCATACAATGATAGAAAAAATCGCAACACCAAAAGATAATTAAAGTAGTGTAATGCAATTTAGGGAATACATTTGCCTAGGTAACATGTTTAATTGATTAGCGTTGCAGGATCACAGGATAATGTAAGCGCGTAATAACCCATTGCAAATGTGGAATACTGGCATAACCGCTAGAATGTTGAATGCAAGAATGTAAACGTGCGTCCATCGTGTTGTACGGGTGACGGAAGTCAGTTTATGGGATGGAGTTTCAGGCCTGTTGCACTTGGTCGGTCAATGCAGGGACAGTTAACGGTTTATGTGGATGACGCTGCAGCTGTTGTGCGATGATGTCCCATATGTTCTACAGTGGGGAGAGATCTGGGGATCGAGTAGGCCAAGGCAATAAGTCGACACTTTATAGAGCATATTGGGTTACAACGGCGATAGGTGGGTGAGCGGTATCCTTTTGGAAAACACCCCCTAGAATGGTATTCATGAATGGCAACACAACAGGTCGAATCACCAGATTGACGTACAAATTTGCAGTCACGGTGCGTGGGATAAGAAATTTCATTCCAGACCATAACTTCATGCTTATGTCTGGTGTGTCTAGCTTGCAGACAGGTTGGCTGTAAGCCCTCAGCTGGCCCCCTTGTAAGCGACACACTGGCGCCGAGGCAGAACCTGGTTTTATAAGAGAAGACAATAGAACTCCATCCTGCCCTCCAATAAGCTCTCGAGAGAGACCACCGATGCCGCAAACAGCGGTGTTTTGGTGTCAGTGCAATGCACGCTGCAGATCGTCTGATCCAGAGCTGTCTGTGAAGTAACAGCTATATAACAGTTTGTTCTCAACATGATGCCAAATTCTGCTCACATTGATGCTGCGGATGCAGTACGATTCGCCACAGCCATTCACGAACATAATGATCTTCCTTCTGTCTAGTGCTACTTCGCCATCCAAAAACCAGTCTTCTTACGACTATATATTCTCGTGACCACCGCTACCAGCATTCATGAGGTGTGGATAATGGCGTCTTTTTCCCCTTAAAGGCACTCTTGACTAACATCAGTTCACAATGCCCGATCTCAAAGGTAACTAACGCTCATGACTGTTAAAGCCTGTATTTGAAGTGACACTGCTTGCCATCCTACAGTGCGAATATGGATCTGTGCCTTTTGGCGACTATTGTCCCTCCTTCATGTCCCAGTCTTCAGAGCTCGGAGGGCAGAAGCATTAGTTTACACTTCTCACCTATATCCCACATGGCAGTGGGGCGAATGATACCCAAGTGGGATAATTTGAGAAAGTATTTCTAGTTCATGCATTCGTCTGATACCCAGGTCAAACCTCCTAAAAAGCTTGGTCAGAGTAGGAGGATGGCATTGAGACCAATATTTTCCAATATTAAAAAAAATTGAAAATCTGTCTACATGTCTCTAATAGGAATATGACCATTAATTCGACACTTTGTAGTAATAATACACAAGTCATGTTTTATGAGACACTTGAACTGACTTCGGTAAACTGATACCAAACCCACTAACCTACTTAATGTTTGGCATGATAGACTAATGCTTAAATCAACGAAATTAGCTGACGAGGCTACAGTACTTGATATAAACATGTGTGTAGGTCGTGAATGTATGTGTGTGACGGAAGGAGGGAGGGGGGGGACAGATTCTTTGCTTAATTTTTGATAAATATTTGAATACTGCTGAACACGGCGTCCATTACTGATAAAGGAGCTTGTGGAAATTTCGTAGTATTATTTTAAACTTTCGAACATGGCACAAAAACAAAAACAAAAATCTTGTGTGTGTGGGGGGGGGGGGGGGGGGTGAGTTGAGGGGTCACGTAATATCAGACATGTAATCAATTGCGAGGTACCGAATTGAGTCACTACTAGCGATGCGTTCGAACAAGAAATAACGAGTTAAATTATTTTTCTTACCTGGGCTACAACGTACCACTTCCTACTATTGTTTTTTGACTAGGAACAGACGTTACGTATCGGTTCCTTTCACCAGCAGCGAGATGTACGCCTGTTCGAACTACAAATAACGTGATGAAATGTTCTTTGATGGCTGAGATCTGGTTCCTGCACATGTCTTCACTGTTCACTACACACGAAGCGAAGTTAACCACCGATTTCTTTTTCACCAGTTCCTAAGAATGCCACGTTTGAACCTTAAATTACATGACTGAAAGTTTTGTGTTTGACTGAGTGTCGAAACCGAAACCTGGCGCTGTTGCTAACAACAGGCGAACAAATGCTGGAAATCAAAATCGTTTTTCGCCAGTAGTTTGGCGTGTGCATGTTAGAGCTTGAAATAACATGATGAAGACCTTTGTCTTCAGGCCAATATTCAAACCAAGACACGAAAGTTTCATAGAGACCTTAAGGGGTTTTGAATCTTGGCGAAACGACGGCGTTATGGAACTCTACAATTACGAAAAGGGGCCATATCTCGCATAAGTGAATACACAGATTCTAAATCCATTCCAGAAAAGATTTAGTACACAGTAACAATGGAAACAGAAAGTAAGTACTGAGTGTCCTCAAATGAGGATTGTTTCACAAACTAAAATACAGTTTTTTATTTAAGTTATCCTACGATGAGAGGGTTTCTGCTTGCGACAACTTCTGCATCTGTCATCACACAACTTAAACTGACTCTGCTCCCATCGGTACAGAAGGAGAATCATGTTTAATGTTGATTTGGAAGAAGATGATACCAAATATTCTTCGCTTTGTTTTACCAGAGACGAAGAGGGTGTGTTGGTTCCTGTTTTGGAAATGGAATCCAGATCTCGAGAATGTGAAGCTAGAATCAGTCTAACAGACCAAATAACACCAAATATGGTGGGCGCATGATTTTGTTGTAACAGAAGATGCGAGACACACGATGAAAATTCTGTGCGGCCCCGTGGGACTACCGAGAGGTGTACGGCTCAGGGCCACTGTACTCCATCTGCAGGTGGAAATTTGAACAGTAGTTGGCACCACGGTGACACGACGAACCGTTACAAATCGGTTAATTCGAGGACAGCTCTGAACCAGAAGCCCTGTAGCGGTGCTTTCGACTGACCTCAAACCACTGCCATTTGCGACTTACAGGGCGTCAAGCGTGAGCTCATTCGAGGGCAGGGTGGAGGTCTGTTGCATTTTCTTATGAAAATTGATTCTACTTCGGTGTCATTGTGGCCTTGTATTGGTTACAAGGAGGACAGTTGAGGGCCTGCAACCAACCTGTATGCATGCTAGACACACTGGCCCTACACCTGGACTGGAGTGCGATTTCGTATCCCATGCAAGCTGTCTAAAAATTAGTATGTGAATCTTGTGCTTCAAGCAGTTGTACCCGCCATTCACGAATAGCATTCCACGGGGTTTTTTCATAGAAGATACTGGTCGCCCACATATCGCTGTTGTAACCCATCATGCTCAGTGGAGTGTTGACACGTAGCATGCTTGATTACCAGCTCTGCCTTCAATCGAGCACATGTGGGACATCATCGGACAACAACTGCAGCGTCATCCAGATACAGCATTAATTACCTGTATTGATCGATCAAAGGCAACAGACATGGAATTCCATCCCATAAACTGACATCCAGCACGCACGTTTGTAAACTTGCGTTCAACATTCTGGCGGTTTCACATATGCAATGGATTATCTGCCTCTTACCTGTGATCTTGTAATGTTTATCAGTTCACTATCGTACCTACAGTGCGTACGGCGAGGGAAGAGCTCTGACTGCGGCACTGGTGCACGTGCTTCGCTCATCCACGACGGCCGATCAGATCGTGAGCTTTTGTTTACGTTACCGTGGCAACGCCCCAGTGTTGCCGCAGTGCTGGGCGACAGCTGCTGGCTCGCAGCCCGTCCGTGTCGAATGCTGGCAACTGTGCTGCCAGCAGTCAGAGCTCTTCTCTCGACGTACGAAGTATAGGCGAATGTATTCCAGAAATTTCATTGCTCTACATTAATAATTGTTTGGTGTTGTGATATTTTTTCCATCAGTGTATTTTCTTTTTGTGGTGACGACTAAGATCTCAAGGATTAGTGTCATGATAAGAGTACTGTTGATTTCGTAAAACTGGAAGAAACAGTGGACTTATCGCATTAAGAAGGAATTCTAGAGGTGTGTGTCAGTATCTGCGCATATTACGCAGTGTCACTCATTTGGCCAGTCTGGGCCTTGTGCAGAGCCTGCAGCAGATATTTTCTTTACGTGTAATCGCTTTGAGCATACAGCTAGGCACTGTAGATTGTCCTGGTAGCTCGTGATCAAGCAAAAGAAGTAGGATGGTGGTACTGGAAGTCCTGGAGTGTAGTATCTGAGTCTGTATTACTTTGGATGATCAGTTCCGTTTCGTGAAAATGAGTAACGGTCAGGCAATGGAAAATCAGAGACACTGTGTGTCGCCAATGAGGAGGCTGCAAAGTCGCTGGTGAAGCACGTAGCTCAGTTAAGTGCAGACCCCCGAAAATTAGATGTGTGAAATTCACAGGCTTTGGGAGTGGTTCTAGCTATTGCCAACCTTGTTTCTCCCACTTCTGGTAGGTTGTCATAGAAGGAGAAGTGAAGTCGTTTGTGCGGTGGAAATGGGCGCTGCGCAATGCAGAGACTTGTGATCAATTTGGGGAAGGATTGGAACAAAGGAACGAAGGTTTAGGAAGCGGAACAGTGCACGGTTTTTCCGTGAACAGTTGAGCATGGTTTCCTGAGGGCACAATGAAGGGGATAGGATTACAAAACTGAATGTACACACTTACGAGCTAACGCAAAGTGAGGAGATAAACAAAGTATTGCATCAGGACACTGTGTTCTGATACATTCCCGTCATCAGAGATGTACAGGAGGCGGCGCAAAGATCTCCAGAAAGCGGATGGATTAGCATTGGAGTTTCGAGGAAAGCGATGTGGCAGTAACAATAAGAGTTTGAAGTAACATGTTTTTCCGATAATTTTTTTTGAATTGTAGACGTGAACGACATGTGTAGAGGCCATGCTACAAGCCACGGAGGGGTAACAGCGATAGCGCGGACTTCCGACGATTTAATGGAAACAATAGTAAGGGTTGAGTAGACGATCATCAGGGATGTAGGAATAAGGAATAATGGGCGACTTAGTCTTTGGGATTAGAAGTACATGTTATACATAAGAGGGAACCTCAGAGCTGACGAAATAACTTCCTGGTAAAGACAAATGCAGTAAAAAAGAAAGCTGAAGCGGAACGTGCCATAGTGAGTGTGATAGGTGGTAGGGAATGTAAGGATTTAGTGAACACAGGGCACCTGATTCAGTAGCCTCAAGAGAGTTAGTACTTAGGAGGCACCTGAACTCACCATGTTACAAGGGCAAGATGTCAATGTTGACTTGTCGTGAGGGGCATCAAAAGTACAGGGCAATCCAGTTAGATCGCGAACAATCAAATTAAAGCTTAAATCGCAAGACTATGTTCGAGTGACATTGGATGACTAGGTGAATGTGCAGCCTGACTTATCAAGTGATATGTTGTGAATAGTGGAACGAAAACGAGAGAGGGACGGAAGCCAAATAGTAACTATCAATGTGGATAATTTTGGCGCCGAGAATGCTAAGTTGTTGAAGGGAATGTTAGTTACGTTGGAGATTTCGGTCGAAGAAGATTGCCACACCAGAAGATGTAGTCTATCAGGGGACAGAGGATGTTGCTAGGACGACATTTCGTGAAAAATTGAGGTGTTTAAAGAGGACAGAAAGAACACAGATGGAGAACCTGCTGCTAGAATTTCAAGGTGGTTTTTTCCACAAGGCCTGTTTCCTGCTACACCAGTAACGCAAGACAGGATTCCGACAGGGAACAAAGCACTAGTGTATCAGAGATAAAACGGAATACCACGATCTCTGCAAGCAATTATTGAGGAATTTACTAATAGTAATTGGCTGACGGTATAATAGAAGAGAGTGGCAGCCCCTAGGGACCAAATAAGTATAAGGAGGGCTCGAATAAATATCGATTTTGTTGCGACTGCCACAATTAAATACTAAGACTGCGGCAGAGTATACCCAACGAGGACTGAAACTGTGTCAGTAGCCCGACAGCATAATTGTCTTTTCGAGGGAATTGTAGGAGGGTAGGTAACAACTGAGGCAGCTTATTTGACACTAAATACTCAGAAATGTCACTTCGCGCTAGTAGAAGTCAGCTACTTAAGCCATGTGATTACTAAGGATGGTGTAAGAACTGATACTAGATTAGTGCAAGAACTGCAAGATTTTTTGTAGCAGGAACAACCACAGAGTGGTAACCGTTTCAGGGTCTGACACATGATCGCAGTACGTTCGCCAAGTGGTTGTCGGATACTGCACGACTGCTTACACTACTGGTGTACAAGGGTATTACTTTTCTGTGGTCGGGGTAATGTCAGGGAGCGTTTATTGAATTAAAAATAGGTTTTAATACTGTGTTCAGTGCCGGTGTTTCCAGATTTTCAGAAGTAGTTTATACTGGCATGTAATGCTTCAAACCATGCTCCTGGGTGCATTTTTAGCCAAGAGGTCGATGGTCAAAAACATTATATGGCCTTTGCATCGAGACAATTGCCTGCACCGGAGAAGAAATATTCTACAACAAACAGTGAAATGGTTAGCTTTTTTTATGGTGTAACATATTTCTGGTGTTACCTGTGTGGACGAAAGTTCAAGGTAGTGATGAACCATGCTGCTTTGAAGTAGTTGCTAGGTTTGAAGGACCCAGCCACTGGGCTGATGAGGTGGGCATTAGAACTCAACGAATTTGAATACATAGCAATCCACAAAGCATGGTGGAAGCACGGAAATGCGGATACGTTAAGTAGGAAATTAGCAATAGTACAAATGCTGGGTCAGGAACTCGTGGAATTGCAGACACCACAGAGCTCTGACGAGGAGTAAAACGGTATAACGAGCAACAGCCTTTTCGCGAGAATGACGGATAGGTGAACAGAGAAACGAAATTAAGACAATGGGTAATTGTCCCAGCAAAGCCGAAGCAAGAAGTACCACGTGAGATGCATGATGACGTCTTATAGGGCCGTGGGGAATGCAGGACGGCGAATCAGAGAATTATACAGAAGTACCATTAGAAAGGAAAGAAGAATGCTGTCGATCAGCACGTCAGAAACTGTTAGAAATGTGTGCAGATTGCGGATTTGAATTTGAAGCAGGTAATATTGCAAGAGATGCCAGAAAAAATGGAACAGTTAAGTTCCATTGAAGTGGATACGCGTCACGACCGTCCAGGCGATCACCAGCAGGTAATCGTTTTGTGCTGACGATAGCAGACCATTTTTGTCATTACATCGTGGTGGTGCTGATGCTGGCACTGAATGCAAGGAAGTTAAGAACTGGTCCACTTCATCCGCAAGCTAACCGAAGGACGGAACAAGTTCATCGAACAGTTGGGAAGACGCTTCGTCAATACGTGACCACACGCCATTCGGACTGGGACAGGTGTTTACCCTTTGTAGTTAATGCGAAAGGACACACTAGCACAGGATTCTTGTCATTCGTGTTAGCGTATGGAAAGTAGATTCCATCGCCATTCGAGTCTGTCTGGGAATTTGCAAGAACGATGAGTTAAGTGTGGAGAAAGGGCCAGCGAGCAAATACTAAGGTGTTGAAGAAGTATAGAGAGATAGTAAAACGAGAGGAGCGTTACACCAGTATAAAAGAGGCCAATGGGTGAAGTTATCAACTCAATAGACTCCAAAACGAGATTCGAAGGAGTTCGTCACACAGTACCAGAGCTTGTACAGAGTAACTGAAACCACTTAATCACTGAATATGAAGCTCCAGCTGCTGACAAGGTCAAAGTGGTTCTTGTTGGGTGTCTACGACCATTCGAGGGACAGCAGAAGCAATTTCACGTGGTTAGGAATGAAAGTGAGGAGAGAGGCAAAAAGAGCAAGCGCAAGGATGAGCAACAAGAGAAGGATAGCCAGATATCTCATGCTAAGTATGTAATAGGGTCAAGAAAATAATTGTCTGTGTTCTGTTGTATGATTTCTGAATTTTTTAATGTATAGTTTAGGGCATTGCAGCTGTTTCAGGTAAGGTCATATGTTTGTGTCAGGGTAGGATTTATCGTTGGCATGCTAAGACGCGCTGATCAAAGACCGCACGCTTTTGAGGGAGCGTGGGGGGTGTTGGGGGATGATGTTGATCCCTGATCTTAGGTTGTTGTACAGGAGAAGGACCAGAAAAGAAGAACGCCAGTTTCGGCAGCGCTCAACCTCTTCCTCGAGGATGGCGTGGTGGCGCTGCGAGGTCATTACCTGGATATACAAGTTTTCAGGCAACCAGACGTAGTGTTACCCAGCCGCAGATGATCACTGAGTTCAGTGTTCAATATGTGGGAGTTTCAGAACGAGGTAAAGAGTTTGGAGGAGGTATTTCCAGAGGTACAACAGTTACCAAGTCGGAGCGAAATACTGAGAGAGCTCTCAAAGGAGCACAGGATATTTCTTGGGGCACGTGCACGATTAAAGCAGCAGATGAACGAAGTGATAAAGAGTGGTAGCACCCAAGTCAAGGACTGTAAAAAGGGACTGGATAGATGCCGGAGACCATATGTGGGACAAAAGACACAAGCAACACGAGTAAATTAAATGGAACAGTGGAAGCCGCAAAATGTTAGCAGAGCAAATAAAGTAACTATGGACTTGCATTTCAAGCAGATTGTGAACTTGAAGAGCGGTGTATTGATCAACACACACGTGCTTCGACAGCTTGCTGAGGGTGTCATGGATTATGCCAGAACCTCGGCTAGCATTTTAAACTGGAATTTAGAAGCAGTAAAAACATGGATGTGAGTACTAGATAGAAGAATAACAATGACAAGTGTGTTGCTGTCACTAGGGGATGGTATCTGGGATGAAAGTGATCTTATGATGTTAATGATCTTACAAGAAGCCGGTCATCAAGCGCTACATGGACAGTTCAGTCCACTCTTGCTGTTTCCTGAGTGTATCTAATGGGTTGAGAAAAGTGCAAGGAGAGTTTCTGTCAGAGTTAAAGTTAGTAGTGGAGCTGAGAAGCCAGAAATTGCCGTTCTACAGTCCTGGTGCTGCGGTGGACGTGATGACGCATAATGCGCAGTTGTACATATCACTAAGGCTACTGGTAGGAAGTAAGCGTGTAGTGTTAAGATGTTACACGGTGTACATCTACTGTGTGAAGTTAGCTGCAGTTGGAAAATTTATGCAAGTGAGAGACAAAAGGGTACAGCTAGTGGCAGAAGAGGGGGAATGGCATGTGGTGACGACCGATGGTGGTCTTCAGCAACATCACGGCAGGCTAGTCACCATAAAGCCAACACGGAAAGTTGCGACAGGTGGGAGCACAAACATCATGCTGTTATTTAGAGGTAAAGCAGAGGGATTCCGTGCCAAAAAGAGGTGACCAGACCAACATCATATTATGAGAGAGTGGGCCTATTGGATGTACACAAAACAAGACGACGTGTCGCTGATAGCTAGTTACTATGAGGGGGGAGGTTGATTTGGGGGAAGAGACCAAACAGCGAGGTCATCGGTCTTATCGGATTCAGGAAGGAGGGGGAAGGAAGTCGGTAGTGCCCTGTCAAAGGAACCATCCATGAATTTGCTGAAGCGATTTAGGAAAATCACGGAATACCTAAATCAGGATGGCTGGACGCGGGACTGAACCGTCGTCCTCCCGAATGCGAGTCCAGTGTGCCAACCACTGTGTCATCTCGCTCGTTAGTTTCTATGAGTGGAGACGATCATAGTTGTGAAGAAATGAATTGTCAGTCAAATGGGACAATGTATGATATTAAGGGACGCACGTCTCATTTACCAGCTACCATGATAGTTGTTACTCTATTGAATGTAAAGCAGCCACAGCTAAATTGTCCAAGCCAACGTCTAGAGAGATCGTCCGAACGAGGCCTTACCCTCGTTAATGATACCTCGGAAGCAGAAGGGGCAGATCATTGCAGAGCAATTCCTACGGCATGTTGAACAGTAGTGAGCTGATGAACATCAGGTAACCGTGATCCTGACTGCCGCAATTCCTAGCGACAATAATCTCTAATTTTGCTCTGTCTAGCTTTTATGTATTTGAAATGCAGGTCCATGTGCAAAGGCGATTCAGGGGTAATTTGAATTCCCACAGACCGCATTCCCTGACAAATAGATAAAAATTAGATTTATGAAATTACAGGTAAAGTAGATAATTGTATAGTACTATGTTCTTGGTTTACTGATTAAGGGGAGATTTACTATCTTTGGCTCAAGAAAAGAATGTTCTTTGAGAAATTTTTTTCTCGGGATGTGTTGTCGACATCAATGTAAAATTTGGTCATGTTTACTGATATTTCCTATACAAACTGGAATTTTTTCGACCGAAAACGTTGAAGAGTAAAGGCGGAAGTGCCGTCGGAACGAAACAAAATTTCGATGTAGAATTCCACGAGCGGCACGTCACAGATCAGCCGGCTTGTCTGAAATCAAAATTGAGTTGACGTTAGGGAAGTATGTAAGATTCTTTAGGAGCTATACCTAGCTTAAGTTATTGGGATCATAGGAAACCAAAGGGCAGCAATTTGAAAAAAATAGGGTTTTTTCATCGATTTTTAGACTTTGTCGGCCAACTAAAAATATTTATATTTAATGGATAGGAATAAAAGTCGTACAACTCTTAGACAATTTAGTTAGCTTCATCTGAAACTAAGAATCATGCCAATCAGTTCAGTAGATTTGAAGTTACCATACCACGCGATAAAAAAAGTCATTTCGAGAGAAACACGTTTGAAGTTTTGACTACCTATAAATGCAATATTATGCAATCTGCTATTCCGGGTCCATAAACTAGTTCTTCCTCTTCCTCATAGAGGGAGTTCTGCTCGATTTGGACCATCCTGCTCTGCTCCAGAACCACTCGTACGGCCCGATGACAAGCGGTTTTCGGCCTCTTGAATTCGGTGGTCGTCTGAATGCTTGGCGAACTGACGCGAATTGAGTCCGAGGGTGACGTCCATCGTTGTCTTGGTCCTCAGAATTGCTGAGTACCCTTGGTTGAAGCTGCTCGCTGCCAGGAAAGTCGCAGTCTCCGCAGTCTTCGCACCAGAATGCAAATGCTTGGAGGCTAACTTCCAAACACACGCCTTCAAACTTTTATCTGAATTTTACGTGTTTCCTCCCACGCACCGGTACAATAACTCGTCCTACGAAAGAAAAAAACTGGCGCGTGAAAAAGGCCGATTTCAGGCAGGTGCATTTTTTTGTTCAACCACGAGTAACAAACATTTCCTTTCCGTAAAACCGTTTCAGGGGTGGATTCTAAATACTTTTATGGATCCAAAAATGCAATTTCAAAAAAATTTATTTTTTTGAACCAAAAGATAGTAAACCTCCCCTTAAGCGTAAAAGTGATTTCAATAGAGAATAGGGCTGAAACAAGACCAGGGGGACTGGGTCTTAATCCTGAAGGTTTGAACCAAAAGATAGTAAACCTCCCCTTAAGCGTAAAAGTGATTTCAATAGAGAATAGGGCTGAAACAAGACCAGAGGGACTGGGTCTTAATCCTGAAGGTGGCAGGGTAGTCTAGCTACCGACTCTTTCATCCAAATTAATAAGAAGTAGTAAGGAAGACAACATGAGGTATTTTATTAGCTGTAGCGTGACGACATGTGTGTCAGAATGACATATGCGTAAGCGGACTGCGGGATGAGGCTACACGCAATCAGTGGAGAACTGCACCTCGCGCTGCTAACGACCGTAGCAGGCAGGTCCGTGTCACCACACTAGGGCAAGTTTCTTGTTATGGGCGACATGACAGGTGCCACGGTTTGCTGAACCAAATGCGCTTTGGAGCGATATAAATATGTCCTAACTGAGGCAGAAGTGTTCTTCACGCTGTAGTCCAGCAGCACCTCCCTGACAGTGAGATGACTGGACATCGCCACAGCAGCCTGGCATTCGCGACCAGGCAGCAGCTGCCGCTGCCAGCACCAACACAACTTCCTCGCTGGGCTTAGTCGCAGACCACTGCTGACGTGTCCTTCGCACCTGCCGCACCAGCGCTGAGTTCCCTTACTGCTTCTTATAAGGAGAGGTCCTTAGTGGTAGGATCGAATTTTTTAAACCATGTATATAATTTAAGACCCCAAGTATCAGAAATTGCAGCCATTCACCCTGCTGCTGGGCCCTCATTTGCGAATAATTGACGAGAAGTAGGTTTAAAAAGGTGTGTTACATAGACAGGTTGTGTGGCGTAACGGATGCAATACAACTGCTGATGCTTACACTGTAAGGTTTCCCCACGTAAAGTAGTAATAGATTTAGTATTAATTTTTAAACCTTGTAGTGCAACGGACTACTGAAACAACCGATACCACCGGCTGGCGAGGTGTGCGGTGCCGTCAATCAACTTGAAGGAACAAGTGAACTTTAACTACGTAAACATAAACATATTATTATTTTGTTACAACACTGTTAGTATGAGGACAATGATTAGGTATATTGACACAGAACTATATTATAAACACTTTTCATTTTTCATACTATGTTTTCATGTATGTATACGTGCGATGTGCAAAATTTCGCCGGCCGGTGTGGCCGTGCGGTTAAAGGCGCTTCAGTCTGGAACCGCGTGACCGCTACGGTCGCAGGTTCGAATCCTGCCTCGGGCATGGATGTGTGTGATGTCCTTAGGTTAGTTAGGTTTAATTAGTTCTAAGTTCTAGGCGACTGATGACCTCAGAAGTTAAGTCGCATAGTGCTCAGAGCCATTTTTTGTAAAATTTCGATATACAACCAAGGCTGGCAGTACTGCACAGTTTGTAAGCTCTGTGAACAGGAGCCGGTGGTTGGCGGGTGTAGAGACAATCTACATCTACATCTACATTTATACTCCGCAAGCCACCCTACGGTGCGTGGCGGAGGGCACTTTACGTGCCACTGTCATTACCTCTCTTTCCTGTTCCAGTCGCGTATGGTTCGCGCTCGAATCTCTCTAATTTTACATTCGTGATCTCCGCGGGAGGTGTAAGTAGGGGGAAGCAATATATTCGATACCTCATCCAGAAACGCACCATCTCGAAACCTGGACAGCAAGCTACACCACGATGCAGAGCGCCTCCCTTGCAGAGTCTGCCACTTGAGTTTGCTAAACATCTCCGTAGCGCTATCAAGCTTACAAAATACCTCTGTGACCAAACGTGCTGTTCTTATTTTGATCTTCTCCATCTCCTCTGTCAACCCGACCAGGTACGGATCCCACCCTGATGAGCAATACTCAAGTATAGGTCGAACGAGTGTTTTGTAAGCCACCTACTTTGTTGATGGACTACATTTTCTAAGGACTCTCCCAATGAATCTCAACCTGGTACCCGCCTTACCAACAATTAATTTTATATGATCATTCCACTTCAAATCGTTCCGCACGCATACTCCCAGATATTTTACAGAAATAACTGCTACCAGTGTTTGTTCCGCTATCATATAATCATACAATAAAGGAGCCTTCTTTCTATGTATTCGCAATACATTACATTTGTCTATGTTAAGGGTCAGTTCCCACTCCCTGCACCAAGTGCCTATCCGCTGCAGATCTTCCTGCATTTCGCTGCAATTTTCTAATGCTGCAACTTCTCTGTACACTACAGCATCATCCGCGAAAAGACGCATGGAACTTCCGACACTATCTATTAGGTCAGTAGATAGTTGGTGTTGAGACGTCTCGTAATACGCTTGCTTTGAGAAGGTCAAGATAGCGGTAACGAAATGATGTATTGGAAAAGCTGTTACTTTGAAAATTAATGAATATCGTCACGATCAGAATTTATAAAATAAAAGTTGGAAGTTTAAATATGTGTCAGTTCTTACGCAGCAGAATACACACCCTGGACCTCAAATTGATTTAACAAACAGCGGATGGCGAGATTCATCACTGGACCACGAGCGTGCAACAACAACCAATAAAGGTAAGAAAGTTATGTTACTCTAAATTCAAATTGTGATGATACCTTCCTTTCTCCATGTCTTCAACCCTGTATGTACTCTGTTGTTAGAGTGAAAAGCGTGACGGGGGCTTGTGGCCGGCTAGACACACCAGGGAGACCACACAGGTTTAAAATTAATAATTTGTAGCTTAATATAATACTACTGATAATAATTACTATTTGTCCCCCGGAGAAAGAGGTGCATTACAACCTGCACCATTAATTTGTAAATACCGCGTATTACAAACACGATTTGTATGAAGACAGAATACGAACATTCTGAGGGAAATTTAGATGTATTGCATTATCCACATTGCTGGATATCAAATACACTACTGGCCATTAAAATTGCTACACCACGAACATAACGTGCTGCAGACGCGAAATTTAACCGGCAGAAAGAAGATGCGGTGACATGCAAACGATTAGCTTTTCAGAGCATTCACACAAGGTGGGCTCCGGTGGCGACATCTACAACGTGCTGACATGAGGAAAGTTTCCAACCGATTTCTCATACACAAACAACAGTTGACCGGCGTTGCCTAGTGAAACTTTGTTGTGATGCCTCGTGTAAGGACGAGAAATCCGTGCCATCACGTTTCCGACTTTGATAAAAGTCGGAGTGTAGCCTATCGCGATTACGGTTTATCGTATCGCGACATTGCTGCTAGCGTTGGTCGAGATCCAATGACTGTTACCAGAATACGGAACCGGTGGGTTCAGGAGGGTAATACGGAACGCCGTGCTGGATCCCAACGGCCTCGTATCAGTAGCAGTCGAGATGACAGGCATCTTATCCACTTGGCTGTAACGGATCGTGCAGCCACGTCTCGAACCATGAGTCACAGATGGGGACGTTTGCAAGACAACAACCATCTGCACGAACATTTCGACGACGTTTGCAGCAGCATGGACTATCAGCTCGGCGACCATGGTTGCGGTTAACCATGACGCTGCATCACAGACAGGAGCACCTCCGATGGTGTACTCAACGACGAATCTGGGTGCACGAATAGCAAAACGTCATTTTTTCGGATGAATCCAGGTTCTGTTTATAGCATCATGGTCGCATCCATGTTTGACGACATCGCAGTGCACATTGGAAGCGTGTATTCGTCATCGCCATACTGGCGTATCACCCGGCGTTCGCATTGACGGCGCTTTGAACAGTGGATGTTACATTTCAAATGTGTTACGACCCGTGGCTCTACCCTTCATTCGATCACTGCGAAACCCTACATTTCAGCAGGATAATGCACGACTGCAAGTTGAAGGTCGTGTACGGACCTTTCTGGATAGAGAAAATGTTCGACTGCTGCCCTGGCCAGCACATTCTCCAGATCTCTCACCAATTGAAAACGCCTGTCTGGTCAATGGTGGCCGAGCAACTGGCTCGTCACAATACGCCAGTCACTGCTCTTGATAAACTGTGGTATCGTGTTGAAGCTGCATGGGCAGCTGTACCTGTACACGCCATCCAAGCTGTGTTTGACTCAATGCCCAGGCTTATCAAGGCCGTTATTCGGCAAGAGGTGGTTGTTCTGGGTACTGATTACTCGGGATCAGTGCACCCAAATTGCGAGAAAATGTAATCACATGTCAGTTGTAGTATAATATATTTGTTCAATGAATACCCGTTTATCATCTGCATTTCTTCTTGGTGTGGCAATTTTAATGGCCAGCAGTGTATATCCGAGGTCGTTTCACGCGTATGCGGCGACCGTGTTCTCGGTACCGTTACACGGTTATCGGGAGGCCAATCACATGTGGCAGAACATGAGTGTGTGGAACGTAAGTGTAAAACGTGCTTACCCGAAGTTTGTGTATCCTGTACCATGCAACGGTTGGCCATGTATGGATGAAACACAGTTTCAAACCATTGTAACACATTCTACTTTCATGGCCGCAAATAGGATGCAGACGTAAAGGATTAAGAAACGAACACATCTGTATTGTAAATGTTGCGTTACATCTACACAGGCGTGTGTTGTTCAGCACCTACGAATAGGACATAGGCATTTATTTACATCATCCTGGACGTTTTTTCAATAATTTTGAACTAGACTCTCGGTATTTGATGTGAAATTACTGGTCATTAGGCGCACTGCACTAGTCAGATGAACTTCAGTACAACTACCCCTAAATTTCGATTTTGTCAGAGTAATTATGGAGAAATCACTTTCGCACAAGTATGTTGTTCCAAAAAGCTATACACACGAGCAGATATTTTAAATAACAATGTAAACTGTTCATGTGGGAAATATTTGTAGAAGCTTTCCAAGGTTTCTACAGGGTGAAACTTCTCTTTCAGCACACGATTGCATTGAAAGTCAGTGAGTTCCAACTGAATTTCAGAAGGCTCATTTTTAACGTTAACTCCAAAAGGAGTCAAAAAAAGGTTGATGTCGCATCCAGTCAATTTAAGTCCTCAAATGTACTATAAAAAATGCCTTCCAAAGACAGTAACACCGTTATAAACCGATCAAAATATTCTTTAAGCGTCTCCTGTACCAAGCTGTTTTCACTAATAACTAGTGCAACGCTCGGAAAGTGTACACACGACATCTCTGACAGTGATTTGCCCGCTGTTGTGTCTAGACAAGACAGCCTAGACACAATGAGAGGAAGCCGAAAGGCACGCGCTAAGTTAAAGCAGGATGGCGTGAGGTCTGCAACAGGATACGTAATGAATGCTATAAAGAAAAGTACGTAGCTTCTGGAATATTTAACTTTAATCCATCCTTTTGGTACATCTGGAGATTGTGGCGATACAAGTGAGACTCTTTAGATACATGCAATGTTACTAATGGCGCCTTGCTAGGTCGTAGCCATTGACTTAGCTGAAGGCTATTCTAACTATTGGCTCGGCAAAGGAGCGAGGCTTCGTCAGTGTAGTCGCTAGCAAGGTCGTCCGTACAACTGGGGCGAGTGCTAGTCCGTATCTCGAGACCTGCCTTGTGGTGGCGCTCGGTCTGCGATCCCTGACAGTGGCGACACGCGGGTCTGACATGTACTAATGGACCGCGGACGATTTAAAGCTACCACCTAGCAAGTGTGGTGTCTGGCGGTGACACCACACCCGCAAAAGCAGGTTTCTCTTGATTGTCAAAATAGTGTAAAACACTTCGCTAATTACCTTATTTCTACCTTGCAAAGCTACATTCAGGCTATTCAGACGCTTGGTTACGTCAGTTAAAAACGCAAGGTGTACAATCCACGGCGGGTCGTCCAATTCTTTCACCGGTTCTCCTTTCGCATCGATGAATAACGCTAAATATTCACGGAAATTAAAAGATCGTTCTAAAGCAACACCTCGGCTCAACCAGGGTGCTTCACAAAAACATGCAACATCGCCGTATTCACACTCGAGATCAGGCAGGAAAGATTCGAATTGTCTGTGTCCCAAACCGTGCGATGTGAGAATATTAGCTGTCTTGAAAACCTCGTCCATGACGCCAACTAGTTTGGCACATTTTGCTAGCAAATTAACACGGTGAAGAACGCAATGTATTGCTGGTAGTAGTTCCTGCCGGACACCGACGGCTTTCGACTTTTTTCGTATCAAAGCAACGACACCAGACTTACGACCAATCTGTTGCAATCGATGAAAGTTTTTCCCAACATAGCTCGTATTTCTCTATTATATGTTCTACGGACGGAAATTTATCGTCGGCCGTTGTTGTGTAATGCATTGTGTGACGTCCCTTCCCTCCTTGTGCACTCGTCGGGAGGGGGAGGAGACTCGTAATGATGTTCGTCCCCGTCAGTATGACGTGGAACAGCACCTGTAACTCTCGTAAAACACAGCTCCTCGCGTAGTTAAGAAATATTCTATTGTTCGTCCGTAACAGTCTTATCAGTTTGTGTTAACTGATCAATTGTTTATCTTTTATCTTATGCCCGGTTAGTTTCGTTGGGCAGTGAAATTTTGGTTCTTAATCCTATCATTACGGTCGTTTCTCACATCATCCTTAGCGAGGATTAGTAACTGCTGTTCGTAATTCTGTTGCTATGCCGTTGCTACCTCAAACTATTAACAAAGGTCCGACGTAACTCAAGAGATCACTTATGTCGAAGTAACGTCCTGGTAACACGCCGTAATGGTGATTTTTATATTATTCACCTTTCACTGTCTGTTATTCCTGTCTTCACACAGTCACTTAAAATGTTTAAAAGACTCAATCACTAGTATGAACATAGGTAATATTATTCCTTGAAGCATGTAGGCGAAACATCTGGTTTATATCTTGACTAATAGTTTATTAATACTTTTGTAATGAATTGTTTGTCGGAATCACACACATGCACCGATATGTCATTCGAGATTAACTTCTCATCAGTCCAGTAATCATGACGTTGGCAACAACTTTTGACTGAACGGCGTATTGGTTTTTCTTCATGACTTTGTATTATTGTGTCCTACTCAAGACTACGAATAGTTTTCTTGTCACTGATACATTACTATCAAGATCGCAACTGTTCTTCAATCCGAAGGGTAAGTCCAGTAAATCAGTATCATTTAATTAAAATCCCCGTAGCGTTGATCAAGGTAAAGATTAGTTTATTTAGTCGAATGACAGTATAGCTTTAGTCTCTCTCTCACGAACTATCGACTTTCACAACTGAGACAATCTAAAAGCGTTTGCTTCCAGAAGACTATCGCAATAGTAGTCTACAGCGACTCAAGAGCAACTAACTAAACATTTCCATATCCGAGCTGCATTGTAGGCGCATTGAATTTCCTTTTCGATGCGGATACAACTTTCTTCCATGGTAAAAGTTATCTTTGACCAAATTACCTCCTTGGATTTAAATTTCGTTCATATGAATTTAAATTTATTCTTTAGATGTTTAAAAGATAATGCATGACAACCCTTTCCTTTTATCTCCTCTTATGTATGTTACTGTCAGTATTTAAGTGTTATAGTTGTGAAACAAAACATTATCAGTGTAATTAATTTTTTTATCATCAATAGTTGTTGTCACTGTCAAGATGACTCACTTCCCTACTTTTCTGTCCTTGGGGCGTTACAACTGGAACTAAATACAGGAGTTCCTTAATCGCATTAAACTGAGCGTCATCTCGCAAGTCGAAAAACATCACATACATCTGTGGTTTCGTCCAATGCTAATGGAAAGAAAACCAAATCTTTGATCCTGTTTCTCAATTGAGCTTCGACATCGTGTGCCATTTGTTCAGTGCGCCTGCAAACCACTCTCCGTGAAAGAGGAACGGTTTCAAAAACAGGAAGACTTATTGGGCACAAAATTGTTGCGGCAGCAACAAAACATTCTCCTGCTGTTATAGCTATTTTAAGAGCTACGTGATAGCTTACTGTCATCGCTGCATCGTTGTGGATGATTAGGTTATCGTCCTGCCCAGGAGAAGGTAAAAGTGACGGAAAATTAGCTTAACATATTATTAATAACAGTAATAGTATGAATCAGTATCATAATTTTCTACCTTTATACGGACGTCTTTCTCCTTTTTCTGCTTCAGTTCCACAGATTTGGCTTTTCTTTCTCCATTATTTAAACCGACAGTATCCTTCTCGTGAAGCAGTTGATAATGTCGCTTCACATTGTACTACTTCTGTGAAGACAATATTGCATTGCGAATCAAACACTGAGGTTCGCTTTGCGTTCGACTGTGGATTAACAAGTATGGATTCAAAGGACTTTCGTTTGAACGATTTTAACTACTCCTCAGCCATCTTCCACCCACTAGTTCTATTTTATCACAAACACCGCACGCGATGCCTACGCAGACAATAGAAACGACGGGATGTAAATGGACCGTGTGACTGCGCGCGATGCAGTAACGTGCGTGACTAGGCGAGTAGGTGGTGGGGGTACTGCTGACTGACAGAGGGGGGGGGGGGGGGGGGGGCAGAGCCGCGGGCACGCCTCGCGGGCGTCTGCGGGCGCCCGAGCTCGCCAAACGATATTTGCCCAGCCCTGGTATATGAATCGTACTTAGATTCACAACACGTGCCGTAACTGTGACTTAAGGCTCGTCTGACGCAACGGTAATGACATCAGTAGCCACCAAATATATGAATCAGTCCCAATTAAGGGTGGGTACGGGCGCGGAAAGGTTTTGGAGTGTGTTCAGTTAGTTAGGCCGTTGACTTTGACTTTCCGACCTTATTGAATAATATGATCGCAACACTAAGACAAATGCAAGGTACACTACTGGCCATTAAAATTGCTACACCACGAAGGTGACTTGACAGGAAGAAGATGCTGTGAAATGCAAATTATCAGCTTTTCAGAGCATTCACACAAGGTTGGCGCCGGTGGCGACATCCACAACGTGCTGACACGAGGTAAGTTTCCAACCGATTTCTCATACACAAACAGCAGTTGAACGGCGTTGCCTGGTGAAACGTTGTTGTGATGCCTCGCGTAAGGAGCAGAAATGCGTACCATCGTGTTTCCAACTTTGATAAAGGTCATATTGTAGCCCATTGCAATTGCCGTTTATCCTATCGCGACACTGCTGCTCGCGTTGGTCGAGTTCCAATGGCTGTTAGCAGAATATGGAATCGGTGCGTTCAGGAGGGTAATACGGAACGACGTGCTGGATCCCAACGGACTCGTATCACTAGCAGCCGAGATGACAGGCATCTTAAATCCATGGCTGTAACGGATCGTGCAGCCACGTCTCGATGCCTGAGTAACTGGTGGGGACGTTTGCAATACAACAATCATCTGCACGAACAGTTCGACGACGTTTGCTGCAGCATTGACTATCAGCTCGGCAACCATGGTTGCGGTTAACCATGACGCTGCATCACAGACGGGAGCGCCTCCGATGGTGTACTCAACGACGATGTTTCGCCTACATGCTTCAAGGAATAATATTACCTATGTTCATACTAGTGACTGAGTCTTTTAAACATTTTAAGTGACTGTGTGAAGACAGGAATAACAGACAGTGAAAGGTCAATAATATAAAAATCACCATTACGGCGTGTCAGCAGGACGTTACTTCAACATAAGTGATCTCGATACCCTTGACACTGCATCACAGACAGGAGCGCCTGCAATGGTGTATTCGACGACGAACCTGGGTGCACGAACGGCAAAACGTCGTTTTTTGGATGAATCCAGGTTCTGTTTACGGCATCATGATGGTCGCATCCGTGTTTGGCGTCATCGCGGTGAAAGCACATTGGAAGCGTGTGTTCGTCATAGCCACACAGGCGTATCACCTGGCTTGATCGTATGGGGTGCCATTGGTTACACGTCTCGGTTACCTCTTGTTCGCATTGACGGCACTTTGAACAGTGGACGTTACATTTCAGATGTGTTACGACCCGTGGCTCTACCCTTCATTCGATCACTGCGAAACCCTACATTTCAGCAGGATAATGCACGACTGTAAGTTGAAGGTCCTGTACGGGCCTTTCTGGATACAGAAAATGTTCGACTGCTGCCCTGGCCAGCACATTCTCCAGATCTCTCACGAATTGAAAAGTCTGGTCAATGGTGGCCGAGCAACTGGCTCGTCACAATACGCCAGTCACTACTCTTTATGAACTGTGGTATCGTGTTGAAGCTGCATGGGCAGCTGTACCTGTACACGCCATCCAAGCTCTGATTGACTCAACCCCCAGGCGTATCAAGGCCGTTATTACGGCCAGAGGTGGTTGTTCTGGGTACCGATTTCTCAGGATGTATGCACCCAAATTGCGTGAAAATGTAATCACATGTCAGTTCTAGTACAATATATTTCTCCAATGAATACTCGTTTATCATCTGCATTTCTTCTTGGTGTAGCAATTTTAATGGCCAGTAGTGTAAAAGAATTAGTCTCATTTAAGGGCGGGTCGTTGCGTTGCAAGGTTTTGGAGAGCGTTGAGTTAGTTAGGCAGTTGACCCTGATTTTTCCAACCTTATTAAATAATATGATCGCAACACTAAGTCAAATGCATGTTGTTTTGGATTTTTTAGAGGAGAGCAATAGATAAACATTTTTTTATTTATAAATCCACGACCAATTCAGTCTGAAAATGAGTCTGTGGACCTGCAACCTTGGACTGTCAATGACCACAAGATAAGGGTATATCTTCCGGAGTCACTGAGTTAAGAATCTGCTGATGGAGGCTTACATTTTGTAAACAAAACACAATGTAGGTGGATCTCATGTACACAACATCTACACTCCCGGAAATTGAAATAAGAACACCGTGAATTCATTGTCCCAGGAAGGGGGAAATTTATTGACACATTCCTGGGGTCAGATACATCACATGATCACACTGACAGAACCACAGGCACATAGACACAGGCAACAGAGCATGCACAATGTCGGCACTAGTACAGTGTATATCCACCTTTCGCTGCAATGCAGGCTGCTATTCTTCCATGGAGACGATCGTAGAGATGCTGGATGTAGTCCTGTGGAACGGCTTGCCATGCCATTTCCACCTGGCGCCTCAGTTGGACCAGCGTTCGTGCTGGACGTGCAGACCGCGTGAGACGACGCTTCATCCAGTCCCAAACATGCTCAATGGGGGACAGATCCGGAGATCTTGCTGGCCAGGGTAGTTGACTTACACCTTCTAGAGCACGTTGGGTGGCACGGGATACATGCGGACGTGCATTATCCTGTTGGAATTGCAAGTTCCCTTGCCGGTCTAGGAATGGTAGAACGATGGGTTCGATGACGGTTTGGATGTACCGTGCACTATTCAGTGTCCCCTCGACGATCACCAGTGGTGTACGGCCAGTGTAGGAGATCGCTCCCCACACCATTATGCCGGGTGTTGGCCCTGTCTGGCTCGGTCGTATGCAGTCCTGATTGTGGCGCTCACCTGCACGGCGCCAAACACGCATACGACCATCATTGGCACCAAGGCAGAAGCGACTCTCATCGCTGAAGACGACATGTCTCCATTCGTCCCTCCATTCACGCCTGTCGCGGCACCACTGGAGGCGGGCTGCACGATGTTGGGGCGTGAGCGGAAGACGGCCTAACGGTGTGCGGGACCGTAGCCCAGCTTCATGGAGACGGTTGCGAATGGTCCTCGCCGATACCCCAGGAGCAACAGTGTCCCTAATTTGCTGGGAAGTGGCGGTGCGGTCCCCTACGGCACTGCGTAGGATCCTACGGTCTTGGCGTGCATCCGTGCGTCGCTGCGGTCCGGTCCCAGGTCGACGGGCACGTGCACCTTCCGCCGACCACTGGCGACAACATCGATGTACTGTGGAGACCTCACGCCCCACGTGTTGAGCAATTCGGCGGTACGTCCACCCGGCCTCCCGCATGCCCACTATACGCCCTCGCTCAAAGTCCGTCAACTGCACATACGGTTCACGTCCACGCTGTCGCGGCATGCTACCAGTGTTAAAGACTGCGATGGAGCTCCGTATGCCACGGCAAACTGGCTGACACTGACGGCGGCGGTGCACAAATGCTGCGCAGCTAGCGCCATTCGACGGCCAACACCGCGGTTCCTGGTGTGTCCGCTGTGCCGTGCGTGTGATCATTGCTTGTACAGCTCTCTCGCAGTGTCCGGAGCAAGTATGGAGGGTCTGACACACCGGTGTCAATGTGTTCTTTTTTCCATTTCCAGGAGTGTACTTCGAGGTAATGGAAGGATAATATCACTCTGTACAACTCACAGTGTTCGCTCGATATCCAGGTGCAACTTTATGACATTTTGTGAGACTTTTCTTCCCGTTGCTACTAGGCAGTTTCCTAACAGGAAAGCGACTCTATTCAATGCTCGGTGCTCCAACTCGTGTTATCGAGTTACCTCTCAGACATCAACCGAGTGTTAAGGATGTGAACGGCGAGAGGAAAAGAAGCACAATGGATATCTGTAGCGATGCTGCAGCGAGCACAAAACGAAGAAGAACGTCGCGGCCGCCGTGTCGGCTGGTAACTTGCGCCACGAACCGGTTCAGTGTCGGCGTCGCCCGGTGGCCACTCAGCGGCAGCAGCCCGCCTCTGCGTAGCTCCCGCCGGTTCTGGCTGCGCCTGCCCGACTCTTTAAGTGCAGAGATTACTACCGGTTTTGCGAGTGTAAATGGCGCCAAAACGTCAGCGGAGTGTTCTATCGCTTCCTGAAGAAACTCACTTCCTCTGACTTCGTTCACTCTCTGTTAGAAAGAGGCTCGTTTTGAAACTTCCTGGCAGATTAAAACTGTGTGCCCGACCGAGACTCGAACTCGGGACCTTTGTCTTTCTCGGGCATGTGCTCTACCATCTGAGCTACCGAAGCACGACTCACGCCCGGTACTCACAGCCTCACTTCTGCCAGTACCTCGTCTCCTACCTTCCAAACTTTACAGAAGCTCTCCTGCGAACCTTGCAGAACTAGCACTCCTGAAAGAAAGGATATTGCGGAGACATGGCTTAGCCACAGCCTGGGGGTGTTTCCAGAATGAGATTTTCACTCTGCAGCGGAGTGTGCGCTGATATGAAACTTCCTGGCAGATTAAAACTGTGTGCCCGACCGAGACTCGAACTCGGGACCTTTGTCTTTCGCGGGCAAGTGCTCTAGCAACTGAGCTACCGACCCACGACTCACGCCCCGTACTCACAGCGGTCGGGCACACAGTTTCAATCTGCCAGGAAGCTTCATATCAGCGCACACTCCGCTGCAGAGTGAAAATCTCATTCTGGAGACTCGTTTTCTTTGCACGCTCAGTGTATGTATACACCGAAGCATCCCATCCTGACACTGTGAAAATTTAGAAATCACGTATTGCCCACGATATATTAAGATAACAAAGCAATGTACGTGAATGTGAATCATACCAACGAAAACTTCTTTATCTTCTGCAACTCCTTTTACATGAATATTGAGAAGTTATGAACCTCTAAATTTGTGCATCGTATCTCTGTCGGTTTCTCTACAATGGGCTATTTCACAAAAAATGGCGGGAGAATAAACATTTCGTATAACACATAGACGATGCTTGCTTTTCAAAATTGTCACTGATCAAATTATTTAATCGTCATTTGTTTGCAATTTTCCTGTGTTTAATAGATATCAGTATATTTTGATTGGCTAAATTTATATGACCATGCATTAGTCCTATACTGGGTTTCGTATGTGGTGTTACTACGAAATGATCACGGTGTCGAACTATAGCTTTACTTCGCACGGCGCCGTTACTGTGTACCAAAATTTAGACTTACGTGGCATGTAAGTGGCAAAATAATCATGTGACTTATTGCAGTGATTACTGTTTTTACCATAACGGTTAGCCACAACGATTTCAATACTCTGATCTACTGTTACTGCGCTAGTAAAAATGCGGTCTCAGTGTCACCAACAATTTTAGAGTTGGAATTCAGTAGGTTTTGAGTTTTCAGGAAATTACATTCAAAATCTGCCCGTAAGATTTCTGAAAAACTGCGCAATGTATCAAACCGACAAATGCTTGTCTATCTACCTAAACTGGAGAACTTAATGCAAATTGCTAGTACAGCTTAGAAGAAGAAATTTTTTATACCCAAAAAATCTTGCATAAACCTGTAACGAGGCCAAAATATTCTTCATTCTCCTTTAAATGAAAAAAAAAATGGAGTAACATCGTTATTGCTAAAAATAAACAACACAAATCAGACGTGAAACTATGTTTTTTTTCCCTTGGGTTTGGTGTAAGAAAAAAATAGTGGTAATTCGAACAATGATTGATGAGTTTTATTGCAGTTTTCGCCTCCTGGATATTAAAGTATATAGTCTCTCCGGATACCCAACTTGGGATGTCTGTAGTGTTTTTTGCCTTGGCTTTGGTGTAAGAAAAAATAGTGGTAATTCGAACAATGATAGATGAGGTTTATTGGAGTTGTCGCCTCCTGGATATTAAAGTATATAGTCCCCTTATCAAATTTGCAACTGTATTACTCCTCCATCTTTCGTCACACTGAATACTGTCAGCACGAAAATATTCTGTATATGTGGGCTGCAAATATAATAAAAGGTTGTGTACAGGGCAGTCATTGTAACTGTATTCACGTCTCTGCAAGGAAAAGAATGTCACGGATCGGATAACGTAGTTTGCGTGTTAATTAGTGCTTCCTTTTCAATGAAAATACGAAACAGGCCTATGGTCTATCCACTATTTAATAAGCTGCATTAAGAAGACAGTTTTTGGCTAATATTTCGGGGAGAGGGGGGAGGAGAGGGAGTGGCACATCAAGACACAACGAGGTTTTTGTGACCTAAACCTACACCGTGCAGTCACAGACTTTCGCTGTCAACTTGAATAAATTAGAAATACCAAGAACGTCAGAGGCGGATCGGCCGACGCTATGTGTAGGCACTGTATCGGGATCTGGCTTTGGTCATCGAGCAGTCAGAGGCACTAATCGTTTAACGTATGTTTTGGTCTAGAGTTTGCGTCGTTCTCAAAACCATTTAAGGCGAATTCCAGAGTGTCTCCGTAAATAGGTAAAAGACTCATCCTGTCTTATACTGTATGGAGCTAATAAAACACCTCTAAGAACGGGAAACGTAGATCGTTGTCTTCCTAACAGGAGGCGTGAGTGAAACAGGAAACTGACCACATATGCAATGTCTGTTATTTCGGATGTGTCCAAAAGAATAGACACCATTTTGATCCTGTAGCTACTATGAATGAAGGCATAAGGGAGTCAAAAACGGAAGCTCCCAGTAGGCATTGATTTATATCAACTGGGTGCGTTGCAAATTTGCGTAGGACCGGAATTCGAACTCGAGCCTCCCGCTGAAAAGGTGGATGCGCTGACCACTACGCCATCCGGACACAGTGGTCATTGCACCTGCAGGGACTAGCCTAGCACATGCTACTGATGTAGTGCCCCTGCTCGTTAGCTCTTTACTCGTGGCATTTCGCCGCTTCCTGAACGAGTTTGAGCTTGGTGTGCCCCTGCACTGAAGGGATCGCTGGTCCTAATAGGCTGGGTTCTGTTCTTTCGGACACTACATATATAATTAAGGCGATGATGGCCAATTATCCTTTCAGTGCAGATGCACACAGAGACCAAACTTACAAGAGAATCGACGAGATACCTCGAGTAATGAGGGTGCTGAACAGGGACACTGTAACAACGTAATTGATTAACACTGCTGGAGATGGAGCGCTATTTCGTGTGTGCGGAGAGATCCGTGAAGGGTCAACAAATTAAACGAGGAAGCATGACACATTATGCATCATAAAAGTTTCAGGATGAGTGAGTTCCGTAAGACAGACTGATTGGCCACATAGAAATAATAGTTAACATAGTGGTAGTTAAAAACTTTTGCCAGGCTAGTACCCGCCGCCAGATTTTCTGCATATCCCGGGCAGCCGCATTATTTGAGCACGCTTTCTGATCTGACTCAACGTTTCATTGTCGTTGATTTTACATGCCACATGTGATATATATACTCTGACTGCTAAAACATTGCGTCCACTGCCCACCGTCAGTTTGAGTGCCGCTTGCAGGCAATGCGGGCACGTGACGCGGTAAAGGAAGTGTGTGTGAGGAATAGGAACGAATGGGGAGTCATTCTAGCTACAATACGGGTCGCAAAACGAGACATACAATGACATACGCGACTTTAATGAAGGGCAGGTTGGTACGGCCGAGCGCCCTCAAACTGACACTTTCCAAACGACGTGCTACTGATGTGAGTACGCGGTTTGTAAATAGCCTCATTTAGGCCAAGATAAAGCCTCAGCTGCCTACTTATCGTGTTACTTTCAGCCAGATGTGTGTTGTACCATTATAGAACAATTTAGACTTGGAAACATCAGTGTGGAACTTAATTTGCTTTACGCTTCAAGTGCGAGCTACACGTTCATTGTAGTCAAACAGTGACTGACCGTTTTAAAACAGCAATTCGTACTGCCTGTTTGCATGTGTCAACAATCACAGCTTGCCTGCTTAGCGTAGTATTTTGGTCAACATGTGTTTTGTGCAATAGTAGGCCTGCCCAAGTTCGCTCCTGCAGATAGCTTCATTAAGGCCTAATATGAAACGCCATCTACGTGATTAGCATCTTAATTTTAGACACATGTGTTTCGTTCTGTTATAGAACAGTTTAGATAAGGAAATAACTTTGGGGCACTTAATTTTAGAAAAATGGTTCAAATGGCTCTGAGCACTATGGGACTTAACATCTGTGGTCATCAGTCCCCTAGAACTTAGAACTAATTAAACCTAACTAACCTAAGGACAGCACACAACACCCAGCCATCACGAGGCAGAGAAAATCCCTGACCCCGCCGGGAATCGAACCCAGGAACCCGGGCGTGGGAAGCCAGAACGCTACCGCACGACCACGAGATGCGGGCACTTAATTTTAGAGATCAGGTTCACTTTTCAGGTGTTAATTTTGACGGATATTTTGGACATGAAAGTAAGAGTGTAACACTTGACATTTATACTTCATGTGTATGTTTGTGTGTGTGTGTGTGTGTGTGTGTGTGTGTGTGTGTTTGTGTGTGTGTGTGTGTTTGTGTTTGTGCAGTTACGTATCTTTGATAAATGGTTCAAATGGCTGTGAGCACCATGGGACTTAATTTCTGAGCTCATTAGTCCCCTAGAACTTAGAACTACTTAACTAACCGAAGGACTTCACACACATCCATGCCCGAGGCTGGATTCGAACTTGCGACCGTAGGGGTCGCGCGGTTCCAGACTGTACGGCCTAGAACCGATCGGCCACTCCGGCCGGCTATCTTTGATAAATAATACAAAGAAATTGGGTGTGGAAATATGTGTCTGAGGGGAGAGGTGGGGTGGGGGGAGGGGGAGAGGGAGACGGCTCCCTTGTGGCTTGCTCCAAGTCTGGTAGAATATTCCGTTTATACTTGTTGATGAGTACTGATCAACTTGTAAGACAGGTCACTACAGCCAAATTACACCAGTATTGTCAATATGCTTGTTTTTGATAAATAATCAACTGCTTTTGAACATGGTACAAAATTTAGATTGTGCAGATAATTTTAAACACGGCCAAGGTGGTGGTTACTTACAGATAAGACAATATTATTTCAATGGGTATTAAAATACTACTGGGACATTCGCTGACTCGCTTTAATGACTGGTATTCCAAATTTCCTGTCCATAACGTCATAAAAAGGGGGACGTGGCTCGTCACATCGTAATGATGCCATCCTAGAAAAGGGCGCGTGGCTTGTGACATCACGGATACGTGTCCTGTGCGAGTAACGTCATATGCTCAAGGTCAATGACCACGCGTGACATCGACAGGGATCATGAACATAAAACTGCCCTAAACGTACTGTAGCGATTCTACTAAAAGGAATTCAGAATAAAAGAAACAGCTGATACGTGGAATGAGCCCACTGAATGGCCCTACAAAAAAGATTCAAATGGCTCGAGCACTATGGGACTTAACTTCTGAGGTCATCAGTCCCCTAGAACTTAGAACTACTTAAACCTAACTAACCTGAGGACATCACACACATTCATGCCCGAGGCAGGATTCGAACCTGCGACCGTAGTGGTCGCGCGGTTCCAGATGTAGCGCCTAGAACCGTTCGGCCACCCCGGCTAGCAATGGCCCTACAATAGGGGCTTCACTGACGTAATAGAAGAATAAATGGGATCCTAGATGAAAGACACAGGGGATCGAGGATTAGAGTCAGAAATGGCAAAAGAGCTTAGGAAACTTTGCTATTAAGTAAAGCAGGAGATAGATAACATTCCTTCGGAACTTCTAAAATCATTGGAGAAAGTGGCAACCAAACTACTCTTGACGTTGGTCTTTATAATGTATGGGGCTGGATACATAACATCGGACTTTCGGAAATATATCATCCACATGTTTACGGAAATAGCAGGTTAAATATGTATGAGAATTACCGCACCATCACCTTAACGTCTAACTCGCCCTAGCTGCTGACTAGAATAACAAACAGGAAAATGGAAAAGAAAATCGGAAATGTGTTATATGACGACCATTTTGGTTTTCGTAAACGTAAACGCACCAAGACGCAATCCTGATGTTCCCGATGGTAATGGAAGCAAGGCAAAAGAAAAATCAAGACACGTTCATGGGATTTGTCGAACTAGAAAAAGCGTTCCACTGCGTCAAACGGTGCATGATGAATGAAATTCTAAGAAAGATAGGGGTAAGCTACAGGGACAGTTGGGTGATATACAAAACCACAAGGAGCAAGAGGGAACCGTAAGAAAGGAAGACGAAGAACCAAGTGCTCTGATTGAAAAGGCTGTAAGACAGAGATGCAGTTCTTAGCCGCTACTGTTCAATCAATACATCGAAAAAAAAATAACGGAAATCGAAAAGTTTCAAAAGTGGGATTAAAATGTAGGTTTAAACGATTTCAAACACAATATTCATTGAAGACTTCGCTAATCCAATTAAAGTGAAGAGGAAGTGCAGGAGCTGTTGAATGGAATGAACAGTCTATTGAGTACAGAATATGGATTCAAACTATAACGAAGAAAGACGGAAATGATGAGGAGTAACGGAGTGAGATTAACAATAAACTTAACACAGAAGTTGGTGACCACATAGTAGATGCAATGGAGGAATTCTGCTTCCTTGGAAGCAAAATAATACATTACAGACGAATAAAGAGGACATAAAAAACAGTATCACAGTCAAAAAATAAATCGACTTTAATTATAAAAGGAATGATATTGCACATTTGGAACACAGCATTGTATAGTTGTGAATCATGGACTGTGATAAGAGAATATAGGGGTTTGAAATGTAGTGCTATAGAAGGATGTTGAAAATTAGATGGACTGATAAGATAAGGAACGACGAAGTCCTCTGCAGAATCGACGAAGAAGAGGAACATTGAAAAGAAGACGATACAGAATAACAGGACACACGTTCAGTCACCTTGAAATAACTTCCGTGATACTAGAGGAAGTTGTTGAGGGTAAAAAATTTAGTGGAAGACAGACTTTGGGAAACATAGAACAACTAACTGATGACGTGTAATGCAGGTGCAGTGCGATGCAGAGTTTGGCACAAGAGAGGATTTCTTGGTGAGGCGTATCAGAGCTTATCACCTTTCGATGTGATATAATGATCACCTGTGATCACGTTTTGTTTAATTTGCGGGTACGATTTGGCCAGGGCACGATTTGGCCTCCGTCGTGATACTGATCAGAAGTCCTCATTAAAGCTGAGTTGGTGGAATCAGTATTTTGCGCATGCCACGTAAATACAGCTAGATGTTAGCAGAAAATAAATGATAGTTACAAGAATGAAACACAAATATTGTCATTGTTATACCGGGAGAAAATCAATTAAGCAATGCCTGGACTCTGCGGAACTTTTGACCTCTTTTTCTAAGGTTGTTGCAACTTATAGGCACTGATCAATAAAATAAGATATCGAAATGAAATGTTTCAGACCTAGATCCAAAGATCGACTACTCACACTGTACTATATACTTAACATAATTCAGTAATTACTTTTGGAACTGAATCTGCTACTATACAAATAATGTGAACAGCTATAGCCAGCCGTTAGCTGAATCACCTATATCGGATTTTTGTTACTGTTCCGAGTCGATTGCTCATCTGAGTAAGTTGAATTCAGAAGTCGTAATACTTGCATAGTATGTATACCTCACCCACTACACAGAGTATAGTTCTGATCCTAAGCAGTATTCACTACAATTCTTTTAAAAATTAATTCTGAGGGCAAGAAGAACCACATGCCGTAGATGAGGTGGATTTAAGAATAAAAGTTTATTTACTTCATTATCAACGTTGTTTGTCCAACAGTGCCTCACCTCTGAAGAATAACTGCAGATGAGTCATCAAATAATGCTAACCTTAAGATCTTTATTGGACTAGAATATTTTAAAGCCACAAATTTCCTTGTTGGAATGGCCTGAGTCGAAGAGCTCATATCTGCTAGATCGGATTGATATTACAACCACTCTTACAATAGAACTTTTGTTTACTGGTGGACAAAGCACCATTGTGAGAAGGTGTCTGCTTGGATTTTTCTTTTGAAGTGCAGGTCTGTCGCTAAGCATTTTTATTAACAGGATTATATTCTAGTTCATCCTTAATAAAGAAACAAACACACAATAAAAACTGTAACATCTATATAAACAATAATACTCCACAGATCACATTGTCACTTCACTGACATAACTGATCAGTGTGTACAGGTGCAACGAAGATGACATTAACATAATTTATGTGTGGGGATGAGTATGTTTTAAGGTGCTACATGTAATAATAAGCTGTCTGAGCTTCATCTGCAGGTGGACTGGTGTATATAATTGAAAAGATCAACTGTCACCCAAAGGAAAAAATTAACCTTAATGTTTCCAAAGCGAAATAATGTTTCACAGTATATTATACTACGAAACTCAACCCAAATTAGTTTAATGTCAATTAAACCACCAAATTAATATAGGTTAAGCAAAAAAGAAACCTACATATTTAACTGCCTAATGGCAATGTATCGCCATCTACCCTTTACAGCATGTTTGCTAATAAACTCATGTTTCCAGAAGCTTTGGCATATTTGTTCATGCTGTCGATCAAGCATTTCACATCGAAGAATTGTCCTTACAGTTCTTCATCAAGAAGGTGACGAAAACACTTGATATAGTAGCATTAGCACTAAGTGTACTTTGGCACGAGTGGGCCTTATGTAAACAAACCTCACACTTGGCCTGTGACATTTATGTAAACAAACTATGCACTTGTGCTCTTATGTTTATGTAAATGTAACTTATCATCCAATTACATTATTTCGCATAATTTATTACACAAGACAGCCAACTCCCCCTAGCCTCACCTTCTTCCTATTACTCTCGTCCAACTTTGTGATTTGGGACGCCAGGATAGAATCATTTATGTAAATTACAGTAAATTATTGTCTACAAATTGCTCACTATATATATTTCGTTATTATAACTTTTTAAACACTACAACGACATGGCTGCCCAAGACTTTCTTCCTCACTCCAAGAAATATGTACAGACGTTTCTAAAGTCATACTGCAGCACTACAATAAAAGATATTTAACAGATTATTTTGCCATTATCTTAATCAGCGTATGTGTGACGCACTGTGACGTCACTGTGAAAAGATGTTTGCTTTACAGGAGTCTGACACAATAATGGACTTGTTGAAGATGGCTGTAAATTAAAGAAATTAATGTTGTAACGTTTTTACAGTATGTATGTACATTAATTAACATACACACGATATTGCAAAATTACACTAATATTACATGTTTAACCAATTTATTATAAATGTGATCGGGATAGGATAGGAACAATAAGGTATTTGTTTAAGACATTAAGTACTAGGAAGAGACTCGCATTTCATCACCTCTGGGGTAGCACAGAGTTGTCTCCTGATAGCAGCTGTAGGGTTCATAACTGTAAGAGTATTCTCACATTCATAGGAGGTGATTGAAAGATCCCCACTTTGTCTTTGACCAACCTGTCCTGCAACATTGTCGCCGATTTCATTTGCAGCTGACCAGATGTAAGAGTGTACTATATGCACTACATTCAACATCTCGTGAAGGAACAGAGCGAACTGAGTCCATAATTGCTGTTCCACAAAAACTGTTCCGTACCAGTCTTCCACATGGCGCCCATCCAAGTGCACAAGAACTCTTCAGATGCATGAATGTTGAGGAGGTCCACGCCCCTCACCGGCTTATAGTAGATATGAGAACGTTGTGTCGTTATAAAAGACAGTTAAGAAGAAACGTATGGTTTATGCATGATGGACCTCAAGAGGGATGGAGTTTGAAATATTTTACCTAAATTAACTGGGCTATCAATTCTAAAGTATTGTTCTAGTGTCTGTAGCAGTACCAGGAAGGTATTCGAAAGAGAGAAATGATCGTAGAACATAAACAGATTCACTTCTAAGGCTACACGGTTCTGGACTTAAACAGGCTAGAATGTTAAAGCTATGTGGTTTCCGAAATAGTAGTCTTGGGGAGTGCAGCCTGATACAGGCATACACAAACACAGAGAGAAAAATGGTGCATCTGCGCTGCGTGTTTACAACTGTAATACACTTACAAGCAATTTTAGAAAATGTGGCGAGAAGTTATGACACGATCGCATGGATAGATGTGACATGATGATGATGAGGTCCCATACTCCATGACACAGCGTACGGGACGATGCGGGAGACCCGCACCGCCGTACTAGGCTAGGTCCTAGCGGAGGTGGTTTGCCGTTGCCTTCCTCCGACCGTAATGGGGATGAATGATGATGATGATGATGATGATGATGATGGTGACACAACAACACCCAGTCATCTCGAGGCACGTGAAAATCCCTGACCCCGCCGGGAATCGAACCCGGGACCCCGTGCTTGGGACCACGAACTGCCGACAGAAGTGACATAAAACCGACAAAATTACGAAAATTGACGGAAAGGAGGGAAAATACGAGAAACATGGGAACGATTGTTTGTCAACAAGAGAAATACGATAAATGGCTGTCATGGAAGCACTAGGAAACAGGGGAAGTCATTTTTCGGGTCAGCGATAAGATAGCTGGAACAGATTGTTTAACATGGTTGACCACTGAATGTAGAGTAATGAGTTTATATATGTCGGATCGCAACCTCAGGTGTGACGCAAATTATTGGTAGCCACCATATAAATTTTTGTAAATTGTCCTTAGCTAAAGATCGTTGTATTACCAACTGGGGGACTGGAATACACACGTTCAGTCAGTTAATACACAATACGTAATCACAGTCTATATTCAGTGTCACGATGTTTGTATAGAAGGTCACTTGACTGGGTGGAAAGCAATCACATAGCTCGATTTATAAATCATGCATAGTTTTTAACATGGATATCGTTAGTGACACTTGTGTGTACCTGTAGAACCAAGACCGCTCTTTCTGCCGGGTGACAGTTACATGGTCGTTGCGATCGCATTTTTAATAGCTGTGCGTTACAGGACGACTACGTCTTTCTTCCTAGGACGCACTGGTACCACTCGCAAGGAAGGGAAGTGGGGCGTGTCCATCGATCGTGGATTTTCGTTCCATATTGTTTGGTGTCACCAGCATTCAGTTATCGACGAAGTATTGTACTTAGCAAGTGATAGGTAGAACATTTGCTGAGATCAACAGGCTTATAAAGTAAGTGTTGGGATGTCAATATTCCGACATATGCAAGGAATTGATATGTCCCGTCGTAAGGGAGGTATGAATTTGACGTGGGAAACTGTGATTTCAGCGCTTCGGTAGCTGTAAGGGGGATGAAAGATTTTATGTGAAAAATTATGTCGAGTCATATGGAAGATATAGATACTGATATTTCGTTCTGAGATTCGTCCCAGAACCACAACCTCAGGAGGAGGTATTTCCGATACTTTATTCATTATAGAGTGTCACCGAATTCGGGCTGCAATCATAACGTTTAGTTATAATTACAGTAATAAATATGGACTCGTTTCCCTGGACGATACCGTCTGGCGTGTGGGGCGTATGGTAGAGGTAGCTGGTGACCAAAAAAATTGACATTTCGGTCTTAAGGTGAGGGCCATCGGCTAACCTCATGAACTGGTTAGGTGGAGTGCAACAGTATCGCCCTCTAGGAGGGTGCCTAGCGAACTAATATACAGTATGTGTTGGACAGTCTTGGTCATCGCATGTGCTGTGTGTTCTCTGACTTTTAGCTGAATATTAAAGAGAAGATTCAGACATCTGTCGGCGCTGGAGGTATTGATAACATCTAAAATGCTACCACTCCAATCAAACCCAGATGCCCTCCACAGCTGGACGGTCCTCTCCAGCGGGCCTAATGTGGCTGCTAACATGGCGCGATCGCTGAGATTCGCGTACACACGCTACGTATGGACATCGGGACATGAACGTGTGGGATAAAGAGTCTTTCTGCGATTCTCCACCTGGCGTAATGCGATACCCAGTGCCTTGAAAGAAATTCTCAGTGTAAAAACCAGGAGAGGCTTCTTCGTGCCAGACCACAACGTGCTCCAAATCAAAGTAAAATTTCTGTGCAACATAAAACAGACAAGAGTAATCCAGAGTTTCTGGACTGATCCCGAATACCTAGAAACCAACAAGAAGAAAGTCATTGAAGATTCCGTAGTGTGGATACCACAGACCGGTCTGAACTTGCGGAGAAGGTTAAGCAAAAAGTAAAATTACTTCAGCCTCTGTCATGGAGAAGACTCAAGTGGTGTAACAACAGATGCTTTCAAGTAATCGAATATAGGATTAAAGATGGAATGATTTTAATAGTCATAAAACAAGAAAAAAGTGTCATATATGCATAGAGGGACGGGGAAACTCCTCTGAAATTATTCGACGTAAAAAACGCAAACACGATAATAAGAGGTTGATTGAAATAGAAGAAGACTTTAGCAAGAACAACACAAGAGCTTCCGATAAAATTTAACTGGCTGCTTACCTCCTATGCTTCCAATGACGCGATGGATCTCTGAAAATTAATATAAAGAATAATTGTGAAATTCCACACAATACTCATCAAAGGTGAAGAGCCATCTTAACAACTCAGCAACAAATCCTGGTTCTTTTCCACTTGGACGCTAAGAAATATTGAAAATAATTAAATCATTAAGAAATAATATTATTGCAAAATTATGGAAACTGCGCTACAAAAACATAACACCAAAAATTCACAGAATAATGGATGAAGTCTGGAAAACAGAAGATTCTAAAACAATGGAAGACCGCCTTGATACCCCCACTCCACATGGTCGGAAACAAAATAGATTCGAACAGTTACGGAGGAATATGAAATCTTCCAGTGACTTATAAAGTACTTTCTCAAGCGGATCACAGACTATTGAGTATCAGAAGGAATTCGGGAAAGTGAGAACAAGCGTTGAACAGATCTGGAACCTCAGAACCCTTCTACACGTCAGACGATGGCGGAACACTTAAGTCACCAAAAAGGCTTACGATTCTGTTCACAGACGAACGCTCTTTAAGAGCCTAGAAGAATTAGGTATCAGTAGAAAGACCAGAGAAATCATCCAGGAAACTTTATCATAAACCACCCCAAAAGTGAAATTCATGGGAGAAATTTCAAACTCATTCGAAATTCGAACATGAGTCTGACAAGAAGAAAATTATCAGTTTGGGAAAAGAATATCAAGGGTGTCCAGATTGGAAAAAAGAAAGGAAAAAGAGTCACTGTGAACTTTATGGCCTTTGCTGATGACGTAGCTATATGAACAAACAACTAAGGTGAAGCCAAACTAGCGCTGGATAAACTACTTGAAATCTGCTGTAAAACTGAACAAATTTTCTGTGAAAAAACTCAGTATATGGACTTCATATCAACTGGAAAACTTTCACTGAGAACAAAGTGTGAAAGAACGTCACAGGTCACTCACTTCAAGTACAACCCGCAAGACTGAACACGATCTCCAACACAGATAGAATATTCAAACTGCAAAAGGTGTACTAACGGGCACGATATTACTACGAGAAAGGAGCAATATCTCGCAATATAAAATCATGGCAACGCGACAGGACTCTTTTATCAGAAACCTTGGTTGCGGCAGAAACCACAGATATGAAAAAGATCACAAAAATTCATGACAGAGGGAAACAAAAATGAAAAATTCTTAGAACAATCTAAAGCGTAATTCTCTGAGACGAAACTTGGGTCAGACGACCTACAAAGGGACTCTACGAACACACAGACAACATTACGAGTATATTCAGGAAAAGACGCCTGCAGTTCTCCAGTCATCTGTGTAGAATGTATGAAAACAGACTCCCAAAGAAAATTTTTAACATAGTTAACGCAAACAAATTGCAGACCGACTGGATAAAAGAAACTCAAGAACACCTGCAACACCTGCAAATTTCAGAAGAAGAAATTGAGGTCAGTAAACTGTTCAGAAGTAAAATAAAAAACTAGAAACTTGAAGAAGTCGCTACGAAAGAAACACCAGGGAAGAAATGGACAGACAAAAGGAAGACAAAACACATGTGAAGTAATGAAGGAAGTTGGGAAGAAAAGAGAAGAAGAAAAAGAAGCAAATGAAGGTGTGATTAGCTCTATTTATACCGATTGCTCACTTTTAGGACAGCATGTGAACTTGAGCTAATCACACCTTCACTTAGCGGTGCAGCTAAGATCATGCAGAAAACGACAGGTAGTAAATTATGTAAGGTGTTTACTGGAGGCCTGTTGACCCAGAGAAAAGATAATCACCAACTCGCAGATTTGTGTACTTATTAATGTACCACATACAAAAATATGTGCTGTTATACCCGTTGCCCCCCCCCCCCCCTCTCTCTCTCTCTCTCTCTCTCTCTATATATATATATATATATATATATATAAAACTGTTATGATACGCGAGTTGGGGAGTCAGTCGCCGAAACAAAGGCGATTTCCTTTGCGGCGAGATCTATTTACGAAATTTCAGTCACCAACTTTCTCATCATAATAAAATAAGAGAAATCAGAGCTCGAACGGAAAGAGTTAGGTGTTCCTTTTTCCCACGCGCCATTCAAGAGTGGAATGGTAGAGAAGTAGCCTCTACCAGGCGCTTACGTGTGAACTGAAGTGTACCCATGTAGAGTAAGTACACACATCAGCGTGCTGATGATTATTTTTTCTCTGTGTCAACAAGCCTTCCGTAAACACGTTACATAACTTACTACCGGTCGTTTTCTGTATGAATTGCACCGCTAAGTGGACTACGGCTGCAGTATAGACTAACCATTTTGTATACTCACAGAGACCAGTGAATCCTATATATAGCACGCATGAGGCTAGATTAGCATCATTCTAAACGTGGCCTCTTGCTACTAAGGGCCGAAAAGACGAGCTAAGTGAAGCGTGCTGCTTTTACGTTGGTATTGGTGATGAAACTGTGCTTTCATTGTCGTGGTGGTGTGAAGCATTTGCATAAAAAGAAGGAACCATGGACAGCACACACTCTGTCGTTCTCCAAATGTGAGTTTCTGATTCGTGTAAAGGGCTTTGTGATGAAACAGTGATTATTGCCCTATACCACTGAGTAATCTTCACCACACGGTTTATGGACTGTAAGCAATCGTAAGTCTTCTAATAACACTGCAATGAAAATTTTTATATATAGAAGGGAACGTCCCGTTTCACCCTCTCACTGACTCATCGTCGCCCAGTCCAAACCACTAAGGACAAAAATTTGGTTCAAAAACGGCTGTGAGTACTATGGGGCTTAACATCTGAGGTCATCAGTCCCCTATAACTTAGAACTATTTAAACCTAACTAACGTAAGGACAACACACATGTCCATGCCCGAGGTGGGATTCGAACCTGATACCGTAGCAGTCGCGTGGTTCCAGATTGAAGCGCCTAGAACCGCTCGGCCACAGCGGCCGGCCAAAAACTTGGATATTTTGACATTCCACCCTTAAGAAGATGAAATAGAGGATGAAAAGTTTTTTTAAAAAAAATGTCACTATTACTACAATTTTGAAGTTTGACCTTCGAAAATTGATACTTGCCTTCTCGATCAGAAATAAACAAATAAGTGTTTCAGTATTTTCCCAGTAATTATAGGTGACCCAAAGATGAAACTGCATTGAGCCAAGCTGACGTAGTAGGATATGTAAATAGAATGGAACTCATAACACTGAAGGAGAAGGAAGATGTTGATGTTGAGGCACCTAATGAAAATAATAGCGACGTGGAAGATGAACAAACTGGAGATTACGAGGCGGATCGTTTAACCCTCAGGAACCTGCATAAATAGTAGTTGCAGTGGAGCCGGCATGGTGCAGATTGGTGGTATAAGGAAATCTTCATTTTTATGAACTCATAATGCTATATTTTGTTAATATTCGGTTGCTGGAAAGTATAACAACGTTTGAAGGGCACACTAATGTAGAGAAAGATTATACACTGAATACAATAATAGTACATTATCTTAACGATAGGGTAACAGCCATTTCAATCCAGACATAATTTAACAACGTCTCAAATTAGTAGTCAATACACATCTCATTTCAATTGTATTACATCCTTCATTTTACATTCTTTCTGTCCTCTAAATTGCAAATATCAATGAAGTGAGATGGGTTAAATTCGAACCCACAAATTAAATTATGGAGCGTCACAGAACAAACTCATGGTTTCTGACTGCCTCTTTATGTAGGGACAATATGCCTTGAAATTTCGGTTAAATGTTAGCTGAAAGCGTATCAATAATTCAGCAATCATTCATGCAGTACATGAATCTGTAAGTGATACAGCACTAAACACATGCATCAAAACTGTTTCCCACCCCCGCCCCCTCACTTTCGCTCTCTCTCTCTCTCTCTCTCTCTCTCTCTCTCTCTCTCTTGCTCTCCAATCTCGCCTTCTCTTATGCACGCAGGAACACACGCACAAACACAAAAACACACATACTCTCAGGCAAATGTATACATACACATACACACACTTGCATGGTGAAAAAGAAAGGAAGTACAGGTATAGCGGTCATGACAGGCAGTAGGTGACTGCCTGACAGCTTCGATCATCGTTAGTAATCAGTGGAATAATACATAAATACTGCGCTGTGGTCACAGCGGAGGACTTGTAGTACGTGGAGTACCCCTGTTGTCTGATTAGTATAGGTATACTCAAATGATGGTCCTCCAAATAAAAATTTCATCGCAATAAGGGCACCTATGTTATGTAGAGGATAGTAAATAATTTACCACGACATTTAAAGACAAATATCATATGGGTGGTAGATATACCCAAGGTCTACAGAAAAGTAAGGTTGGGCAGTTAAGCGTTCTGTGCTGCTACTGGCCGACGCCGTGCGCTTGCCTCGGGAACAGTGCTGTAGCATGGGGGTCGCGGATTTCTGTGACGTTTTGTGGTTTTAGTTTCTACTAAAGAAGTGAAATGTAAATTGGTATTCTGCTATTGTTAGGATGTTACTGCTACATTCTGTAACTCGTACAGCTTTTAAACAGGCACTGCTTTTTTAAAAAAAATCAAACATAGTCAACCGGAAATAAAAAAGAAAGCTCTAAGTATATTTTGTTTTTCCAGTTTTCTGTCAAAGTAAATGATCGAAATGGGTATGGAATTTTCGAAGTTGGTTATGAGAAAAGTTTAAACGAGTAAAAAGGATCTATAGAACGCTCATTTACATTTTTTATTCATCACAGGTCTAAAAGAACTTCAAGTAAACAAGTACCCTGTTTGTAAAAAGCATTTGAATTAGCTGATGTAACCCAACATCAATCAAAATTTTCTGCGTGGCAACTAAAACTGCCGTTTATCCAAGACGGCTACGTTGACACTACAGTTAGAGGTTTTCCAAGGATTCCCTGAAGAAAACTGAAGCTTTTTTGCGAAACAGCGTGCAGAATAATCGACTTGCAAATGTCCTCTTTGAACCACCGTAACGAACTTCTGATATGATTAGGCGAACATTTTTTGTCCAGTGTTCCATTAATTCCAAAAGACACAAGTGCGTGTTTATTACTTTCTTCAGCGTGCAGGTGTCGTTACGTTGATGGCAACTGAGTTCGAAGATCTTAGTTGCGTGGTCGCAGTTTCATATACATGTTTTCAGTCTACATCTACATCTACATCTAAATTTACACTCCGCAAGCCACCCAACGGTGTGTGGCGTAGGGCACTTTACGTGCCACTGTCATTGCCTCCCTTTCCTGCTTCAGTTGCGTATGGTTCGCGGGAAGAACGACTGTCGGAAAGCCTTCGTGCGCGCTCGAATCTCTCTAATTTTACATTCGTGATCTCCGCGGGAGGTATAAGTAGGGGGAAGCAAAATATTCGATACCTCATCCAGAAACGCACCCTCTCGAAACCTGGGCAGCAAGCTACACCGCGATGCAGAGCGCCTCTCTTGCAGAGTCTGCCATTTGAGTTTGCTAAACATCTCCGTAACGCTATCACGCTTACCAAATAACCCTGTGACGAAACGCGCCGCTCTTCTTCGGATCTTCTCTATCTCCTCTGTCAACACGACCCGGTACGGATCCCACACTGATGAGCAATACTCATGTATAGGTCGAACGAGTGTTTTGTAAGCCACCTCCATTGTTGATGGACTACATTTTCTAAGGACTCTCCCAATGAATCTCAACCTGGCACCAGCCTTGCCAACAATTAATTTTATATGATCATTCCACTTCAAAACGTCCCGTAAGCATACTCCCAGATATTTTACAGAAGTAACTGCTACCAGTGTTTGTTCTGCTATCATACAATCATACAATAAAGGATCCTTCTTTCTATGTATTCGCAATGCATTACATTCGAGCATCCTTCCTCTGTATTGCCAGAAGCTTTACCTGAATCACTAGAACCAAATTCATCTATAAATATATATATAACGGCACTCTCATTCTGTGGTGAAAGCTTTTATAAAATCTCTCTGCTCCTATGGACGCCACGGTTGTTGAAACGTTCCTTCCTTCCTTCTGTTGCAATTGGTGCGCTAACAGTGGCGTTGCTACTGTAAGGGAAAGAACACAAGGGGAATGCATCGCTCTTGAACACTCGTTTCTGCCGTAAATTAAGCAGTTCCGAGCACAAGTGTCGAACATTATAAGTTTGTCTGAAGTGACGAGAGCATATTCAGACATTTGCTACATTCACAGCACTTCTCCTACAGCATTTCGACAGCTAAATCTTTTGCAGACTTGCATCGCGAGGAAAAGCATAAAGCACTACTTCAGTCCCTTAAGCGTTGCCATTTTGAGAATTATGGCCAACAACAGCACAAATATGGCACGAATTGTGACATAATGCGCACAACGGCAGAAACGATTTTGCTCTGCCTGGCTTTGCCTACGGCCCGGGCTGTAGGGTATCTGGCAGTTAGGGAGTATGATTAAGTTACTGGAACAATATAATTTTCTGGTGTGTGTATGTGTGTGTTTTTCAGCGAAAGAGAGAAAGAGAGAGAGCAAGCGAGCGAGTGTCACATACTCAAACGATATTTCGTATGGGACGTCACGTAGTACGGCAGTACAACAGCTAATCTGTTTACACCTGTCCACCGCTAGATAGCAGTGCATATCATGAGTCGCAACTTGATAGGATTGGGTTGTTTGGGGAGGAGACCAGACAGCGAGGTCATCGGTCTCATCGGATTAGGGAACGGTGGGGAAGGAAGTCGGTCGTGCCGTTTCAAAGAAACCATCCCGGCATTGGCGTGGAGCGATTTAGGGAAATCACGCAAAACTTAAATCAGGATAGCTGGACGCGGGATTGAACCGTCGTCCTTCCGAATGCGAGCCTAGTGTGCTTAGCCACTGCGCCACCTCGCTCGGTGTGTCGGAATAGGAAATAATTATGAATCCCAAAAAAAATGGCTCTGAGCACTATGGGACTCAACTGCTGAGGTCATTAGTCCCCTAGAACTTAGAACTAGTTAAACCTAAGTAACCTAAGGACATCACAAACATCCATGCCCGAGGCAGGATTCGAACCTGCGACCGTAGCGGTCTTGCGGTTCCAGACTGCAGCGCCTTTACCCGCACGGCCACTTCGGCCGGCTGAATTCCAAAGACGTGGACATAATATTTAGGTAGGTTTATTCCATGTAATCTGAATTGAAGCTCTGTATTGGGTACGTATATAGCAAAAGCACATTAACTATTCACGAATTTGTAACCTATTTGTAACACGAGAGAGAGAGAGAGAGAGAGAGAGAGAGAGAGAGCTTTTGTGGAGACATGATGTCAACTTTCCAATGTCTATCTAGTAGATACACTTCGCAAGACAAATGAGCATAACTTCATATACTGTGGATTTGAAGTTGTTTGTGTCACGATATAACACATTCTTCGTGGGGACAGTCTGGAATAAAGTATTAATGCTCTCTCTGGGAAATCGATGTATTGACGAGTGAGACCGAAATGCTTTTCCGAGCGGTTCTAGGCGCTTCAATCTAGAACCGCGCGACCGCTACGGTCGCAGGTTCGAATCCTGCCTCGGGCATGGATGTATGTGATGTCCTTAGGTTTAAGTAGTTCTATGTTCTAGGGGCCTAATGACCTCAGATGTTAAGTCCCATAGTGCTCAGAGCCATTTGAACCATTTTTTGAAATGCTTTCTGTAGAAAGTAATGTTCTGTTTTGCGTGCGAAGAAGACGTGACGTATAGCGAATGTGCAATGTATTTTTTTTTTTTTTGTGGATCACAGATGTGTGAAGACAAAGCAACGTGTATTATAACTGCTATACGAGGTTGTTACGAAGTGGCCCTAAGGATGTGGCTGGGCTTATGAATGCACTTTATGCCTCAAATTCAATCTGGATGAAGTTCTTGGAGTAGCATTAGATCGCACATGAAGATATTAGCTCCAAGGAACCACGGGAAGGATATAATCAACCACCTTGGGAAGGACGCATACACGCACATTCCTGTGCATTAGAGACAGCCGTTAATATTAGGCTATTATTATGTACACAGGAAGGCAAGGTCTTCGAAAAACTTTCTACGTAATTTAACGTGATGAGGTAGGGTAGAGCGAAAGTAACTGATTATTCCTGTTGATCTAAGAGATCAGAAAGCATTTCTTTTTAAAGCCTCATTTTCACTACATCGTTGTCCGCCCCGGTAGCTGAGTGGTCAGCGTGACAGACTGTCAATCCTAAGGGCCCGGGTTCGATTCCCGGCTGGGTCGGAAATTTTCTCCGCTCAGGGACTGGGTGTTGTGTTGTCCTAATCATCATCATTTCATCCCCATCGACACGCAGGTCGCCGAAGTGGCGTCAAATCGGAAGACCTGCACCAGGCGAACGGTCTACCCGACGGGAGGCCCTAGCCACACAACATTTCCATACTACATCGTTCTCAAGAGCACTCAGCAGACAAAGTGGTGATTACGACTACGTTCGAGTAGAGCATGTCCGATATTAATGTCCTCGTTACACCGGCACAGGGAACATTAATATTTCATTATGCTACACAATTTGCCTTATTCTTGACCTCCCGTTAGTGACAGGATATGAGCAAGAGGCTATAAATTAAGCAAACATTGATGTTACAGTCGATATGATTCAAGTGTAAGTGTATCATATAAGCAATTACTGGGTGATGATGTAATTTTTGTTGTGTCTTTTTCTGTTGCTCAGTATTAAGTTTAACTGTGGGAAGCTATTGGCTATTTATGAATACTTGACTATGATTATAGTGGTGGTTACAATGATTTTTGTAAAGTACATTTTTTGTCGGCTTTACTACCACGATAGTTTCTGAGGAACGGCAAATGCTACGCTCTGTAGGCAACTGTTTACTGCTATAACCAATTCTCTACAACAAAAACGTAATGAGTTGCTGATTAAATTATATTCCCCTACTTTATGTCATATTGCTTTGGTCTTTACAAAGGTCACATTTTACAGGCAACATGCACCAGAGGTTCAAAAAATGGTTCAAATGGCTCTGAGCACTATGGGACTTAACATCTGAGGTCATCAGTCCCCTAGAACTTAGAACTACTTAAACCTAACTAACCTAAGGACATCACACGCATCCATTCCCGAGGCAGGATTCGAACCTGCGGCCGTAGCGGTCGCGCGGTTCCGGACTGTGAATCATCACAACTCTGAATCATCATAATTAACCATAATTTTTTGAAACATTACCGAAAGGATAGAAGGGGAGTTTGTTGCGTAGGATATTAAACGCCTCCTCTCAAGAAGGATTCAGCAGTCCAGCGGAACATCCAGACAGCCGTTCCTGAATGATGGTTTTTAACCAACTATAAAGACTGATTGCTATGTCGAATAAAAATTACGAAATAGCTATAATTCAAGAGGCACCGACTTAAGACGTCAGTGGTTCATGCCTGTGATAGACAGCTAATAATATTTCTTCTTGCAAACCTGTTCTTACTGAGGCAAGAGGCAGGGGAGGAGAAGAAACCCAATGAAAGGTTTCGCGAAAACATTCCCCAACACCATCGAAGGAATTCAGGCCCGAAGACTAAGCTATTTATTTCTCGTACTAAACAGGTCGCTGCCGAAGACTTATTGGTTAAGTTTGTTGTTTCCATGGTTGAAGTATTGGCAAATTGCATCTGCTGCACTATGTATATAACAAGCACAGTTAAACACGAAAACAGATGGAAGTCTGGGCGAGCCTCTCAGGAGACATCATCCACCCAACATCGTACACATAGTGGCTCGTCCGAAAGGATCGCTTTCACGGATGTTTTATGGATGGTAACACAAGGAAAAGAAGAAATAAATGTGTTCGGTAATTTTTTATTAGATAATACATTTTATGAGTGGTTTGGGCACTGAATCCATATCTGACTACAGTTCCTTTTCCTATCAAATTTCGTTTTGATACAAAGCGACTTCATTATAAACAAAAAATCAACAAAACACAAGTAATTGGAATGAAAAGCAAATAATTTTTTTAGCATGAACATAAGGTTTCAATGAAGTATAAACACGAAGAAACCTGTTTATTACGTAGGAAACATGTGGCAGTAAAAGTTCGTGATACAGCCGTTTTTTCTATAAATTGCCTATTGTATGACAAAAAAAAATTTGCTTACGGCTTTGTGGGCCGGGAGTCCCCCATTCGGGGCGGTTCGGCCGGCGAGGGCAAGTACTTATTGTATTCGACGTCACACTGGGCGACTTGCGCGTCGGAGATGGGGATGGAATGATGATGAGGACAACACAACACCCAGTTCCTCAGCGAAGAAAATCTCCTGCCCCAGCCGGGAATCGAACCCGGGTTTCTTGGAGTGGCATTACGCCGCGCTGACGACTCAGCTAACGGGGTCGGACTGCCTGTTATATGTCTTGGTAAAGTGAGCAACAGTAATATACCATCGTACTGGTGTTCCAGCTCACATTGTGCCACTGTGCCATCTTTCCATCCCTCTGATGCCTTGATTAAAGCACTCGCTTTATTCATTACTGACATCATCCAAATTTTCATGGAAAAAATGTAAATGGACTGCTAACGATGCTCATCCAGCAAAGTAACATTTTGAGCTTTTCCCGACTCCTGCCCACAGGAGTGATATATGCGCCCTATTTTCTGCATGTAAACGAAGTTACAAGCTCCCTAAGTAATACCAAGGGTTCCCTCTCCCTCACAGTCATTTTTTATTTAAATTTGGAACTGACCATCGTTTTCCGAACTTCGCGGCAAACAACATGCGTACTTTCAAATGGTTCAAATGGCTCTGAGCACTATGGGGCTTAACATCTGAGGCCATCAGTCCCCTAGAACTTAGAACTAGTTAAACCTAAATAACCTAAGTACATCACACACACCCATGCCCGAGACAGGATTCGAACCTGCGGTCGTAGCGGTCGTGCAGTTCCAGACTGAAGCGGCTAGAACCACTCGGCCACTCCCGCCTGCGTACTTTCAGTTTCACTTCTGATAGACAAGTAACTTTATCGCAAACGTAACTGAAATTTTCTCCTTCTTCCGGAATTTTTTGTTCACAAACTGTTTCATTGGGCATAAATTAACGTGTAGAGATGACAACAGAAATTTTTCGGATGCATATGGTTTTAGGCTTCAAAAATGTTCTTGCAGGCCAGTTAATTATGAACCAGAACTGAGCAGTGTATTTTTTTTACTACGTCAAGATGTTTATAAATTTCCTGCATATGTACACAACGTGCAGCAAGTAATGACGCATAGGTGCTAACATTGCGTAATTTCGTAGCCTTCAACCTACTTTTAGAAGAATCTGTTTTAAGCATTTTAAGATTCTTCTTTTCATATCCAAATTTAAATTCGGTCATAAACTCGGCTACATCCAAACAGTACTCGAAATTACATCCTTGTAGGACTGAATAAATTTCTGCTCTCTTGTCCTATTTTCATAAATATTTGTTCGCAGTGCACACTATTTCTTTTCTTTGACTCTGGAAATAAGCCGTTCAGCTTTCTCCTTCGTTAGACCCAAATGGCTTTGTTTTGTGTAAACGCCTTGGGGCCTAAGTAATTTAAAGTACGTTGCGTCTAGTCCTGAGCTTGTTCGTCTGATTCAGACTGAGTGATTTACAAACATGCAGTGCAATGTCGTCATAAAACTTCTGCTGGTTTACTAAAAGGAAGAGATAGAACATGGGCCAGTGACTGAACGACAGACGGTAGGTCAGGGTGCCTTACCACGTCCAAAACTTTTTAGGTGTAACAGTAACATCAAAGCTACAATAGTAACATCGCCAGTGTACAGACGGGCCGATGGAAGGTGGTCAGGATTCAGTATCATCCGGTTGAGACAATGGTTGAAATAATTGGCCGATAGTCCAGTTTTAAGGCTAAAGGCTAATGGATGCACCAGTGCCTGGGGAGGACATGGCGTCCAAGAGGATAGGAAGGCAAATCTCCTCGATCTGAACCGAGTGTTGACTGACAAGAGAGGCAGAGGTGGTTTCTCCACTGCGCCCCCCACTCTGTGACCGGCCCTTGCGTTACCCTCTCCAACAACTTGACCGGCACGCTGCGCCCGACATTACTCTGAACGCAAAATCTTGTGAGCAACGCCGAGCCAAAGCGTCACCTCGTCAGCAATGCCGACCGTGAGGGCGGAGTTTGCCCAGCAGCACGTAAACAGGGCGCGGTCTCAAGTTGCCAACCGGTTGGTAACCGGTGCTAGTCAGCCGGGTTCCACCCACTGCTCACAACACAAACTTAGTTACTTCAAATGATAAATAAAAATTTGCTTTAAAAATGTATGCCTTCCGTACCGTCTTCTTGCCCTCCTAGTATACTCATCCACTATCTGCAGGAGTGTACAATCAGATCCAAACAAGGATATAAATGGATTAATATTTTTTCTTAAAGATTCTCCCTTGGACAGGCGGCATTTATCAGACACACTATTAGGAAGTGTGAATCACATTTGATTTCATTTTAGTCGGCAAAAGAGGGTCATCAAGCGATACACAAGGTGCTGTAATAAAGATGTACAGTTTATGATGATGATTTGTGATGTGGATTTAGCTCTATAATGAGCTTTACAATAATAGCCACAAAGCCAGCGCGGCAAGGTGGTGCAGTGATGCAGTACAGGTGCCAGCAACGAGAGCGTATGGGCTTCCGAGTTGCGGTGGCTCAAGTGCAGTGGTTGGTTGGTTGGTTTGGGGGATTAAAGGGACCAGACTGCTACGGTCATCGGTCCTCAAGTGCAGTGGCCGGGCTTCGCGTGATACTGAAGGCACTGCTGCAACACTCCATCGAAGGCCCCATCAGTTGGGTTTGTTTCAGGAGACAGACTTCAAAAGAGTGGTCAATGGACCTGTTAAACAATAGCTCTAATGGTGAGTGGATTCTTTAGCAACCCGTTTTGCTTTAGATCTAACAAAAAGAACTAATAGTGTCAATTATATCCATGTTATATATGGAATATTAAATGTTCTTATTACAACTTCTAACCTCTTATAAAAAGGTAGTCTATCTGACTGTCCATGCAGATGGTTCTATCAATTCCATCTACAGATGTACAACCTTTTGTCTTTTCCACACTTGACTACTATCATAATCACAGTATAGTGCCTGATAATCATGTTACAATACCAACTGACAATAAATCACCTTATTACCGAAACAATTCGTTTAAGCATGAACAGAATACGTTCAGATTGTAGCACGTTGAATAGCAATCTGACACTGTTCGTGGGATATGAGTTTATTAACTGACTGCAGTAGAAAGTCGTTTGAATGATTAGGGGCACAGGCCAGCTGTCTGATTGTCGCCATACAAAAGGTGACTTAGGTAAATACAATAGAAAAGACTCTATACTCTCATTTTGTGAATTTGTGAAATGAGCCGATGGTCTAAATTGGAACTATTATGGGAGGGTCCGTTGCCAGTTAACGTAACTGGGTAACTCCAAGGCAGAAAAGGGTGATCATAACAGAGGAGTGCTACCACACTTGGACATAGTAAAGTGTGCAATAGGTTATTACCGACTGGCACGAACGGCGGATCATGCACTGCTACAACCGTGTGAGGCCAAGGGGGTGTCTTTGCGATTTGTCAATTGGTGTATTGATGAAGTGGAGCACTTGCAATAATTTACTTGAATACGACACTCAAGTTTAGTGCGTTCCATAAAAGAGCGAGTTTTGCGAACTAGATTTCATTCCTCCACCAAGCAATAAATTTCCGTGCAGCTATCCATGTTACGGGAAACGTGTTGAGGCGTAACATTCAAACGCACGACTAGCACAAGTGACAGGTGAAAGGATCTATGAATTTAAGGTGACAGAAAGTCGAGACAAGTGTACACTATCAGCAGAGAAGTAATAGGTTAGAGCTGACTCAGTGACGGGGTAATTCATTTGCATAGGCGCTAACAAGTGGAACGAAACAAATGTTAAAACACTTAAGAAAGACTCGGAATGCAATAGATTAGGACGAACGTTTTTCGCAGTTCTAGTTGAATAATGTAACTCTCTTACACTGCTATTATACAAAAGAACAAGCAGCGTTTTAGTTACCACCCAAGTAGACGCCAAGTAGGATAACTCCTCGTGGATGGTCGCTAAGTCATGCCGGATCGAATTTCTAATCTCTTCATACTGCTGCATTAGCTCTACAGCTACACTGCGGATCTGCCTAGTGGTAGCTGGTAAGTTGTCTTCTGTATAGTTTAGGCCTACGTGTTGACAAACGAAAATCTCAAGATTTTCAAGGGCGAAAAATGCAGCCCAGTGGATGGCCCCGTTCCAGTGACCAGCAGACGACTGACCAGGAGTATGGAATAACGTCTTCAGCACTGTTCCATCGGCATTGAACCAAACTCGTTTAGCACGACGAGGTGGTATAGCGTCAGATATGCTCCCCAGCCGCTTTTGAAACTTAGTACTTACTTAAGTCGAGTTGTGTTTGATGCCTTAACCTCTGTCCACATTGTTTCAGCAACGGTTTACAAGCTAACAGGCGTTCTGTAAGATGTTCCACTGCTACTTCTTCTTGTTCCAGTACATTATCATTCACATCAGCTGCTACCACAACACGTTGAGGCGTGTACACTAGACTGATCAGCCTTACGAACAATGTACCAGAACTCGAAGAATGTTTTTGAAATGGCGGAGTGCCAACAATACTGATAAAGAAAGTAAAAAGAATATAGAACCTCATTTCAATTAGCTGGCAGAGACACATGGAGACACAGTTGTTCAGACAGCCGAATCCCCAGTCTATACTATCACTAGTGTGGGAGGCGTCGGTAGTTACACTATCTCAGACTCGACTACCAAAAAATGTACCAACAGACAGTGCTAAAATTTGAAAGGAAACTTCCAAGGCTGGGTTAGATATAAGTATGTGGAGGTTGAAATTTAAACTTGAACCCCAATACATTGTTTAACTCGGGGCTAATAGATGGAGTCGCTTGTTTAAGTAATTTATTACAAGAAAGAGTGGTCTATCATAAACATCTTTCAGCCACAGTATATGAGAAAGGAAAGTCAGACACATTCTCCGCAGACATGATGGGGGCAAAATACGAAGAGAGAAGTAATTGTCTAGTGTTCTTCGATCAACCTGGTGTACTTGATAGCAGGTTGAGGCAACTGTCTAAAAGTTTAGTGATTGGCCATCGCCATACTAAATAAGCTTACCAGAATATAACGCTAATTTTTTATTTAAGACGTAGTTCACACCCAACGATTAATCCTCAGAGAAAAGACAGAGTGGACAATTCGACAAGAGAGGATCAATACCTCAGTAATAACGGCTGGAAAGTCAGATACAACCAGCACTATCAGAGCGACGAAGCCAAGAATACTCTCTCCGAGACAGAACGAAGAAATTAATAGATTCAGTGACATGGAAGTAGGGTAAAGAGTGACAGGGGAGAGTGCAAAAACAAACTGCTCTGGAGTCTCACCTGCGGAATATAAAACTACGGACGCGCCTTAGCTGTGGAGTAAGAAACCGTCTCAGGGAACATAAACCCTACTCCCCTTTGTTTGCGGTTGATAAGAATCAACCTCTCTACAAAGACTAGTTAGCAGGGAAAGAGTTAGGAGAGTTAGTGTACCTCCTGTTCTCTGGAACTGTTACAAAATATCGACTGGCGATGAAATAGTAGCTCGTTACCTTATTCCCCAAAAATTTCGCTAAGTACCTTTAAATATTCAGCCACTCTACAGTAAACGCTCTGCGCAATGGCCTACATACCAAACAAGTTACATGACCTTGCATACTAGTGTACGTGTTATCTTAATCAACATTACAATAATTAATAATAATACATACAGCACAAAATAACATCAAAGTAATAAGATAAATGCAGCTCAGGCACGAAGTAAGAACTGGCACCCTGAAGGGACTTGAGCAGTAGATTCGCCGTCACGTGGTCTAAATAATCATTTCATTTACCCCTTATATATTTTTAACTTAATCTGACATAGTTACTCTTTACACCTCCATTTAAGTAACCGGACTACTGATATCTCATTAATATCTCAGTGTTGATTTGATGTGAGGTTTCATCAAAAGTGCTGCTTTTTCTTTTCCGAAATTCATGATTTTTATCGTTGAATGCAAATGGAAGTGAGACTATACTGCAGTATAATGCAATGACGTGTTCCTCAGATATGTTCCACTTGACTCATGAGCTGTGAAACATTGGTTCTCGTGGACTTGAGCAGAAGGTCTGTCCATGCAGCAGCAGCCGTTGATTATCGACTTACCTCCAGTGACATACATCTCCGCAAACTGGGTGCAAAATCAACTTAATTGTAATTTCTTCTATCTGTATTGCTTCTCTGTTCTTGATCCCCAGTATCTGAGATGTATTTTTGGTGCCGTTTGCCATATCCAAGCAGGCACTTAGTTATAGGTGGTCCTTGAGTATTTAATGCGTTTCTATAATAGTGTATAGGTGGTCATTAAGGTGGTGAAGGTGTAAGAGGTGCAGTCACAACTAGTTTTTATACCGGCATTCATGCGCTAAACCCGTAATTTGACTGAACAGGCCCGTGCAGTCACGGGCCTCGCATTGTTGCCGGCTTCGTCTGGTGGTGACACTCAACAGCTTATCACTCGGCGAGCGAAGTCCACCGTACAGCGACCCGAAGCGCTCGCTAAGTAGTGTACGGCATGAGTGACTGTTACATGGCTTCAAACTTCCTAATGGTGTGACAGACATTGTTCTGACCAGCCTGCACCATTAAGGGGGGAATGGACATACTGAGTACCTAAAGGTATTTGCAGGTATGCGGGGCCGGTAATGGCTCTATACACTTGTTAGATCAGAGTTCGATTTATTTTCGGAACGAGTTTCTTTACGCGTGGAGGAGGACGAGATAGTCAAAAGTAATGGAGAAATATCCAGCAATATTATCATAAGGCAAAATAATTCAAATTCGAATTTCATTCACAGTAGACCGCATCAAATTTCGTATGCCTTACATGGATAGTAGTAACAACTGCCTCTAGTTTCTAAAATTATATGACAGAAAAAAAATTTTCTTTGAGATAGAAATCACGAATAATGCATACCACTAATAAACGGTGGTGTTTCCTGCACTTATATTCTTGTAAGCGATACATACTGTGGTTGCTTGACACTCGTAAAATGAGTCAAGGGTTTGAACAGAAAACGGACACTCTCATTATTTTTAGATGCTAATATACGACAGTGCAACAAAAACTTTTCCACACTCATGCTCCCAGTTACATTTTTGTACTGGGTAATGACTGTCCGTAGCTAAGTTTTGCTGGTGAAGTTTTAAGATGTATGCATAGTTCAAAGAGTAACATATACGATTGAAATGTAAAACTGGTCAGTGAACGTCGTATCACCGCTGTGTCTCTAATCTTTACATGTCTACCTGAACTTCTTGGACTTCGTAAAAGTGCTTATAATAATCTTATTGTATAAGCAGCACGCTCACATTACCTGTAGCCCATATACTGATACCAGTCACATAGTAACTTCAAACCAGTTTGATTCTACAGACACAGTTACTGCATGCATATTCCCTTTACTATCACACTTTAAAAATCAAAACTAGGTGGCAAGGTCTCAGCTCTTGTTACTCTGCTAACCTTTAAAGCGCACTATGACTACCTTTTTTCTTTAGTTCTCTTTACCGGTAGAATCCTTATCCTGAGATGGCCTTCAGTTATAGCAGGTGATATGGCTTTGGTCTGTAGGAATAAACAACTACGGCACAGATAGATAGTTTGTGCATCAACAGATGTTAAGTGTATGATTGGATAATGCCCTTCAGAGGATACAATTTCTTAGTTCTCTCTTTCTTAATCCCTGTGTTATGAAGCAAAACGAAATCACCTTGTTTGTGGGGGAGGGGGGATTGTTCCCTTATTACTCCTTTGGCTTTCCTTGGTGGTAGCACTGGATTTACTTTGTTGTACCTTTTCCAGATGATTTTAAGGTGTCATACAGCCCTTTGACTTATGCAAGTTGTACGCCAGGTGGCATCTTAACAAGTTCGAACATGTAATAGCGTGTGTGTACATAGTAGATTCGTAGATATACTTGTCTCAGTCATTACATGTCCCATTTACGTAACCACCACCACCATTCGAATTATCGTTCATGTACATGTTCAAGGGATTATTATTATATTTCTAACCTAGATGTTTGTTTGTGATATTGTAACTGTTTTGTGTGTTATGTACTTTTAGATTTTTCATACGTGATTTGTACTTGCCATACGCTAAATAAATAATAATGTTCAAGGGAGCCATTTGCTTTAGTTTGGAAAGGGGTTCTTCACTGTATTTTAATTCGCAGCAACTTGCACCTCTGTGCAACAAGGTGTAATGTAAACAACGATCTGAATCAGTATTGGAGAACCTGGAAGACACTGCAAAGAAATCTGAACCCTTGGTTGTTTGTTCTCTTGCCTGAGGACAGCTGCGAGGTCAAAGTCTGGGATAGCAGTTGATAATAGGATTTTTAAAATATGGGTACATTAATAATTAAGAACTGGACAATATATCTTTTATCTGAGTCATAGCCAATTCACACTCTTCCGTCAACTCAAAAACTAAAATCACTTTCAACAGCCTAGTCAATGGTTTAATTCCCATGACATAATTCTTCACGAATATACAGTAACAATTCGCAAGACTGACGAAACATTGCAGTTCTTTAACATTACTGGTTTCTGGGAGACTCTCAAACGCTTCTGTTCAATGACAGTCTGGCTTCACACCAGCTGAACTAATGATATGCCTGAAGTACAGGAGCTATGACTCTGCAAGAGAAACTTCTCTTTATTTCAATTCAGATTTGCATCTTTTAACTTTGACAATACCTTTCTCAAATTCTACACATGTTCCTCAATAGTTTTGGAGAACAAGATAATGTTATTCGAGTAAACTAAAAATGTAGAAGACTTAATGCCTCATAATAACAAATCAGTAAATCTTTGGAAGATGGCAGTGTGTTTCGAAGGCTAAATGCATGTGGTAAAGCTCATACAAGACTGGTGGTACCTCAAATGCATTTATTTTTCAGTCCTAGGAGATAATAAGATTTGGTGTTAGCCAGAACGTATATCAAGGATGGTAAAATACCTACATTTCTCTAATCTGACTAGTGTCTCTTCGATACGAAGTACAGAGTGTCACGTGTGATCATGTTATTTACAGCAGACATATCGAAGTACTCATGTTAGGTCTTTTGCCCACTGATTGATTTCTTTGACATGACCATGACTGGAAAGGCCCATGGAATGGCAGAGGGTTGTATTATCCCTGCATCCTGTTGCTGCATAGTATCCTCCACAATTGGTTGTAAGTGGTAAGGAATTTGCAGTGTCGTTTAGACTGAACTGATCAGAAAAAAAACTGATCTTGTCAGTTTTCGGCTTTTGTTGTCTATGCAGAGAACTTTTCCAATGCCACAGCTGATTGCAACGGGTAATAGTCCATGAATTAACAGCGTTTTCAGTGTGTCATTTGTCTAATTTTGGTGTGGCTCAGTGGTACATAATGGAGTGGAAACAAATCTTCCCGCCTCATTATGTTGTATGGTTAATCTCACAGATTCATCCACAGAGGTCGTCACTACCTATCTGTGAGTTTATGCCTCTTATCAACACATCAATTTAGCGAGATTCCATTTCTTCTCTCAACACATCATTTCATGTCGCCTTTGGTCCCAACCCATATATCCCACACGACAGCAGCTGTATTCTGTCAACAAAAGCCTCAGTGTCCTCACCTAGCTTTTGCTGTAGTGTGGGCAGGTGGTCCATGTAGTAGCTACTTATCGCTTATATGAGTAACGCTGTGCTAATCCTCGCATCAGAACTCTCAACCTTCCCACGTCTCTCACGGTGTCAACCGATTCAAGATATGTACATGCATTCAAATGTTCAAATGTGTGTGAAATCGTATGGGACTTAACTGCTAACGTTACAGGTCCCTAAGCGTACACACTACTTAACCTAAATTATCCTAAGGACGAACACACACACCCATGCCCGAGGGAGGACTCGAACCTCCGCCGGGACCAGCCGCACAGTCCATGACTGTAGCGCGCAAGACCGCTCGGCTAATACCGCGCGGCTGTGTAGATGCATCCTCTGACATCTTCAACTGTACTACATTTAAGAAAAACACATTCAGCCAGGAAAAAATTCGTCCCACATCATAGACATTTTGCAAAAGTGTGTTACATATTCCTTTGTCTTCCCTGAGACAAGTTACAGCAGGAAAACTGCTCACAGTAGTAGGAGGAGAGGTCGTGGAATTAGCTGTAGACTCCTTAGGGGCTGCACAGCTTTTTGCGTACTCACTGGAGACATTAGTGCCTAACACTGCTCCTCTCACTGATTTTTTAGGAGTTAACTTATTAACCGCTTCATTCAAAGTGGCAACTGGTCCCACATTATCATATTCGGCAGCAGGGTTCCTGTCATTCTTGTTGTTGACAATGTAAGTCAGGCATGGTTAGATATTAAGGAAAGACAATTACTGAATGATCAATTAGAAATCACTTTACCTTCGTTAAACACAATATTGAAAGAGGAAAATAAAAGTTGTTCCGATCGACAACGATTTTCAAAGGATGCACGAAGCCAAGCTGTGACAGAGGGCGAGTGCACAGTGCCGGCTACACTTACATTAATTTCGACGCGTGGAATCGGCGACGGCGGCTGCAATGAGAGTGCAATGCGGCCGTGTGCTGACTGCTGGTGCAACACCCAGGAGCCTGCCACGAGGCATGGAGTTGACTCCCGGCGATGGAGGAAGATACAGTAGCTAAGGGTGCGCTGTACCGAGCGGCGCAGCGTGCAGTTTCACAGCACGTTGTCAGCGCGTGACTGCGACTAAAGAATCTGCCAATGCAGCAGCTGACGACTGCGCGTGGCCATACGCATCTTCCACATATTCCTGCTGCACGGTGCACATAGGTCTATGCAACGCCAACAAAAGAAGAAATACTTCATGACGAAGTTATGCCCCAACGCTCCAACTCGCCGCACTGACTACAACAGCCCAGAATAGCTGCATGTTATAGCGAGGTGCAGACCATAGAACTCATCCAAAGGTTTCTGTGCTGTAACCGTTCCCGAAACATGAATAGCCTGCATACTGGATCGAAAGGTATGAACCATCCCATATTCTGATACCAGTCGTACAAGTTAGCCTTTGGAAGACGGTCGGGATCGCAGAGGACGTCCAGTTGAGAGGATGATTGGAATAACTGACCGATTCCTTAGCTTTATTGCTAAATACTAACGAATACATCAGTGCGTGGGAAAGCTACTGAGAGACTGAGTGGACATGGCGTCCAAGAGTAAAGGAAAGGTATGTCTTCTCATGTGAGCTGGCTAGCAAGAAAGGCAGGACTCTGTGCTCCACCATGCCAACCAGTGCACACAAGATTCTCAGATGACCCTTTACAACCCCTTAATTGGCGCGCTGCTTCTACCGACGCTATTCTGAAAGCACTAACTTGTCAGCGATGCCGAGCCACAGTGTCACCTCGTCAAAATTGCCACTCGTGACAGTGGAGTTTTCCCAGTAGCACAAGGTCACGACATGGGTTGGTGTTGGCATCCAGTTAGTATCTGGAGCCAGCCATCCCAGGTCCAGTCACATCTCAAAAGACAAACTTAGCTACTTCAAATGATGAATAAAATTTAGTTCAAAAATATCTGTCTTCCATGCAGTCAGCCGGACCATGATATACCTTACAATGGTTTCCTCCTGGCTCACTTTATATCACTATATTAGTAGCTGAGAAATGATTGTTTACTATTGTCTGAGGTCTACAGCAAATATATAGCACACATAATGTGGCGACAGAGTTATTCTGATCACCAAGTTAATTCCAAAGTATGAGAAGTGTAGTTTTTCACAGAATCTGTAACAATCCTCTGATGTTTCTTAACCATAAACTCAACCCAATGTAACAAAAACCTTAGAGACTGTATTTACGGCTACAATAAGCCACTGTACTAAATGCATGTTCCATAAAATGCAGAAAAGTGTGGTTACATTAAGTAACTTCACAGCTGTAAATAAAGAGGAAAGACATCGAGTATCTCATTGTAGTTATGATATATATTAACCAGTTCAGATACTGTCACTGAAATTTCTGCTCCACACCACTAATTAAAAAAATATATGAAGACTGGTCATTAAAGATGCCGGCCGGTGTGGCCGAGCGGTTCTATGCGCTTCAGTCTCGAGCCGCAGTGCTGCTACGGACGCATGTTCGAATCCTGCCTCGGGCATGGATGTGTGTGAAGTCCTCAGGTTAGTTAGGTTTAAGTACTTCTAAGTCTAGGGAACTGATGACCTCAGATGTTAAGTGCCATAGTGCTTAGAGCCATTTGAACCTTTAAAGTCCTTGAAATGTCTTTCGAATGTTGAATGTTAATTGTAAAAAAACAATAGATTATGGAGCTTTTATGGCTTCAGCAAGAAACGTGGCTTACCTGTGCATGGAACCATTATCTGCTGACAGGAATAGTAGTGTGCACATTGGTGCATATTACTAGACATGTGTCACTTCAACGTGGAGCATTATACATATATATACACTCCTGGAAATTGAAATAAGAACACCGTGAATTCATTGTCCCAGGAAGGGGAAACTTTATTGACACATTCCTGGGGTCAGATACATCACATGATCACACTGACAGAACCACAGGCACATAGACACAGGCAACAGAGCATGCACAATGTCGGCACTAGTACAGTGTATATCCACCTTTCGCAGCAATGCAGGCTGCTATTCTCCCATGGAGACGATCGTAGAGATGCTGGATGTAGTCCTGTGGAACGGCTTGCCATGCCATTTCCACCTGGCGCCTCAGTTGGACCAGCGTTCGTGCTGGACGTGCAGACCGCGTGAGACGACGCTTCATCCAGTCCCAAACATGCTCAATGGGGGACAGATCCGGAGATCTTGCTGGCCAGGGTAGTTGACTTACACCTTCTAGAGCACGTTGGGTGGCACGGGATACATGCGGACGTGCATTGTCCTGTTGGAACAGCAAGTTCGCTTGCCGGTCTAGGAATGGTAGAACGATGGGTTCGATGACGGTTTGGATGTACCGTGCACTATTCAGTGTCCCCTCGACGATCACCAGTGGTGTACAGCCAGTGTAGGAGATCGCTCCCCACACCATGATGCTGGGTGTTGGCCCTGTGTGCCTCGGTCGTATGCAGTCCTGATTGTGGCGCTCACCTGCACGGCGCCAAACACACATACGACCATCATTGGCACCAAGGCAGAAGCGACTCTCATCGCTGAAGACGACACGTCTCCATTCGTCCCTCCATTCACGCCTGTCGCGACACCACTGGAGGCGGGCTGCACGATGTTGGGGCGTGAGCGGAAGACGGCCTAACGGTGTGCGGGACCGTAGCCCAGCTTCATGGAGACGGTTGCGAATGGTCCTCGCCGATACCCCAGAAGCAACAGTGTCCCTAATTTGCTGGGAAGTGGCGGTGCGGTCCCCTACGGCACTGCGTAGGATCCTACGGTCTTGGCGTGCATCCGTGCGTCGCTGCGGTCCGGTCCCAGGTCGACGGGCACGTGCACCTTCCGCCGACCACTGGCGACAACATCGATGTACTGTGTAGACCTCACGCCCCACGTGTTGAGCAATTCGGTGGTACGTCCACCCGGCCTCCCGCATGCCCACTATACGCCCTCGCTCAAAGTCCGTCAACTGCACATACGGTTCACGTCCACGCTGTCGCGGCATGCTACCAGTGTTAAAGACTGCGATGGAGCTCCGTATGCCACGGCAAACTGGCTGACACTGACGGCGGCGGTGCACAAATGCTGCGCAGCTAGCGCCATTCGACGGCCAACACCGCGGTTCCTGGTGTGTCCGCTGTGGCGTGCGTGTGATCATAGCTTGTACAGCCCTCTCGCAGTGTCCGGAGCAAGTATGGTGGGTCTGACACACCGGTGTCAATGTGTTCTTTTTTCCATTTCCAGGAGCGTATATATATGTGGTGTCACCGCCAGACACCACACTTGCTAGGTGGTAGCTTAAATCGGCCGCGGTCCATTCAGTACATGTCGGATCCGCGTGTCGCCACTGTGTGATCGCAGACCGAGAGCCACCACAAGGCAGGTCTCAAGTTACGGAATAGCACTCGCCCCAGTTGTACGAACGACATTGCTAGCGACTACACTGACGAGGCCTTTCTCTCATTTGCCGAGAGATAGTTAGAATAGCCTTCAGCTAAGTCCATGGCTACGACCTAGCAAGCCGCCATTAGCTTTACATAGTTTGATAGTTATCGTATGAAATGTCTCATCAAGAACGATGTATACAACAAAGGACGATATAAAAGTTAAGTATAATAGCAGCTACGTACTTTTCTTGTTACCATTTATTACGTATCCTGTTTCAGACCTCTCTCGAGATTAACGCGTGCCTTTCGGCTACTTCAGTGTGGCGTAGCTGTCTTGTTACGCCACAACAGTTAGCGACGAGGCAACGGAAAGGGTCTTGTTCTTTCTATTTGCTTACATTTACTTTTGTCATGGCTTCGCCAGATGTACTGTCCGAATTTTATCGCTTGCAGAATCAGCAGACACAGGCGTTATTGGATGCCCTTGGACAGCTCGTCCAGGGTCAACGTGCCATTCAAACCGATGCGGCCGCCGCCGCTTCACCGCAACCGCAGCCACAACATGCAGTTGCACCGCAGTTTCGCAATTTTGATGCGGCGCAAGAATCCTGGACGGAATGGTCACGCCAGTTTGGATTTCATCTCGCCGCCTACAGAATTCAAGGTAACGAGCGGCAGCCTCATTTATTGGCGTGTGTAGCGGTGCAAACGTACCATGTGATAGTGAATTTGTTTCCCCGACGCGACGTAGCAACTCTGTCCTACGAAGAAATTTTGTCGGCATTGGACGCCTATTTCAAAGAAACAGTTAATGTAGTTGCAAAAAGGTATACTTTCTTTCGTACAAAACGTACGGCCGGTCAAACTAATAGGGAGTGGGTTGCAACATTGCAAGGCCTTACAAGGGATTGTGCTTTTGAGTGTGAATGTGGACTCCCTTATTCAGATACAATGGTACGTGATGCAATAGCACAGAACGTTTCTGATGTTCGTATACGGGAGCAAATTTTGAAACTAGTTAATCCCTCCCTTCAGCAAGTGATAGACATATTAGATAGACATGACACGCTTGACTGTGCTCAGGACTCATTTGAAACTTCGCCGGCCGTGTGTCACATTAACCGGCCCGCCGGGCGTGCTCCACAGAACGGTCGACTGCCCTCGCGCACGTCTGCAAGCAAGCAAATGCAGTGCTAAAATCATGCCCGCGGTGTGCTACTAGACATTCGCGTGAAAATTGCCCGTCACGCCAAGCTATTTGCTTTTTCTGTAATAAGAAAGGACATGTTCAAAGTGTTTGCCAGAAAAAGCTCAGATCAGACAATCACAATCATTCGCGGCCTTTTGCTTCGCGCCGGAATCGAACCAAGGACACTCAGGCTCGTAGACCTTCCCTCATGGACATTCATGTTGTTAATTCCACTCCGTCCGGTGCCACTTTCTCTAACAGTGACTGTGTTCGTCCCACAAAAAGTGTGCGTCGACGTCGCCGGAAATCACGTCAATTAGCAAGTAATTCTGTACAAGTGTCTGTTCAAATTGCACAAGACAGTCGCTCTTGTCGTCAACAGGACAATAAACTTTTTGTAGATTTGGACTTTAATGGCAAGGTCATACCATTCCAGCTCGATACCGGAGCTGCAGTTTCATTGCTCAATCACGACACGTACAAACAACTGGGCGAACCTCCGTTGCGTGCCGCAAATGTTCAGTTAAATAGTTATTCAGGACAGCAGATCCCTGTGTTAGGACAGTGCACTCTTCTTGCAACATACAAGGGACAAACAAAACTTGTGTCATTTTACGTTCTTCGTTCTTCTTATGCAGTGAACTTGTTTGGTTTAGATTTATTTCAATTGTTTAACGTGTCTATAGTAAACCAGGTCCTATCAGTGAACCAGACTGTGCCTTCAGACAGTGTTTCTCGTCTGTGTGAAGAATTTGCAGACATTTTTGCACCGGGCTTAGGTTGCGCTAAAAACTATGAAGCACATTTGGAACTGAAAGTAAACGCGCAACCGAAATTTTTCAGAGTGCGCAATGTTCCTCACGCATTGCGTGTTGAGGTCGCAAGAACATTACACAATTTAGCATCACAAGGTGTGAGTGAATGTGCGCAATGCCTCTTCCATTTCAGCTCCGCTTCATCGCTTACGCCGTACAGGTGTTCCGTTTCTCTGGACGACGGAATGCGAACGCGCTGTTCGCCAGTTGAAATCAGCGTTGCTTTCTAATACTTGCCTTACGCCATTCGATCCCCAGAAACCCGTTTTGTTGATGGTAGATGCATCGGATTTCGGGATCGGTGCTGTGCTTGCGCACAAAGTTGGCTCGCATGATCGCCCTATTGCCTTTGCGTCCAAATTGCTCTAAACTGCGCAAAGAAATTATTCCCAGATAGAGAAAGAAGCTTTGGCTCTCGTGTTTGGTGTTACTAAGTTCCATGATTTCTTGTATGGTCGTCACTTTACCATCATCACAGACCACAAACCTTTGACATCGCTTTTTCATCCGTACAAGCCTGTACCTCCGCGTACAGCGCAGAAATTCATTCGCTGGTCTATTTTCCTCTCTCAGTACCGCTACGATATCTTGTATCGGTCCACTGCTAAGCACGGAAACGCCGATGCGTTGTCCCGTTTGCCTGTTGCTGAGGATAAAGCATTCGATTCTTCCGAACTTGCTTGCATGTTCATTGATGCGGAAACCGATGAAGTGGTCGAATCGTTTCAGATTGATTTTCGGCGTGTAGCTACAGCCACAGCTGCTGACCCTGTCCTTGCTACCGTTTTGCGTTTTGTTGCTACGCAATGGCCGTTGTCAAAGTCTCGGATCGAGGATCCGTTGGTTCGCCGATTTTTTGCTCATAAGGAGAGACTTTTTGTACGACGTGATGTTTTGTTGTTGCGTTCTGATAATGATCAGTCCAGAGTCGTAGTCCCACATTCGTTACAGTCCTCTGTTTTACGGCTTCTTCACCAAGGACATTGGGGTATAGTGCGAACGAAACAACTTGCTCGTCAGCACTGTACTTGGTTCGGAATCGATGCTGCGATTACGAATATGTGTTCTTCTTGCATGGCGTGTGCCGAACAACAATCCGCACTGCCGCGGAAAGTCTTTGCATGGCCAAAAGCTACTTCCCCTTGGCAACGCTTGCACATCGATTTTGCTGGTCCATTCTGGAACGCTCGATGGCTGGTTCTGGTAGATGCCTTCAGTAATTTTCCTTTTGTTGTCCGGATGTCTTCCACGACGTCCTCTGCCACCATCCAAGCGTTGCCTGCTGTCTTTTGCATTGAAGGTCTTCCGCAGACTATTGTTTCCGACAATGGCCCACAATTCATGTCCGCAGAATTTCAGTCATTCTGCAAGGCCAATGGTATTCAACATCTGACATCCGCGCCGTTTTCGCCTCAGTCAAACGGTGCCGCTGAACGATTGGTCCGGACTTTCAAGTCACAGATGTTGAAGTTGAAAGAGTCGCATTCTCGGGAGGACGCGTTGTTGCTCTTTTTGTCTTCGTATCGCTCTCAGCCCCGAGATGGTCGCTCGCCGGCTGAGTTGCTCCACGGTCGTCCTCATCGAACCTTGATGTCTTTGCTGCATCCGCCGCATCAGGTTCCTGTGCAGCGGCAGACTTCTGCTTTTGCTCCAGGCGACGTTGTATTTTACCGCAACTATCGAGGTTCACAGCGTTGGCTCGCAGGGCGCATTCTTCGCTGCCTCGGCCGCGCGATGTATTTGGTTTTGGGGGCCTCTGGTAAGGTCCGTCGGCATCTCAATCAGCTGCGCCTCTGTCGTCGCACGGGTTCTGCCGCTCCCCGTCTGTTTTCAGCGACGGTGCCGTCCGGTCAGCGCCCTGGGGACCCATCTACTGGCTCGCCTCATCCCCAGATGTTACCGACGATGCCTTCCATTTGGCCCCATGGCGACGCGCCGCCGCCGCCGCCGCCGCCGCCGCCGCCTCCGCCGCCGCCGCCGCCTGTCCTCCAGCCGGCGCCGCCCGCAGTGGACGCTTCGCTGCAGCCGTCCAGCGCCTCCCTGGGTCACGCGCCGCCGATCGCTTCCCGTGACCAATTGTCCTCCGCCATGGAACTCTTGCCCGCTCCGGACCAAATGGCGTCTTCGCGCGCCGGGTAGCCCGACGCAATGGAGGTCGACCCTTCGGCCCCTCCTGTCTCTTTACGGGCGCATACGCCGCATGTTGACGTGCACCCTGGACTAGGTTTTCAGGCGTTTCCTAGCTCCCCTCGGACCGAATGGCCTGGTGCGGGTGGCACAGCCTCGCCTGTTGTTAGGCTCCCCACCTCATCGCATACGTCAACATGGGGTCCTCCCCACGGCGGGTGGAAGCCTTACAACACGACCGCTCGCCGATTTGCGGCGGTGGAATGTAGTGTCACCGCCAGACACCACACTTGCTAGGTGGTAGCTTAAATCGGCCGCGGTCCATTTAGTACATGTCGGACCCGCGTGTCGCCACTGTGTGATCGCAGACCGAGCGCCACCACAAGGCAGGTCTCGAGTTACGGAATAGCACTCGCCCCAGTTGTACGAACGACATTGCTAGCGACTACACTGACGAAGCCTGTCTCTCATTTGCCGAGAGACAGTTACAATAGCCTTCAGCTAAGTCCATGGCTACGACCTAGCAAGGCGCCATTAGCCTTACATAGTTTGATAGTTATCGTATGAAATGTCTCATCAAGAACGATGTATACAACAAAGGACGATATAAAAGTTAAGTATAATAGCAGCTACGTACTTTTCTTGTTACCATTTATTACGTATCCTGTTTGAGACCTCTCTGTAGATTAACGCGTGCCTTTCGGCTACTTCAGTGTGGCGTAGCTGTCTTGTTACGCCACAACAATATATATATATATATATATATATATATATATATATATATACAGGGTGTTACAAAAAGGTACGGCCGAACTTTCAGGAAACATTCCTCACACACAATGAAAGAAAATATGTTATGTGGACATGTGTCCGGCAACACTTACTTTCCATGTTAGAGGTCATTTTATTACTTCTCTTCAAATCGCACTAATCATGGAATGGAAACACACAGCACCAGAACGTACCAGCGTGACTTCAAACACTTTGTTGCAGAAAATGTTCAAAATGTCCTCCGTTAGCATGGATACATGCATCCACTTTCCGTCGCATGGATGCGCTGATGCAGCCCTGGAGAATGGCGTATTGTATCACAGCCGTCCACAATACGAGCACGAAGAGTCTCTAAATTTGGTACCGGGGCTGCGTAGATAGACAAGAGCTTTCAAATGCCCCCATAAATGAAAGTCAAGAGGGTTGGGGTCAGGAGAGCTTGGAGGCAATGGAATTGGTCCGCCTCTACCAATCTATCGGTCACCGAAACTGTTGTTGAGAAGCGTACGAACACTTCGACTGAAATGTGCCGGAGCTCCATCGTGCATGAACCACATGTTGTGTCGTACTTGTAAAGGCACATGTTCAAGCAGCACAGGTAGAGTACCCCGTATGATATCATGGCGGTGAATCGAGGAAGTACAGCACATACTGACGAAACTAAAATGAGCTCTAACATGGAAATTAAGCGTTTCCGGACACATCTCCACATAACATCTTTTCTTTATTTGTGTGTAAGAAATGTTTCCTAAAAGTTTGGCCGTACCTTTTTGTAACACCCTGTATATATATATATATATATATATATATGTGTGTGTGTGTGTGTGTGTGTGTGTGTGTGGACATAGTTTACCCTGCCCAGATAGACGTATAGATACGCCATATACGTTTCCACCCCCAGATCTCTTTTATGTCCCACATCTTGTACTGTTGCACCTTGTATTGACCTATGTCCTACTGGTATGTGGTTCTTGTCCCCACAGTGCTTCTTTCCCGCCAAAGTGATGTGTGTACGTGTGTATCAAGTTTGGCTGAAACCGATTAAGTCTGTTTGGTACAGATGTGGAATATATATATAGACACACTCACACACACACACACACACATATATATATATATTCTCCCGCACATATGTGGAGCATCATGATGTGTAAAGAAATCAGTGATGACAAGATCGTTGTACCGAGACTGAATACCGCTGTATCCGAATCCACCAGTGGTCAAAGCAAATGATATCTATTTATAATAGCAAATAAAAATTCGGTTGAAGTTTTCTTAAGAGACAGTCTCCACTCCTTACCAACCAACTACGTAAGCATAGAGTATATGTGGATTAAATTCAAGGAAAAAGTATCTGCGGCAATTGAGAGATTTATACCGAATAAATTAATAAAAGATGATATTCATCCCTATTGGTACACAAAACATGTCAGAACACTGTTGCAGATACAAACAAAAAACATATAGAAGTTAAAAGAACAAAAAATATCTTCAGGATTGGCCGTGTTTTACAGAAGCTCGTAATCTATCGCCTACTTTAAAACGAGATGCCTTTAATTGCTTCTAAAATGAAATTCAATCTCCACATCTGACAGAAATTCCGAAGAGATTCTGGTCGTACATAAAGAGTAGCAGCGGCGAGACACAATAAATAACTTCACTGCGCGATCGAATTGTAATTTTACCAATGGGAGTGTCACTAAAGTGCAATTATTAAACTTAGTTTTCAGAAGTTCCTTCACCAAAGAAGCCGAAGGAAACACGAGGGGCGTTCGATAAGTAAAGCAACACACCCTATTTATGAAAGCAGTTTTGTTTTATTCAGGACTGAAATACACCATATTATTATCCACTCTTTTCGCTAAAAAACCCTATTTTTCAATCTAACCTCAGTTCTCTCCAACGGCCTTGCGCCACCTTACAGGGAGGGCCCGTATGCCAACATGCTACCACTCTACTGGTCGACGTCTGAGTCAACGTCATGCAGCATAAAAACTTACCCGTCATCCACGTACTGCTTCCCGTGGAGCGCATCCTCCATTGGGCCAAACAGTGGAAGGTGGAAGGTGCGAGATCCGGGCTGTGGGGTGGATAAGGAAGAATAGTGCAGTCATCTGTCACCTCCTGTTGGATGTGCAGACTTGTGTGAGGCCTTGTGTCATGAAGGAGAAGGAGAAGTTCGTTTTGAAGTTTTCTGACGAGGAACAAGTTTCTCCAATTTCCTGAGCGTAGCTCATTACACTTCAGCGTTAATCGCTGCCCCATGAAGGACATCAAACAGAATAATCCCTTCAGAGTCCAAGGAGGCCGTCGCCTTGTCTTTATCTGCTGATGGTACGGTTTTGGACATAATTCTCCCGATGAGATGTGGTGTGGCGCCACGCTATAGACTGCCGTTTTATTTCCGATTCGACGTGATGGACCCGTGTTTCATCGCCTGAGACGACGGTCGACAAAAAATTGTCGCAGTCATCCTCGTAGCGCACAAGTGATTCCTCATAGATGGTGTTTCGTAGCTCTTCGTGATTTCCTGTTAGGCGGCGAGGAAACAAGCGGGCAAGCGGGCACACAATTGGTGGATGAGTGTGCTAGCACTGCCAACAGCGACGTCCAGTTGTGCAGCAGGGTTCGTGGTCGTGATCCGTCGGGCACCACGAATGAGAGTGTGGGTGCGTTCCGACACTACACTAGTAGTAGCTGTTTTCGGCAGGCCGGCAGGTTTGCGCGATCCTGTCACGATGATGACAGACGCCTCGCCCAACGACTCATCGTGGTTTTTTTTTACTTTTTCGCTGACAGCTCTCCGTAGACATTCTGCAAGTGCCTATCTATATCTGTGATGCCCTGGTTTTCTGCCAAAAGAAAATCAGTGACAGCTCTCTGCTTGGGACGCACCTGCCGAAAATTTATGAAACTGTATGGGCTCAAGCCGGGATATTACACTATATCCCACATTAAATTCTGTCTTTTTACAACCGAATCTGACCGAGAATAAAAGTTTTGCATAACTTATCCAACCCCCCTGTATTCCAGAATTTGAATCAAGAACAGCTGCCCACATGAGTAACTTACAAATCCATGTCTACGGTTTAGCGCAGCAGCTTAAATTACTTCATAAACGGAAGTCTTCCGGTCCAGATAGTGTACCAACTAAGTTCCTTTCAGAGTCTGCCGATACCGCCGCTCGCTCCATGAAAGATCCTTGCTAAAAACTGGGAAATAGCACAGGTCACACCAACAGTAAAGAAAAGAATCCGATAAATTACAGACCTATATCACTGACGCCAGTTTGCAGGAGGATTATCGAACGTATACAGTTTTCGCACATGATGAATTACCTTGAAGAGAATAGTTTCTTGACACAGAGTCAGCATGGTTTGAGAAAACATTGTTCTTCCGAAAAATGGCTAGCTCTTCATTCACACGAAGTAGTGAGTGCCATCGATAAGGCCGTATTTCTAGATTTCCAGAAAGCTTTTGACAACGTTACTCACAAGATACTTCTATTCAGATGCCTATGGAGTATTGCTACCGGAAAGATCACGGTACGTAGTAATCGATGTAAAATCATCGGGTAAAACAGCAATGATATTCGGCGTTTCGAAAGGAAATGTTATAGGCCTACTGCTGTTACTAATATCAGTAAACGAAATATCAGTAAACGACCTAGAAGACAATCTGAGTACCCCTATTAGATGGCTGTCATTTATGCTGTTAGACGAAAACTGGCAATTGTCTCTGAGCAAAGAAAAGCGAGAGGTCATCCATATGACTACAAGAAGAAAGCCTCTTAAATTTGGTTACACAATAAATCACACAAGAGGCTGTCGATTCAATTAAATACCTAAACATTACAAATATCAACAAAAATCTGAACGATCACATGGTTAATATTTTAGGATAAGCAAACCAAAGACTGCGCTTTCTTGTCAGAATACTTAGAAGATACAACAGGTCTACTAAAGAGCCGGCGCACACTAAGCTTGTCCGACCTCTACTAGACTACTGTTGTGCTGTATGGGAACCTGACCAGGTGGCATTGACAGAAGACGTTGGAAAAGTGTAAAGAAAGGCAGCTCGTTATGTATAATAGTGTACTAGGGGTTGAGGGTGTCAGGGATATGATAAACGAGTCAGAATGGCAGCCACTAAAACAAAGGAATTTTTAGTTGCGGTGAGAAATTTTTAGGAAGTTTCAATCACCATCTTTGTCCTCTGAATGCGGAAAAAGTTTACTGCCGTCAATCTTCATAGACAGAAATGATCATCATAATAAAATAAATCAAAGCTCGTACAGAAAGATTTAAGTGTTCACTACAGTTGACATTCCCCTCGCAAGAAAATGGTTCAAATGGCTCTGAGCACTATGGGACTTAACAACTGAGGTCATCAGTCCCCTAGAACTTAGAACTACTTAGACCTAACTAACCGAAGGACATCACAGACATCCATGCCCGATGCAGGATTCGAACCTGCGACGTAGTGGTCGCGCGGCTCCAGACTGAAGCGTCTAGAACCGCTAGGCCAATCCGGCCGGCCCCCTCGCAAGAGATTCAGCTGCTGTTTAGAGAATGAAGATAACTCTCTTGTTCCGTCTCAGTTGCAATCTTTCTTTTAGATTGCATGTTTCGATCTCTGTGGATCAGATCTAAGCAATCTGTCTTATCTGCTGAGAACCACATATCACAGCAAAGTACTAGGATATGTCTTTCTGAGCAGACAAGATGGGTTGCTCACGCAACTACTTAGGTCTGAAAGTGATACGGTGTGATCTAAACAAGTGATCTAATTAAAAATGTGCAACTGAGACGGAACAATGGTTAAGAATTATCTTAATTTTTAAGTGTTCATTTTTCTCACACGCTATTAGAGAGGGGAGCAGTAGAGAAATGGTCTAAAGATTGTTGGAACCACACACTGTCAGACTGTTCAAGTGTGAAGTATGTACCTGGATTCAACATAGGCGCCGACTACGGGCAAGCTCTCGCCCAAGATAACCCCAAAATTTAAGTGAGTATGCAAAGCATACCTCATGGAAAACTATAGTATTGTTTCTGTTATACGTTACTATTTTGTAAAACGTTTTCATTGTATGCAATAGTCAGTATAAAGTACTTGAAAGAGGCTCACTCATAACATGGATGGGCCGCTGGCTTTTGCAATATACCGCTGTAAAAAGGATATCTTATAACAAAAGGCTAATTGAATTCGTAGCAGCTAAAATCCACGCTGATATATAAGTGCAGGGACCGTTTTCTACCTCCGACTACTAAGGGAATTCCGCTTGTTAAGGCCATAACGGAAACTGAAGGCGGTAACCTTTAATTATTATTACTGTGTTAAATAACTAGAAACAAACAGATTATGTATGATTCGATGAAAACGTTTATACTACGAAGTACGAATTTAATTAGCGGTTTCTTTTAATACAATCTTTTGGCACAACTAAATACTCTCCTGGAAATTGAAATAAGAACACCTTGAATTCATTATCCCAGGAAGGGGAAACTTTATTCACACATTCCTGGGGTCAGATACATCACATGATCACACTGACAGAACCACAGGCACATAGACACAGGCAACAGAGCATGCACAATGTCGGCACTAGTACAGTGTATATCCACCTTTCGCAGCAATGCAGGCTGCTATTCTCCCATGGAGACGATCGTAGAGATGCTGGATGTAGTCCTGTGGAACGGCTTGCCATGCCATTTCCACCTGGCGCCTCAGCTGGACCAGCGTTCGTGCTGGACGTGCAGACCGCGTCAGACGACGCTTCATCCAGTCCCAAACATGCTCAATGGGGGACAGATCCGGAGATCTTGCTGGCCAGGGTAGTTGACTTACACCTTCTAGAGCACGTTGGGTGGCACGGGATACATGCGGACGTGCATTGTCCTGTTGAAACCGCAAGTTCGCTTGCCGGTCTAGGAATGGTAGAACGATGGGTTCGATGACGGTTTGGATGTACCGTGCACTATTCTGTGTCCCCTCGACGATCACCAGTGGTGTACGGCCAGTGTAGGAGATCGCTCCCCACACCATGATGCCGGGTGTTGGCCCTGTGTGCCTCGGTCGTATGCAGTCCTGATTGTGGCGCTCACCTGCACGGCGCCAAACACGCATACGACCATCATTGGCACCAAGGCAGAAGCGACTCTCATCGCTGAAGACGACACGTCTCCATTCGTCCCTCCATTCACGCCTGTCGCGACACCACTGGAGGCGGGCTGCACGATGTTGGGGCGTGAGCGGAAGACGGCCTAACGGTGTGCGGGACCGTAGCCCAGCTTCATGGAGACGGTTGCGAATGGTCCTCGCCGATACCCCAGGAGCAACAGTGTCCCTAATTTGCTGGGAAGTGGCGGTGCGGTCCCCTACGGCACTGCGTAGGATCCTACAGTCTTGGCGTGCATCCGTGCGTCGCTGCGGTCCGGTCCCAGGTCGACGGGCACGTGCGCCTTCCGCCGACCACTGGCGACAACATCGATTTACTGTGGAGACCTCACGCCCCACGTGTTGAGCAATTCGGCGGTACGTCCACCCGGCCTCCCGCATGCCCACTATACGCCCTCGCTCAAAGTCCGTCAACTGCACATACGGTTCACGTCCACGCTGTCGCGGCATGCTACCAGTGTTAAAGACTGCGATGGAGCTCCGTATGCCACGGCAAACTGGCTGACACTGACGGCGGCGGTGCACAAATGCTGCGCAGCTAGCGCCATTCGACGGCCAACACCGCGGTTCCTGGTGTGTCCGCTGTGCCGTACGTGTGATCATTGCTTGTACAGCCCTCTCGCAGTGTCCGGAGCAAGTATGGTGGGTCTGACACACCGGTGTCAATGAGTTCCTTTTTCCATTTCCAGGAGTGTACGTTACAGTGAGCCGACGTACCTTCTGCGAAGAGTGCCCCATCCCTCCCAGCTAAAATATTCACTAAATGGACAGTACTTGTAACAACATAGCGAAGTTCTTTGTACTTTAATTGGCAGCTCTTCAGCAATCAACAAACGTAACAGTCAGCGAGAGATTTCTTCTTATGAAATTACGTTGGCTATAGTGTAGCTTATATTGTAGTTGAATTTTCGGTCTTCAACAACTGAACGAAGAATTAGTTGAAGTTGGAGCGTGAAGACCATTAAACGTTAGCTTGTGTTCTGTTTGGCCTCTGTTACCTATGTTTGGAATTATTTCTTCATGTCTTCCGTGTTAAAATCGTTAAAACGGATAAGTATATTGTGAAATAGAAAAGGATTTAGTCCGATCTGCATCTACATCTACATCCGCAAGCCACCTGACGGTGTGTAGCGGATGGTACCTTGAGTACCTCTATCGGTTCTTCCTTCTATTCCAGCCTCGTATTGTTCGTGGAAAGAAAGATTGTCGGTATGCCTCTGTGTGGGCTCTGAGCTCTCTGATTTTATCTTCATGGTCTCTTCGCGAGATATACGTAGGAGGGATCAATATACTGCTTGACTCTTCGGTGAAGGTCTGTTCTCGAAACTTCAACAAAAGCCCGTACCGAGCTACTGAGCTTCTCTCTTGCAGAGTCTTCCACTGGAGTTCATCTATCGTCTCTGTAACGGTTTTGCGTTTACTAAATGATCCTGTAACGAAGCCCGCTTCTCTCCGTTGTATCTTCTCTATCTCTTCTACCAACCCTATCTGGTACGGATCCTACACCGGTGAGCAGTATTCAAGCAGTGGGCAAACAAGTGTACTGTACCTACTTCCTTTGTTTTCGGACTGCGTTTGCTTAGGATTCTTCCAATGAATCTTAGTCTGGCATCTGATTTATCGAAGATTTTGTATGGTCAGTCCATTTTAAATCACTCCTAATGTCCCAGATAATTTGTGGAATTAACTGCTTCCAGTGGCTGACCTGCTATATTGTAGCTAAATGATAAAGGATCTTTCTTTCTATGCATTCGCAGCGCATTACACTTGTCTACATTGAGATTCAATTGACATTCCCTGCACCATGCGTCAATTTGTTGCAGATCCTCTTTCATTTCAGTACAGTTTTCCATTCTTACAACCTCTCGATATACTACAGCATAATCCACAAAAAGCCTCAGTGAACTTCCGATGTTATCCACAAGGTCATTTATATATATTGTGAATAGCAACGGCCCTACGACACTCTCCTGCGGCACACCTGAAAGCACTCTTACTTCGGAAGACTTTTATACATTGAGAATGACATGCCGCCTCCTGTTATCTAGGAACTCTTCAACCCAATCACACAATTGGTCTGATAGTCCATATGCTCTTACTTTGTTCGTTAAACGACTGTGGGGAACTGCATCGAACGCCTTGCGGAAGTCAAGAAACACGGCATCCACCTGGGAACCCGAGTCTATGGCCCTCTGAGTCTCGTGGACGAATAGCGCGAGCTGGGTTTCACACGATCGTCTTTTTTCTAAACCCACGCTGATACCTACAGAGTAGATCTCTAGTCTCCAGAAAAGTCATTATACTCGAACATAATACGTGTTCCAAAATTCTACAACTCATCGACGTTAGAGATATAGGTGTATAGTTCTGCACATCTGTTCGACGTCCCTTCTTGAAAACGGGGATGACCTGTGCCCTTTTCCAATCTTTTGGAACGCTACGCTCTTCTAGAGACCTACGGTACACTGCTGCAAGAAGGGGGGCAAGTTCCTTCGCGTACTCTGTGTAAAATCGAACTGGTATCGCATCAGGTCCAGCGGCCTTTCCTCTTTTGAGCTAATTTAACTGTTTTTCTATCCCTCTGTCATCTATTTGTATATCTACCATTCTGTCATCTGTGCTAAAATCTAGGGGAAGGAAAGGAACTACAGTGCAGTATTCCTCTGTGAAACAGCTTTGGAAAAGACATTTAGTATTTGGGCCTTTAGTCTGTCATCCTCTGTTTCAGTACCATTTTGATCGCAGAGTGTCTGGACATTTTGTTTTGATCCACATACCGCTTTGGCATAAGACCAAAATTTCTTAGGATTTTCTGCCAAGTCAGTACACAGAACTTTACTTCCGAATTCATTGAATGCCTACCGCATAGCCTTCCTCACACTACATTTCCTTCGTGTAATTTTTGTTTGTCTGCAAGGCTTTGGCTATGTTTATGTTAGCTGTGAAGTTCCCTTTGCTTCCGTAGCAGTTTTCTAACTCGGTTGTTGTACCACGGTGGCTCTTTTTCATCTCTTACTATCTTGCTTTGTACATACTCATCTAATGCATATTGTACGATGATTATGAAATTTGTCCTCTGATCCTCAACACAATCTGTACTTGAGATAAAACTTTTGTGTTGAGCCATCAGGTACACTGAAATCTGCTTTTTGTCACTTTTGCTAAACAGAAAAATCTTCCTAGCTGTTTTAGTATTTCTATTTACGGCTGTAATCATCGATGTAGTAACCGCTTTATGATCGCTGATTCCCTGTTCTGCGTTAACTGTTTCAAATAGTTCGGGTCTGTTTGTCACCAGAAGGTCTAATATGTTATCGCCACGAGTCGGTTCTCTGTTTAACTGCTCAAGGTAGTTTTCAGATAATGCACTTTAAAAAATTTCACAGGATTTTTCGTCCCTGCCACCCGTTATAAACGTTTGAGTCTCCCAGTCTATATCTGGTAAATTAAAATCTCCACCCAGAACTATAACATGGTCGGCAAATCTACTCGAAATATCTTTCAAATTTTCCTTCAGGTGCTCTGCCACAAAGATAAACGTGATGGTGATATCTAATCGATAACGCGTAGCAGTAAAAGGGAACCATCTTCGGCAACTTGTGACAATGAAATCCCTATTACTATTTCTGGTAATTCCACGAAAAATGAAAGCGTACTGAAAGTGAGAGTCTCAGGGGTAGGACTTTCCCAAAAATGTTCGGTAAAAATATATACATAGATTCAGTATGACGAAAAAGATGAGAGAATTTATTGTTTTTGTGTAGATCTACATTTGAAGTCGAGAGACTGCCTCCAAAAATTTTTACTGCGAGCGATTCTTATAACGAATTCGTCAAGTACGGCTTTAAGAACTGGTCTGTTGCTATAAGACTATTCAAATCTCAGGAAAAAAGTACTTTTCATATGTGTTCAGTTAGTAAAAATAATTCCACGAGAAAAGGAGTAAATATTCTGTCATTAGTTAGACGTTCTAAAGCAAAAGAAATGCTGGCTACTGTTTGTTTACGAAAAATTTCTACTCCAGTTTTATTCTTGGTTTTCCAAGGATTTGCCTTAGGCGGTCATGTTGAAGGGTCTTCTAATGTTATCAGTCTTCTGAAATTATGTTCCGAGGATGTACCCGAACTGTGGCTTCAGCGGACTAGCTACAGGTGGACGTCTCATGAAGTTATAACATTGGTACGCTTGTCTCTTCAGAGATTTTGAGTCAAGAAGTAAGAGAATGCATTAATGTTGGACGGTACATCCGATATATCAACTAGAGTGCAGTTGTTTGTTTTTCTACTGTTCACCAAAATTTTGCTGTTCATGAGTTGTTTCGTTGTTTTTTTCTTAGTTCCCATTTAACTGATTCAGATACCCTGTTTAGATCTGTGAAGGATATATTATTAAGATATTCTATTTCTGTGCACAATTGAAGGGATTATATCAATAGTGGTACAAGTCCACTTTTGTTCATTTTGAGATACAGAGTCCTAAAGTTAAATGAGCGTTGAAAAATCTTCTGTTGGGATACCAGAAATATTCAAGTACATATACTTGAATATTTCTGGTATCTCAACTGCAGTACATATACTTGAATATTTCTGGACTTTTACCACTATTTAAATAAGCCCTTCAATTGTGGGCCATGATATGGCGACGTAACAAACGTTAGCGGTTGTCTGCAAGGATTACAGTCAAGGATGAAAGAAATTGAACATGGGCCATTTATATTCACTGCTTGGCTCATTCCCTAAAATAAGTTGTTGAAGGCTCATTTAATAACATTCCAGTATTAAGAAATATTCTCTCACATCTCAAAGATTTGATTTCATTTACTCGTGGTTTACTCAAGAGGCTAAGAAAATTCTAAAAGCTTATACAGATTCTTTCAGATTGTCATGACACTGATGCAGGTCAAGGTTTAAGACCATTCTGTCCAACAAGATGGTGCATGCGTGTTGTGTCTCTATCGTGCGTAGATAATAATTCTGAAGTTCTTTTGGAATTTCTTAATGATACGCAAGATGAAAAAACTGATGCTAGTGCAAAAGCAGAAAGATTTATAAAATGTGTGGAAAAAATCTGAAACTATGCTTCTTATTAAGATGCTAATTTTAGTTTTCCAAAGAATAGGAAAACTTAAATCACTACTTCAAAAAGTTTCTTTGAATTTTCGCTTTGCTCGTAATTCTGTAGATGCTGTTTTGTCTTCAGTAGAAGGAGTCAGAAATACAAACACATGTTTATCACTATGGGAACATGCTAAATAAATATGCGCTGCCTTACTCTTAAGTCTCCCCATTGATTCACGGCCTAGAAAAGTGCCATTAAAATTAGGATGTTGTGATAACCATAATTAATCAGCTATCCAAGAAAGTTGTGAATTTTATTTCTTGAGGTAGTGGATCAAACAGTAATCAGCATTAAATGCAGATTTCCGCCCGAAACCTTGCCACACCTTGTCAAAATACAACAGTTTTTATTAGGCAAATAGGATAGTAGTTACGTTACTTCTTTTCATGGCGACGATTTCGACTCTGTAACACTGGCAGTTCATAGAGATATTTTATTGGATACGGTAAAACAGCATAATGCTGTACTAGGTAGGTTTGAAAGTATAGTGCAATACTTGAGTAGGACAGAGGGTGGCAAGTGTCTAGCTCTGAAGAACATGATACCAGAATATGTAACACCATTGCGACTTCTTTTAACGATCCACGTATACTGCAGAACGTTCGTTTTCTCCACCTCGAAGACTGAAAATTTACACCAGAGTCACCATGAACCATGACCAGTTAGATCATGCAGCATTATTGAACATCCATTCCGATCTCGCAGGGTAAGCGAGCATGGAACCTCTAATCAACGAATTCATCAGCAAAGCAGCCGTTAGCAGGAGCGCGTTTCTCTCTCTCCCCACTTAGGTGTATAATTGTGTATTTCAAATTACTCTTGTAGCATTTACATTTCCTATATATAACGGTAATTATGAGGTTTAAGGTGTAACTTGATGAGCATACTCCAAGATTTTCAGAAGTCGGCGCCTATGAAATTCAATGTTACACCAAACATTTACTGTGGAAATATTTTACTTTTGCTGAAGTTATGATTGTTTGCTTACTCAAAACAATCACATGAGAATGAAAAATAACTCATTTGATTTAAGCATTTTACAATACCGTCTACAGCTTTACAGATTACACGCGAGATGCATACGTCCCTATATTCAGTTCCACAGACACCTTGAGCAACAAAGTTCAGGTGAGGTCTTCCCTTCTTTAAATTGAGAAAATGAAAATACCATGGGTGTTGGTATCAATCTTGCGGTAACCAGAAAGAAATAATTTGCACAGGACTTGGAGAGAGATACCCGTCTGAAATTGATTTGGCAGACGTTCGGGACCGAGCGAGGTGGCGCAGTGGTTAGCACACTGGACTCACATTCGGGAGGACGACGGTTCAATCCCGCGTCCGGCCATCCTGATTTAGGTTTTCTGTGATTTTCCAGGCAAATGCCGGGATGGTTCCTTTGAATGGGTACGGTCGACTTCCTTCCCCGTCCTTCCTTAACCCGATGAGACCGATGACCTCGCTGTTTGGTCTCTTACCCCAAACAATCCAATCCAATCCAGACGTTCGGATGAGATACCACGAAGTAAATTGGTATAACAATGGTAGCAACAGTGACCGTTCAGAGGCACTAATACGCGTAAAAAATAGAGTCAAAGCTTGCGTAACAGGAATCACTCGCCTGCTGGTTGTGGCAGAGTGAAAGAACAGGACTAATGTTCGCATTTCTCTTCCAGTGCTCCGTCGTTGCAAATCGGACTGTCTGTATCAGTCGTTGGGCCTCGCACGCATGCCACCGACTGTCCTTCCACTCAGTTGTTCCTGTGCCTTTTTGCCAGTTTTGTAGTTCTCCGCTACTCTCAGAGGATCCGAGTATGAAACACAGTTCACCAGCCTCGTTGTCCACCCGTCGCATCGCCTGTGGGTGGCGAGGTGCGTGCCCGGGTGGCGTTTTACGTCCCGCGGGTGCACGGCAGAACCAGGTTGCAGCTGACCCATCCTCTCCCGACTGAATCAGCGAGAGTTTGGGACACCGCCTGCTTTCACCGAGGGCAAAGATCCTTCAAGGGGTCGCACAACCGGAAGCGCATATCCACAGCTGGCGGGCAAGTAGATCGACGGCGAGTTTCGCCGCTCGCTGCCGTGGTCCATTCGTATGGCTGTCTGCCGGTGGTGCCCCATTCACTGAATTACCCGTCTCACTCGCCACTCAGTGCAGTCGTGGTCCACGGCCATTGGAATGTCGTATCAGTTTGCTGCTTCTCTGTCAGTTAGACACCAGTTGTTCCTGTGCCTTTCTGCACATACATTTACTAATACGGGATCAGTAAACTAATTTAAGGTACGCACACAAAGTATATTTGTGCAGTGGAACGTGTGTACAAGACGCAGAAGCCTAACACGACTGAGCTTTCACAAATGAGCATGAGAAAGCGATTGTCCAACCGCAAAAAAAAGTTCAGTACACAAATACAGATGAGCTACAGCTCAGGACAATCGGAATACAGCAACGATAACCCTATGTAATAATTTATACCTGCGGCTAATTTTGGTTGGCGGTCACATGACGCGCAAAATAAAATAAAATTAAAGGAAAGAAAAAAGACAACTGTGGTGAAACATGTTTGGTTATAATTATGTAATTGCAAAAAGGCGGACCCACTCTTAACTCGTTAGTACGCAAAGTATTTACAAACAGTCATGTATTAATGAGCACCCAAAACTTCACAGTAATCAGCATTTTTTTTCAAAATAAAATTATTCAACACAAAATATGCTAAATTAACTAGACTCTCAGCTACAAACTTTTACACATACTTTTAGTAGAACGTAACCCCGATGGCTATGAGACATTTACAAAAGTCTTGACAGTAAATTAGCACTGACTATGTGTCAGGTAATATCTCAAATTATAAGGTATTTACGCATCAGGCGGTGTTCGTGGAGTTGACAACGTTACGAGTGACGCACATACATTTTCCAGTCACATTAACGTGACTACCTGTCAAAGAACTGAATAGCCACATATTGCAGTGCAGACCGCTGCGAGATGTACAAGAAGAGAGTTGTTCTGGAAAGTTTCACCAGAGACATCGAGCCATGCAGCTCCAGTGCACTGAACTGCTGTCCGAGACTTACTGGTTGGGAATCCACTGCGCGAACAAACTGATCGAGATGGCCCCACAAATTGCCTATTTGGTTTATATCCAGGGAGTTTAGTGTCCAGTGGAGTACAATGCTCTTCAAACCAAAGACTTACGCTGTGAGCTGTGTGACACGTTGCATTGTCCTGTGGTCGATGCCATCATGCTGAGGACAAAATGTGTGGACGTGACTCCAAGGATAGATGCATTATCTGTTTACACGTTCTGGTTTCCAGAATAACAAGATCACCTAGGGAATGCCGCGAAAATATTCCCGATATATGTATCTGTTGATACATTGTGCTTCCCAGAATGATGAGATCACCCAGGGAATGCCACGAAAATATTCCCCGGACAATTAGTCTCCCTCCTTCGGCCTGTACCCTTCCGACAGATGTGGCAGGGTGTCGGCCATCTGTCGAATAGAGAATACGACATAATTGATTTGAAAAGGCCTTCTGCCGTCAATCAGAGATCGCCCAGTTGCGGTACTGGCGTCCAACTTCCAGCCTCCGTCGGCGATGTACACAGTCAGCATGGGTGCCTGAACCGTGTGCCTTCTGTACAGGCCGCGGAACGGTCATAGAGTTGAGCTAGTTCGTATTCCGTTGTTTCATCTGGCTGGTCACTTGCTCACAGGTTCCACGTTTATTCGCCCGTATACACCGCCGCAGCTACTGCTCACCCTCCCCTTCATGACCTTTAGCTTCCCACCGTTCCTCAGAACCAGTTTTGTAGTGCGACGTTTTCCAAAGCGCAGGGTGCTTTAAGTATGACGGCATAAGAAAATTTTATAAACTTAGCAGTTTCGGAAGTGCTTCCACCCTTGGCCCGATAGCCAATGATCATGTTCTGTTGAACGTCCGACAAATCACTCCGACTACACTGCTTTCCGTCTCACCTTGACGTGATCTATACACCTTCCACTATTAATATTGCCACATACCATTTGTGAGTGTTTACTGCAATTTGACGTTTGAACCGTGAATTTACTTTCAAAACATTTTCCTAAGAATTTATTTACTAGCGATTCATCAAGAACATTAACACATTTAATCTCACTATGTGAGCGTGGAAGTAGTTGCCAGGGAATAACTGATGAAATCAAAATTAAATTGCTTTTAACAAATGGGAATTTTATTCCTAAAACCCAAAAAAAAAACAGATTTAAAATTTATAAGGAGAAAGCACCCTCTAAATATCAAGTTACAATTTATTCAGAGGCAGAAAGAAACAAAGTTTTGAGTGTATGAGCTCCCTTTTGACACGGCCATAGCCACGACCGCTCACAACAACCAATGAAGGACTACACTGGTGCAAATCTGCAGCACACCAGATTACTTTAAACTAAAAAATTTTAACAACTCACACCCGTAGGAGGGATAGAAATGGTACAAAACACTAAAATCAAAAGATTAACTTGCCACCAAAGTTGCAACTTGATTTTAACTTCTAAGAAAAGTCTTACGGTGGAAGAGTGGCAACTTTATATACTAAAATGACCATTTAAATAGAAGCCCATGAAATGCAATCTTACATAAAATTACACAAGGTTGGCCAAACATGCTCTACAATACACATATACCGCCTCTCAAGATGATCGGCAAGATAAAAACATATTTCAGGAATTTGGCCGTTACACTTCAAGCAATAAATTCGTTAACACACCGAATCCGACAAACATGACAGCGGCAGCTCCATACGACTGTCAGACATTAACTGCTTAACAAATGCGGACAAGAGACAGACGAGCAGGCTGGGGACGAGAGACTGACAAAGAAAACAAGTATAATTTAACAAGAGTAATCACAGAACATATAACCAAACACTTAACTAATAAACGGCGATTTCTCAAGAAGACCTGGCGCAGCACCCCCAAATCGCTCTCCCGAGCCGTCCGCTGCTAGCCGCTTCAACGGACGCAGGTAGGCGCGCCGATCTCCCGTCTTTCCTGGTCCGCACCAACCAACCGACTGCCGCTGCTCCGTCGCTACTGCACTGCTAGTGCGTCTCCCACTCACTTCCAGACACACGACGGCCGAAATACTGGCTCGGACCAAACCATGCAGAGGAAACACGCCCACTGGCAAAACGAAATCCCTGCACCAGGAAAGGACGGAGCCAAACTCCACAAATTGGTAACTGAAGGGGCCCAGAAGCGCTCGGAGAACCAGTTACACCACGGCGTCGCAGCTCCCACCGGCCAGACTGATGTCGTGGGTTGACGCCTGTTGCTCTCGTGTCGACCGCGAAGCCACTACCCCTCGCTATACGGTGTGGCCCACTGGACTCACGTGGTGACCTCACATGCGCCGACGCTCAAGACGGACCAGTTGCCTTGTGTCTCAGTGCGCGACCGACCAAGCGATCGATCCAACCTTGATCCGAACGACGGATATACTAGCACTCCGACCGACAAACAGACACTAACTGCCTCACAAATGCGGACGAGCGACCGACTAGCAAGCTGGGGACGAGGGACTGACCGAGACTAACCCCAGACTGACCGACTAGCGAGGTCATAGCGCCCCTTAAAAGCACGTGAACAGGCAACCTTCCCGGTTTCCCACCAGAAGGAGACACCAAAGCTGAGATTGCCACAGCGACGAAACCGCCAGAAACGGAGGGCGACTGCTTCACATTACGCGCTGCGGCGCGCTCTTCAAAACAGCAATTTTTACTGCGGCTCAACGTTGAACATAGTTGATAGTCGCATTAGTGTTACTAGGAGTGTGTATTACATTCAGGGATGCTAGTATCACAGGGTTGTTTGGAAAGTTAATGTTAAAGTATTAGTAACCCATCTACTGCACAGTTTCCTCGTTATGTTTTATACTCTCATGTAGCATGCCCCTAGGTAAAGAAGAAATTACAAGTTAGTGTACCTGAAATGTAAAGAAGAGGAAACTATTCTATCGTAACTATGCCACTGATTTTTGGGATATCCCTTAATTCAGATAAACATTCGACCCTGAAATTACTATCTGTGTATCGTGCAGTCCCAATTATAAAATTTTCTCTTGATCTGATTCCCGTGACTCTGCCCTAGGATGTCATCCTCCATCTAGCTTCAATGTCTTCCTTCTGTTTAAGATTTACATCTTGTCTACTTCGCGCTTCTGCATGTCTGCTTACAGCTGATGTGGAGTTCTCTTCGCCGTCGTAACCTCACACCTTTCCTGATCGCTTCCGAATTCCATAGGATAAACAAAAATCAACTACCTCTTACTTATGACATCCATGCCTTACCTTTTTTCTGCCATTTCCCATACGTTTCCGTCTTCTATCGAAATGGGGAGGGGTTATCTTTCTCGTCCCAGTTCTTGACATCTGACCCAATTTCCAGTGATGGATAAGCTGTGTGCCTCGAAACGCCATTTGTAAACTGTGGCCTATAATGCTCTAGACTTTGCTATCCGTCCAAACTTGGAATCGCCGCAAAAGAATTGAATCCCTTCACAGTCGGCGGAGTTAATCTGGGGTACTTCACCCCTCAAAACATTAAACTGTGTAGCCAATCTCTCAGATACCCTCCACGTGGTGTATGAAATTACTAACAATCTGAAATCGTCTATATTGTATATTGCATTAGCGGAGAATGATCTGCACAACTATCTCAAATAAGCCAGCGTGTCCTTACAGTAGCTAACAAACTCTACAAAATTATCCCTAATACGCTATAGTAGTCCTACACCTGCCAATACCTTCTACATCAATATTCCAGGACCAGTAAGAACACGCACAAATTGTGTTGTCTACTATCCGAACTTCAACCAAGATACAACAAGAAGAACCATTTCCCCATGACCATCTCCAAGTGTGGAGAGACATCTGATCATTACTACTCATCTTACCATTCGTGAGAACGACACAAATTAATTAAAATCTTGATTCCTTCCTCCAGCTTTGGAAGAAATCAATCAATCCACCAAACCACTATTCATGCCAACGGCACAGATTCATCCAAATCTCAAAGCTATGTGAGAGGGAAACAATCAGATCACAAGAACCAATAGATATCACACAACAGCTCCAACACACTGTCACGTCCTGAAGACATAACTCAAGCTATGAAGCTCTCTTAGAGCACACCCTCATTGGATCTGCCTCACTGACTTTCTTCTCTCTAATCTAACTCAACGTATGTCACGAATTAAATCATTTTACGAGCTGTAGATGGGAACTAATATAAATCACTCTCTCTACAAGCATGCACCTACAGCTAGATAAGAGTGGCTGTGCACGTTATATTTATGATGTTAGACTCTTTGATCACATGCAGGCAGAAAAAAATCGCAACACCAAAAAATAATCAACGTAAAGTAACGAAATTTGAGGAATACTGTGATATCACATACCAATACAACCTTACTGGTGTCTTCAAATTTGCAGTGTCAGAAGCTGATGGGGGTCACGTGGGATCCTACAGACACAAAGGAGCACTCTCACTGAATCACACCTCCAGTCACTCCGTACCAAGAATTCCCTCTGCCGCCACAGTATAGGGCAGCCGTTGGCAGACATACAGCCCCTACACACTTCCATCCTTTTCACTAAGAGATGCAGACGCCGCATAGTCATGGCTCAAACACCATCGCTGATGCTGTAGTGCAAGAAGCCTCTTCCCTGTTTACATTGAGAGCAGGACTCAATTTCTTTCTGCTCTATTTGAGTGAGTCTTTGTATGCTTAGAGAGATATGAGCTAAGTAAATCTGTTTACTGTATCTTTACCGCTAATGATTTCTGTTCCTGTCCGGCTTCTCCTACAATGACAGTTGGCCCACTGCTCTGCAACCCATCTCCCCTTACCATTGTGTATAAGGCTTTACACAACAGACAGGTGTGCCTAGGTAAGACAATTAAGTGACTAACCCAGCAAGATCATAGGTTAATGTAATTGCCAGATTAGCCACCGCAAATGTGAAATGCTGGTACATTATTAAATGATGTAACCACAAGAATGTGGAATGCAAGCAAACAAACATTCGTGCATTGTGTTGTACAGTTGCCGAATGTCAGTTTGTGGGCTGGCGCTCCATGTCTGCTGCGCTTCGTCGGACAATACAGGAATGATTAACGCTGTTTGTGGGTGACATTGGAGTTGTCGTCCAGTGATCTCCTATAAGTTCTGCATTGGAGACAGATCCGCCGATTGTGTACGACAAGCCAACATGTCAACACTGTGTAGAGCATGTTGCGTTACAACAGCGGTATATGGGCGAGCGTAATCCTGTTGGAAAACATCCCCTGGAATGCTGTTCATGAATGACAACACAACAGGTCGAATTATCAGATGGACGATTTGTAATCAGGATGCTTGTGGAAACCATGAGAGTGGTCCTGCAATGATACGAAAACACCCCCTGACCACACATCCAGGTGTCGGTCCAGTATATCTAGCATGCAGTCAGGCAGCTTGCAAGCCCTGAACTGGCCACCTTCTCAACGACATGCGACCATCACTGACACCTGGACAATGAGAAAACAAAACGGATCTCCAACCTGCCCTCCAATTAGTTTTCGCTTGAAGCCATTGAACTTGCAAATGGTCAGAGGAACGTACGCTGGTCAGCGTCTGGCTCAGAGCTGTCCTCTATGAAACCAACTTATTACAGTTGGTTGTGTCATTGTGGTGCCAACTGTTGCTGGAATCACCGTTTCAGATGCAGTACAATGCACTGGAGCCGTACACTGAACATAATGGTCTCCCCTCTCGGTAGTGCAATGTGGCCGTCTGGAGCCCAGTCTTCTTGCGACCGTACATCCTCGTGACCAGCGCTGCCAGCAGTCATGTTCAGTGGCCACATTCCTGCCACGTATTTCTGCAGTATCGCAGAAGGAACATCAAACTTCTCTTAGCACTATTACATACTTGGGTCCAAATCATGCGGTGTTGATAATGGCGTCTTTGTCGCCTTAAAGACACGCTTGACTAGCATCAACACATCACGCCCAATCTCAAAGATAACTAAAGCTCACGAAGTGCGAGTGTTCAGAGTAAACCTCGTTTGCATCCTCATAATGGGGATACTAGTGCCACAATTGTACGACTGGCTCGAAATTTGAACAGACATTATCTTTCAGATGTAGTAATATGTCTACCAACTTTCGTTTATGTCGCACGACTCCTTCTTCTTGTTGCAGTTTTCGTCTCTCAGTGTATTTCATCATCATATGCACAGCTATCCTGGCTGTGTGCAGACGAGCACAGAGATTTCTGTACACTCTGTCTTCCCTGTTGTCTTACCTACGTAGAATGTCCCTCATATCTGTCCTTGAAGTTAGTGCTCTAGACCGAATAAGAAGGCAGAAGCAACCACTCCCATCAGAGCAATAACATTTCTGTCCCACTCAGCCACTTACTCGAAGTCATATTCAGTAGCAGAGGCCCACCTCTTGAATAATCTCACACATTGTATCGGAGAACTGAATAACATCTCCAGCTTGTTAATAATATATCTACTAAAGCAACAATAATGATTACTATTGTCCCTGTACACACTTGTTACCCTTGTACTTCTCTCTTTCCAACCAGAGCTTCCTCAATCCCCAGTATTCTTAACTGGTGCAGTCTCCTTAAATTGTCTTTCACCAGAATTTGCTATATCAGAAAACACCTATTTTGTACATGCAACAATATTTTTTATATCTGCTGTTATTAAGATTGTAATTATTGACATTACAATTTACATTGTTATTATTATTATTGTTATTATTACTATTATCATAAATGGTACGAGCAGCAGCAGTAGTAGTGTAAGTACTGCCCTTATTAACTTTATTAGTTCCTAGTCAGTATTATTTACACACATTATCTCTACAGACACTCAGTTTATTTTAAAACTATTTGTCATGAGAAAACAGATATTTTTTAGGTAAATATGAAGTGGAAAAGGTGAACCTAGGTCTGATGTAAGAGAAGGTCTGATGATCCTTATCAGAGCAGGTTAAGTAAATAAAATAAACACAAAGGAAACAAATAACCCCACATGACGTCAAAATGAAGACAATGAGCACTGCGTCAAAACACTCGCTATACACCTCTGTGGCAAGCTTGTTAGTTCATAGCTAACACATCAACAAAAACTACTATGTATACTCATGTTTAGAAAGAAACATATTCAGAGGACATGTAAGTTAGTATGTTCTGCAGAAATGGGTCACAGTGCTGCGCCATATCCCACACATTTTCGATTGCCAAAAAGTCTGATGATCTGGAGGGCCAGGAAGAAAGCCTGACATCCTGTGGCACCAAGAATGCGCATTTTCGTGCAGCAACATGCGGTCGTGCATTGTCTTGCTGAAAAATGACGTCTGGGGTATTGTGGAGAAAGGGTCATTCGCATGGGTCACACTGGCATGGTGCCCTGAACATGCACCAACTGTGATTTAATGCTGTACAAAACAGCATCGAATACCAAACGGCCTTCAGCTGGCACTGTGCGCCTTGTGTGAATGCAGTCAATATGAGGTTGCTCCCCCTGTCTGGGGCGAACCTAAATGCGCTCATCATTTTGAAACAAATCGAACCTGGATTCGTCCAAAAACACTATCTGATGCCCATCCTGACCACAGTGACGTCTTTCCATATACCATTGCTGTCTGGCATATTTCTGCATATAACATGAAATGAAAAAATCATTCTCGAGTCAATACTCACAGCAACTTTCTTAACAGTAAAAATGTAAATGCCGTGTCGCTAGGGCCACCCATCGGGTAGACAGCTCGCCTGGTGCAAGTGTTTCGAGTTGATGCCACTTCGGCGACTTGCGTCTCGATGGGGATGAAATGATGATGATAAGGCCAACACAACAACCAGTCTCTAAGCGGGGAAAATCTAAGACCCAGCCGGGAATCGAACCCGGGCCCGTAGATATGACATTCCGTCGCGCTGACCACTCAGCTACCACGTACGGATATCTTAACTGTAAATAAAGCAGAATTACAGCACTTTCCATTTTGCTCTTTATCTCTCATCATTCGACTCACGGCTTCTAATTCATGACATGGTGTTATCCCGATGTCTCTGACGATTCAATTTCAATCGCAGTTTGGTGTGGAGAGCGACATACTCTATACAGCCATTGGAAAGCGTGGAAAAGTTTCTTAGAAACAATATTTCGTTTTCTCGACGCCTTGTGAGCTGGTACCCCAACTTTCTGTCCCACATACAGTACGATTTATTTTGATTTAATTTTATTTATTTACAGGTCTAGTTCCGTAAGACCAAAATGAGAAGCAAATCTCCAATGACATGGACCGTGTCAGTACTTGAAATTACATCATAATTTCTCTCGTTCCTTTTATCAGCGATTTTGCGCTATTCTGTTGCTCTTTTTCGATTATTTAAAGCCAAGTCAACAACTGATGAATGACGCATCTTCTGCTCCTCTGACCACACTTTTGCTTCTTTAATTAAATTGGAAGTTCCTTATTCCTCAGATGATGATGATGATGTTTGGTTTATGGAGGGCTGAACTACGCAGTTGTCATCGCCCATACAAATTCCCAATCGTAACTCAGTTCAATCTCGCCACTTTCATGAACGGTGATGAAATGATGAGAACAACACCAACACCCAGTCCCCGGGAGGAGAAAATCCTCAACCAGGCCGGGAATCGAACCTGGGACACCGTGATCGAGAAGCAGCAACACTACCCACGAGACTGATAGCTGGAGACTCTTTACTCTTCAGAAGAAGGCAATCAAGTAGAGTCATTTGGCAACTCATTAATCACGTTTTGAAATTACTTCAAATATCTGTACAATGCATGGCACTCTCTGTGACAGCAGATATGGCAAAGTTTCCCCAATTCTTTAATCACTTTGTTGACTGGGTTGAAATACTAGTGTGGAGTGGCGTAACGAAATAAGCCCCCCTCCCCCCCCCCCCACCCCAACGAACCATGAATTTGCCATTGGCGACGAGGCTCGCGTTGCTCAGCGATACAGAAAGCCATACCTTAGTTGCAACCACAACGAAGAGCTATCTGTTGAGAGACCAGACAAATATGTGGTTCCTGAATATCGGCAGCAACCTTTTCAGTAGTTGCAGGGGCAACTGTCTGGATGATTGATTGAATTGCCCTTGTAACATAAAAAAATGACTTTGCTATGCTGGTATTGCGAATGGCTGAAAGCAAGGGGACACTACAGACGTAACTTTTCCTGAAGGCACGCAGCTCTATTGTTTGGTTAAATGATGATGGCGGCCTCTTGGGTAAAATATTGTGGACCTCTGGCGGGGACTACTCAGGAGGACGTCATTTGTCAGGAGAAACAACACTGGTTCTACCGATCGGAATGTGCAATGTCAGATCCCTTAATCAGGCAGGCAGGCTACAAAATGGGAAATGGATAGGTTAAAGTTAGACCTAGTAGGAATTAGTGAAGTTCGGTGGCAGGAGGAACAGGACTTACACGACTTCCGGTCAGATGAATACAGGGTTACAAATACAGTGTCAAATAGGGGTACTGAAGTAGTAGGTTTAATAGCGAATAAAAAGAATTGGAAAGTGAATAAACTACTACGAACAGCGTAGCGAACGCATTATTGTAGCCAAGATAGACACGAAGCCCACACTCACCACACTAGTACAAGTTATTATGCTAACTAGTTCTGCAGCTGATGAAGAAATTCAAGAAATGTATGATAAGATAAAAGAAATTTTTCAAATCGTTAGGGGAGATGAAAATTTGATAGTCATGGGGGACTGGAATTCCACAGTAGGAATTCCGCAGGAGACGTCGTAGGTGAATGGACTGGGTGAAAGGAATGAAAGAGGAAGCCGCCTGGTACAATTTAGCACAGAGCGTAATTTCATCATAGCTAACACTTGGTTTAAGAATCGTGAGAGAAGGTTGTTTACGTGCAAGAGACCTGGAGACACCGCAAGTTTTCAGACTGATTAAACACACATCAAAAAAAGTTTTGCATCACTTTGGTTCCAAGAGTTCCGGAAATGGAGGCGGTGGTCCCGATTGCTGTACACACCGGTACCTCTAATACCCAATAGCACGTCCTCTTGCATTGATGCATGCCTGTATTAGTCGTGGCATACTATCCACAAGTTCATCAAAGCACTATTGGTCTAGATTGTCCCACTCCTCAACGGCGATTCGGCTAAGATCCCTCAGAGTGGTTGGTGGGTCACGTCGTCCATAAACAGCCCTTTTCAATCTATCCCAGGCACGTTCGATAGGGTTCATGTCTGCAGAACATGTTGGCCACTCTAGTCAACCGATGTCGCTATCCTGAAGCAAGTCATTCACAAGACGTGCACGATGGGGGCGCGATTTGTCGTTCACGAAGGCGAATGCCTCGCCAATATGCTGCTGATATGTTTGCACTATCGGTCGGTGGATGGCATTTACGTATTGTACAGACGTTACGGCGCCTTCCATGACCACCAGCAGCGTACGTCGGCCCCACATAGTGCCACCCCAAAACAACAGGGAACCTCCACCTTGCTGCACTCGTTGGACAGTATGTCTAAGGCGTTCAGCCTGACCGGGTTGCCTCCAAACCGTCTCCGGCGATTATCTGGCGATGGCAAGAAAAGCGTTTCTGAAGAAGAGAAATTTGTTAAAGTCGAGTATAGATTTAGATGTCAGAAAGTCCTTTCACATAGTATTTTCGTGGAGTGTAGTCATGTATGGAAGTGAAACATGGATGACAAACAGTTTAGACAGGAAAAAAATAGAAGCTTTTGGAATGTGGTGCTGCAGAAGAACACTGAAGATTAGATATATCGATCACGTAACTATTGAGTGGGCACTGAATAGAATTAGGGAAAAGTACAATTTGTGGCACAACTTGACTAGACGAAGGGACCAGTTGGCAGGACACATTCTGAAGCATCAAGGGATCACAAATTTAGTGATGAAGGGAAGTGTATGTGGTATAAATCGTAAAGGGGGACCAAGAGATGAATACAGTAAGCAGATTCAGAAGGATGTAGGTTGCAGTAGTTACTCAGAGATGAAGGGGACTGCACATGATAGAGTAGCATGGAGAGCGCATCAAACCATTCTTCGGACTGAAGACAACAGCAACAACAACAACGAAATAAACACAGTTTGAATCCGTTGTTCCCTTAACACCTTTACCCAAAATATAGACCTAACTGGCGGCCCATTGCCGGAAATTTCTTTATCAACTAACCCAGCCTTACTCCAGTAACGCTTTTAAACAACAGGCGCAAGTGCTATCCCTTTGTCCTTGTATTGTGGCATGAATGTATTTCGATTTTAATTTGATGGTTACCAAAATGTATGCAAATTCCTGTATGATCTCTGAATTTGCCAAATAGGTCAGTTCTCACAAGGTCTCGTAATCTACACACAATTACGCAGTATATCATGGCTGCATAGCACACTGGCGCTGACTTTGCCTTTTGACAGATAATTTATGTTACTTTGTCAACGCCTGACATATCCTCTTTAACATAGCATTAAAATGAAATGGCTCTTTCAGTGTCTGAAAATATCTGCACACTCTAAAATGTTCATGTGCTAAGTGGAAGCCACTAACCGTCTACAGCCCTACATTTGAACAACGGGTCGTCTCTAACCAAATAATATCGAGCCAGAGCAACACATTCCCCTTCATTCCACTGATTTTTATGTCCTTTAGTTTAGGGTCCTTATCTTGTTCTCACACAATATGTTCAAGTCACCGTCATGTAACTCTGAAGGCTACATCTTTCAAGTGAAACAGACTGAAATTCCTCACTTGTGTGTCCCCTTCATCACAGCGCGGTAAACAGTCGAGTGTCCGTAACAACGCATTCACAATTATATTCTGTTTGCCTGAGACATATTCGGTAGTAAAACAGAACTAATGCAAAGAGTGCCCAACTAGCAAATCTCCCATGAGTGAGCTTGGGAGGCATGAGGAACTGCAATGCTCAATGGTCCGTTTATACCTACGTTGTTCTTCCAAACAAGTAATATCTAAATTCCGTAAAGAAGCCATGCAATGGCCAAGGCTTCCCTCTCTATAACAATAATTACGTTCGCACCTAGTGATGAGGTGACTAGTAAAGTTAATTGTCTTCCAAGATAAGTTGATCTTCGGTTTCTTGAAACAATGTCACCTGAAGACCGGTTCCTGAAATGTCAGTCATAATATAGAATGGTTAGCAAAGGTATGGGTGAGCCAAAATAGGTTTAGTAATCAGTGCCTTCTTAACACTATCAAATGAGCTAGTGCCTCTTGGGTCTGATTCGTAGGTTCATCATTTTCAAACAGTCTGCATAATCGAGGAGTCGCAAAATTTTCGATTCAAGAAATCGTTACAGAAATTCATTAAACCTTAGAAATCTCCCACTTGTTTCTTACTCTTGGATCCTGTGTATCCTCTAGTCACATCGATTGTCTTTGTATCACGTTCTATCCAGTCTGGTGATATGGTATGTCCATCCAAATAGTGACTTCACCAGATTGACTGTCACACTCTCTCGTTAAACCATACTAACAACTGATGGAGAATTTCTTTATGTTCATACCATGACTTCTCGACCATTAGAATGTCGTCAACGGTCAGGGTAACTTTGGATTTAAACTCGTCTGTAACGACAGTATCAAGTCCACGTATAAATACGGCAGAAGATACGTTGAGGCCAAAAGGAAGACGTTTGAATTTGTAATACTGTCCGTAGCAGAGGAAGGGGGTGTATTGACTGCTTCAAGGGTGTAACAAGATTTTCCAGTAACTGTTCGTAAGTCAAAAGAGGATAGCTTACCCCATAATATTTCTGTAATATCTCGTCCCAACTCTTTTAGGCTGTCTGTTTCATGTAAAATGATGGTGTTTACTTGCCTTGAGTTAAAAACTAGGCGGACCACGAGAAAGGGGCTGTTGTATGAACTCATGTTTCCCTCAGTTATCTCTTCCCTTATCATATTTTGGATTTCTCGTTCTACATTTTCCTTGTAAGCTAAGGGAATAGGATAAAGTCATACAAAAACACTATTGATGACCTTTTTGCTCAAGATTCATAAACAAATTCCTTAAATTCGCCTGCAGCCTCAGAGAATATTGTCGCAGCAGAATTTGAGCAGCACCGTGGTGAAGTGGTTATGATACCAAACTGTTGCATTGAGGCTCGTGAGTTCAGAATTCATCTGGACTGAACAATTTTAATTTCTATATTCCGTTCGAGTACATTCTAGAAGCATTTGTTAAGTGAAGTTAGTGTTCGTCATTCATCTCATTACACCTTCCTTTACGTGACATTATTCTGGTTGAGGTGCTGGGTATCGAAACTTGTGATAGCGCACATTATCGACGACACAGTATATCCCATCAGGCCACGACAGAGCCGCCGTTTACGTGGCGAGAAACCCGAGTTCGAGTCATATTCAACAGATCGCAATCAATCGGAGACAGAAGAAGAAGAGGACGTTACGATGACAGCATCGTGTGCCATCACATGAGACATCCTTCTGTGTTCTCTGGTGATGAGGGCCACGATCCAAACAAGTGGCTGAAGGTATATGAGAGTATAGCCAAATTTAACAAATGGGATTACACCGTGTGTTTGGCTAACGTATTTTTCTACTTGGAGGGCACTGCCAAGCAATGGTATGAGAACAACGAGGAGACGTTCATAAGCTAGGAAGTATTCCAGGCGGAACTGCGCAAGTATTTCGGCGACAGAAGTGCAACGCTGAAGATAAATTAAAATGCAAAGCACAGCGTTCAGGGGAGCCTACAGCATCCTACATTCAAGACGTCTTCGGGCTATGTAAAATAGTGGATCCTGGAATGAAGGAGGAAGATAAGTTTGCACATCTCTTGAAGAGTGCTGCTGAGGACATGTATCAAGCCTTACTCCTGAATGAGCTTTCGACAGCAGATGACTTCATAAAATAGTGCCATTGTATCGAGACAATGCATCAAAACAGAATTACACGCAAGAAGTTTGAACAGCTTCCCAACGTAGAATCGATTTCCCAAGTGTTCTTCAGAGAGGACGTTCAGAAGGCATTTGGATTGCACTGCGAGCAAAAAACCGACACACTTCAAGAGGTCATGAGAGAGGAAGTGGAACAGACATTGAACCCAATCTCTCATCCTTCATTTCCCCACGCCAGAAGAAGCAGACAGATCTTAGCCAATGCCAATTCCGAGACGACGAAGATGAACAAGAAGATGTGGGTTGTAACACTCCGGTTTATTCTACTTACTTATCCCGCTCGATCGGGATCTGATAGCAGCCCAAATAGATAATAATTAATGTGACCGTGCACCTAATGGGGCTGGCAATCGGATTGGACTGCTACGGAGATGTTACATTCCATTCTGTCCTCAAATGCTGCAATAATGAATGTTTCGTGCCAAGAAGAACAACAACACAGCTTCATTAATCAACAACCTATATTTATCACCAAAAACACAACGTAAGGAGACAGCCACTGCCTTCGTCGTACAGAATTAATAACGACTAATCACAGCACAGGCCTCTTCGTTATTTATTATCGTCACACGTAATTTCAATCACTGTAATCCAACACTGCAATCCAACACTGCAATCCAGATGATGCCGGCGCGGTAGACGCGTAATTACAAATATCGGCACAGAAATCTCACTGATCACGCTATTAATTATACTTTTACACTTTCCCGTATATTTCTAACACAAAGGGGTTAAACCACGGCGATGGCCACTCCCTTTGTCGGTACGGTCTTGCATTCCAGCAACAGACCTCCACGCGGCTCGGCCCGCAGCGCGTACCACACACTACTCCTATCTCAACACTCGCTCTCGCTCTCGCCACCCGACGCACACTATCGATTGTTTGTCCTGTCGACCTGTGCTGTCGCAAAACTTATAGTAAGGGCCTACGGACCCCTTACAGGGTGCAGGACGACGTAGGTCACGATCGCTGCAAGCTAGCCGCTAGACAGGACGTTCCAGAACACGCCGATCAACATCTCCATCGCCGTTTAGAAGCTCTAGCCGATTACCTAGCCGCCGCAACCTGGGAAACTAAAGGGTGCCACCTTCCTTGGAGATGAGACCGCCGAAGAGAAAAATCCTCCGCCGTCGATCACTACAGAAATGATATCAAACTACGTCGATATCTTCATGGATGGCCGACCAGCCCAAGCTCTTGTGGACTCTGGAGCATCATATTCTGTCATTTCGGAGAAGTGCCGTCGCCAGTTGCAGAAAACTGTATTCGTCGACAGCAAAACATCTCTGCTGGAGGTGGCTAATGGGAAATACGTAAAAGTTACAGAAGACGTACCATTCGTGTGGGCATAAGTGGCCAAACACAGCCCTTACAATTCATCGTCTTACAAGAGTGTCGTCATGACGTCATTCTCGTATGGGACTTTTTGAAAGCTTCTCAGGCAATTGTAGACTGTGGTCGCTCGAAGATTATGCTAGATGAGATGAGATACGGTGTACAGGCTGATGCGCATCCGAGTGTGTGGAGACTATGTGTACTGGATGAAGTGATCATTCCTGCAGTCAGCGATAGAAAGGTAACTGTCATGTGTCATGCCATTCATTAGTCCATGGATTTTGTAGTGGAATGTAAGAGAAGCATACCACTGAAGCATAACTTGGTCATCCCAGCTTCTGTTGTCTCGTTTAAGAACGGATTCTGTGAATTGTGGATAGTTAACTGTAGCCGAGAACTGCAGATCCTTCCAAGACGCATGTGCATAGCAAATGCTGAGCCGTTAACTGCAGAACAGCTCAGCGTCATAGAAACCTCCCATGCCGAGTCTGTGGGCGAAATTACCGCTACCACTACGAGACAAGATCTTCTAGCTCGACTATCACCAGATCTCACTAAGGGACAACAAAAGAAGCTACTTGCCATTCTTCTAGGGTTCTCTGAATGCTTCAATCCACAGGTGAAGATCAAATTAGACAAATCGACAGTGAAGCACCGGATTAGCACTGGAGACCATCAACCAATAAGTCCGAGAGCATACCGTGTCAGCAACGGAAAGTCGAATAATTCACGACGAGGTAGAGAAAATGATGAAGAATGACATCATTCAGCCTTCGCAGAGTCCATATTCGTCACTAGTGGTGCTCGTCAGGAAGAAGGATGGCAGTTGACACTTTTGTGTTGATTACAGGAACATTAACTAAAAAGGACATTTACCCTCTTCCACGAATTGACGATACACTAGATTGTCTGAAGGGGCTACATTGTTCTCAACCATGGACATGTACCAGGGATACTGGCAAATCGAAGTAGATAGGCTAATCGTGAGAAAACTGCATTCATCACCCCCGAGGGCCTGTATGAGTTTTAGGTAATGCCGTTTGGTTTTTATAACGCAACAGCAACTTTTGAGCGGATCATGGATAATCTTTTAAGGCACCTGAAGTGGACGATGTGTCTTTGTTACTTAGATGACATTATAGTGTTCTAAGAGACATTTAATGAACATATAAAAGTGACTCCAACAAGGCGAAGTGAAACTTAATCCAAGAAAGTGTCTCTTTGGAGCAAAAGGAATCAAAATACTTGGACACCTTGTGTCAAACGGAGGTGTGCGGCCAGACCCAGAAAAGGTGAGATCTATAACGGAATTTCCTATTCCTAAAAGTATTAGAGATGTGAGAAGCTTCTTCGGATTATGTTCTTATTACCGTCGTTTTATCAAAGCCTTTTGTATCAAAGCCAGGCCACTCCAAGAGTTGTTAGAACCTGATGCTAAATTTGTCTGGGGTGGTGCTCAACAAGATTCTTTCGATGTGCTGCGAAAAGCTCTGATGACTGACCCTGTACTTGGTCTGTATGATGAGAGAGCACCTACAGAACTATACACAGATGGCAGCGGGTATGGGACAGGTGCTGTTCTGGTTCAAATTTCGGATGGAAAAGAGATGTTTATAGCCTATGCTTCTAGGACACTTACAAAAACCGCAAGAAACTACAACTACAGAAAGAGAATGTCTTGCTGTGATCTGGGCCATGTACAGATTTCGACAGTATCTCTATGGAAGGCCATTCACAGTTGATACAGACCATCATTCATTTTGTTGGTTGACAGGCCTTAACGATCCAACAGGACGACTCGCCAGGTGGAAACTACGTCTTCAAGAGTATGACATTAGCATAGTATACAAAAGTGGAAGAAGACATCAAGATGCCGACTGTCTCTCAAGAAACCCTGTGCAAGACCATCAAGACTTGGTGAAGTGACTGTCTCGCTGCACTCCAGGATCTCTCTGCTGAGCAGAAGAAGGGCGCCAAGATATCTCAAATTATACGCTTGCCTTAAACCGGTCAGATGATTTGAAAGGGCAATTTAACGTAGTTAATGGATTACTTTGCAAGAAAAAATTTGATCCGTTTGGAAAGAGGTGGCTACCAGTGATTCCTAAGCACATGCCCTCAGACCTTCTACAGATATTCCACGACACACCTGAGGCAGGACATTTGGGATTTATTAAGACATACGATACGATCCGCAAGAGGTTTTTCTGGCCATGTTTTTTTTAGGAGTTTCCGTCACTATGTGTCGCACTGTCGAGAGTGCCAGAGGAGAAAGGCAGTTCCTCAAAAACCAACTGGCCGACTCATACCCATTCTACCAGCCGAAAAGCCTTTCCAGCGTGTTGGGACTGACCTCCTCGGACGATTTCCAACGTCCGCTAGTGACAATAGATGGTTTATTGTTTGCACTGATTATCTGACACGCTATGCCATTACAAAAGCCGTGAAAACAGCCGAAGCATCCGAGGTAGCCAAATTCATCGTGGAAGACATTGTATTAAAACACGGTGCCCCATGGTCGTTAATTACGGATCGAGGGAACGTTTTTCAATAGAATCTTCTGACAGAGATAAACCGTCGGTTCAACATTACTCATCACATGACGACTGCCTACCATTCGGAAACTAACGGGCTTACTGAACGTCTTAATAAGACCTTGGCCGACATGCTATCAATGTTCGTCAATGTTGAGGAGAGCAACTGGGATGAGGTGCTACCTTGAGCGACGTTTGCTTACAACACCGCCAAACAAAACACCACAGGATTAACGTAATTTTTCCTGGTGCATGGGCTTGAGGCGACTACGACGATGGACACTGGGTTTCCGTTACATCCTGACGACGTGGACGACGACTACATCGGCCAGGTGTTAACCAGAGCTGAGGAATGTCGGCAGTTAGCTCGACTCCGCACACTGCAGGCTCAAGAAAACGATCGCCGAAGGTATGACGCGAGCCACCGCCCTGTTGTCTACCAGCCTGGTGACCTCGTCTGGACCTTCACTCCTGTTCGGAAGGTTGGTGTCTCTGAGAAGCTCTTCAGGCGCTACTTTGGACCTTATGAGGTTGTAAGACAGTTGTCTGATGTTACTTATGAAGATTTAGACCCTGACGCAAGACGACGAAAGATCAGAGATACGGTCCACGTCCTTCGAATGAGACCCTGTGAGGATCCTGCAACCCAGGGTAAATTCGAGGCTGCAGTGACAGCAACAAGCGGAAAGGTGATGAAGAACGCAACGGCAAAAGATGTTCGAAGAAGATCACCGCCAGGGCGAGATTCAGTCATCGGGAGTCGGAGTGTGCAGGATCGATGACTCATTCCCGGACTAGGACGACATAGCACCGAGACGCTGTTCACTTAAGGATGGAGCAGTGCGCCAGCAGAAACTGAGTGGCACGGTGGTGTAGTGGTTACGATGCTAATGGAGGGTCGTGAGTTCAGAACTCACCTGGACCGTACAATTTTAATTTCTATATTCGGTTCGATTACATTCTACAAGTATACACAAGTGTCAAGAATAAATTGTACTGGAATGTTCTGTACTGTATGTGTTCTGGCCAGAGGCAGTTCGCTCCGCGCTCTTGTATCTGCAGGTGCTGAATAAACCTTCGTTAAGTGAAGTCAATGTTCGTCATTCATCTAATTACACCTTTTTCTACGTGACAATATCTTCTTATATTTTAGCAGTATTTGTGATAATCTTTTTGCTCAGCCTCAAGGACACCTCTAACACAAGAAACGTTGTGCTCTGTCATTCATAAGTGAGAAGGGGCTCCCTGTGTCAAAGGCACAGTACAAAGTCAATGAATAAACGGCAGTGCCTGTCACTGCATTCACCAGTAGTACTCTGCCACTTTGCTTCTCCTGTAACAGAATTTATCTCAAGTCTTGTCTGGCAACAAAATTAATACAAAATACTGCCACTGAATTTACTTCTCCTGTCACATCATCACTGTTATTTGTCATTATGAGGTTGACGGCGTGATATTAGGATTATTTTAATTTTTTTTATGAGTGGAAAGATGGTCCATCTAGGCCGCGTTATTTTCTTTATTACCTATGTGATTGACTAATTTCGGCCTTTCGTCATTTTCAAGCCCTTATCTTAGGCTTCCAGTTTCATTTTCCATTAAAAGATATCGCTGGTATATTTAGTCAGGAATACTTCTTTCTTCTGTGGGTATGTGCCACATATGCACAGAAATAAGATGTATTCGTGTCGACATGTATCAGTGATATAATGTAAAATGTACCTGGAAGCTGACCAAGGCCGAAATTCGCCAAAAATATAGGTAATAAAAAAATAATACAGCTTACCGGGACCATGTTTTCATTCGCAAATCATGGTGATTATTTCTCGGATTTGTTGACAGTATCTCAACCCCTGCCAGAGCCACATACTTGCTGTTATTGTTTCTAGACTTTGGTCCGCTTTGATTCATATTTCCGAAGTTCTGTTAGTTCCTGTCTCTCTCTTCCTGATTAGGACTACCTATGTGACAACTCCATCCTTGTTCTTCATCGTTACCCCAGTTCCAATGTTTTTTGGTACTCTCTCTTCCTCATCTGTGCATTCCTTCACTACCATTACATCTGCTATTACTACCCCTTTATTCTGATGTGGATTCTCATAGCAGTTTTAGCCGTACTGCTCATCATTTTACGAAATACCTCCAGCGTCTTAATCTAGCTCCTGCATTAGTTGTTAAAATCCTATACATCTTCGCTGCTAAGTTCCACAGAGAATGTGCCGAAAGTGTGCTGGCATTTGGTAATACATTGGCAAATTAGTTCTGTCAGGCTGTATGAATGGCACAGAGACTGATCTTGTTGCATTATGTGCTGGAAGACATTGACGCTGCAGGGGAATCTCGAGAGGCTATAATGTGACATCATAATTACACTGTACTTCACTCAGTCGTGTGGTGCATCTGAACAATAAGCAGACAAGAAACCATTGTCAAACTCCTTGTAAGTTGCACAACCCTAGCAACTGACCTCATTCACGGCGCTGCCTCTTTTACCTATTCTGGGGGCCATGATTCCGACTACAGGACCTCTGACTGTCTGGTACATCCCAATGGGTCATCATGGGTCACCGCCATCTGCCAGAGTGGGATCGATAATGCTCTAAATAATGTGGGCATACTGTCGCACTGCGGTTTACCACGCATACTGCCATACGAAAGTCCTCATGACTTCTGCCAAACCGCTGGAGTAGCCGCCTTGGTGACCAGCTGAGTTGATCCGATAACAGGAGTCGACGGAATTCCATTACGTCATTGGCATGAAGTGTCAACCAAGGCTGACGGTAAGTCACTGAACTAAATAAACGTTAACTGGCAAATCACGTTGTATTAGCGCCGAAAAACCCTTTGTAAGTCTACATCATTAAAAGGACAATGTTGAGGTGTCTCGGTTCGGCATCCATGCAGTATATATCTTTCTAGGTTCCCACCTGTGCAGGAACGTGACTTGACGTTAAAGATTCCTAAAATAACATATTGTGGCACCTGTACTCTCTACTACTGGAGGAGGAAAGGTAAACGTAATAATTACAGAAAGGAAATGCTTAATCCCAATGACAAATAATCATTTAATGCAGTTTTCAGGTTGTATTGTACGAAAGCAGTCCAATTAACAATGACCTACGCACAACACGCTAACGAATGGCGGAGCGTTAGAGGCTCGTTAATATGTTCATTTCTCGCGTGTGTGGCCCATGGGAAAAGTGGGAGAGGCACAAAGAGACATAAACGCATACCTCTCCAATAGGTGGGGCGCTAAGCTTGTTTAATCAGAGAATACCAAGGAACTGTGGGTATCGTGTATTATGACTACCATGCCTTAAAAGCAAGGTAAACAACAAATTTGGGCGTTTTTATGAGCAGCACATGTGAGAAACGCAGCAGGATTCATGAAACAAATTTCCTGTACATTTATGAACAAAGAACCGAAAGTTTTCAAGGATTACAGAAATGATGAAAGGTTCGCATATCATAGCGAGCAAAACCTAATCAGACCTAACACCTGACTTGCAGACCCGATCTTAGCTCTTAGTAGTCGGGGTAGCATTTGAATTGAGCACAGCCGCCTATTGGGACCGAATTCATCCAGCTATGGTAATCAGCTGGCTGCTTCACATCACAGTTTTGTAGCAAATTACGACTGTTACACTAACTGGATGAGTCAATTTTCGTAGCTCCCCTTCGAATTAATTTTTAGTTCCTGTCGCAAAGGATATACCTTATATCAACGGAAATTAGGTCAATCAGAAATGAGAACACAGTGCTGGATGGTGACTGGTGATTTAATTCGTATTTGTGAATTTCAAAAAATTTTGTAAGAATTCGGAAGGAACAAATGCCCAGGTATTGATGAAATAGTATCAGAAATATTACAGCCCTCGGGTCAAAGGGCAGATCAAGATATAAACTTTCTTGTGAATTAAACTTATTTAACTTTGGAAGATCCATCAGGTAATGTAAGGGATTATCAAGTTAACGAAGTAATTACGGGTGTGAAAATAGAAATGGATGTTGCGGTGACCGACGTGATTTCAGGAACAGACTAGATGCCAAAAACGTGGTGTTTTTTCATGTAAAAGAGCAGAAAATTATGGCCCAAGCTGTCGTTAAATGATCGTTAACTGGCCGGTAGGTCTGATGAATCAATCCCAAATTTATCTCGAAACAGGATGTGCATTTAACGTCGAATTAACTGATGTAAGCGGTGAAAAAAGAGTAGTTAACGTGGACAGTAATGTATTACGATAATTACAGAAAATAAGGACATCGTTAATAAACCAATTCAGGCCACTTTGCGTGGCCAGACACGGAATGGGTGGGTCATCTAAGGATTGGCGCTTTGGCGAATGTCTTCAATCAGGTTTCGGCGGCGGTGGCGAGAACCGGTCGCGCGTGTGTCTTTCGACAACAGGAATGACGCGGCTAGTGGGCGTCGACCATAAGAGGCGAATGGCTGTGGAAGCAGCCGCTTCCATCTCAGCGGACTAGCTGTGCGAAGCGTAGGACTGACAGCGGCTGGTGGTGGATGGCCTCGCTGTTGTGTAAGCCGGGAGGATTACGGCTGCTGTCTACTCGCTATCACTACTAAGTCTCTGTAGGTAGCTCCTTATGACGGATTTATTCTCTGGCTGGCTGTGTGCCACCGAATTGCACAGACGGTACATACAGAATTGGAGTAAAAAGTTGAACCGCTGTTGACAATTTAACTGAAACAGCAACATTAGATTAGAAATGGAAGACTGGCTTCTGTAACGGAAAAAGAATGACAGAGTCGAAACGCTCGTAGCATGACCATTGGACTGTAAGTGAAATCCAGTAATCGCTCGAAGGGCCGTTATATTGAAGTTAAGCAAGCAGAAGCTAACACAGGATCAGATTCACGTAACGGCAGGTGCAGTCCAAACCCTGACTATCAAATCTTAAGGTAAAGTTCCAAAATGAGTCAGCGAATAACCAGAGTGTCAGCACATATTCACAGAGAAAAGCAGCAAGGGACACGAGAACGGTCATCGAGATCAGACGATCAACGAGGAGTTCCAGAAACTAGCAGCCTCAGAGATTAAGAGCACAAGACCACTCCAGGCTCCTGGTTTTGCTCCTCGCTTCGTATCGTTTGTTGTCATAGCAATGAAATGATGTCCCACTGTTCATCATTGGCTGGCGAAACATAAGTGCCACCTAATAAAGGAGTCCAGGAAGCTGGATTTCCTGGGCACTCAATTACTGTACACGAGCCCATTGATTGTTCCCACGATCCTGTGAGATGCCAGCTGCAAGTTTAACTTTTCGGGGAAGACGCCAGGGTGGTCACACGTCACGGCAGTTTCCATATGTATGCTTCTCGTAAGCAGTGGTCCAGCGAAGAAGCTTGTTATTCTCGTGCAGAAAGTGCGACTGGCGGCGGGTCGCTTCTGCTAAACGTGAGCCGTTGACAACACGGCTAGCGGGATGCCTCGACTTTCCCGGTCCTTCTGCATTGTCTGCAACCCAGACATCGAAGAAGATGGACTCGGCTGGTCCCGGCGGAGGTTCGAATCCTCCCTCGGGCATGGGTGTGTGTGTTTGTCCATAGGATAATTTAGGTTAAGTAGTATGTAAGCTCACGGGCTGATAACCTTAGCAGTTAAGTCCCATAAGATTTCACACACATTTGAACTTTTTTTTTTTTTTTTTTAAGATGGACCGCCCAAATAAACACTGAAACGTTTCCTTTTACGTGCCGGGTCAGCGCGTCTCAGTGGCGGATCCTTAAGCAGTTTACTTCATTACGTCGCTCCTTGGCAGCACTCTTTAGTTTCCAGCACAGAGACTGAAACAGTTTTGGCAGTGTCGCCCACCTATACACACTATACTCATTCCGACGAGATAACACTCCACTTCCTACACGGAAATAGTTCCAGTTCACATGCGTGCCGAACAGGAGTTAAGAGTGTGTCACGCCTATTACTTAACAGTACAAAAATAAACCCTTCATACCCTGAAAATACACAAACAATATAGGGGAGGTACACTACCGATGGATCACATAAGCAATTAATTATCTTGATTATAATCGAACCGAATTCTTCCAACAAAAAACCTTATTCAGAAAACTTACGCTCTATATAGATCTTGGGTTATAATGGAGTATTTTGGGAATCGGGCAAAACCAAAGTAAAAAAAAAAAACAACATTGTCAATGGACGGCTGTATTTCCATCAATTGACCGTACGGTTACTAACACAAATGCGTTCATTTAGAGCCACCATTTCAATCAAAGCGATACATAATTCAGACTGCGGATTTCATGTTCATATACCTAAATTCAATTTATAGTAGCACAATTTACAGTCACAAAGAACAAAACTATTCCACATACATTTCTGAAACGATCAGAATAGATCAGAATCTTGGTCAGTCCTTTTGCTGAAAACACAGGAAAAAAAGGAAGAAGTTCCTTTTACCCTTTTCTTCTGCCCAGTACTCATTAACCCATTTACGGCAAGGCATGAACAGAATCATATCTTCTACTCAGTTCCCAGGGCACAATTCATAAAACCACATTAGTTTTACGTCTCTTCGCCTCTTTACTCACATCCTGAAATCTTGAATCTAGTAACGCCCTCGGGTCTCTCTTCACCTGATTCTTCTGCATTGCAGCTTCGTAGGGACGACTTGTCACGACTTGCGCTTGTTGCATTCCACTAGGTGCCACGTTTTCTGCAGAGAAACAAGCCTATAGCAGGATATTGGGTACATAACGGATTCATTAAAAGCACCTCACCTTCCTTTGAAGCTGAACAATATCGAAACTATCCATTGAAATTGTACAAACACCTCACATAATTTGTCCTAGAGTACTGACGGTTATATGTCAAGTCAAAGAGGCAAACATCAAAGGAAAAACCAAACGAACAATTCGAATTGTTCGGGATCTTGTGTAGGGCCTTCGACACACCGGTGCTTTGGTCCCTGTTGGATTCCTGTGTTGTGTTACAGGTATAGCAGGCAACTGCTCTCAGTAATCATATATAGTGGCTACATTCCTGGCATATCTTTGTACAATATCGCAGAAGGAACATCCAGTTTCGCTTCGTGAAAATTCAATAATGGAAACTTCCTATCCCTGAAACAACCTTTACGAAGGAAATGGAAGTGACTTTCATGCATAAGTAAACTTTGAGAGGTAGAGTGATTCTGTTTATTGTAAGCATTAAACCAAATTCAATAAAACAGTTTAAAAAGTGTTTTCATAAATTGTGGAAAAGACGAGGGAAATCATCAAGAACTGTAATCTACTTTTTTACGATTTACTCTTTCCTGCCACTCGCAATAATGTCATATAAAATGTTCTCTTTCATAAACGATGTAGAACTGCTTTAGACGTAACGAATAGTCGGTGCTTAAGTCTCTTAAGAAGCAGACCTGTGCCAGTTATTGCCATCACTAGATACTTTTTCTTATTAATCCGTGTTTGGCAACATTTTGCACATGTTGGCAAATGGCTCTGAGCACTATGGGACTCAACTGCTGAGGTTATCAGTCCCCTAGAACTTAGAACTAGTTAAACCTACCTAACCTAAGGACATCACAAACAGCCATTCCCGAGGCAGGATTCGAACCTGCGACCGTAGCGGCCTTGCTGTTCCAGACTGCAGCGCCTTTAACCGCACGGCCACTTCGGCCGGCACATGTTGGCAAGTACAAACTTTATCTATTTACGAAATAATCAAATATTATGTGGTGTGTGCTTCCTTATGCTTATGAGTTGACATCCAAGTAACTAATTTTGTTGAAACAGTGAGACTGCTGACATTCGATACCCGACTACCCAATTGAGCTTAATGATAAGTATTATCATCTATAGTGCAGATGGAAATCTATGTACTGCTAATATGACGCATCCTGTGCTGTTTATGAATTTCACGTTAGCTGCAGCGTCCACTTTTTGGTCTTGAAACTATCATTTTCGTAGTCCTTCGCAGTTCTATGTGAAACATAAGTTTAGGTTACGATAGTGTCTTGATTTGATTAGATTTCTGATGAAAGTCATCGACAGGTCACATAATCGATACGAAACACGCTAATAACTACATATTTGTTACTCATGGTAATAAGTAAAATCAGATTCGGTGTTCAGGAAAAACACTGCATCATGGTTAAACTGTGCAAACTAATCTGTGGCAGAAAAAGATGGAATCAGTAATATGCACCTGAAACTACTGTCGGACCGTGTAGTTTGCCTAAAATTGGCCTATGGCGTGGAAGATTTGGAAATAATATTTCACATCGCTGGGGTAGATTTCAAGAGGAAGGAAACATTCGTCAGCGGTACGGGAACAACCAAGTGCAGGAAGTTCCCGCAGAAGTGTAGTGTCGTGAGCAGCCTCTCTCCCAAAAGACAAATCCTTTGGAACACATGTGGGACCCCTCATACCAGAACCACTACCCAACCTCACTGAATCGCTTGTGATCCCAACAGGGCGCTTTTAACACATCTATTGTCACATGGCAGTACCAAACTCGTACTGATACAACGTAGGCCATATCTGGGTAACGGTGTATACAGTAATCGCTACCATGGTCTATGAACAGTATTTTCTGTTGCGTTTTACCTGTATATAAGCTTTACAATAATAGTAGTTAGCTTTTTATTTCTGCCATGATTGTGGTGTTTCATATTTCCTGAAGGTTTGCATATATTATGCTTATTGACGTGAGTGTGTATTAAATATCTGAAAATCAATCACAAATTGAATTTTTGTGTTCAATTTTCTTGTAAACCTACCAAACACTGTATTATTACGCAGTTTTATACAGTACTGTGAGAAAGACGGTAGGTAATGAGATTGTCTTGTCGTGTGCTGATTTTTGATATGTTGATAAGGAACAAGAGATGGTGAAAACGTAAATGTAAGTGAAGCACTTGTGTTGGGCTCTATACTCAGTGGCGCCGGCTGTCAGGAGGCTTTGGAAACAGCGAATACACCCGAGTACTGACAAAGATTAGTCTTATGACACCTGCGTGATGCTTATTGAACGCCAACACTCACCAAGCATGTAGACACAGGAGCGAGATGTAGCGGCAGTCATGGGATACAAGTATAACTTGTGATCAAAGAAAAACTTAACGCAATTGGAGAGTGCATGGGAACATTACTGCGCAGAAACAAGGGTGCGGACTTTGGTGTGTGCCACAGCAAGCGCACGTCACTGGGCGCTGTAATCACCCAGGGAGTCTTCGGTAACTAACAGTATTTGAGAGGGATTTCTGTGTCACCCTAGATGATGGGGTAGCAATAGGTAAAAGTCACAGTTCGGTAGAATTCCTGTGATAGTCTTTCTGTAAGCTTTAACCTTTTCTATGAGCTTAACATTCCATCCCGAGCACGTAACCTGCAGAGTTCCTTACCTTGCTAAAACCTGTTATTTGTTGCTTGTTGCCTCCCTCCTTTCCACTACTTGCAGCTGAGAGCTCATCATGCTGATCCACTGTCACAGGTAACTGTCCTGTTTTCAACTCCCTTTCCGAAACGTGACATAAGTTCACGATTTTGGTGCCAGGTGCGTAGGGTGGGGAGTTTAATTAAGAACCGATATTATGGTTGGTCAGATAAGTTGGTCACAGAGTTGACCCTGTTAATAAACAATGTCCTTTCAGCTATAGCCTCCGAATTAATGGAAGCTAGAGCAAGAGATTTTAATAACTCAGCCCGAAGTCCAACAGAGGCTAACGGCTTTGAGAATTAGACCCTAGAAGGAGTGCACAGAGTAAAGAAGAAGTCCACAAGTAGCAACACAGACCTTCACAGGTAGCAGCGCAGAACTTCGCCATGGCGCCTGCAAGAGTGGAGTACCACAACTCAGAAATGTGCAATGCCATACCAGGACACACCTTGTAAGAGCACAGTGCGATGCGGAGAAGAAGAAAAAACAGCCAATCGACGGCATGGGTCGAGTGAGGAACTGTGAAGATGGTGCAAGATAAACACGTAGAGCCCGCGACGCAGTTAGCCTTCCGTACGTAGTTTGCAAGTTTGCTGATGCTTAAAGCTGTTTTGAGTGTAGCTAAGATCACTTTGGAGGATAGATCAATTGCAACAACAGTTCAGGGAAGCTACTGGAAAAAGTCTAGACGCTTCTGATTTACGGGGAAACAGTGCGTTAATCGGGAAGCTGGATCGAGCTGCAGTCATACTGGGATTATATGGTAAACGTAAAAAAACCTATGGTTAGGATGAGCGGAGAGGCTATGATCTTATCCGAGACAACTAATATCACATCTGTAGAAGCAAGTACCATTGTGTACCACAATGAAACACCAATTCGAAACAGTAAATTCCAGTCTTCACCTAAACCACCTAGCACTAAGCAGCATCACGATAAGTTCAATAATAAATCAACCAAATTTTATATTTGTGGAATCATGCTGCATATGACTAAGGAGTGTAAGACTGCATCAGCAACCCCTGCAAGGTCTGCAGTAGAGCTTCTGCGAAGTTTGGATGGTAGGAGACGACGTACTGGAGGAATTAAGAGCTGCGAGGACGGGTGGTGAGATGTGCTTCGGTAGCTCAGATGGTAGAGCACTTACCGGCCAAAGGCAAAGGTTTCGATTTCGAGCCGCGCGGTGTAGTCGTGCGATCTAAGGCGCCTCCCTGTCGCAGGTTCGAGTCCTCCCTCGGGCATGGGTGTGTGTGTTGTCCTTAGCGTAAGTTAGTCTACGTTTAAGCCAAGTGACCGATGATCTGAGCAGTTTAGTCTCATAGGAATTTACTACAAATTTCCAAATTTCCGTGTTCGAGTTTCGGTTCGGCACACAGTTGGAATCTTCCAGGAAGTTCCACATAGAAAGTTGTTAAAATATCACCGATTAACAAACTATCAGCAACCAGTAATTTATCTCAATTGCTCACTGCCAACGAAGGCATCCACACAGCACAACCACTCTCACTGCTACCTTTTGAAACAGATGGTAGAGGATTAACCATAAAAGCAGATTTTCTTGTATACAAAGAGCCCTAAGTGAACATTCGGTAAGATTTTATTTATAAAAATGAAATAAAATAGAAAACAAGGTTTTAATTTCATTAACACCACAATTATTACAGTACAATTCTTTTCATTCGTTGATACTTGAACAGACCCAGCTTTCGGAATACCTTCAATCACTGCACAGTTACAAGAAAAAACACAAACGTCATGTCTCATCAGTCGGCATTTGGAAATATACCTCCTTTAAGTCTATCACTGAAAAACAGCGGCCCCCAACCAGTTTTGGCAATAACTCCCGAGGCCGAGGTGGGCGTAAAGATTTATGTTCTACTCGTTGCTAAGAGTAGACTTCGCCGCAAATGCGTAAGGAAATATTTTGTTTCCTAATGGCCACCATAGACGTCACCCATTGATAGGTCGGAACAAAAACTTTGTTCTGGAGCCGTGCGAGTTCTGTCTTAACAGTCTCACGTACTGCGAACGGAAAGTGGGAGAGCCCGGAAAACTTTGGACCGTGCAGAAAGCTTCACAGACGTGAGAGCCGTAAAACTACACTATGTGATCAAAAGTATCCGGACACCCCCCAAAAACATACGTTTTCGATATTAGGTGCATTGTGCTGCCACCTACTGCCAGGTACTCCATATCAGCGACCTCAGTAGTCATTAAACATCGTGAGAGAGCAGAATGAGGCACACTGCGGAACTCACGGACTTGGAACGTGGACAGATGATTGGGTGTCACTTGTGTCATACGTCTGTACGCGAGGTTTCCACACTCCTAACAATGCCTAAGTCCACTGTTTCCGATGTGATAGTGAATTGGAAGCGTCAAGGAACACGTACAGCACAAAAGCGTCAGGCCGACCTCTTCTGTTGAGTGTCAGATAGCGCCGACAGTTGAAGAGGATCGTAGTGTGTATTAGGCAGACGTCTATCCAGACCATCGCACAGGAATTCCAAACTGCATCAGGATCCACTGCAAGTTCTATCACAGTTAGGTGGGAGATGAGAAGACTTGGATTTCACGGTCGAGTAGGTGCTCAGAAGCCACACATCACGCCGTAAAATGCCAAACGATGCCTCGCTTGGTGTAGGAAGCATAAACATTGGACGATTGAACAGTGGATAAACGTTGTGTGGAGTGACGAATCACGGTACACAAAGTGGTGATGCGATGGCAGGCTGCAGGTATGGCGAATGCCCGGTAAACCTCAGCTGCCAGCGTATGTAGTGCCAAGAGCAACATTCGGAGTCGGCGGTGTTATGGTGTGGTCGTGTGTTTCATTGAGGGGGCTTGCACTCCTTGTTGTTTTGCGTGGCACTATCACAGCACAGGCCTGCATTGACGTTTTAAGCACCTTCTTGCTTCCCACTGTTGAAGAGCAATTCGGGGATGGCGATTGTATCTTTAAACAAAATCGAGCACCTGTTCATAGTGCACGGCCTGTGGCGGAGTGGTTACACGACAATAACATCCCTGTAAAGGTCTGCCCTGTACAGAGCTCTGACCTGAATTCTATAGAGCACCTTTGGGATGTTTCGGAAGGCCGACTTCGGGCCAGGCCTTACCGACCGACATCATTACCTCTTCTCAGTGCAGCACTCCGTGAAGAATGGGCTGCCGTTCCCCAAGAAACTTTCCAGCACCTGATTGGACGTATACCTGGGAGAGAGAAAGCTGTAATCAAGGCTAAGGGTGGGCCAACACCGTACTGAATTCTGGCATTACCGATGGACAGCGCAGTGAACTTGTAAGTCATTTTCAGCCAGATGTCCGGATACTTTTCATCACATAGTGTACGTGCATACGTGAGCGTTCGTTCAAAACGCTCAGTAAAAGACGAGCTGCGGGGGTGAAGGTCAGGAAAAAAGGCACAATAGTTGACACTAAATTAACTTGGTCTTCCAATGTGAACCGAAAACTGGTAGGGTCGTCTAAACCGAGGATGTTAGCAGCTGCAGGGGACCGCACCACTAAGAAGGTTAATACACGTACACGTTTATCATTCTTGTGCTTGGCTGGCAGCGACAGTTTTCCGAGAAGAGGAATGGCACTGCTTCACTGAGACAGGACGCGGCTCCAGGCCGGTTCCAGGGGTGGTGAACCGAAACAAAGAGACCTGTCCTCGATGATTAAAGACACGGCGTCTCCGGTGTCCACAGGGAATTCCACGAACTGGTCGAACAGCATCGAGTCCAGTGTGAGCTTTGAAGGCGGCCAGGACTGTGTGGACCACAACGGTGCTCTCGCGCAGCACAGTGACAAGCGGCTGGCGGGTCTCTTGTTGACAGTTAACGGCGAGCTGTCCGCTGCAGGATGCGGTTACCTCAGTCAGGACAAGACTCGAATTTCCTCAAGGTGCGCGGCTTGCGTCTCAGCGCCGCATAAGGAGGACGTTTCTCACCTGCCAGATCAATATTACGAAAAGGTGATCCGACATTGAGGTGGAAGCAGAATAATCGACGTACTTAAGTACCTCACGTGACGCCTGTGATCCGAAACGCCCGTGAACTCGGATGAGACTGGTAGGCAGAGTTAAGAGGACGATGAGACGGTATCATCAGGTAATTGCTGCGTAACTTACTGACTTCCTAACATTTTTCCCCATTTACTATTTAAATTTACGAATATCAGCAAACTTTGTCGTACAAACTTTTCTCAAAATTATATAATTTTTTGATAGTAATTCTTTATAATTCTCCCTGTACTATTTATTGAAGTGATGAGGAGTGAAGCTAATACTCTTTCAGAAGGTTTTATTGGTTTGATATACTCGAGAAAGATACACGCATCTGCAACGCCACTAGATATTTCTCACATTCTTATTGTGCATCACTTTTCTTCATATGTTCAAATGTGTGTGAATTCCTCAGGGACCAAACTGCTTAGGTTATCGGTCCATAGACTTACACTCTATTTAAACTAACTGAAACTAACTTATGCTAAGAACAACACAAACACACCTATGCCCGAAGGAGGACTCGAACCTCCGGCGGGTGGGGCCGCGCAATCCGTGACATGACGGCCTAAACCGTGCGGCCACTGCGCGCGGCTCACTTTCCTTCTTCCTCGCTTTACGCACTAAACAATTTCTGGAGGGGGGGGGGGTAAACCTAATAAAACTACTAAATGATTGTTTATAAGTCGGAAAGTATCGTAAGAAATCGAGTGTGTTACACACCACTAAATAGATCGATCGCTCAGGTTTGCGATGTTATGTAACATGACACTACCTCTATTAACACAGAAGAAGGAACTATACCTGCTCGGCCAATCTCACGTCCGGAAAATGTAACAACGAACTGTAAGTCAGCGGACGGCTGTGAGCCGGCTTTATAAGCCAATGGGTTAATATGGAGGCTAACACTTGGGAAAACTTGTGAAACTCATTTGTAAGAGAATGCTCAGTTTCCGGAGCAACCTCGAAAAATTTAGCAATTTTAAGCACGTTACCAAGGCTAGGCTCAGAGCTAGTCAAAGATTTTGCAGCAACATACCTATCTGGAGAAAGGCACTCAATCAGATCTCGATGCAATAACGCCGCATATGAAATTACACAGTTTTGGCACTGAAACTGAACTTGTGTGCGAGAAGCTACAGGTCAGCAATCCACGCTGGGCATGGTTGTCCATGTTGTATATGACATCAAACTGGATCCTAGCCGCTACGGGTTCCACCTTTTGCCCATGGTAGTCAGTTAACAGGGCATACATATCACTGAAAGACAATACACTAGGATTAGAGAGATTTTACAAATACGCGACTAACTGCTGACGAGAGTAAATCACTACACACCTCACTGGAAATGTTATAAGGCAGTGCAGTTCATAACATCGGAGGTAAACTTCCCAGGTCTCTCGAGACTCGTTGATAGCTGGAGATGTAGCCGAGACCATCGCCTGAGAGTGTTGTCGGTGCTGAGAGACAAGCTACCGGACAGTAGAATATTGTTGATGGTGAAGTTCCCCTTCAGGCACAAGCCAATGCTGTCTTAATAACAGCTAGGCGAGAGTAAAGAACTCGTGTTGTGTGCCACAGAAGCCTGGACCGAAACTGCTCGCTTAGATCTCACCTGCTGATACTGACACTCCATAGCAGCCGAGCCTCTTTTGGCGTCTGACAGACACTAACAGATAGCTGTGCGGCCTCTGATCCGCTATCGCTCGTCTGCTGGCGGGGGTATTACAACAAGTAGTACGACATTGTGTTACTACTGTGAGTAACATTAAAACATGTTTAACTGTGTACTGTAAGTGGTTATGCCTAAGTAAATGTAACTGACACAGCCATTCGTATGTAATAAATAAAACTGATATGAAAACAAATACAGCAAAATATAACAATGAGGCCACCAAGCTGGTACCTCTACATTCTTAAGTTCACACCTTCACTGTCTCAAAGCATCGAACAAATCCTGTGTTCATTTCGAATGAGACTACATTTGATCCCAAGATGAAACACTTGAAGTTAATCGATTGTCTCTAAATTGTTATTCTCGAATTTTATGCCCTTGTTTTCTGTCATAATTTGGTTTCAGTAACCCGTAGTAAATCGAAGCCCTTGGTCAATCGAAGCTCTTGACCAGCTAACATTTCCACCAATTATTAAATTACCCGTTACTTAGTATGTAAGTAAGCTATCAACCTATTAAGTTAAATCGATCTACATCTACACAGATAATTTGCAAATCACGTTTACGTGCCTGGCAGAGGGTTCTTGGAACCACCTTCACAATTCTCTATTATTCCAATCTCGCACAGCGCGCAGAAAGAACGAACACCTTTATCTTACCGTACGAGCTCTGATTTCCCTTATTTTATCATGGTGATCGTTTCTCCGTATGTAGGTCGGTGTCAACAAAATATTTTCGCATTCGGAGGACAAAGTTGGTGATTGGAATTTCGTGAGAAGATTCCGTCGCAACGAAAAACGCTATTCTTTTAATGATGTCCAGCGCAAATCCTGTATCATTTCAGTGACACTCTCTCACATATTTCGCGATATTAGAAAACATCCTGCCCTTGTTTGAACTTTTTCGATGTACTCCGTCAATCCTATCTGGTAAGGATCCCACACTGTGCAGCAGTATTCCCAAAGAGGGCGGAAAAACGTAGTATGAGCAGTCACCTTAGTAGATCTGTTACAATTTCTGAGTGTCCCGCCAATAAAACGCAGTCTCCCCCCCCCCCCCCCCCCCCCCCACACACACACACAAAATTTTCTGTGTGTTCCTCCCAATTTAAGTTTTTCGTAATTGTAATTTCTAGATATTTAGTTGAATCTACGGCCTTTAGATTCGACTGGTTTATCGTGTACCGAAGTTTAACGAATTCCTTTTAGCACTCATGTGGATGACCTCACACTATTGGTTATTTAGGGTCAATTCCCAATTTCGCACCAGATATCTTTTCTAATTCGTTTTGCAATTTGTTTCGATCTTTTGATGCCTTTATTAGCCGATAAACGACAGCGTCATCTGCAAACAACCTACGACCGCTGCTCAGATTACCTCCCAAATCATTTATATAGATAAGGAACAGCAAAGAGTCTATAACACTACCTTGGGGAACGCCACAAATCACTTCTGTTTTAGTCGATGACTTTCTGTCAACACTCTCTAAGGCATTTGGACAACGTATATCGCTTCATACGACATCCTACGATTTTCGTCTTTGTGCAAGAGAGTGCGGGAACATTAGAGCAGAAAAAGATATCTCAGAAAACGGTCCTGATGCTGCTAAACAAGTATCATACGAATTACCCAAAGCAATATGGAGGGACCGCAGACATATACCTAATAACGACAGATCCAAGCTGAAGAGATGCCAACAGTAAGTAATCAAGTTCTCAATATCTTCCAAAAATTGTACCCCTAGCTATCATTCATCGCATTCAGATAAAATTGTAGAGCGATGGATGTACAATTGGCACCGGAGTGCTTTGTTTCATTGTTACTGCTTCTGACCAATAAGTGAAAGCGAGCCAGTGGGCCTGGATTGTGTTACTTGTTTCGTAGCCTTATTGTTATAGAGATTTACTTACGTCGGTGACTACATTTATACTAGTATGACGAAGTAGTTCTATAAGAATTGCTTTTCGAATTATGACTATTATTTCGAAAAAATCTTTTTGCGTAATCTCGCCTTTTACACACATAGTAGTAAAAACATGGCCACAGTTAGATTATATCGATCTAGTTTCCAAAAGTCGCCTGACGCCGTATCAAAGTAGACTCTGGTAACAATCTGGCACCGAGCGCCGTGGGTCTCGAATCCGCACCAGACGACATGGACCACGATTACCACTAGAGGACTTCGCAGACGCCGCGCCGCAAGACGTGGCTGCAAGCATTCCTGGCCGGCGTAACGTGAGGTCGCCACGGTGGAGCACGTGGTCCCAGCAGCCAATAGCGACGTGCCCTATCCTGTATTTAAGCGCCTGCCTCGCGCTCAGCGAAGCAGTCTGATATTCGTGTGAGGGTATCGATATCTCGCCTACAGACAGCGTGTTTACTTTTCTTTGTTTCCGTGCACGAGTGGACGTTGTGAATTCGTGAGGTTGTCACTTATGACACCGTCGCTTCTTGCATGTTGTTCGTAAGGTCTTCCTCGGCTGTCCGTCGTTGTTCGAGGCCGTCCTTTCCCGTTCGTTTGTTTGTTCCCGGGGCGGTCCCACTTGGTGCCGCTGCGCTTCGTTCTCGGCAACCCGCGACTGGAACAACATTTTGGCTACGAGGTAAACGGTGGTAGTTGTTAGCATGGAGGTGAAGTTGGTCTGTCTTCTGGAGCAACAGTAGCAGCTCCACTTGGACATCTTACAGCAGTCGCTGCAGTTGCTAACGGACGAAGTTGATGTTAGCGACACATTACCATAACAGCTTCCGAGCCATCGGGCGTCCAATGCTTTCACACGTCCACCGTCGTTCCCCCCATTTAATGACGCCGAAGGAGACTGGAAAACTCATTACAGCGGTCGTTTTTGTCTTGGGCCTCCCTAGGCATTCTTTTTTCTCCGCAAATTGGCACCATTGTCTGATCCCGTGGCTCTCTCTTTCCAAGAAATATGCGTTTTGCTGACAAACTATTATTCCCAATGCTACCATGTGGTCGCCTCTCGGCTGGAGCTCCACCAGTACAGTAAACAGTCTGGTCAATGGTATAGTTCCTGGGTCACGGACTTGCAGGGTCTCAGCTGTCCATACGATCTTATGTGCACCAGTCATCTGTGTAAGGCTTCGTATGCGGACTCCCTCATCTGGGATGTGGTGATTCAGCTGGCTCCCCATCCTGAGGTCCGCACTGCGCCGTTGAAACTTGATAACCCCTCCGCAAGTGGCGGCGATCGATGAGTCATGGCAGGTTCCGCCCTCGCGACGTGGACGAGGCCTGGCCGACAGAGGCCAGCGCCGTATAGAGACTCCTCGTTGTCCGACGTCTCTATGGCATCGGCGCCTCCGGTCGCCCCTCGTCGGTGGTAGCGCGGCCCAATTCCGGCTTGCCCACAGTGCTTAACGGCCCATCCTCGAGCTAATTGCCCCACCGCAAATAAATGTGCACGCTGTGTAACAATGAGGGTCTCATCCAATAAGGTTGTCATAGTCGCTCGACTCGCCCCAGTCCTGCCCCTCCTGGGCCTCAAGATACTGTACATTCTCTACAACTGTTCGACCCACAGCGCAAAAGCTTTTCCTCAAGCTCTGCCTTTTCACTGAGAATGTCAGTTTTCAGGTCGACACTGGGGCCACCATCTCCCTGATTAATATGGCGTCATATACCCGACTGGGCTCTCCTGAGTTGTCACCTCCCTCTCGGCGATTGGTCGCCTTTGGAATGGTTCCATGCCCGTTTGTGGGCAGTTCGTCATCCAGGAGACGTACGAACATGTTCCCCGGCTCCTTACGCTATTTGTCGTCGACCATCCGTCGGCTGCGGATATTTTTGGCCTGGATGCGTTTCAACTGTTTGGCTTTTCAATTTCCGATGAAGTAAAGATCGTTTCCACAGCTGTTCCTTTTCAGGACTTGGACGATCTGTGCTCCACTTTTGCGTCGTTGTTTGCGACGGATCTCAGATGTGCTTCCGATTTTCAGGCGCACATCTCACGTCAGCTGAATGTGCAGCCTCGACTTTCCGCTCCCGACCACTTCCGATGGCCTTGCAGCCGGCAATCATTCAGGAACTTGATCGACTCCAGGCCGCTGGCGTTCTGGAGCCTCTGACATACAGTGCCTGGGCTACACCATTGGTGGTCATCTGGAAACCCAATGGCTCCCTCCAGCTGTGTGGCGACTTCGGCGCTACTGTCAATGCTCAGTCCCTCGTCGACACTTACCCATTCCCTGACAGGAAGACTTTCTCGCCAAGCTTGTCAGGGGAGAGTGCTTTTCAAAGATCGACCTGGCTGAGGCATACCACCAGTTACCCTAGGATGACGATTCCCCGGACATCTTGGTTATCAATACGACTTTCGGATTGTACAACTACAAGCGCCTTCCATTTGGTGTCTCTTGGGCGCCAGCCATTTTCCAGCGGTTCCTGGAGCAGCTTACACAGCCTGCATGAATTATCTGTATGACATCTTGGTCACTGGGCGTTCCCATCAGGAACATTTGCAGAATTTCAGCGCCTTATTTCACACTCTGCAATCTGCAGGTTTACGCTGTTGGCTGGACAAGCGTTTTTTTTTTTTCAACTGGAAGTGGAATACTTAGGCCACTGGCTTAACAGAGATGCCATTTGTCCTTCAGGTCGTAACGTTGTGGCCATTGAGGCCCTTCCTCGTCCCAAGGACTTATGTAAGCTACAGATGTTTTTGGGCAAAGTTACTTATTACTTAAAGTTCTTACCCCCCGCCTCTTGGTTGGGGCGGCTAATGCATCGGCATATGGCACTGGGGCCATCCTCGTGCATCGGAATGCTGATGGCTCAAAACAGCCCATTGGTTACACGCCTAAGACGTTGACCCCAGCACAATAGACCTACTCCCAGATTGAAAAGGAGTCCCTGGCGATCGTGTTCGCCGTCCAAAAATTTCACACCTACCTCTTTGGGGCAAAGTGCTCCCTCCTGACGGACCATAAACCCTTAATTACACTTTCGGGCCCCAGTCTCACCTTCCAGAGTGGGTGGCTGAACATCTCCAGCGTTGGGCGTTATTTTTACGAAATTACGCTTACACCATCCAGTATAAGCCCACAGCCTGCCATGCTAATGCAGATGCTATGTCACATCTCCCAACTTGCCCCAATCCGCGTTTGACCTTCCTCCACTTTCACATTGATTCTACCTGCTGGGATGTGCTAGACGGTCTGCTTCTTATGGCAGCTCACATTGGCACGGCTACAAGCTGAGACCCTATCTTGAGGCAGGTTCTCTGCTATGTGGCCCATGGGTGGCCCTCCTATATTACTCGTCGAATGTTGACCTATTTCAGCCCCTAGCACCATCTATCCCACAGGCTCTCTGTGGACGATGATGTCCTTCTGTTGGCCAGGGAGTTGGATGCCCATTTGGTGGTCATCCTTCCAGACTTCTGGCATCAAATGCTCAGTTAGTTACTCCGCAGGCACTGGGGTATTTCCTGCATGAAAGTTTTGGCTCGCAGGAATGTGCATCGGCCCGGCAACAATGGTGATATTGACCGCCTGGTCCACAGGTGCAGTGTGTGTGCGTGTCACCAGGAAAGCCCCCCTCAGTCGTTCACACCCTGGCCTGTGCCTCACCAGCCCTGGGATCCCATCCATCTCGATTTTGCAGACCCGTTTTTGGGGCCCATGTGGTTACTTATCGTTGATGCCTACTCCCAATACCTATATCTCATCTGCATGACATCCACCACCATGGAGGCCACACTCACAGCCCTGGCCGAGGTTCTCGCCATAGAGGGCCTGCCTCACACATTGGTCTCTGATAATGACCCCCAATTCATGGCATCCTCCTTCCACGACTTCTGTCAGGTCAATGGTATCAAACATACCTGTAGCCCATCTTTCCACCCTTCCTCACATGGCATGGCGGAGAGGCTTGTTCGCACATTTCAACAACAGCTGACGAAGGTGGTCAACACATCTCCAAACACATCAGCCCTTACCCTGTTTTTGAGCACGTCACACCACACCAATTGACGGACGTAGTCTGGCGGACCTCCATTCGTGACAGCTGCGGACCCTGCTCGGTTTGCTGATGGTGTCCCCCTCCCTCCCCCACTCGCGACCCGGTTTCTGCCATCCCGCCGGTCTCAGCCCCCAGGTAGATCGGCGGCTTCCTCCGCCATCCTGGCATCTGGGTCGGCCACAATGGACACTTCAGACGTCCCTTCCTCCCCGCCAACGGCGGTTGACGAGCCTGGGTCTTCTCCCATCTGCCGATTACCTCGGCACTGTCTGGAGCGTTTCCGCTCGTAAACGCAAGTTTCAGGGGGGAGAGATCTGGTACCGAGCGCCGCGAGTTTCGAATCCGCGCCAGACGGATTACCACTAGAGGTCTCTGCAGCCGTCGCGCCGTAAGCCGTGGCTGCGCGCGTTCCTGACCCGCGTAACGTGAGGGCGCCACAGTGGAGCACGTGGTCCCAGCAGCCAATAGCGACGTGCCCTGTGCTGTACTTAAGCGACTGCCTCTCGCTCAGCGAGGCAGTCTGATGAGTCTATCGACATCTCGCCTACAGACAGCGTGTTTACTTCACTTTGTTTCCGTGTACGCGTGGACGTTGTGGATTCGTGAGGTTGTCGCTTGTGACCCCATTGCTTCTTGCGTGTTGTTGTTTGTAAGGTCTTGTTCGGTCTTCCGTCTTTGTTCGTATCCGTCCTTTCCCGTTCGTTTGCTTGTTCGCGGGCGCTCCCGTTTGGTCCCGCCGCGCTTCGTTCTCGGCAACCCGCCACCATTCCGGTTACGGTTACAACAATTAAAATAATACAGACCATCTTCTAAGTTCTGTGATTGGTCAAATAATATTTTACTGTGAAATACAGTACGTCATGCTTTGTGGAAGATGTTCACCAAAAAACTAAATGTATGTGCCTTAATTAAACGTAACAACTTTGGTAATGTTATCTGTAGCCTAAGTATACATCGTTAATTAGATAGAATCAGTAACAGTATCAGATTGATCACTTATGATGCTATTGGTATCAGCAAGTTATCGTCTCTGGATAACTGCAATAAGATGCAGCATAACGTCGTATGTACAGTTGATGGGTACAAACATTGTCGACCGTTAAAACTGCAAAACAATGATGGCGGCATACAACAGACTACAAGCGGGCTTTATATCTACTACATGAGTGGATATGGAAATGTTCAGCATGACAGCATAACCACTTAAACTAAGTAAGAGTAATGCCATCTACATTCTGTACATAAAGGAAGTTTACCCAGCGAGTTTATGCCTGGTTACGAGGAGATGGCATTATGCCGCCGGTAAGAAGGGGAAACGTCTTCCAGCAAGAATCGGACTGCGTTAGCAGGAGTATCTTGGCATACCGCGACTGCTGTTCTTGGTTCGTTGATATAACTGCCTGAATTCAACGAGCGCCTAAAACTGTCATGCCATTATAGAATCGATAAGTTCAGGAGGGTCATACTCAAAACCATGCAGGATCTCAACGGCTCGTGTGTCTAGCGCTATAGAGGACAGGCATATTTTTTCTGCACAGACTTGCACTATCATTTACCCATGTCACATACTCTGAACCAAGAAATGGGTTTGAAACTGCCTGAGAGATTAAAACTGTGAGCTGGACTGAGGCTCGAGCTCGGGACCTTGACTTTTCACGGACAACTGCTCTAACAACTCTTCTACCCAAGCACGATTCGCGGCACCCCCTCACACCTGTAGTTACCCCAGTACCTCGTCTTCTACCTTCCAAAGTTCACAGAAGCTCTCTTGCGAAACATGTGAAGACTAGCACTTCTGAAAGAAAGAATATGCAGATACATGGCTTAGGTACAGCCTACAGAATGTTTCCAGAATTCAATTTCTACTCTTCAGCGGAGCATGTGCTGATATGAAACTTTCTGGCATGTTTTGTTATCAGTAACATCTTGACAACATAGAAATTTAATGGGAGCTGTCGTTCAGTATACCAAACTTAGGTGTGTCTTTGTGCTACATCTTCTTGCAGTCTTGCGACGACGTAACTTTGCTGATGGCAACAGTATCTTTAGTGACCAATTTGATACTGTTGCTGATCCTAATAAACTGTTCATGTATATTGGTAACATTACCTGTCCTGTTACGCTCACTTAAGGGTATTCGATTTTCCTTTCGTTTTTGCCTGACATCCCCCATCAGCTATGACGTACTGTATTTCACAATAAAAAATTGTTTGTGGCAATCATACATGTTAAAAGATGGTCCGTATTATTACTAATTGTTATAATTTTACTTTGTTACAGTGTCAGACGCCTTTTGAAATCTAGCACGATGTAATCTAGCTGTTCCGCTGTTTCCACTATTATGCGTGTAAAAAGCGAGATACTTCACATGACTGGAATTTCCTGTATCCCTGCCGATTCTCTAAAACTGGTTTCTTTTTGCTCGATGTTTCAGTGATGTAGCTTAGAATATGCAGGACACTGAAACGCTTGTCACGAATAGTTTTCTTACCCTGTGTATTGTTTCTCTTAGCATACTTATGAATGAGTGACTTGAGCCGTTATCCTGTTACGATGTCGTTTCTCGTTATGTGTGAAAAGTTATGAAACAGCCTAAATTCACAGCTTATATAAAATTTAATAGTATTTCCTTCTGGGATCTGATACGTTGTTCAAACAGTGTAATATAAATTCATTTCAGTGATGAGAGTGCCTATTAGGTATTAACGATTATTTCCCTTTTTGCAGAGGCGAAACTGTAACACGGTAGTAGAGCTTTTACGCGTGAATTCTGTGTTAAATACAAAATTTAGTATTTCTGCTTTCTGATTTTTGTCTTTAGATTCAGTACCAGATTGAACCACTAGGATCGACGAAAGGATGCACTCTGTTCATTCCCATTTTGGTACAACTCCACCATCTGGCACCTGACTGGTAACTATAGTAGGATTCACTCCAAAAGACCTTGCAGATGTCCCACCTGCTGTTAGTTTCATATGTGAGGTTTCCTCTGTTCTTGTTTGAAGGGTGAAAGATGAAATGTAAAACCTATGTTTTTACAACGTTTCCGAATGGTAACATTCAATCAACGTGAATGTTTTATGATTTCTCATAACTTAAATGCTAATGTCTTAGATCTCCTGAAAACAAAATTTCTGCATCTATCGTCCTCCTGTATTGCTGTGCTCATCGATCCTGTACTGAAGAAATTATCGGAATAAAATAATCTTTTGTATCTCCAGTGCACCTGCTCTGCAGGGTCAACTGTCTCTGTAGGACAGGAAATTCTAATTATTACACTGAGTGTGATAGAAATAAAAATAACTTTCGCAGAGATATAATGACACATCCGTCTGTCCAGGAAGGTGTCCATCATTCAAGATCACAGATTTTCAGTGATACGCCAGCATTTAACTACTAACAGAGTTTAGTTTAAGAGCGGCCTGAATGATTTAGTTACGCCCAAATCCTTCTACTCCGCTAAAGAATTTATTAGCAGAAACGACTGATGTGTGCAAGCTATTAATAATATCGAATAACTCGATTATTCGTACAAACTGACTTCGGCACATCTTTAGTGCGATAGTGCCATCAAAGTAAGCAGGTGCTGTAAAACGATTTTTACATTTGATGTTAGGTGCCTACATTAGCCTGAGGATTGTCGTATGCACCTCACATATTGAACGTTGACAACTTTAGTGACTAGTTTCTTATTATCTTTTAAATGAAAATACACTCCTGGAAATTGAAATAAGAACACCGTGAATTCATTGTCCCAGGAAGGGGAAACTTTATTGACACATTCCTGGGGTCAGATACATCACATGATGACACTGACAGAACCACAGGCACATAGACACAGGCAACAGAGCATGCACAATGTCAGCACTAGTACAGTGTATATCCACCTTCCGCAGCAATGCAGGCTGCTATTCTCCCATGGAGACGATCGTAGAGATGCTGGATGTAGTCCTGTGGAACGGCTTGCCATGTCATTTCCACCTGGCGCCTCAGTTGGACCAGCGTTCGTGCTGGACGTGCAGACCGCGTGAGACGACGCTTCATCCAGTCCCAAACATGCTCAATGGGGGACAGATCCGAAGATCTTGCTGGCCAGGGTAGTTGACTTACACCTTCTAGAGCACGTTGGGTGGCACGGGATACATGCGGACGTGCATTGTCCTGTTGGAACAGCAAGTTCCCTTACCGGTCTAGGAATGGTAGAACGATGGGTTCGATGACGGTTTGGATGTACCGTGCACTATTCAGTGTCCCCTCGACGATCACCAGTGGTGTACGGCCAGTGTAGGAGATCGCTCCCCACACCATGATGCCGGGTGTTGGCCCTGTGTGCCTCGGTCGTATGCAGTCCTGATTGTGGCGCTCACCTGCACGGCGCCAAACACGCATACGACCACCATTGGCACCAAGGCAGAAGCGACTCTCATCGCTGAAGACGACACGTCTCCATTCGTCCCTCCATTCAGGCCTGTCGCGACACCACTGGAGGCGGGCTGCACGATGTTGGGGCGTGAGCGGAAGACGGCCTAACGGTGTGCGGGACCGTAGCCCAGCTTCATGGAGACGGTTGCGAATGGTCCTCGCCGATACCCCAGGAGCAACAGTGTCCCTAATTTGCTGGGAAGTGGCGGTGCGGTCCCCTACGGCACTGCGTAGGATCCTACAGTCTTGGCGTGCATCCGTGCGTCGCTGCGGTCCGGTCCCAGGTCGACGGGCACGTGCACCTTCCGCCGACCACTGGCGACAACATCGATGTACTGTGGAGACCTCACGCCCCACGTGTTGAGCAATTCGGCGGTACGTCCACCCGGCCTCCCGCACGCCCACTATACGCCTTCGTTCAAAGTCCGTCAACTGCACATACGGTTCACGTCCACGCTGTCGCGGCATGCTACCAGTGTTAAAGACTTCGATGGAGCTCCGTATGCCACGGCAAACTGGCTGACACTGACGGCGGCGGTGCAAAAATGCTGCGCAGCTAGCGCCATTCGACGGCCAACACCGCGGTTCCTGGTGTGTCCGCTGTGCCGTGCGTGTGATCATTGCTTGTACAGCCCTCTCGCAGTGTCCGGAGCAAGTATGGTGGGTCTGACACACCGGTGTCAATGTGTTCTTTTTTCCATTTCCAGGAGTGTATGTTTCTTTGTTTTACAGGTCCGTCTTGATCAAACAAACTTTTGCAATTTACTGTTACCGGTTGATGAACATTTTGTAATCTGAAGATGGCAGTAGCCGAAACCGGTAACAGTGAAGTGTAAAAGTTTGTGTGATCAAGACGGACCTGTAAAATAAAGTGACTAAATATGATCACGGACTCATTTTCAGACTTTATGTTTTCAATTGAAAATATGTTTAAGATTTCTAACTTACTTCGCATCCATGAGGAACATTTCAATTGGAATCTGTGGAAGGCCCGTTAGCATTCTTTTGTCTTTGTAAATATTTATTGAATATTCTTGTTTCACTTCACGTTCTACATCCTGGAACATCTCCTCACTATGGATCTATTGGAACGAAACTGCATCTAATCTAATGGCTTAACAACTGTTATAAGTTGTGCATAACAACACCAAGGTGAAAGAGAAAAGTGAGTGTATTGACTCATGGCTTGCTGAATAATAGAAGGCAAGTAAAGAGCCATGGCTCCCCATCGTGATAGGCGTGAATCGTTGCCGTTTGTTCTCATCGCAGCCGCTCTTGTGAACAGAGACGTAGTTCTTCAAAGTTCTTAACGTTTGACACTATCCCTATATGCGCCTTATTCTGAGTAATGAATACGTATTCCTATCCTCTGGGACTAAACAATCAATGAAGTTTAGGCCACTTCCCACCGGCTGCTGCCAGTTTGAGGAACTTGTAAGTTGGGAAAAAGCTATAGCGTCATGTCTCCTCTTACGGCGTTAGTGAGTGATTTGTTAATGTCCAATATTCAGCATATGTGTCTTCAGTACGAGGCATTGTTAGTGCTAAATTGACAGTACTGGATGAATGCTGGTACATCTATAATTTAGTTCCGTGATTTTATCCTCCTTTCTGACGACATCACTATTTTTGAATACTGAAAATGTTTGTCAACACTGTTTGTCGGTATGACTCAAGCGAATCCCGCAGTAGCCCAAGGCTAAATGGTGACTCGAGCTCACGTCGTCCCGGAGACACAGTAAGAGCCTGGCCAGTGTTAGAGCAGCTATAGAACTGCGTATGTGCGTGTGAAACAGGTTGCCCTTTTAGGGACTGGGACAAAGCACTGATAGTGTGACGGCTTAAGTAATAGCCTGCGTATAGCGCCGAATTTGGGGATAACGTGCTTGAATATTCCAAGTGGCCGCATTCTTGTTCTGCTATTCCTTTTTGCCTTAAACTCTCGTGGATGTAGAAGACCTTTTTCTTCTTTTTTGAGACATCAGTCTTCTGACTGGTTTGAAGCAGCCCGCCACGAATTCCCTCCTGTTTGAACCTCTTCATCTCAGAGCCGCACTTTCAAGCTACGCCCTCAGTTATTTGCTGGATGTACTCCACTCTCTGTTTAGGAACAGTTTTCAGACTCTACAGCTCCCTTCAGTACCACTGGAGTTATTCAGTTGTGTGTAAACAGACGTCCTGCCATCCTGTCCCGCCTTCTTCTCGATGTTTTCCATATATTCCTATAATTGCCTGTTTTGCGGATGACGTCCTCATTCCTTACCTTATCAGTCCATTTAATTTGCAACATTAATCTGTAGCGTGCATCGATTCTATTCTTTTTCGCTTTTCTCACACTCGTATGTTTCACTACCATACATTTCGGTGCTCCAAACGCACATTCTCAGGAATTTCTTCCTCAAATTACGGCCTGCGTTTGGTACCAGTAGACTTCTCCTGTTCAGGACTGTCCTTTTTGCCAGTGCTAGTTGTTATGGCGCAAAGTCCTCAAATAACGACATTCACTTGATACTAGTAGACTTCTCCTGGCCTGGAATACCCTTTCTTCCGGTGATAGTCTGCTTTTTATATACTCCTTCCTCCGTCCGTCAAGCATTATTTTGCTGTCTGGGTAAAAGAATTCCTTAACTTCATCTACTTCAAGCCTGATGTTAAATTCCTCGCTGTACTCATTTATGCTACTTATCATTTTTTTCGTATATCTTCAATTACTCTCAATCCATACCCTACACTCATGACACTTTTCATTGCATCCAGTAGATCATTTAATTTTTTACCCCTTTCGCTGAGGACAGCAATGTCATCAGCGAATCTTATCACTGATAGCCTTTCACCTGAATTTTAATTGCACTCTTGAACCTTTATTTCCTTCATTTCTTCTTCGATGTAACACTGAACAGTAGCCGCAAAAGACTACATCCCTGCCTTACACCCTTTTTAATCCAAGCACTTTGATTTACCACTCATATTATTCTATCTTGGGTCTTGTGCATGTTTTATATTACCGGTCTCTCACCTATTCTTCTGAGAATTTCGAACATCCTGCCCCACTATACAATGTCGAACCTTTATCCATGTCGACGAATCCTATGAAAGTGTCTTGGTGTTTCTTTGGTCTTGCTTCCAATATCAATCGCAACGACAGAATTGCTTCCCCAAGGCCTTTACCTTTCCTAAAGCCAAACTGATCGTCTTGTAGCAAAAACTCAATTTTGTTTTTCATTCCTCTGTGTATTATTCTTGTCAGAAACGTGGATGCAAGAGCTGCTAATATGATTGTGCGATGATTTTCGCACTTGTCGGTTCATGCAATCTTCAGAATTGCGTGGATGATGTTTTTCCAAAAGTCAGATGATATGCCGCCAGACTCATACATTCTACATACTAACGTAAATAGTCGTTTTGTTGCCACTTTCCCCAAGGATTTAAGAAGTTCTGAAGGAATACATCTATTCTTTCTGCCTTATTTGATCTTAAGTCTTCCAAACCTCTTTTAAATTCTGTTTCTAATACTGGATCATCTATCTGTCCTATATCAACATCTGTTTCTTCTTCTATCATGTAATCACCCAAGTCTATCCCGTCATATAGGCCTTCAGTATACTCTTTACACATATCTGGTCTCCCTTCTGCAATTAACAGTGGAATTCCCGTTGCACTATTAATGTTCCCACCCTTGCTTTTAATTTCTGTTGTGTCTAGACTAGACAGCCTAGACACAATGAGAGGAAGCCGAAAGGCACGCGCTTAAACTCACGCAGGCTGACGTGAGGTCTGAAACAGGATACGTAATGAATGCTACAAAGAAAAGTACGTAGCTTCTGGAATACTTAACTTTAATTCATAATTGTAGAACATTGGTCTTGTTGATACAGTATTATCATCTCAATATAACTTGGTAATGGCGCCTTGCTAGGTCGAAGCAATTTACTCAGCTGAAGGCTATGCTAACTATAGTCTCGGCAATTGAGAGCGTGATTGTCAGTGAACCATGGCTAGCAACGTCGGCTGTACAACTGGGGCGAGTGCTAGTACGTCTCTCTAGACCTGCCGTGTGGTGGCGCTCGATCTGCGATCACTGACAGTGGCGACAAGCGGGTCCGACGTATACTACCGGACCGCGGCCGATTTAAAAGCTACCACCTAGCAAGTGAGGTGTCTGGCGGTGACACCACATTCCTCCCCCGCAAATCGGCGTACGGTTGTGTTATAAGGCTTCCGCCTGCCGTGGGGAGGACCCCATGTTGACGTATGCGACGAGGTGGGGAGCCTAACAACAGGCGAGGCTGTGCCACCCGCACTCGGCCATTCGGTCCGAGGGGAGCTAGGAAACGCCTGAAAACCTAGTCCAGGGTGCACGCCAACATGCGGTGTATGCGCCCGTAAAGAGACAGGAGGGGCCGAAGATTCGACCTCCATCGCGTCGGGGAAACAATTTCACTATCACACGGTACGTCTGCACCCCTACACACGCCAATAAGTGAGGCTGCCGCTAGTTACCTTGAACTCTGTAGACGGCGAGATGGAATCCAAATTGGCGTGACCACTCCGTCCAGTTTTCCAGTGCCGCGTCAAATTGCCGAAAAGGTGGTGCAACAGCATGGTGTGGCTGCGGGAGCGGTGGAGCGGCTGCGGCCGCATCATTTTGCATTGCACGTCGACCCTGGACGAGCTGTCCTAGGGCATCCAATAAGGCCTGCATCTGCTGATTCTGCAAGCGATAAAATTCGGACAGTACATCTGGAGATTGTGGCGAAGCCATGACACAAGTAAATTAGTGATATATAAAGGAGACCGTTTGTATCCTCGTCGCCAAAAATGTTGTGTCTAGACAAGACAGCCTAGACACAATGAGAGGAAGCCGAAAGGCACGCGCTTAAACTCACGCAGGCTGGCGTGAGGTCTGAAACAGGATACGTAATGAATGCTATAAAGAAAAGTACGTAGCTTCTGGAATACTTAACTTTAATTCATAATTGTAGAACATTGGTCTTGTTGATACAGTATTATCATCTCAATATAACTTGGTGATGGCGTCTTGCTAGGTCGTAGCAATTTACTCAGCTGAAGGCTATGCTAACTATAGTCTCGGCAATTGAGAGCGTGATTGTCAGTGAACCATGGCTAGCAACGTCGGCTGTACAACTGGGGCGAGTGCTAGTACGTCTCTCTAGACCTGCCGTGTGGTGGCGCTCGGTCTGCGATCACTGACAGTGGCGACACGCGGGTCCGACGTATACTACCGGACCGCGGCCGATTTAAAAGCTACCACCTAGCAAATGTGGAGTCTGGCGGTGACACCACAATTTCACTAAAAATTGTTTTGACTTTTGTATGTGCTATGTCATTCCTCGCGACAGTCATTTTTTTCATTTCTTCACATTTTTCATGCAAGCACTTCGATTTAGCTTCCCTGCACTTCTGTTTATTTCAATCCTAAGTGACTTGTAATTCTGTATTCCCAAATTTCCCTTAACATTTTTGTACTTTCTGGTTGCGTCAATAAACTGAAGTATTTCTTCAGTTACACATTTCTTTCTTTACCTTTCTTGTACCTATGTTTTTCTTTCCAACCTCTGTGATTCTCCATTCCTCTTCAACTGAACTGCCTCCTGAGCTGCTAACAATCGCCTAGTTAGTGCTAATATTCTGGCCTGGAAGACTTGGAGTATAGCTGAGACTACAGGACTGTTGGCTAAACAACCTTATGGTACATTGGTTCCCAGCATGCCATTTACTTCGTCTACTAGAAGAAAGAAGAAATTAAATGCTGATGAATATTTGTTTATATGGGTCAACGTCGGAAATGGCAACTCTTCGTTCGTTAGCATTGCGGTATGGTACTTCCTGGCGCACTGATTTTTCCTGATTATTTTATTAAAATTCAGCCTGCTCTTCGTCATTATTAAATTGTGACTGGACTCTATATCTGCCCCTGCATATGATTTACAATAAAATGTCTGATTTTGGAATGTTTGCTACCTCAAATCTTCCCGTATCTCCCAGCCTTTTCCAAGTATGAATCCTCCTCAAGTGATTCTTGAACAGACTATTCGCTATCATCTCAAATTTATTTAGAACTCAATTAGTCTTTCTCCTCTCTCATACCTACTACTAACAAGGGAACCTCCGAATCGCACCCCCCTCAGATTTAGTTATAAGTTGGCACAGTGAATAGGCCTTGAAAAACTGAACGCAGATCAATAGAGAAAACAGGAAGAAGTTGTGTGGAACTATGAAAAAAATTAGTAAAATATACAAACTGAGTAGTCCATGCGAAGATAGGCAACATCAAGGACACTGGGAGTAAGGAGCGCCGTGGTCCCATGGTTAGCGAGAGCAGCTACGGAAGGAGAGGTCCTAGGTTCAAGTCTTCCCTCGAGTGAAAAGTTTAATTTTTAATTTTCAGTTTATGTGACAAACTCTTATGTTTTCATCACTTTTTTGGGAGTGATTATCACATCCACAAGAAAACCTAAATCGGGCAAGGTAGGAGAATCTTTTTTACCCAATCGCTAAGTGTACAAGTTAGGTGGGTCGACAACATATTCGTGTCATGTGACGCACATGCCGTCACCAGTGTCGTATAAAATATATCAGACGTGTTTTCCCGTGGAGGAATCGGTTGACCTATGACCTTGCGATGAAATGTTTTCGGTTCCCATTGGAGAGGCACGTCCTTTCGTATACTAATCTCACGGTTTTGCGGTGCGGTCGCAAAACACAAACACTAAACTTATTGCAGTGAACAGAGACGTCAATGAACGAACGGACAGATCATAACTTTGCGAAAATAAAGAAAGTAAAATTTTCAGTCGAGGGAAGACTTGAACCTAGGACCTCTTTTTTATTTATTTATTTATTTTTTAAAATCTCATTTTGTTCGTTATAGTTCGTTGCACTTGTTCGTGGCGGACGTCCCATGACGCCCGTTGAAGTTCGTTATCTGATCCATTCACTCAGTTTTTTTTTATTACAGAGGGCAGCTAACCCTCTGACCGAACACGCTAAGCTACCGTGCCGGCTATCGTTCTGCAGCTACTCACGGTAACCACGGGACTACGGCGCTCCTGAGCTCACGTTCTCCTTGATGTTGCCTATGTTGCGCATGGGCTACTCAGTCTGTATGTTTTACTAATTTTTTTCACGGTTCCACACAACTTCCTCCTGTTTTCTCGATTGATCTGTGTTCAGTTTTTCAAGGCCTATCCACTGTGCCAACCTATAACCAAATCTGAGGGGGGTGTGATGGGGAGGTTCCCTTGTAAGCCTACTCATTCCCCTACAACGGCGTTCCAGTCCCCGATGACTATTAGATTTCATCTCGCTTTGCATACTGAATTACAGTTGAATACCCTCACAAAATTTTTTTTATCTCTTCATCTTCGGCTTGCGACATCGGCATGGATACCTGAAGTACAATTGTCTGTGTTGTTTTGCTGTCGATTCTGATGGAAAAAATCGTAATTCTATTCGCTTTCACAGTAACTCACTCTCAGCCCTGCCTTCCTATACTCCCGTTAAGGCCCTGCCGCACTGGGATGCCACAGCATCTCTGCTGGCAGAGACGCCCGATACAATACATCGGGCTCAGTGGGGTGTCCACCTGACACTGGCAGCGCTGCCAGCAGAGCCGCCGCTCCAAGCCTCTGCCGCCAGGCTGGCGGCGCTGCCGATGAAACACGAGGCGGCTTTGGCAGCTCCCGCACCCCGACGCCAGCGGACCTGCCACGCGCTACCTGCCGCTCACCTGTGCTCAGTTTTGTTGCAGTTTTGCACGTGTGCCACCACGGATAGTTTTGATACGAAAGCTTTTATATGTGAAATTCAGGCGAGACCAGCAATTTGGGACACATCATCCGTGAATTATTCGAACGGCGAACTGAAAAAAACGTGTTGGAAACAAGTTGTTGATATTTTCGGAGGGAAAGAATCGTCTTTGGAAGTGAAGAAAGAACTCGGTAAGTGCTTCAAAAACATTTTATTTTTCATTACTAAAGTTTATTGAACGTAAGTACTCTGCCATTTGAGGGGATCACGATTGACAAAGTACTGTGAAAATTTGTCTCTCACTGCAAGTGCAGATCGACCGCTTCTGCTTGAATGGCCTGCACATTCATTGTTCTCAAATCCAATTACTTCAAGTGAGTTTTCGTAGACGAATCCATCTCTTGCACGTACAAAATTATGCAGAGCACAACAAGCTTTAACTATATCTTGCGCAAAATCAATGCCCACATTTAGTGGCCGATGACAGATTCTCCACTTGTTGGAGAGGGTACCAAAGGCACATTCCACATAACGCCTAGCCCTGGATAATCTGTCATTGAAGATCTTCTTCTCGTAACTAAGATTATTTCCACCGTATGGTGGCCAAAAGCCTCATCTCCTACCAACACATAAGGAAAAACAACTGAATGTTTTTCTGTCAGTGGTCAAGCTTTAGGTATCTTCAGGGAATTGTTTATTAGTTTCTTGTAAAACGAACTGTCTTTGAAAATTGCGGAATCATTACTTTTTCCATAAGCTCCGACGTCTACGAAAGTAAAGTTATAGTTATCATCACACACAGCGAGCAAAGCAATGGAAAAGTAATTTTTGTAGTTGTAGTACAAGGAACCTGAGTGAGCGGGCTTAATCACTCGTACATGTTTGTCATCAATTGCTCCAATGCAGTGAGGAAAGTTGGCATTCTTTTCGAAGGTATTTGCTATTTTTAACCATTCTTCTGTTGTCGGCAAAGCTTTACTTGCATACAGTTTCTGCCATAACAGGATACACACTTCTCGAACAATTTATGTGACTGTTGTGTGCCCGAGACGGTATCCATAATGCAGTTCCATGAAAGAACAGCCAGTCGCCAGATACGTGTAATAAATTAAGCAACAATGAGTACGACAAGCGATTCGTATGACTAGTTTTCTTTTTATATAAGGTAAAATGCCACATGAAAGTAAACGACTTTTCTGTGAAATATTAAAAGCTGTGCTATAATGGTCGCTCCTGTACGTCCATTTCGACACTGAGCGCAGACTCAAGGAGTCCCCCCTGTGGCGTCCCTGCTGGCAGCCGCCAGCCGCACCGGCAGACCGCGTGCTGCCAGCACAGATGCCGTGGCATCCCAGTGCGGCAGCGCCCTTATGCTATTTGTTGTTGCTGTTGATATTACCCTACACTTATTGTTGTGACTTGGCAAGACAGCCAAGTCACTATGAGGTGAAGCCGAAAGGCACGCGCTTAAGCTCACGCAGGCTGGCACGAGGTCTGGAACAGTTAAGGGAATTAATAGTAGCAAATAAAGTATGTAGTTGATGTAATACTTAACTTTAATCCATAATTGGAGAACATCGCTCTTGTTTAGACATTATTAACAATATCTATATAAACTGGTAATGGCGCCTTGCTAGGTCGTAGCAAATGATGCAGCTGAAGGCTATGCTAACTATCGTCTCGGCAAATGAGAGCGTATTTGTCAGTGAACCATCGCTAGCAAAGTCTGCTGTACAACTGGGGCGAGTGCTAGGACGTCTCACTAGATCTGCCGTGTGGTGGCGCTCGGTCTGCAGTCACTGACAGTGGCGACACGCGGGTCCGATGTATACTAATGGACCGCGGCCGATTTAAAGGCTACCACCTAGCAAGTGTGGTGTCTGGCGGCGACACCACACTTATCTGTCTAGAAATCCTTGTCTTCTTTCCATTTCACTTCACTGACTCCCAATATATTCAGACTGAACCTTTGCATTTCCCTTTTGAGATTTGCTAGGTTTTCCAACACGTTCAAACGTCTACATTCCACTTCTCGACTCACAGAACATTATCCGTTAGTTGATTATTCCATCTTTTCCATACGGCTATCACCCCCTTGGCAGTCCCCTCTCGGCGATCTGAATGGGAGACTAGACCGGAATCTTTTGTCAGTGGAGAGATCATCAAAACTCTTTTTCAACTGCAGATTAAATATCCTGCAAACGCACATTATGTGTCTTTAATGCAGTAGTTTCCATTTACTTCCCCATCCTCATGGCATTGATCGGTTTCCATAGTCTTCTGCATCCTCATGCCATTGATCATTGCTGACTCTTCCGCCTTCACGGGCAATTAACCAGCCCTAGAGCAAGGGAGCGCCCTGAACCTGTGTCCGCTTCTCTGGCATCTTTGACAAGGCCTTTGGTAGAATGAGGTAGACTTCTTATGCCGAAAGTCTTCAGCGCCATTGCTGAAAATTTTTATTCGAATTTTAAGTGGTCGTCGAACCAGGGACCCATGACATTCTGGTTGCTAATCAAAGACGCTACACCTAGGCCACGGGTGACCTTACTAACGCAGTATTTGAATATGTCCAAATGTCTGATTAAACGCACATCCATAATCCTTTCCTAGTGCAGAAAGACATCGCGTTGGTTATCCTCCAAGAGTAGCATTTCGTAAAACAGTTGTTAAGAGATTACGATATACGTAGGATAACAGTGACTGATCTAAGTAAGTAAGTGTTAAAAGCGTTTCAAGAACAGGGACGGACGTCTGTTTTGATTTGCGAGCTACGCCTAGAGCCCACTCCCACCATTTTGTGCCACCATGATCGCCATTATAAACATGGCAAGGCCAGTACACGCCACGAGTGTGGAATAAGTGGGACGTCAACACTCCAATAACACAGTGAGTGGGTCACTTTGCGTGACATTCATTGATGTCAATTCACTTACGCGTTATCCATTGTGCGACTTAGCTTTTGAACATGACTAGTACGCAGCATATACAATGTTGAAATATCTTCATATGACTATACCGTCCGCAGCTCATGGTAGCGTTCCCGAGTACGGGGTCCCGGGTTCGATTGCCAGCGGGGTCAGGGAGTTTCACCTACCTCGAGATGCCTGGGTGATGTTGTGTCGTCTTCATCATCATCATTCACCCCATTAAGGTCGGAGGAAGGCAATGGCAAACCACCTCCAATAGGACCTTGCCTTGTACGGCGGTGCGGGTCTTCCGCATCGTTCACCTACGCTCGGTCAAGGAGTATGGGACTTCATCCTCATCATCATCATCAGTACGTACCACTGAATCCACATAGGGCCGCTATTCATCTGATGTGTACTTGTTTCAAATATCGTGAAGGGTACTTCATAGTGAGCGGACCTCAATATTCGATGTCGGCAATCACGACGAACTTGACCATATCACATATTTAAGGCATGCCTCACATTCACAAAGAGAACTGGATCGTTGTTGAGAGAATTAATATAACTTTGTCTTGTTAATACACAATCCCAGAATAAGTAAAAGTTATCCACGCACTGCACTCAAACATGTGTAAAGACTCACTGCTGTTCGATTAGGATAACGGGCGATTAGTCACTGAAAACAGTCAGAACTGTGAAAATCTCTGAGTATGCCCCGGAGCAAGCTTAAGTGGAACGACTCAATACGACTGGCTGTAGCGGAATGAAACGGCAGTCGGATATGCGTTACGAGATTCTCAAGGAAATGTGACTCATCAGTGAAGTAAGTAGATCAGAAAACCCTCGTTGGAAGTGTTGTTATTGGCTGGTACTCGTAACAGGTAACATTTCGCCATGCCTCTACTTAATAATATAAGAATTTCATAGAGATGTTAAAAACAGACTGCGCCAGACGCTACAGAAAGCGAATGTGCATCATGAAGAGATCTATTTGCTTTTGAAATTCTGGAAGAATACATTGCAAGAAGAGTCTGACTATTACTTTCTTTGTTATGTGCCCTTTTTTCTAAACTTTTGTTGTCAATGGGAGCATCATCCAACTTAAATGGTAAGAAACTGCTGTACTCATGACTGCTGTACTCATGACAATATCGCAAAGCATGAACCATCAGATGATAAATAAGCAACTGTTACAAACAGTTTTATGAAATGTTGAGTCACCTTCTTATGCATATACGTTAAGTTTCACACACTTCGTCTTTTGTAACGTCTTCCGAGGCTACGAATCATCTATCAGAGGAGATGCATAGACTTGTGAAATCTATCATTCAGTTAAGTTCAGGAACTTAACATTCTAGAATTTTATACTGTAACGGTATGACTATTGCATTTGTGACTTGCTACTAATTCATCACACGTATCTTTATTTTTAATTTAATCAAAGTACGATACACATAGTTCCACAGGCTGTGATCATAAACAAGCGACAGAAACTGTATTCTAAGTTTCTGAAAATTGTCAGCACCATCTACAGTTCCAGAATAAAAATCTATTTATCATATCTGTAGAGCATGTTGCACTTACATAATTGTGTTTCCTTGTAACACATACACACCAAGAAATAAGTCGTACTATCTGTACAGAAATTGTCCATTTCCAATATGGTTAGACTCTTCATCGGACAAGGGAAGAAGAGGAGAGGAACTTCTAATGATTGCACTGACTGTGATAGAAATAAAAATATCTTTCACAAAGATATAATGACACATCCGTCTGTACAGGAAAGTGCCCATCATTCAAGATCACAGATTTTCAGGTTAGGAGCGGCTTAAATGATGTAGTTACGGCCAACTCCTTCTACTCCTTTGGAGAATTTATTAGGAGAAACGACTGATGTGTACATGCTATTAATAATGTCAAATAGCGTGATTATTACGTACAAACTGATTTCGCCACATTTAGAGTGCAATAGTGCCATCAACGAAGGTTGGTGTTGTAAAACGATTTTTACATTTTATGTTGTTTCACTAAAACAGCCTGAGAATTATGGTATGCAGTTCACTGTATTGAACATTTACAACTTCAGTGACTAGTTTCTTATTATCTTTTAAATGAAAATATATTTAAGATTTTTTAACTTATTTCACTTGGGATCTGCGGAAGGAACATTGTGGTGTCACCGCCAGACACCACACTTGCTAGGTGGTAGCCTTTTAAATCGGCCGCGGTCCATTAGTACATGTCGGATCCGCGTGTCGCCACTGTCAGTGATCGCAGACCGAGCGCCACCACACGGCAGGTCTCGAGAGACTTACTAGCACTCACCCCAGTTGTACGGACGACTTAGCTAGCGATGCAACACTGACGAAGCCTCGTTTATTTGCGGAGAAGATAGTTAGAATAGCCTTCAGCTAAGTCAATGGCTACGACCTAGCAAGGCGCCGTAGCAATTGATAGTTATCGTATGAAGCATGTCTCATCAAGAACGATGTATACAAATGATGGATTAAGGTTAAGTATTCCAGAAGCTACGTACTTTTCTTATAGCGTTCATTACGTATCCTGTTTCAGACCTCACGCCATCCTGCGTGAGCTGATAGCGTGCATTTCGGCCTCCTCTAGCAATATAACAAACATTAACTTTGTTTTTTCATTTGTAGATATTTATTGAATATTCTTGTTTTAAAGGAAGTATAATGAAAAAGGACGGTGAGACTATGTGACTCATGGCTTGCTGAGTAAGTAAAAATCCATATCCTTCCATCGTGACAGGCATCGCAGCTGCTCTTGTATATAGAGATGCAGTTCTTTGAACTTCTTAACATTTGACAGCATTCCTATACTCGCCTTATTCCGAGACTAAACAATAAATGAAGTTTAGGCCAGTTCCCATCGGCTGTTGCCAATTTCAGAAACTTGCTGGTTTGGAGAAAGCTATAGCTTCATGTCTCCACTCACGGCGTTCGTGAGTGATTCGTTTATGTCCCATATTCAGCAAAAGTGTCTCCAGTACTAGGTATGATTATTGCTGATTTGACAATACTGGATGAATGGTGGTACATCTGCAATTTCGCTCCGTGATTTTATCCTCCTTTATGATGACAACACTATTTCTGGACACTGAAAATGTTTGTGAATACTGTTTGTCGGTAACGAGCAGCCAGCTGCATCTGTAAGAGAATGCGGACTCGGTATTTTATTTCTATGAAGCTTGAGGCGATCTCACGTCTAGGAAATCTAAACGCTATGAATCAGTTTGAATAGCACCAGTGTAAAATAAACTGTGCGAAATAATCTGATGTAAAAGTACGTGCATTGGACGACCCCGAACTGATTGTAATTGGTAAGTTGATGTTCGCGTTGTATGTAAATGAATGGTTGGATGGAGTAGTAAGCTCCTTGATGCTGTCCACAGATGATGCTGTAGCACGCAACGCCAGAAGAGTGTAATGAAATACAGGACGGTCTGTAGGGAGTGACGGCTGTTAGTTAAACCAAAAAATCAAAGACGTTTAACGAGTGAAAGAGTACCCTTTTCCCCTTTCACTTTCGTACATTGCAGATGGTCCAACAGGTCGGTATTTGTCCACACAATTTCATTGATACTAGGTTCAGTGGTATCAGTGTGTGTGAAGGAGGGATGGAAAAACTAATTTACTTTTCAGTGTACATCCCTCACTAATCCTCAAATGTCCTCATTGTCTCAGTGACTACATTTACGTAATTCATTATTGTTTTCTTCTGGTTGTTGGTTTGACTGTTGAATGACAAGGGAAGTATCTTTGCTCAGATGTTAGAGGAAGCGTTCACAGATGATGCCTCTGCTGCCCCAAGCTATTGCCAGCTTGAATTTTCTTCCATGTACGGCAAAGCAGGAATAGGGGTCAAAGATCCATCCGGTCCTGCAGGTGTGGTAGGCCATAGTTGGCAGAAAGTCCACCTCCCCATAACTCACCGGAAGCGGGAAGCGGGTCGATGGTGTCACCAGGTTTGGCACTCGGACTCTGGCGATGGAGATGGACAGTTGACGTTAGAATGTGTTCCTCTAATTTTTCTGACGACGAGGATATAGTACCTGAAATACTTAGGTTAAATTTACTCACTAATCAAGTCCTCTTTAGGAAGTGTTAAGAGTAAATACACTACTGGCCATTAAAATTGCTACATCAAGAATAAATGCTATTGATAAATGGGTATTCATTGGACAGACATATTATACTAGAACTGACATGTCATTCCATTTTCACGCAATGTGGGTGCATAGATCCTGAGAAATCAGTACCCAGAATAACCACCTCTTGATACGCCTGAGTATTGAGTCAAACAGAGTTTGGATGACGTTTACAGGTACAGCTGCCCATGCAGCTTCAACACGATACCACAGTTCATCAAGACTAGTGACTGGCGTGTTGTGACGAGCCAGTTGCTCGACCACCATTGACCAGACGTTTTCAATTGGTGAGAGATCTGGAGAATGTACTGGCCAGGGCACCAGTCGAACATTTTCTGTATCCAGAAAGGTCCGTACAGGACCTGCAACATGCAGGTGGGGCATTATCCTTCTGAAATGTAGGGTTTAGCAGGGATTGAATGGAGGGTAGAGCCACGGGTCGTAACACAATTGAAATGTAACTTCCACTTTTCAAAGTTCCGTCTGTGCGAACAAGAGGTGAGCGAGACGTGTAACCAATGGCACCTCATACCATCACGCCAGGAGATACGCCAGTATGGCGATGACGAATAAACGCTTACAATGTGAATTCACCGCGATGTCACCAAACACGGATGCGCCCATTATGATGCTGTAAACGGAACCTGGGTGCATCCGAAAAAATGACGTTTTGCCATTCGTGCACCCAGGTTCGTCGTTGAATACACCATCGCAGGCGCTCCTGCTGTGATGAAGCGTCAAGGGTAACCACAGCCATGGTCTCCGAGATGATAGTCCATGCTGCTGAAAACGTCGTCGAACTGTTAGTGCAGATGGCTGTTCTCTTGCACACGTCCCCATCTGTTGACTCAGGGATCTAGACGTGGCTCCACGATCCGCTACAGCCATGCGGGTAAGATGCTGGTCATCTCGACAGCTAGTGACACGAGGGCGTTGGGATCCAGCACGGCGTTCCGTATTACCCTTCTGAATCCACCGATTCCATATTCTGCTCACAGTCATTGGATCTAACCAACGCGATTAGCAATGTCGAGATACGATAAACCGCAATCGCGATAGGCTACAGTCCGACCTTTATCAAAGTCGGAAACGTGATGGTACACATTTCTCCTCCTTACACGAGGCAACACTACAACGTTTCACCAGGCAACGCCGGTCAACCGCTGTTTCTATATGAGAAATCGAATGGAAACTTTCCTCATGTCAGCACGTTGTAGGTGTCGCCACTGGCACCAACCTTGTGTGAATGCTCTGAAAAGGTAATCATTGCATATGACAGCATAATCTTCCTGTCAGTTACATTTCGCGTCCGTAGCATGTCATCCTCGTGGTGTAGCAATTTTTATGACCAGTAGTGTAATAGTGTGATTTTTTAACTTTCTTGGATAGGAAAATTAAGTAGAAAGGTCTTAATCAACCAGGCACCCTTGTCTTATGAAAAGGGCATGATTTGCATCGAGGCATGCTAATTATTTCTTCATGTGCTAGTCTTAAGGTGAGGTTGCATGCGTGTAAAGTGTAGAAATAATAGAAATAAATCGCAATTATATGCGTGTGCCCCCCCCCCCCCCCCATGAGCCATGGACCTTGCCGTTGGTGGGGAGGCTTGCGTGCCTCAGCGATACAGATAGCCGTACGTAGGTGAAACCACAACGGGGGGGGTATCTGTTGAGAGGCCAGACCAACGTGTGGTTCCTGAAGAGGGGCAGCAGCCTTTTCAGTAGTATCAGGGGCAACAGTCTGGATGATTGACTGATCTGGCCTTGTAACACTAACCAAAATGGCCTTGCTGTTCTGGTACAGCGAACGGCTGAAAGCAAGGGGAAACTACAGTCGTAGTTTTTCCCGATGGCATGCAGCTTTACTGTATGATTAAATGATGATACGTCCTCTTGGGTAAAATATTCCAGAAGTAAAATAATCCAACATTCGGATCTCTGGGCGGGGACTACTCAAGAGGACGTCGTTATCAGGAGAAAGAAAACTGGCGTTCTACGAATCGGAGCGTGGAATGTCAGATCCCGTAATCGGGCGGGTAGGTTAGAAAATTTAAAAAGGGAAATGGATAGGTTAAAGTTAGATATACTGGGAATTAGTGAAGTTCGGTGGCAGGAGGAACAGGACTTTGGTCAGGTGAATACAGGGTTATAAATACAAAATCAAATAGGGGTAATGCTGGAGTAGGTTTAATAATGAATAAAAAAAATAGGAGTGCGGGTTAGCTACTGCAAACAACATAGTGAAGGCATTATTGTGGCCAAGATAGACACGAAGCCCACGCCTACTACAAGTTTATATGCCAACTAGTTCTGCAGATGGCGAAGAAATTGATGAAATCTATGATGAGATAAAAGAAATTATTCCGGTAGTAAAGGGAGACGAAAATTTAATAGTCATGGGTGCCTGGAATTCAAGAGTAGAAAAAGGGAGAGAAGGAAACACAGTAGGTGAATATGGATTGGGGCTAAGAAATGAAAGAGAAAGCCACCTGGTAGAATTTTGCACAGAGCCTAACTTAATCATAGCTAACACATGGTTCAAGAATCATGAAAGAAGGTTGCATACATGGAAGAACCCTGGAGATAATAAAAGGTATCAGATAGATTATATAATGGTAAGACAGAGATTTAGGAACCAGGTTTTAAATTGTAAGACATTTCCAGGGGCAGATGTGGACTCTGACCCCAATCTATTGGTTATGCACTGTAGATTAAAACTGAAGAAACTGCAAAAAGGTGGCAATTTAAGGAGATGGGACCTGGATAATCTGAAAGAACCGGAGGCTGTACAGAGTTTCAGGGAGAGCATAAGGGAACAATTAACAGGAATAGGGAAAGAAATACAGTAGAAGAAGAATGGGTAGTTTTGAGGGATGAAATAGTGAAGGCAGCAGAGGATCAAATAGGTAAAATGACGAGGGATAGTAGAAACCCTTGGGTAACAAAAGAAATATTGAATTTAATTGATGAACGGAGAAAATATAAAAATGCAGTAAATGAAGAAGGCAAAAAGGAATACAAACGTCTCAAAAATGATATCGACAGGAAGTGCAAAATGGCTAAGCAGGGATGGATACAGGACAAATGTAAGGATGTAGAGGCTTATCTCACTAGGGGTAAGATAGATACTGTCTACAGGGAAATTAAAGAAACCTTTGGAGAAAGGAGAACCACTTGCATGAATATCAAGAGCTTTGATGGGAACACAGTTCTAAGCAAAGAAGGGAAAGCAGAAAGGTGGAAGGAGTATATAGAGGGTCTATACAAGGGCGATGTACTTTACTTGAGGACAATATTATGGAAATGGGAGAGGATGTAGATGAAGATGAAATGAGAGATAAGATACTGCGTGAAGATTTTGACAGAGCACTGAAAGACCTGAGTCGAAACATGACCCCCGGAGTAGACAACATTCCATTAGAACTACTGACAGCCTTGGGAGAGCCAGTCCTGACAAAGCTCTACCATCTGGTGAGCAAGATGCATGAGGCAGGCGAAATACCCTTAGACTTCAGGAAGAATATAACAATTCCATTCCCAAAGAAAGCAGGTGTTGACAGAAGTGTAAATTGCCGAACTATCAGTTTAATAAGTCACAGCTGCAAAATACTAACGCGAATTCTTTACAGACGAATGGAAAAACTGATAGAAGCCGACCTCGGGGAAGATCAGTTTGGATTCCGCAGAAATGTTGGAACACGTGAGGCAATACTGACCCTACGACTTATCTTAGAAGAAAGATCAAAGAAAGGCAAACCTAGGTTTCTAGCATTTGTAGACTTAGAGAAAGCCTTTGACAATGTTGACTGGAATACAGGGAGGAAAGACTATTTACAATTTGTACAGAAACCAGATGCAGTTATAAGAATCGAGGGGTATGAAAGGGAAGCAGTGGTTGGGAAGGGAGCGAGACAGGGTTGCAGCCTCTCCCCGATGTTATTCAATCTGTATATTGAGCAAGCTATAAAGGAAACAAAAGAAAAGTTCGGAGTAGGTATTAAAATCCATGGAGAAGAAATAAAAACTTTGAGGTTCGCCGATGACATTATAATTCTGTCAGAGACAGCAAAGGACTTGGAAGAGCAGTTGAACGGAATGGACAGTGTCTTGAATGGGCGGTATAAGATGAACATCAACAAAAGCAAAACGAAGATAATGGAATGTAGTCGAAATAAGTCGGGTGATGCTGAGGGAATTAGATTAGGAAATGAGATGCTTAAAGTAGTAAAGGAGTTTTGCTATTTGGGGAGCAAAATAACTGATGATGGTCGAAGTAGAGAGGATATAAAATGTAGACTGGCAATGGCAAGGAAAGCGTTTCTGAAGAAGAAAAATTTGTTAACATCGAGTATAGATTTAAATGTCAGGAAGTCGTTTCTGAAAGTAATTGTATGGAGTGTAGCCATGTATGGAAGTGAAACATGGACGATAAATAGTTTAGACAAGAAGAGAATAGAGGCTTTCGAAACGTGGTGCTACAGAAGAATGCTGAAAATCAGATGGGTAGTTCACATAACTAATGAGGAGGTATTGAATAGAATTGGGTAGAAGAGGAGCTTGTGGCACAACTTGACTAGAAGAAGGGACCGATTGGTAGGAGATGTTCTGAGACATCGAGGGATCACCAATTTAGTATTGGAGGGCAGCATGGAGGGTAAAAATCGTAGAGGGAGACCAAGAGATGAATACACTAAGCAGATTCAGAAGGATGTAGGCTGCAGTAGGTACTGGGAGATGAAGAAGCTTTCACAGGATAGATTAGCATGGAGAGCTGCATCAAACCAGTCTCAGGACTGAAGACCACAACAACAACCACATCATGGCTAAGATTTCTTAGGAGTGTACAAGCACGAATATTTAGTGAGTACTTCGAAAATCCGTTATCTCCAGTGGGTCGCATAGTCGCTGACTGCACAGACAATATAGACAGAGCGTAGTTGACCCGAATTCATGTGAGGCCTGCGTGTATAGATGATAAGTTGAAATTATTTTCGTGTGGAGTTTTAAAATTAAGTTGAAATTACTTGTATGTGAAATCAGTTGTGCTGACAAGCACGTATACGTGGTGAGTAAATCAAATTCTCATTGTTTGTGGCGAACCTCGTGGCCATGAGGTGCACAGACAGTAATTATGGAGAAAGCATACTTGGACCGAATTCAGTGAAGGCTGGTGGGTGTAGTCCTAATCTGAATTGCGCAGCGGGCGGCTTGATTATCTAGTCCATGAATTTTTCTTTTGGGGGTAAAATATGTTACCGAACTGCTAATTTAATTTTATTTAGACTAGAACTGGGAATGTGCGTGTGAAACAAATTGACCTATTGGGGACTGTAAAAAAATATTGATACTCTCACTGAATGATTAATGACAGGTGTAAACCGCCTAATTTGGAAATACCGTGCTTGAATACTAAGACTGGGCACATTCCTGTTCAGCTATTACATTCAAACTTAAACTGGGATGTGGAAGACTTTCGAGAGCAAGTACCCGAGTATGTGTAAATACTTGAGGGCCAATCCTTTCCCCTTTCCTTGAGGAGAGAAACATCGGGTTAGAGGTCCATTGTTTTACGCAGAACTAGTGTAGGTTTTCGTAAAACAGTTGTCAATAATTTATGATATCCGCAGGAGAACAGCAGTTTTAGTAGACAAAAAAATAAGATAATTATCTGTTTCCCACCAAGAGTGGCTTCTCTCATTAATAAATGTTGAAAGTGTACAAGGAACCTGGAAGAACATCCTGTTTGATTTGCAAACTGTACCTGGCAACCACTCCCACCATTTGTATCATGAGCGTGGAATAAGATGGAGGCGAATACTCCTAAAATACACTGATTCCTTCACTCTGCGTAACTTCCACTGATTTGAATTCACTTGCGCGTTATCGATTGCGTGACTTCGCTTTTGCACGTCAGTAGTATATAGTAATGAATTCAACTAGGGCCGGTATTCGTCTGACATGTACTCGTTTCAACTACCGTAAAGGGTACTTAATAGTGAGCGGATATTCGATGTGGTCCCTGACAAGTCTGTGAACAACGACGAACTTGTCCACATCTTATATCTAAGCTGTAGAGAAACTTCATAATTTTTTCTTATTGATAAATTTATAGACAATTATTCAACTGTCATACTAAACATTCATTTGAAAAGTAATTAACACTGACGGACAAAAGAAGATTTAAGCTCTTCATTCACTTAATTTTAGTAATAGTTACCTTCCGTTGTTCTCATGTCTCGTGATAAGATGTATAAACGAAGTGCTCTGTAATTTCAAGTGAAATTGTGCTAAATAATGAAAGCAACTTCTGAAACAATACGATTTTCTCATTCCAGCACCTACAATTCTGGAAGATAATTATTATTATATTAATTTTGTATGGAGAATTTACATGGGAGGACGATCCTGACGACGGCGCTGCTCAACAATGCAGGTACGTGAATGTGTTCGTCTCATTCCCTTCGTGGCCGCCAACGTCACTTCCAATATTTAGGTCATACTTGCCGCGTCATTAAGAACCTGCAATCTTTCGTTTCATTTAATTACAAAGTCTGATTATTTTCTTTCTCAGATGAATAAATGCATTTTAACCACAGTTCTTTTACCCAGGCCACGGTGATTGTTAGTACTTAGAACGTACGTGTCTCTATCCCGATCGTACGTTCGCATACAAGTGAGTGTGTATCGACGAAACTATACTTAAGATTTCCCTTACAGCATTTGTTATTATTTAGGACCACTCACTCACGAACGTTCGTGCCCTCTTATTTTGTGTTGTCACTCGGGTGTACTCCTTAATATTCAGTGGCTTAGTTTCCACAATATCGATCTTTGCCTCTGTAGAAACGGCGCTTCACGCGAAATACTTATTACACGGCGTTCATACTAACTCTTATTTCAAAATTACTACTGCGACTGACTTTGTTTTTGACAATGTAACGGTGTGGTTACTATGGCGACTGAGTTCCATGACCTTTGTTTAGAAAAAATTAATACAAATTTGAAGTAGAAAATAAAGTAATCTTTTCCATCCAGTATTGTGGCTATAAGCAATTGTTTCTGTTACATGTTACACCAACTGCGTACCAGACAAGAAAATTATTACCGAAATCAGCCCACAAAATTGACAAATATTTATGCTAAAATTAGGAAAAAGAGGAAGTTTTGGATCATTAAACCTACTACCAAGAAAACCGACCGGCAAAAGAAAATACGTAAGGTAAGAGTAACAGCACTACTACTCTTTTGGTTGATCGTAAGTGTGGGATAGAACTGCATTTTCGCGGCACCTACTGTGTAGCACGCACATTTTTTTTTTCAGAATTTCTTTTTAGGTATTTTTGTAGATTTTTGCAAATATATTATGCGTGAATGTATCACAAGATGGCGGATAATTTTTAGTAGTTCCGTGCGCGATTCTGGGTCGCCAGTCTATTGTTTGAACGAAGAGATATTTTACTGAATTAATTTAAACCAACAGCGCTACGTCATCCGGGATTTGTTTACGTGTGATACGAATTACTACAGTTGTGAAGCTTGGTTATATATTGACTGACGAGTAGAAATAACGATGGTGAAACTAATGTCTCAAACTAACACAATGGATAGTTCATCTGACGACGAATCTGTTGCTCAACCTTTAATAAATCGTGAGGCAGAAAATGTACGTGACAGCGATAATACGGTCGCAGTGACTAGAGGTACTGTGTCGCAAGTGGGAGGCGATAATACCTCTACACTAGAAACCACACCAGAATCTGCACTTATGCAAGTTCCAGTACCGCCAAAGTTATTAAAATTGTTCAAAGCTATGAAAACTGTCCACTTGCCACAGTCTGGAATTCAGATGACCACACAAATGACTACACAGATGAGCAGTTTAGAAACTAACGTCAATATACCGACGAGCAGTTTAGAAACTGATGTAAAGTGTCTTACAGAAATGAAAAACAACCTGACAACACATATGGCAGAGTGAAAAACCGACGTGGCTAATCAGCTGATTGAAGTAATACGGGGAGATTTACATAATATGAATCAGGACACTGACAAACTAAAAACAACGGTAAGAACTGTACCTGACCATATAAGAAATCTAACTGAAGACATTATTACGGGGAGATTTAAATAGCATGAATCAGGACATTGACAAATTAAGAACAACAGTAAAAGCTGTACCTGACCAAATAAGAAAACTAATTGAAGACTTTAATGTTATGCACTTAACAACAAACAACACTTATCACAAAATAGTAGCAAACTGTCACACTAGGTGAAGAGATAACTAAAAAACAAGAGCGGCAGTTTGATGAATTTTTGCAGGAGAAAGATATTCGTATCAACCACGCCTTAGAAACAGAATTACAGAAAGGTATAAAAAACACAATGGAACAAGTTTGCACATCTGTTACGAAATTACAGACTGAGATAGAGCAAATTAACAGGCAACGTCATGAGATTAAGGTGCAACGTAGAGACGCAGAAGAAGGAGAAGAACCTGAAGACATGCATGCAGGTAAGGGCGACAGTGCACTTAGTGACCATCCCAGTACCGATGTTAATATGTATTCGCCTAGCTACGAGGGACATGGCAAGCAACGAGACCAGAATGTGAACAGGGAACAGACACCAGTAGAGCCACCTTTGTCGACAGAATTGCTCGAAGAGGGTCTTAAGGTACGTTCACAACGGAAACCAACTCCAACAAACAAAAACATACAACTGTTGTAAGTTTGGCGAACTTGCAACTGTTGTGACTTTGGCAAACTTACAACTGTTGACAAGTATTGAAAAATGTTGACAACAGTTTCAAACTCTTGCAAATACACATTCGGCGTTTTTATATTTTGTTCCAGACAAGCAACAGAAATGGATTCTGACCTTGAAGATGCACTACCAGTTTGTGCTATAATTCGTGGTGTAATTGTTTGTCACGAAAAAGCTCAAAAAGAGAGGCATTCTGTATTGGAGGGGCTCTATGTTGAAGGCAGGCAAGGTTTCGAGAATTTAGTCAGAATGACGTGTGGGCAATTTGAAGAACTCTTAAGTCTAGTAGCACCAAATATTCAGCGGAAAGACATAAATTTTAGAGCTGCAGTATCACCAACGGAACAACTTCCTATAACCCTTCAATTTTTAGTCACAGGTGACAGTTCTACAAGTTTAATGTACTCTCATCGAATATCACTGGCCAAGATTAGTGAAACTGTCGCTATAGTGTATTGGGTTATCGTGAATGTGCTCAAGGATTTTGTAAAAGTAAGTACTGTTATTCTATTACTATACATTCTGAACTCATTTATGCATGCACTTACTACATATTCAGTTCCTTCCCAATAACTCACTAGTTATTCTTAACGTCTCTGATTGCCAGAGTAGTTGCCAGATACCTCAACCTTTAGGTAAAATGGTATAAGTTGCCGGAAACATTTAAAATATATGCACTAACACTCAGATAGAGCATATAAGGCCAGCATTTTCTTCTGAAAGGAAACAATGAGAACATTTTTCAAAATCAAAAATGACATATAATAAATGTTACTGCCTTAAAATAAAGTAATTGATAAATTGAAATAATTTACTGTCTGAATTTGGCTCTATATTACATCAGAAATTTTTCGTTTTACTTTAATAAGCACTTCTCATCCCTCATTGCTCTAAATTCAGCGGCAACCCAATCTGCCAATGCAGAGTATTTGTTGCTGTGTTTGACTGGGTTTTTAATTTTGTAGTGATGAAGCAACTAACTTCAAGCACGTTACAGCTTCCTCTTTTTTGCGAAACTGGGATCTCTGACAGATACTGTAGGCGACAAGAGTGTGCGGTTGATTGTGATGATGCTGGTGGTGATGGTGGTGGTGGTGGTGATGGCACTGCAGATAGAAAGATGTTTGTTGTAACAGCTAGGATTTCTTCGTTACAGCTCGTAAATTGTTCCGTGGTGTTGATTAAAAATTCATCGCTGTTATCATTATTACCCTCTTCAGTGGTGGCTAAGTGGTGAATATTAAATTTTTCTGATGAATTCTGAAATACACAAAATGTAAACTTTAGAACATTGTCCCTCCTAAAGCTACTTACTAAGACATCGATGAAAATTTTAACAGCATTTATTTTTATTTTTATAGGAACCAGCTAAAAACTAAGAATGGGAAGACATATCAACGGGATTTGAAACAATATGGAACTTCCCACATTGTATTGGTGCAATAAATGGCAGACATTTTGAAATAGGGCAGCCTGCGGGAACTGGATCATTATATTATAATTACACTGGAACATTTAGTGTTGTGCTGCTAGCATTGGTAAACGCACATTACAACGTAATCAGTTACTAAAGTTGCTCTACAAGGAAGTATTTCAGATGGTGATGTCTTCGACCCCTCCAAGATGGGTTAGCGATTTTCTAGGGGAAAGATTGCTCTAACCGCACCAAGACCTATTCATGGAAGAAACGAGGATGTGCCGTTTGTTATGGTTGGAGACGATGCTTTTGCTCTTTCAGACTACATGATGAAACCACAAGCAGCGTGACAAGAGAAAGGCAGCCAGGAAAGAATGTTTAACTATCGAATATCTCGCGCTAGAAGAATAGTGGAGAATTTCTTTGGAATATTATCAGTAGTTTTTCGGTGTCTTAGAACAAATATGCACTTAAGTCCTGAAAAAGCAACATTAGTGACTTCTGCAGCTGTGTCTCTGCACAATTTTCACAGAAGAAATAAAGAAAGTGTCGCAGTTTACTCACCACCTGGCAGTTTTGATGTGGAAGATCCAGAAACAGGCAGAGTTTCAGACGGAGGATGTCACCGCATAATAGATGTCTTCAGAGAAAGGGAGGCAACACAGGAAGAACAGCAAAGAATATAAGGGATGAATTTGCAATCTACATTCTATCGGATATGCATAAATGAATATCAAATGAAAAGACAAATGTAATTACAAACTTCCAAATAAAAGCTAGATAGCTTTAGTTATTAACAATGTAAGCCATTAATTTGTAACCTTCTTTGTATCAGATGTTGGTAAAGTGATATTACAGGAGAAATAAATCAGTTACGCGTGAAAATACAGATGTAATTACAAAATTTCCAACTAAAAATCTTACAGCTTCAGTTACGCTAGGGCATGACATTTTATTTACGATTGTAAATACTTTTCTCTCTGGTCCATATGCTCGTAAAATACCTGTTTCGGAACGTAGATTACAGTTGTCCCAGACCTACTTTTAGTTTTGACCATTTTACAATGCTCACGATTGTAGTGTGTTTTCATATTTGTCCACTTCCTTTCACACTTCACAAGCTGTACGCCAATTTTATCAGAAACTTCTCTCAACAAAACTTTCCTTTTATTTCTGTCTTTATACGCAGAATCGCAAGGATCCCACAAACGCTTCTTCATTTCAATTTCTAATAAAAATTGAATTATTTGAACTGTTGACCACTTGTGAGTCACTATTGTCGAAAAAAAACACAGCAGACGAAGAAAAAACATAGCAGACGACACAGATAATGTGCATGCGCAAGTCACTCAACTCGCCCGTGTTTTTGCTCACTGGTCATAAACTAGAAACTCGAGACAAAACTTTCCTCATCTAGTTCAAACTCGCAACTTCAAACGACTGTTAACAACAGTTGAAAACTTAGTTAACCTTTGAGTTGTAAACAGTTGTCAGCTAAGTTTATTGGAGTTGATTTCCAGTGTGAAGGTGCCTTTATAAAACATTGGTAGTTTCAGGTTGTAATCCCTGAACGCAAGTCAGTACATCCTGTTATTTTTCTCAAGTCATTCAGGAATGTATTGCCCAAGGCATGGTCCGAACAGCAAAAGACTCAGTATGTTACCAGACACATTCAAGGCGATGGTTCGCTGTGGGGAAACTAAATACCTGGAACTTGCCAAACATTAGAGCAATTCGAAAATGCTTTTGTTTCCAAGTACTGGTCGCGTTGTGTTCCGAAACGACTGGGGAAGTCGGTGTTCGCTCTTGAGCAATACAATCCAAAGTTTAAATGTCTACGAAAATGCTTCGAAAAGTATTTAAACAAAACGCGGTTCTGGGATGAACCAGTTTCAAATACTGATGTTATACGGTTTTCGAAAGCGAAACTGCCCATTAGCATTAGAGTAAAACTTGCACAGGTGCCTGAGAGCAATTTGGAGTATTTTTATCGATCTTAGATTACACAGATTTGATTTATGGAGTTACGAGGCACTGCGGTAATAGCCAAAATAGTTATCGTAACGGTGGCGGAAATCAGTCTCCGTCACAAGAACAGCTTCAATAATGCCGAGCGCGCGGCTGAACCACGACCGGCATTTGTCCATCCAGCCTCTGCAGCGCAAATGCAAAACCAGAATTCAGGGGGCAATTTTAATTCCAATTCTAATTACAACCAAGGCTTTAAAAGCAAGAGGCAGAATGGCGATAAGAATTATTCTGGATATTCTGGCAACGGAAATCGAAACTGGAATAGACAGCATGGTAGAAATCAGCAGGGAAAAGCTTATAACCAGTGTCAACCACAGCACAATAGCTATAAAAACTTAGCCGATTTGGGAAAAACGCAATGACAGTAAGCTGAAACGAACGAACCGTTTCAATTTCAGGCACAAAATAGTATTACGCCTGTGAACTCAGGACCAAACAATTACCGAGAAGGGCAACGTATAAATAACGCACCGGCCGTAAACATTATCGAAGTGGCGAATGAGACACCAACCGACAACAATGTGGCGTTAAACTGAACGTGGCTACATTACTCCCTCCGAAGTTGGCCATGGAGCATCATGGGTGCGATCCATGCAATCAGCATAACAATTTACTGAGGTACCAAGATGAAGCTGACATACGTGATGTTTTGACAAAAGGAAATATCCTGTTTGTACGGGGAGGATGGCATAGTTCAACCAAGTATACAGTATCTTACTGGACACCTATGCCAAGATTAGTGTGATATCGCAAGCCCTTTTCAACGAGATTGACAGTCACAAGCACCTACCAACCTACCCAGTACAAAGTTGTAGGATACTAATGATTAAAGCGCAAACAATGATCGAAGTACTGATTGAGGAGACCGTATTCCAATCGATTTTTCAGGAAGTCAAAGGGTTGACAACAGATGTGTCTTCGGACTGGATTTACTGAAATTGATTTAAAATCTAGGGAATGTCATATGTTTATCAATGGTCAAAAGTGAGTAATATATTTAATAAAGGTTAAAGGTAGGACTGGTAAGCCTCGTAAAAACATACACATTCAAATTTTGAAGGTCAACGCTTTTCACTGCCATGACTCGACAGGACACTGGTGCCAAGAAGTGGAGCATGGTGAATTCGAAAATAAGGTAGAAGAGTGCACAAATATTTCTCCGCAACAGAAAGAATAACTTAGAAGTTAAGTGTTTGAATATGCACGTGTGTTCACTAAAAGACACGGTGTTACTAGAACGTCTCATTAACACATGGATATTCGGCCCCACGACGCGTTTTGCAGGAACTCATATTCCATACCATGGTCGGAAAGAGAGGCGGTAGCTCAGGAGACAAAGAGGATTTTGTATTGGAATATTATTGATACCTCATTATCACCATACTGCAGCCTGCTACTCGCGGTAAAAAAGGCAGACAACACAGTGAGGCTTGTTCTCGGCGCCCAGGAAATTACAAAAATACTGTCGCCGTAACCACCTGGCCTGAAAATTTTGAGGAACATTTACAACAGTTTCATGGAGTGCAGTATCTGTCCAACCTCCGGAGTTCTTACTGGCAGATTACACTGTGACCTGAAAGCAGAAAGCACACGGTCTTCATTTTCACAGGCAGGTCTAACCAGTACTGCAGTTTGCCCTTTGGTTTGAACGTTAGTGCTGGAGTCTTTATAACTGCACTTGGCACTGTGTCAGGGCCTGATCTCCAAGACAAGCTCACTGTGTACATTGATGGATATATTAATCGCAACATTTATCTGTGATGAGCATTTAGACTTAATAGAGAAAATACTACAGAGACTTTCGGCAGCTGGGGTAACGACAGATCTTAAGAAATCGATGTTTATTTGGAAAAACAATAATTTTAGGTCACATGATTTCATCTGCAGGAATAAAGTCTGACCCTGAAAAATTGCTGGAGATTAGGAATTTTCCTGTACCTTGCGTAAAACGGCAGCTAAAAGCGTTCATGGGTTTGTGTTCTTTCTTCCGCCGTTTTGTACCTAATCAACTACTAAATAGTACCTCCTTTTCTTGGACTGTTAAAAGACAGGCAGTGGATTTGGACACAACAGTGCCAAACTGACTTCGACGACATACAACATGATCTGATGAATTCTAACATCCTTGGTCCCAAGACTTTTGTATCCCTACCGACGCATCATTTTCAGGGTTAGGTGCCACCCCCTCTCCGTTGACCGAGGGTGGGGGGAGAGGGGGCACTGATGTTTTGAAAGTATCAGTTTCGCTAGCAGGACACTTACTGAATGCGAGTGAGCAACAAGACATAATACGACAGAGAATTAGTGTGAAGTGGCAACGATAGATTTCTCTTTACCTGTATACGTGACAGGAAAACTACGCTAGCGAGGTACGATTTGTAAACATGAAATAAGGTAACTACGACACCGGCTACATATAAGCACAAGGTGAGTTACAAACGCAAATCTAGGGAGGAATACTAGCAAACAACGAGTTATGCACAATTATTTACGGATGGTTCCGATCGAAATTCTGCAAGACTTCATCTGGCGATACAAAGCAGTAAACTTATACAGACGTCGCAACTATTTCAGGCATTGTTGTAAAGTTTACCACGAGCATTTGCTGCACACAACATGCCGTTCTGTAACGCCAGTGGAAACGTAAGTTTTACGTCATGAAAACATTATATGATTACTATTAATAAAAAGCATGTACATACTTTGAATTTTCTTATATTTATAATATTTTACTGAACATAGGTGGGACATATTTTATGTGTATGAGAGTTCGGAGGTGACAGAGGTCACGATGATTATTAATAGAAGCACATACTAGTGCAGCGAGAGAAGAAAACACAACATGAGACCTGTATAGTACACTGGCACACACTCAGAAGCAGTCTAGCGCAAACAGCGACCAAACTTCATTATTACTAATGTTATTCTTATTACTTGTCAGGTTTTTCTTGTTTGTTTTGTATTTATATGTGATTTTAGGTATAGAAATTTGTTCTATTTGTGTGACATTTATTATTTTCTTTCTTTGGTGCTTGCAATCATGCATTGTTAAGTAGGTTTGGGTGACATAAACATGAGAATCTTCCCCTCACAGTAACTCACGGGTAGTGAAAGAACAGATTTTGCCTCTTTTGGAGACAATTTCTATAATCCCTTTTGGTGCATTCAGTTTTTATTTAGTCGTTTTGACGTACAAGAGCGTTTGTAACGCTATCCTAGTTTAGGGAATTTCCGTAGTTGTGGAAAACGTGTTCTCTTATGCCGTCTGAGATGGAAGATAGTATCGCGAACTGTAGTAGTAGATGCACGTATTTTCTGTGAGCATATTCTCCTACCAAGTTGTATAATGAAATATTTTATGCAGTATGTACACAGATAGAGTTCTGAAAGAGGATATAGGAGCAAATAACAAACGTGCTCGTAAACTACTAAAACCTAGACAGTGGTCGCATTAGGTACAAGTTTTTGAACAGTAAAAATGAACGGAACAGCGTATAGTTACCCAATGACAGTGTGTTATTCAGACAGTGATTTATTCTGTGGCATGTATGTTATACGCATAGAGGAAAGTGAGATCAAGTTTTATACCACTTGCCTTCTATTCCTAAATAAATGAGACTTGGTTAATCGAGGACGCCAGCTACAGTACGGGTGTTTGTGCAATTTATAGGACAGTGTGACGTTGGCAAGCTAAATAACAAAGTGCAGCACTTACCTTCGTGAACGTAGGAGGTGCCCTGCGGTCCCTCCTCACAGCCAAGGTGTACGTCGAGTTGAAGCAGGTGCAGTAGTTTCGTAAATGCTGCGAACGCTGCATAAAACACTTCATAAAAATGCACTGACGGACACGCACGGCATCCCTACCCGTCGGTGGGTGCGTGGCTACTGGACTCCAGACGGTGCGTAACGTGCTCCCAGACTAATTGTTGCGTGTGTGGTTACGTGTAACTGACGAATTATTGACTGACAGCGTCAACTCAGCGGAGTGCAAAGATATGTAGAGACACAATTTCCTGACCTACTAAATAAAGTCTTACCATTACAGCTACTATCAACGTCCCACGCCACGAAATAAAAACAACACCCATGCTCATTGACCTTAGGGAGGACGTTGATGAAAAATACACACTATTTCAAGAATGCACCAAATCCACAGTTTTGGAGCTATGGCAATGAAATTTTTTACCACGCTTTACATGGAAGTAACACATTTACATATAAAATCCTGCGATTATATATGTTCAATTTTTTTAATGAGATATGAAGTTTTATTTTCAAAAAATAATCTATGTTCCTTTTTCTCAGAAAGTATTCAAGGGATTCCTACAAAAATATCTCTGTTTCATCTCTATATGTTGCAAGCTTCTCTCATGGGGTTTTCGGAATACATCAGTTAGGAGAATTTTTCATAATTTTTTAATTATAATTCCAAAAGTAAAATTTTAAATTCATGCGAAATCCCAAGCACTTTGCCCCATATCTCAGCTTGCAATCATAATTTCAAAATTTGCTCGTGAGACAACGTTTATTAGGTTTACAGAAATATGTGTACAAAATTTCATAGAATCTGAGGAAAAGGTACATAAACTTTAAAAAACAAACTCTTCAGGAAACGCAATTTAAAGTTCAACCTAACTTCTTTCCTTATCTCATTTCTTCAGAAGGCACCGCATTTGTACTCTGGGTCGTCTTTCCCTTCAAGGCTTCTCTTCTGGTTTCTTGTTGTCTGTCTTCTTTCGTTTACCAGGTCTTCAACTGACTTTTCAGCTGCAGAGATGAGCCACAGAGACGTAGCCTCATTGCTGGTTTCTCGTTATTTCTCACGTCTTCCACTCACTAACTTATTCAACTGCAGTTTATCCAGTTCTTTATACACTCTTTGTGATCGTGGCATAACTGAATGATGAACGAATCGAACACTTGAATATATCTCCGTCAGTATCACAAGGCAAAAAAAGAATCGCTTCGTCATAAACGATGCAGCTAGTTTATTATTCCTTATAAGATACGGAACAGAGACAAAGATGATTTATAAAAGCAAAGAGTATGTATCAAGGCCTTCTAGAAGCATCCCGTACACGTTTGGTTGAAAGTTATACGCAGAATCGTTGTTCACTGAGCTGGTATTGATGTGCTGCTTCAGAACGTGGACGTGGCATGGAGGGGGGCGTCACACTTTCAATTAATTTTCAGGCACTTCGGATGCAATTTCAACATTGAAACTTTGGGAACATATTGTCCATGAGTTGCACTAACAAATAAAAAAATAAATCGAAAATTGACATTTTGGTCAATTTCATCAACGTCCCCCTTACGGCAGAACAGCACCTACGTTTATGTATGTGTTAGTGTTAAATTACACGAAGTACTACTCTCTGTGAATTGTATTTGTTACGTGTTTATCTTGCTCATGATGAGACAACTATAAAACAGAGAAATGAGATATACTGGGACATTATCAAATTGATCCTGGTATAAAAGAGGGAGGCAGTGGAGAGCATAAACAACTATAAGGAAGAATTTGTCACACTTACCACTCCAGATACCCTTGCTAACCCTACAGCCTGGATCGGCACACCAAAATATACGACTTCCTTGTGACTTTTTTAATTTCAGGATAAATGTAATTGTAGAAACATATAAAAGACTTGTGAAATGTAGCTGTGTTGTCAACGTGCTACTGAAAATGTTATTTGTACGCAAGAACAATGACACTACAAACCAATCATAAGGAACCGAACTACGAAATTGCATAAAATGTGATGTAATATTCATTTATTTGATGTAAAGGACGATGCAGTAATTTTTATTTTTGTAGGTAAGTTAATGTATATTTAGTGTACCCTGGTGTATATATTTTTACTGCTAAAAAACCGTAAATGTCCAGTAAACGAGAGAACTGTTACAACAAGTGATTATCTAAGCGCCAGGGCCGGCACCAGAGCTATGTAAGCAAAGTGGTGATGAGAAATCCCTTGAAAGACACGAACGCTGCAATTCAAGTAGGTGTGTAAAGGAGCGAGAGAACTACCAGTGTGTAAAGTGGTTGGGCTCATTGCCCCGAATTTGACATTTCTTCGTACAATGAAGACACTTAGTAATTTTTCTTATTGATAAATGTACAGATAATTATTCGAATCTTATACCAAAGATTCATTAGGAAGTATTTAACACTGACGGACAAAAGAAGATTTACGCTCTTCGTTTATTAGTTTTAGTAATAGTTAACACTCGTGATTCTCATGTCCTAGTGATAAGACGTATAAACGAAGTGCTCTGTAATTTCAAGTGAAATTGTGCTAAATAATGAAAGCAGCTTCTGAAACAATACGATTTTCTCATTTACGATACCATGCATCCCAGCTCCTGTAACACTGGAAGACTATTATTATCTTAATTTTGTATGGAGAATTTAAATGGGGGCGACGATCTTCACGACGGCGTTGCTGAACAATAGAGGTAGGTGAATGTGTTCTCTTTCCCCTCGTGGCCGTTAATGTCCCCGCCATGTCAGTTTCAATATTTAGGTCATATCTGCGCGACATTCTGAACCTACAATCTTTCTTTTCAATTAATTACGACGTCCGATTATTTTCTTTCTGAGATGAATAAATGCATTTTAACCACAGTCCTTTGTACCCAAGCCACGGGGAATGATACTTCTTAGAACGTACCTCGCATAGTTAGAACGTACCTTCGCATACAACTGAGTGTGTACCGACGTAACAATATTTATGACCCATTTCCCTTACAGTATTAATTCTTGTTTAGTATCACTCGTTTGTGAATGTATGTGCCCTCTTTTTTGTGTAGTCAGTCGGGTGTATTCCTTAATAACGTCACTTTCGATATTCAGCGGCTTAGTTTCCACAATTGAACTTCACCTCTGTCGCAACGGCGCGACATTCATACAAACTCTCATTTCAAAATTACGACACCAGCTAACTAAGTTTTTAACAATTTAACAGGACGGTTACAAAGGCATGCCTCGCATTCACAAGGAGAAGTGGATCGTTCTTCAGGGTAGCAATATAACTTTATCTAGTTAATACATAGTCCCAGAATAAGTAGAAGCTATCCGCGTATTGCTCTCAAACAGGCGTAAACTCTAACCACTGTCAGATTACAATAATGGGCACCAGTCACTGGAAACAGTCAGAACTGTTAATATCTATAAGTGTGCCTCGGAGCCAGCTTAGGGGGACTGATGACCTTAGCTGTTTAGTCCCCCTTAAACATCCCAACAACCACCACCACCACCAGCTTAAGTGGAACGAATATATACAACTGGCTGTAACCAAAATCAAACGGCAGTCGGATTCAGCAGTGAAATAAGTAGATTAGAAAACCCTCGTTGGAAGTGTTTTTATCGGCTGGTGCTCTTAACAGAGAACATTTCGCCATGACTCTGTTTAATAACGTAAGAGTCTCACTGAGATATTACAAGATACACTGTTACCGATGCTGTAGAGAGCGGGTGTGTATCGTCATCATGAAGAGATGTGATTTTGAAATTCTGAGAGTGTAAGTTACGAGATGAATCTGGGGACATTACACTTTCTTCGTTATGTGCCTCATTTTCCAAACTTTTTTGTCAAGGAGCGCTTTATCCAAATTAAATAGTAATAAACAACAGTATCCTTGATCCTACTATATGACAATATCGCAAAGCATAGAATATCGAACGGTAAATAAGCAACTGTTACAAACAGCTATAATCTTCTTACGTATACACGTTAAGGTCTATACAAATCGTCCTTACAACATCTTCCGAGGTAATGAATCATCTTTCGGAGGAGATTCAATGCCTTGTGAAGTCTGTCCCTTAGTTAACTTCAGGAAGCTAAAATTTTTGAATTTTATGCTGTAACTGTATGAATGTTGCATTTGCGACGTGCCAGTAATTCGTCACACAGACTTAATTTAATCAAACTACGGTACACATAGTTCCATAACTGTGATCATTAACAAGTGACAGAACTTGTATTCTTTCTAAAAATTATCTGCACCCCCTACAGTTCAAGAATAAAAATCTCTTCTTCACATCAGTAAATCATGTTCCAAAAGTGCATAACTGCGTTTCCTAAAAACACGCGCACCAGGAAAGAATTCCTGCTATCAGTACAGGAGTTTTTTCACCACTATTTCCACGGTACTCGGAAATGAGCTACCGCCAACAAATGAGCCATAATGGAAGAATATTTGCATAAAAAAAGTGTGTATACTTACACAGATGAGACCAGTGCTGACAGGAGTCCACTGAGTCAATGTAGTGGCAGCTGGGAGTCTGAAACTGGCCAGAAACATACCACCTCTTCCTTGTCCGGGCTGACAAGAAAGGAAATATGTAGCGGGAGCAATACGGCGCCTTCGTCTTGGTGTTTGCCACTAGAGATGGTTGAGCCTTGCTCTCCTTTGATCATTTTTAGTTCATCTATCGACAAGGGCGCCGGATTCAGGTGAAATAAGTATCGGAGGAATAAGCTGTCGGCAAACTACCTTCTTCGGAGGCTGACTACACATCATGATGATATCTGCAGTTAACCTCTGTCCGTCAGCTGCCATGCGACAGTTAATTTTACGTTGTCGTTATAATTTCAATCTGACCGTATGCTTTCTCCCAGATACACTATTGGCCATTCAAATTGCTACACCAAGAAGAAATGCAGATGACAAACTAGTATTCATTGGACAAATATATTATACTAGAACTGACATGTCATTACATTTTCACGCAATTTGGGTGCATAGATGCTGAGAAATCAGTACCCAGAACAATCACCTCTGGCCGTAATAACGGCCTTGATACGCCTGGGCATTGAGTCAAACACAGTTTGGATGGCGTGTACAGGTACAGCTGCCAATGCAGCTTCAACACGATACCACAGTTGATCAAGAGTAGTGACTGGCGTATTATGACGAGCCAGTTGCTCCGCCACCAGTGACCAGACGATTTCAATTGGTGAGAGATGTGGAGAATGTTCCGGCCAGGGCAGCAGTCGAACATTTTCTGTATCCAGAAAGGCCCGTACGTAACCTGCAACACCTGAAATGTAGGGTTTCGCAGCGATCGACTGGAGGGAAGAGCCACGGGTCGTAACACATCTGAAATGTAACGTCCACTGTTCGGAGTGCCGTCAATGCGAACAAGAGGTGACCGAGACGTGTAACCAATGGCACCTCATACCACCACGCCAGGTGATACGCCAGTATGGCGATGACGAATGAACGCTTCCAATGTGCGTTCACCGCGATGTCGCCAGACACGGATGCGACCATCATGATGCTGTAAACAGAACCTGGATGCATCCGAAAAAATGACGTTTTGCCATTCATGCACCCAGGTTCGTCGTCGAGTACACCATCGCAGGCGCTGCTGTCTGTGATGCAGTGTCAAGGGTAACCGCAGCCATGGTCTCCGGTCTGATAGTGCATGCTGCTGCAATTGTCGTCGAACTGTTCGTGCAGGTGGTTGTTGTCTTGGAAACGTCCCCATCTGTTGACTCAGGGATCGAGACGTGGCTGCACGATCCGTTACAGCCATGCGGATAAGATGCCTGTCATCTCGACTGCTAGTGATACGAGGCCGTTGGGATCCAGCATGGCGTTCCGTATTACGCTCCTGAACCCACCGATTCCATATTCTACTAACAGTCATTGGATCTCGACCAACGCGAGCAGCAATGTCACGATACGATAAACCGCAATCGCGATAGGCTACAGTCCGACCTTTATCAAAGTCGGAAACGTGATGGTATGCATTTCACGTCCTTGCGCTAGGCATCACAACAACGTATCAGCAGGCAACCCCGGTCAGCTGCTGTATGAGAAATAGGTTGGAAACTTTCCTCATGTTAGCACGCTGTAGGTGTCGCCACCTGCACCAACGTTGTGTGAATGTTCTGAAAAGCTAATTATTTCCACATCACAGCATCTTCTTCCTGTCGGTTAAATTTCGCGTCTGTAGCACGTCATCTTCGTGGTGTAGCAACTTTAATGGCCAGTAGTGTATTTGAAGGGCGTGTGTCAAGCGATTGTTCGGGACTCATGTAATGAATAATATATATCTTCCCGCCTTTTCATCTTCCTTGCTTTTGTCCCGCAGACGTTATTCATCACGACAGATGTCTGGGGGGAGGTTAACATTGACAGCAGCCCCTTTAAATTGACAGGAACATAATTACGGACGTCGCCGTTCGCCTGCGCAACGAGGGCGCAGCGCCAAGCACTCTTAACAGCAGGTGCAGGACATTTTACGATGAAAACAGTCTGGTAACTGCTAATGGAATCGCATGTCATTCTAACTACTGGACGACCTGTTATTGCCGACAGTCTGACTGATTGGTTATTGATCGATTTCACGATACCACACAGGCTCCAGAGTAAATGAAGTCGTACTGTGCGTGATCTCGGTTCCGGGGTCACCTTCTGAATCAGTCAAGATAGTTTCAAATAAATGAGTAAAGTGGAAGTGTTACACCTCGAACACCTTGATCGAGAGCTATCAAACTGGTATACTTGCCTGTAGGATACGCTGATTAAAATTTCATGCTTCTGCGAGCTGGTTTTCAGTAATTTCACTTTAAAGAACCATTCCTACTGATAAGGAGACTGTGAAACTGATGCATTTCGAGCCTTGGAGGTGGAGACCATAACACAGAATTTCTAGGGGACGTTCACGAACGCCATGGAGCCTTCTTTCTTACTTTAAGAAATGGCGAATGTTGGTGTGAGCGATATGGTAGAATCATACTGGCAGCTCGTAACTTATATAGTCATTAGGCTGTAGTACTACAACTACAGAACGAGTGATGACGAGATGGACTCAAGGAACTGTATGGCACGAAGAGCACACGCGAGTCTTTCCAATAGAACTACATCATTTGACGATCATAGGTTTTCTCTACTGGCTTTGGCGAATAAATTTCTTTGCTAAGTACTGAAATCGAACTGATAGCAGAAATTCAGGCAATAGTCGGAGGAGATCTCATTGCTGCAAGACATACACAGCTCTCCCAAAACATTATGAACAGTGCCCACCGCGACATCATATGTCACCTGGCGGCGTTGTGGGCATGTGACGCGACAACAGAAGTACGTAAGCGGAGCAGACACAGACGGGGGACCACCTGGGCGAATATACGGGTGAAAATGCAGAAATCCATGGACGTAAGCGACTTTGAGAAAGGACACATTATCATTACACAGAGCATGTGAACGAGTATCTCGCAAACGGCGAAGGTGATCGAATGTTCAAGTACTTCTGTCGTGAGCATCTGCGGAAGGCGGTAGAAGGACAAAATTAAACTACTACTAGGCGCTAAATGGTTGCACGTCCACGACTCTTCACAGAACGTGGGGTTCGGGGGCCTGTCTGCTCTGTAAAATAGGATAGATGGTTACCTGGGCATCTCTGTTGAAAGAGCACAATGCTGGTGCACCCACAAGTGTTCGGGAGCACACTGTTCATTATACATTGTTGAACATGGAACATCGCAGCAGACAACCCCTACGTGTTCACATGTTGACCCAACGACATCGTCAGTTACGATTGTAGTGGGCAGCACGGGACCATCAGGATTCGGCCGTTATTTCGGCTCTTCGGGTGAATCACATTTTTGTAACACTAGGCCGATGGTCGCCTCCACAAATGCAATCATCGAGGTGAACGACTGCTCGAAACGTGGCGTGCGCCATAGACGGAGGCTGGTGGCAGCAGTATTATGTTATGGGAGATATTGCTTGGGACCTGTGGTAGTAACTGAAGACATACTAACAGCTGCAAACCACTTGCTTCCCTTCGTGCGCGATGCCTTCCCCTGCAACATTATACACTACTGGACATGAGAACTGCTACACTACGAAGCTGACGTTCTACAAACGCGAAATTTCACCGACAGGAAGAAGATGCTGTGATGTGGAAATAACTAGCTTTTCAGAACATTCACACAACGTTGGTGCCGGTGGCGACACCTACAGCGTGCTAACATGAGGAAAGTTTCCAACCGATTTCTCATACAGCAGCTGACCGGGGTTGCCTGCTGATACGTTGTTGTGATGCCTCGTGCAAGGACGTGAAATGCGTACCATCACGTTTCCGACTTTGATAAAGGTCGGACTGTAGCCTATCGCGATTGCGGTTTATCGTATCGCGACATTGCTTCTCGCGTTGGTCCAGATCCAATGACTGTTAGCAGAATGTTGAATGGGTGGGATCAGGAGGGTAATACGGAACGCCGTGCTGGATCCCAACGGCCTCGTATTACTCGCAGTCGAGATGACAGGCATCTTATCCTTATGGCTGTAACGGATCTTGCAGCCACGTCTCGATCCCTGAGTCAACAGATGGGGACGTTTGCAAGACAACAACCATCTGCACGAACAGTTCGATGACGTTTGTAACACCATGGACTATCAGCTCGGAGACCATGGCTGCGGTTACACTTGACGCTGCATCACAGACAGGAGCGCCTGCGATGGTGTACTCAACGACGAACCTGGGTGCACGAATGGCAAAACGTCATTGTTTCGGATGCATCCAGGTTCTGTTTACAGCATCATGATGGTCGCATCCGTGTTTGGCGACATCGCGGTGAACGCACATTGGAAGCGTTCATTCGTCATCGCCATAATGGCGTATCACCCGGCGTAATGGTATGGGGTGCCATTGGTTACACGTCTCGGTTACCTCTTGTTCACATTGACGGCACTTTGAACGGTGGACGTTACATTTCAGATGTGTTACGACCCGTGGCTCTACACTTCATTCCATCCCTGAGAAACCCTACATTTGAGCAGGATAATGCACGATCTCATGTTGCAGGTCCTGTACGGGCCTTTCTGGATACAGAAAATTTTCGACTGCTGCCATGGTTAGCACATTCTCCAGATCTCTCACCAATTGAAATCGTCTGGTCAATGGTGGCCGGGCAACTGGCTCGTCAAGATTCGCCAGTCACTACTCTTGATGAACTGTGGTATCGTGTTGAAGCTACATGGGCAGCTGTAGCTGTACACACCATCCAAGCTATGTTTGACTCAATGCCTAGGCGTATCAAGGCCGTTATTACAGCCAGAGGTGGTTGTTCCGGGTACTGATTTCTCAGGATCTGTGCACCAAAATTGCGTGAAAATGTAATCACATGTCAGGTCTAGTATAATATATTTGTTCAACGAATACCCGTTTATCATTTGTATTTCTTCTTGGTGTAGCTATTTTAATGGCCAGTAGTGTAATTTCCCGTGTCTCGGAGACAGAACCGTGCTACAGCGGCTTGAGGGGCATTACAGTGAACTCGCATTGATGTCTCGGCGACCAAATTCGCCTGATGTTAACTCTGTGGAACCCATGAGGGTCACTATTTTTAACAATGCTTAATAAGCATTTCAAGCGATCTTTCGACACATAAAGACAAAGCGATGAGCTTGTATGGCGTTGAACTTTCGCGAGTTGCCTTAGGATAGGAAACGGAACAATTACTGGAGTTGTCTAATGAGAAGCGAGAGCCGCTTTCACCCAGGTGTCGTGAAAGTGTCTTCAGTGCGCTACCTGACAAGTTAGAGAGCACTGGATAGTGAATACAATCCATACAGAATTTGCTGAGGACTACAGAAGTTGCTCTAAGCCTTTTAACCGAAATGTTGAACACAGGAAATTGTTGGACACTATGCCTACTGGGGGAATAGCAGGACTACAGACGTAAGAGGAAGGCAAGTTGTCAAGCATTGCTTCCAACGAGTTGTCATCCTGGTCCGAATTAGTTACTGTTGTTTAGCTTCCTTATGGTATACCAAACATCAGGCGTCTTGGTATCTTTAATTTTTTAGAACATTTCTTGTGGAGAAAAAGAGCGGTTTGGCTAAAATACTTTACAGATGTATTAAAACGAGTCTCGATCGCAATAAGATATTTATTTGCAGTGGTTGCCGGTTTGTTCAGAACTGCTCTGTCAGCTTACTTTCGTGTAGTTACATCACTTGCTCCGTTCACGCCACCGCCTATCATCATAGTATAAGCGGACTAAAGATGCTCATGTTCTGACGGAAACCGGTAAACATTGTAAATAAATATTTTATTGCGCTCAACACTGTTTTTAATCCATTTTTAAATTCTTGGTATCTCTATTAATCTGTCCACAATAGGTTATACAGTTAACACGTTTTCACATCTTTTAAAATCCCTTACTCTGAACATCTGCCTTCCCTTATTGCAGAAAATCTTTGTAAGATGAGAAGATCTTGTACCGCTCATGTCGGGAAATTACACGTACTCCACCACTACATGGAGTTTCTAACCTGACACGAATTACCATGTCCTTTGAGGAAAGTGACGTCTGCCACTTCATTTAATACTTCGGGAAATGCGTAGTTGGTTACGATCACTCGGCCTGTTTGTTGTACATCGTTGACGGTATTCCCTAAGAGTTGTTTTTTTTTTTTTTTTTTTTTTTTTTTTTTAAGCGCTAATTTCCTTGCTTGATGTTGAAAGGAATATTACGAAAGAGTGTCACGTCTGTCGCCGTTGCTTCTCACCACAGGATAATAGGGAAATGATCTCATTCTAATAAGTCACGCAGTATCGACCAAGTAGAAACAATGGCAACTGGTTGCGAGCGTAATGTGTGGTCCACAATAGAACCGCTTTTGTGAGGAAGAGGTACTAGATTGTGAGAATCAGCATTGAGGATTACAAATTGACTATCTTTCATTGCGTTTTATGGTCTCTGGCAATACGTATACAAATTCCCCCGGCTGGTATTGTGGACGTTGAAATCTTCACAGAACGCCAGAGGTGGTTCTGGATGGGAGAGTGATCGGTTGCTCTCTGCTTGTCTTATCTTGCTTCTCCGGGAGCAATATCCCGATGAGAGGGCGAATGAAAGAGAACGTAGTTTACTTCGTACCCCCGAAATCTGTAGCCTCCTTGCAGGGAAATGAATCTATACTGCCGAAAATGTAACTTCTTTCCGTAGCAGGATACCGACATCATCTCTCCTGTCTGGTGTATAACAGGGAATCCTCAGAAGAGGATATGTCTGTCCGGTTCGAAGCACGTTTCACGTTTCGGAGCAAGCCCTCTCTGCTGGCTATGACTCACTGAGCGTTCAACTAAACTATCCAGGTAATATACTGTTCACTATTGTTAATATCAGACTTTGGGTATTATCTACGAGTTGTCCGTTGCAGCCGTTTGTCCCAGTGTCTGTGCGATGTCCTGAAGGGCGATGAGGTTCGTTTCCAAAGGATTTCTGACACATCCTTTCGGCCTGAAGGACAACGGTCTAACATCCTGAGACTGGTATCCTTCACTTAACTGCCGATTTACTGGTTTCCATTGAATGTTGAGGAGTGTTGTCTCGATATACTGAAGTTCATGCGGTATTATTAATTTTAGTCAATCCGGGGAGTTTAATCGGCTGGTAAATAATTTCTGTGCGTATATGGGAGAGGATACATTGACCTACCGACGGGAGGTGTGGTGAACATATTGGGGAAAAAGAGGGAATGAGCTGTAATCCCGTACATCAATAACGTCGTCGTGAGCCTGAGAATTGAATACACATCTACAGTTATTGTCAATCACCTAATCTCCTCTCACGCCTCCATACGGACTTTCATTATGTCTAACCTCAGCGTCTTTGAACTTTATGTTATTGAGTGTAACAAAGTCGTTGTCCTTGGGCTTCTTAACCAAGACAGGACAGCGAAGGTTTCTATTCGATACTGGAAGAACCGTAAATTAATAGCCATGCAGTTAGCTGACGAGTGTCCTCCTCCACATTTACTACAGTACTCGAAACTACGGATTCGGTTGTTGATGTGTCCGAACCTGAGGCATTTGTAACATTGACGGACAGGGGGAAAGTATGGACACACGTGACACCTAGTCCCATGCAGATAGACGTACTTGAGAAGAATTTGTGAATCAAAAGTTAGGCAACATGTTCTGTGTTTAACAGTGGTTTCCCTTCACTAAGTATTTTCTTGGATGATATCTGCATGCTAATCTAACAGCTGAACCGGTTTCGGAAAGTATTTCCTGTTTCTCAAATTCTAAGTTAATCCTCCAATACCACTTTGCTTACACACCAGGTATGAATGCCACGAAACTGTGCTTTGCAAATAAATCTGCTTGTGCTGTAGCTGACTGTGTGTACATTACTTACTCCCACTTTGCTCCTGCTTCTATGGAGAGAGGTAATCTTAATAATTTTGCTGTTAGTTTCTAGATGACCAGAGTTTATTAATATCCCAACAGACGCTGAATGCTGACTGTGTGTACATTACTCACTCCCACTTTGCTCCTGCTTCTATGGAGAGAGGTAATCTTAATAATTTTGCTGTTAGTTTCTAGATGACCAGAGTTTATTAATATCCCAACAGACGCTGAATGCATTTTTCTAACAGTATTTCACTTTCAATATAAGTATAGTAAGGCGCACTGCCAATTGCTTTATACCTGTTGTTTATTACTGGAGCATATCTTTCATCAGCGGTTGTACTAATAGCAACAATGTCATTCTTCCCATCAGAGTTCCGAGAGGAAACGTCTTGTGTTGTGATGCTTCGGAGACTAATTTCTTTAACAGCCTTTTCCTCGGTAACGTGCTGACTGTCTACCTCTGGCTCGTTTCCTATATTCATCTACTTGCTGCACTTCCACATTGATTACATCCTCACAGTCACTGTCCTCAGCGCAAAACACACTGGCAACTGCCGCAGTAACAGTTCCTTACCAATGTCCTTACTCTGACCGACGGGCGGATCGTCTCCACCGTATAAGACGCTACTCACGGTGTATCACAGAGAGCAACTGCGAAATGATAATAAGAGGCCGAAAAGCCGGATGGCGGGACGAGTATACAAACACTGAAACACTACTTAACACTAGAACACATATGTGAGGAGAAATTTTACATCGATACTAAACCATCGTAAATTCTACTACTCCATATTTTTTTAAAAGGGAGTCATAGTTCACAGTTTATGCAGTAGTTAATTAGAATTATAAGGGCTCCAATGGTTATGTCACATACAAAATTAGTACAAAATGTCTCGTTATATATCATATACTGACAATACCAGATTGGCGAGAACAGCAAATTGGTAGCAACTGCAATCATAAATTTTACGAGTGTTTATAATTTAGAGTTAAGCAAATGGTGGGACTGACTGAGCCACCCTGCGAAACACTTAAGTGCTCAGTACAAGAGCTCCACGTAAGTGCTCAGTACAAGAGCTCGCCTCGGACAAGTGCGGTCCTGTTAGGAACGTTTAGGAACGTCCACGGGTTGAGTGATACAGTGGTAGGCAATTTCTTCCTTGCAGTGGGTAAAACGCTTATAGAGGATGCATCGAATTTAAATATCACACTGGTACAAATTATTTGCACTCGCCTCATGCGGTATTTGATTGTTGTGTGAGAGGCGATCGTTACGGGAAAAAGGAATGCGTAGAATCACCCAGTTCTTAAAAAATAATTTTTACCGTTTAAGGAAAGCGTTTGAAGTTACTCTTTATCTTCTTTTCCTCATAGTGTCTTTTCATTCCTTCTCTGTGGTCCTTTGTTCGTTCTTTTCTCCGTTCTGAGTTTCATCGGATAAGCTTGTCATCAACTTTATATTACTGATCTTTCTCGCATGAATCCTTGATGCATGCCAATTTCTTTGAATTCATTAACTTTTGTCAGCCAGTCGTGATTTCGCATCGATAATGATAAGTTTGGATTTTCTTCGTCAGCCTGTTGTTCTCCATTCTAATTAACTGACTGCAAAACATTAATCATCTTTTCCTCATAATAAGTGTGATTGTTCCCGTTTCTTGATAGACGTTCTGTGATCCCGTTTTCCTCGACATATTTTTTTCGGCTTTTAGTCTTCATATTTTTAAAAGAAATTTCTTTTCTTGTTTTTCAATAATTTTTATAAAAGATCTGTCACCAGCTACCATGGTTGAAGGCGCGCAACGTGCTCCTTTTTTAACTATCGTTGTATAATTTCATAATTTACCCTTTTGCGATATATATTTTTTGATGTTTCGGTTTCAGTTTCTATGTTCTTTCTATTACTTAAATTATTTCTTTGTTGGTGTCACAGTTTAGCTCCTACAGTTCGATAGTTTCACCCAGATACGTCAGTTTGTCTACTTTGGAGTTTGCACAATTTGGCGAGTAAAGAATGACTGGTCTGCCTTCTCATGTGGAATTTGGAAATCAGTTTTCCTGCTATTTTGTGGAGTTTCTCTAGAGATCAGATTGTGTCTGGTCAGTTATTGGAGATAATTTCAACACGATTGTTAAATTGTGTGCCTAGGCAGTGAAACTGAAATTTATTTTAAAGAGTTTTGCCATTATTTACTCAATTTGTTATTGAAAAACTATTAGCAACAGGTGAGCATGTAATCATTTTTAGGCGGTGTAATTGAGCCTGTAGTATCTGAATTTACGTCTGAACTAGTTGGTAGGTAGGGATTGAACAGAATAAGACCATATACCCCGCTATCTTACATTCATATTACATGTTTGTTACACAGCTCATCTTCAATTTTCCTACACAATTATTTTATATACATAAAAGAAAGCTCTTTTAATTTACTGTGCTGGGTTCATGAAATTGCAAAATAAAATCTCGAGAGAAATAAATAGAATGCTATACTTTTTGCATAGAGTCTGCGTAGGCTGTATGCGTTGCCATTGCGGTTGTCTTGTTCCAGAAGCTACTACCACTCTCATTTACAAAAAAAAAAACTATTTCACACAAGTATTATTCGCTATAATACAGAAATAATAATAAAAGCATTAGGGTAAAACATTGTACCATGGAACACTATTCTGACTTTTGCCTTTACCCTGGACTCTAATACATGTTTATTTTACTATTCCATTTTGGAACAATAGAATTTATCTTTCATGCGCTACAGTCTTTTTCTGTAAATACAAAAACTACCGGCGAAAAGTAATGTTTTCTCAAAATGTTCCTAGGTGCCATAAGGACATGTACTTTGGAATAAAATTACATTGTTCAGTTGAGAAAATACTGTATTTGGTAGTTTCGTTTTACAAAACTACTCGACTACACACAAACAATAAATAGTAAATGAAGTCAAATTAAGATGAAATGTCCTATACAAACCTGGTGACTGTTAAAAACATTTTGAAGGAGAAGCTATTGACAGTTATCGCAAGTTCCAAATTTTAAGACACGGAAAGTTTTTAAGATAGTAATTAAACTCAATTCATTTGGAAATCTTATGTATTCTATGATGGAATGTCTTCTTCCGTTTCGAGGTACACGTACACAGCACTTATGTATGTAGAGCTCGAAATATTTACAAATTCGCCATGAAAGAGAATCTCGTCTCACAACAATAAAAAACAGTAGAAAATTATGCAAACTTTTTATGCTCGTTTTTGGCACGTGTGTATTTTTAGTCCTTTATGTAATTCTGAACTGAAGTACCTGCCAGGAAACATCATGTGCTTCCGGGTACACTGTCCTCCACGTGCAACTGTCTCCTCTAATCTCAATGTTAGCATCAGGGATAACATTCGGCCCACTTTTACAACAGTGAAGAAGCCAGTATTATGAAGTCACCAAAACCTAGTAAAGGAGGGGATCAGTTTATTCATGGGCGCCTATATACATCTCTAGAACTGTTAAAAACCGTTCAAAAGCCAAGATCGCACAAAATATTTTGAATGAGGAAACCGGTTTCAACAGTCGTAGCTGTCATCACCAGGTCTTAATTATTTTTTCTGCTAACACATGTTCATTTTTGGCTGAATCTCATCCACAAGAAGTCAAGTTAATAAAACCCAGCACGTTTTATCCATTTGACATCTTGTGCATGAGATTCAGCGTAAAATGAACACGTTTTACTACTAAAAAGTCTTTAACACCCGAAGATGATAGCTAGGACTGTTAAACCGGTTTTCTTGAATAAAAAAAATTGCCACCTTGGCCTCTGAATGGTTTTTAACATTTAAACAGATCGCCCTCCAGTACTCTCATAATGAGGAAATTCAATCAAACGGTAAAGCTAGTGCTCTGCGGGCGTCGTCTCTGCGGGAACAGCTGGACACGGGTCGCCGTGTCACTTTTCCACTACATTCAGTGAAACCACAGACGAGACGCGTATCGGGCGATTATTCATCAGTGAACCTATCCACACTGGTGTGCAGCACGGTTAAAGTGTAACTAACGCTGCCGGGAAAAAACAAACAAACCGAAGAGAGAGACGAGCAACACTGAATGCAAAGTTCAGAACGAAGAGTAAAGCAGCCTTCTGTTGTCAACGGCAAGTGCCCTGTGAGGATAGAACAACTTTGTTTCCCATCACCAAACACATCACATACCGTCTACATTGCTCTGATGCGCAGGTTATTTTCAGTGTGATAACCGATACAAGGGGTAAGAAATCAGATTGAGACTACTCTGTAACAAGCTTCCGGAGACCACGGATTCCCTATGCTAACATGTGCGGAAAATGTCTCTAAACAACCTCTAAAATTTTGTCTGTGAATTTAGGTTCGGCATGTATGTACAGTGCCTGATATGTATTTAAAACTCTGCCACTGCCAGACCCAAGCTCGAGGGGTAACGACTCGGTGAAAAAACCTGAGCCCATGGTGGCCCCCCTGGGAGAACCCCTGCCTAAGTTTATAGGTGGAACTCCAAAATCCAGACATGTCCGTGTGGTAACCGGCGATATGCTGGGGTCAGGATCTGCTGACTGTCTGAGTTCAACTGAGGCTGAATTTTCTGGTTTTCGAAACTGCTATGGAAATCATGTGAGATTCTTCGGGGCTTCACTACCTAAACCTGAATCCAAATCAACAGTCATAACAGTACAACGAAACAGATTCCATTACCCTATGCCCCAGTCGATAAGACCTAATCACCGTATTCCAGGGTGTCAGGCATGACATGAATAGAAGCATAGGAGCTTCTCAGAAATCCTCAACGGAACATTCCATATGGGAACACTCAACATGAACATAGAACTGAAACTAGGTAAAATGAAACAAAAGACAGAAACCATCGATAAAGTCAAACAAAACTCTTGGTTAGGGAAAGAATAGAAACAAATGGGAAGACCATCCGTAACCTTTACAGAAAGAAACCGAAACATCTTCGGAACAAGATATCTGGTACAATAATCGATGTTGGACACTGTAACAGATATCAGCTCAACATCAGAAAAAATATGAATACTCACGATACGATCTGGAAAGAATGCCCACACAACAATCAACACTCATTCCCCCACAAATAGCTATAGAAGAAAAACCCTCAGGTGATCGAAGAATAACTGGAAACATACGGAAAAAAACAACAATGTCCCCTCGAACGATGTAAAAATGTTACTAGGAGATTTTAATGTGCAATTAGGCACGAAAAGAAAAATCACAGACACAACAGAAAAACCCAGGTCCCACAAGAACACAAACAAGGTTGGAGAGAACCTGGCGAAGTCTCGCAGCAATCAAAATCTTGTCAAAGCAATTCCAAATACCGCACAAGAAACTACGGACTAGGAAATTCCTCAACAACGCCCTACAAGAATTCCAGATAGAACTTGCAGCGATATCCATGAAAAACACCGTAGTAATTAAAAACGTAAGACCGACGAAAGGAATGTTTCGAATCCGATGGCCACCTAACCCAGATGAAAGCGAAGTTTATACTCAACAGACAAATCAAGAAAACCAAAAGTGCTTTCCAACCAGACCCGTAGTACCTCCAATTAAACAAGGAATAAATAATGAAAAAATTACAAAATCCAGAGTAACAATTGAACGGAATTGTTAAAAAAATGAAACAACTGATAAATCGTGGGCATCGAGGAAAAGGTAACAAACAGGGAATAAGTTTAACAGCCACGGAACATCCGAAAAATGGGAAGAATTCAACAAGGTACAGAGGATCTTTTCGAAAATAACTCGCAGAGAAAAAAAAGAAGTTACCAAAACAACAGACTGAAGGAGACAGAAGAAGACTTCAACAAAAGCAATACACGAAATCTTTACACAGCATTCACAGATAGTACGACAGGATATCACGCGCCGAGCTGATGCTTCAAAAGACAAGTCGGAACACTGGCGACAAAGATACTGGCACATTGCCTTGGCACACTACTTAAACCGACAGAGAGACGACAATCTGGAAAGCCAGAGACTAACTTGGATTCCAAATCCCCAACAGAGGAATGAATCGTGAAATGAATAAAGTAATTTAAAAATAACAGACCGCCTGGAGAAGATGGATTTATTTCGAAAATGTGGAAATTATACCGGGAAAACATTACACCCAATATCGGTACTCAGAATCATCGAAAACATCTGTGAAAGAGAAATAGTGCCAGAAGAGTGAAAATCAGATCCAGTACACCCTCTCCACAAGAGACGAGACAAAACAGACATTAACTACATACGATTTACACTACTATTCGTCACATACTAAATTCTATTCAAAGCCTTATTAAATCTTCTAGGCTTCAGGTAGATCCACAGACAGGAGAAGAGTAAAGTGAATTCAGAAAGGAACGATAATGCAGTAAACAGATTTGGCGCCTGAGAACAGTATTAGTTATGAAGAAGTTTAGAAACATCACAGTAAATTTCGACGAATTGACGAAGCCCTACAACTACATAAATAGTGGAATAGCCTAATCTTCACCACACTAGCAGAAATGAAATGAAATGATCGTGTGACATTGTTGGCCTGGAGGTCCCACTCGGGTTCTGCCACCAAGTGCAAGTCTTATTTCAGTCGATGCCACATTGGTCGACTTGCGTGCCAATGATCAGGATGAAATGATGATGAGGACAACACAACAGCCAGTCCAAGAACGGAGCAAATCTCCAACCCAGCCGGGCCCTGTGCATGGGAGGCAAGCACGTTACCACTCAGCTAAGTAGGCGAACACTAGCCTAAATGAAGGTGTATTACAAGACCAGAAAGATAGACAACTTTCAAAGGGAAATTAGTATCATAGACAGGATGGGCCTGTCTTCCATTTTACTTCTCCCAGTTTTAGAGAAAACAATCGGTACATGAGACAAAGGAGTCAGAGGGGTAAAAATGGGAAGACACAAAGAAGAACCGTCAACAGTATCTGATACAGAAAAATATAATACATGAACCTGAAACTCACAGACAGGTACCCACTGAATAACAAGTACGGAAAGACAACATAAGCAGAAGTTTCTGATACTGGGAGAGATTATATAGGAAACACTACTGAATTCGAAATCATATGAATGAAGGATCACAAAATTACAAAAAGCATACAGTTTTACATGGAACCAGTGCAAAAAAAAAGTTCAAATGTGTGTGAAATCTTATGGGACTTAAGCTAACGTCATCAGTCCCTAAGCTTACACACTACTTAACCTAAATTATCCTAAGGACAAACACACATCCATGCCCGAGGGAGGACTCGAACCTCCGCCGGGACAAGCCGCACAGTCCATGACTGCAGCACCTTAGACCGCACGGCTAAGGAACCAGTACAACAAAAGAACTATCTCCACTAATACAAACTGTGGCAATATAATACTGCACTCTTACCAGCGGCCTTGAACGTCTCAGAAACAACAGCAATAAAGAGAAGAACGAAAATCAAGGAGATAGAAAAACAAGAGTGGAGAATACTGGCTGTTGATAAAGAGACAGACTAAAGGGCTGTACGAAGAGGCAGAGACGAAACAACATCAAGAAAAGCAGGCAAAGTTCTTCAGACACATACATAGATGAATGAAGACAGACGACCAAGAAAAATTTTAACGTAGTGACGCCTAAAACACTGAAAACCAACATGTTGGAGGACACCACGTAAGACCACAAGAAACTTGACGTCTCCATAGATTGCTAGGCAGACAGGAAACGATGCAGAGAAAATTCAGAAAACCTAAATTTGAGCAAGCATTTAAAGAGGAAAAAAGGGGGGAAGAAGTAGATAAGAGAAGGAAAGTAAATACTGAGAAGCTTCTGGGACGAGAAAGTCATAAAAATTATGTTTTTAGCACTTTCCGGTGTTTCATTTAAATATTTGCGGAACAATATCTAGAAAAATATGTATCCAACGAGAGATGTGTTTCAAATAAAATAAAGGGGTTATAGGGAACGTTGTTGGTTGCATCTTAGATTATGGTACACCCAGTGCAAATGCGGCTGACTTAATTTTCGTGCATAATATAATTCTGTGTCATTTACTAGGAAATATTGTCTGTTTGAAGCTGTAGTAATATCAGGCGGATTCAGATGTAAAATCAACTTCATGTCAGAAGTGTCACCTAATAATTAGTACAAAGTAGTGCCCACTTACTGCATCTTCAGTTGGTCAATTCGTATGGATAGCTGGTAGTGACGATGTTTGAATATTGTCAGATGTAGTGATGACGTGGGATCATTTGTAGTTAAAACAAATGAAAAGCTTCTTTAAGTTTGGTGAGGTAAAGAAAACGGCTGGCGATTGCTAAAGAAATGACTTACAGAACACTTGCATGACATTTATTAAATTACTGCTGAAGTATGAGGCGTAATACTATAGCGAAAAAGCAGTAAGCATCCAAGGTAGCGGTCGACAAACTGCAGCCCGCGGGCCGCATGCGGCCCAGATTATGTTTCCGTGCGGAACGCGACCCTCCTCGGCTTCGCACTGGTAGCATTAGTTATCTACTTGTCCGGTGTAGAGGTGTTTTGTTTACAGATACTGCGTAGAATTGTAATTAAAGCCGGGGAAAAATTAGGTACCTGAAAACCATCCACCACTTCATTGAACGCGCCACTTGCCGGTGTTCCGCAGCGCTAAAGGCGTGAGCGGCCTGCTAGCCAATAACGTGAGCCGTGCATCACACGCGCCGCGTGCCCGCGACCTCTCGTTTGTCGGCGGCGGGCTGGTCCCGTAGCCGCCTCATCGTTGGCTTCGGTGCCCCTGAGCGTTCGTCGCGTATTGAGTGTATTTGTGCTCATATTTGGTGATATATTATTAGTGGAATAAATAATGTCTGATGTACACTCAGGAACAGTGACTTAGAGAAAAATATGTGAAGAGAAAAAAGGTTTCCAAGAAACATGGGAAGAAGAGTTTTGCTTTATAAGTGGACACAAAAAAGGTACTGCTACTTGCTTAATATTCCGGGATACGATTGTGGGACTGAAGACATACAAATTATTTAGCCACTACACAGGTAAGCACAATTCAATTAAAGTAGCTTCTCCTTTGAATTCAAATGAAAGAAAGGAAAAAACCGCTCATCTAAAATCTGCCATTTCGTCGTCAACAAAACGTTATGTTAGCAGCAGCTGGGCAAAGTGAGGCTGTCACAAGAGCATCACACCAAATACGTAATATTCTGGCAAAAAATATGAAAGCTTTCTCTGATGCTGAATTAGTGAAGGATTGTATGATGAATGTTTCTGAAACGTTGTTTCAAAATTTCTCCTAGAGTAAACAAATATCAGCTGAAATAAATATAATCACACTTTCAGTATCTACCTGTGGACGTCGTATAGAAGATATTTCAAAATATATGTTTGAGGCAGTAATTAATAAAGTCAAACCATGCGAATACTTCAGTCTTGCATGCGATTCCAGTACATATTTAGCTTGGATGACTCAGTTTTCATTATTTGTGCGTTACTGCACAAATGATGGAGTAATAGAGCAAGATATTTTAGCAATTATAACCATCAAAGGTCACTCAAAAGGATGTGATTTTGTGGATGCATTTAAAGAATTTGTAAAAAAATACTTATCTATGAGCAAATTAACATCAGTATGTACAGATGGTTGTGCATCAATGACGGGCGTCAACAATGGTTTGATAGCAATGATTAAGAAGGAATGGAATTTGCCAAATTTACTCTCCATTCACTGCTTACTGCATCAAGAAAGTTTGGCATGTCAAATTTCAAATACCAAATTGAAGAATGTTATGCAAACGGTTATAAGCGTTATTAACTTCATTCGTGCCCGTGAACAAAATCACCGAAAATTTAAAGAATTTGTGCAGGAATTGCAAGGTTGTTGCAGTGAGGTCCTCGTACATACTGCTGTCAGATGGCTTATCAAAATGAAAGTGCTGGAACGCTTTGTCAATTTGAAATATGAAATTATTTTATTCTTACAACGAAGTGGCAAAAATTATCCTGAACTTGATGATGATGAATGGTGGATACTTACAGCTTTTTTGAGCGATATTACACAAAAATTCAACACACTTAACTTGGAATTACAAGGACCAAACAAGATAATTAGGCTAATGACTAACAAAATATTTACGTAAGCCAAACTGCAATTATACATATGAATTAACTCGAACTGTCTAATTTTCTAACTGTTGCTATGCTCCGATCAGGCTTAACCATTGCCGAAACTATTTCCAAAAACATGAAAGAATATTTGGAAGCCTATTTCGAAGAAATGAGAAACAGATTTGCAGATGTTAGAAACATTCAAAGCTGTTTCATTCTCGTAGAGGAGGAGGAGGAGGATATTGGTGTTAAACGCCCCGTCGACAACGAGGTCATTAGAGACGGAGCGCAAGCTCGGATTAGGGAAGGATAGGGAAGGAAGTCGGCCGTGCCCTTTGAAAGGAACCATCCCGGCATTTGCTTGGAGTGATCTAGGGAAATCACGGAAAACCTAAATCAGGATGGCCGGACGCGGGATTGAACCGTCGTCCTCCCGAATGCGAGTCCAGTGTGCTAACCACTGCGCCACCTCGCTCGGTTTCTCGTAGAGAACCCTTGGCATGCTGGACATGATGATCTCAAATTATTCTGCCAATTTGTATTTCCTAAAACTAATTCGCTAAATGAAATAATCGAACTTCAGCATGACACACAGATTAAAGCTCTGTTTATAGAACATCGTGAAACACAATTTTGGAAATGTGTGCCTGACAAATATAAAAATTTACGAGACTGTGGACAGTTCATTTTAACACTGTTTCCTTCAACTTACCTTTGTGAAGCTTCATTTTCAAAAATGAAGTACCTGAAAACTAAACATCGTAATCCGTTGTCCAGTCATTTAGAAGACGCAAAGAGGATTGCATGCATCCCAAACGACGCAGATATAAACGACATAGCCAAAAAAGTTCAACATCACAGGTCACATTAATGAAAAATTATACGTTTATATTTACGTTTGTTTTGCAATTTTGATGAATAAAAACCAAATTCAATAAGAGACCTGTAGCTTTCTTATATAGCCTTTTGAATGTGTATTTCATCTGTCCTTTTCTTATTTTTTACATTTCTTATTTATTTTTGAAAGTCTGAGATTAATACAATTACAATAAAGTTTTTGTGGCCATTTGAATAACGTAATAATATCTCATCTATCTCATCTTGCATGAAAGTACATTCAAATAAATTTCAGGAACAATATACACTGATCCCAGATCTGTTTTTGGTAGTGCCTCAAAATTACTAATGATGATCCTCCTTCCCTTCATACTTCATATTCTCCTGCCTAGCTACATGAATATTGTAAGATTGTGAAAGTCATGTGAATTTTATTTTCACAGAGGTAATTAAACTGGAATGAATTAGTCATATGCACTGTATGACTTTTTCCCAGTTTATTGGAATTTGATCAGCAGCATTTTATGCAGTTTTCAACACTCGTAAACATAGTGACAGTCATTCTGTGAACGTCTGTGAATGGCACATGTCATCATTGACTCGTGCTACCACGATTATTCGAGTCGGTCTCAACACTCGACTCCTATGGAGCCTGACTAAAAATTAATAGTCGAGAACGTGACAGAGCTACTCGTATGTCTCCTACGAATATATGCCTCATAATCTAATAGTTGTCAAACCGAAGGACGGGTATTTAGAAATCTTTTTCCCTGCATTGCAGAATTTCAGTGTCATAAACATGGCTTGTTGTTGTCAGCAACTGCACAGCAACGTTATTTGGCGAAGGAGTCACATACATCCAATAGTTGCGAGTGGTTTGTTTGGCGAAAGTACTATTTCATTTTAACAGCTGCTAATGTTTACAGTTTCTGAAGAACGAAACATGATATTTATCCAAATCCGGTAAAGAATTAATGGTTTCCAGCTGTCGGCTGTACCTGTCTCCTTCGTCAAATGAAAAATATACTGGAAGAATTGTAAGTAGGAGCTCGTAAAGTTGTTCCATCACCTTTACTGGTGCCACTTGGTACAGCCCCGATAGATTTGTCGTTGAAGGGAAGGGGACGTAATAATGGAAATGTTTTCTTGTTTGTTTCCCAGTGGTGACAACAAATGGGTGCGTGTGCCTCGTAACAAATATTTGCTGTTGTATCAGTCTTAAATGAAAGTGCGTTGGATTCATGAATATGCATTATAGAGACTATCATATGCGGTACATAATTGTTAAAAGAAATAATAAATCATTAGCTCTTAAAAACGTACGTCTGTGTGTGTGTGTGTGGGGGGGGGGGGGGGGGGGGCGTGTGTGTGTGTTTATCCTCCACTTCTCCTCCTAAACCGTCGGATCGATTTCAACCACACTCATACACATATTATTTTCAATCTATAAAGAAATATTGTGGGGTAAGCAAAAGCAACGTCTTATTGGGGGGAGGGGGGTGGGAGGAATGGTAATGTGGGGGGAGAAGGGGGAGGAGGATATGGACACATATAGGGGGAGTGCGAAATGGACAGATAAAGGGGTGAAGAGATGGTGACTGAGGGGAAAGTCGAGATGGACGACAGAGAGTGAGAGAAGGAAGAGACAGAATAACGTAAGACTGGAATAAATAAATATCTAGCCAATGCCAGGTACCTGGTCTAGTATGAAATAAAATTAAGGCTGTTGTAGTTCAGTCAAGTGAGTTGAAGAAAAAATGTCTTTCAAAACATGTAGAAAACAGTTGTGATCGTGTTTCACGTTACACAATACATTTAAGTATAAGTCCATGTTACGTAATACATAATACCATCTGTTCACAAAGACAACGCAGCAACATTTCGTTGGGCAATTACAGTGTTACAATTTACGGGTCATTGAGGGTGGCAACAATCTGAAACCGAGAACATTCTACATGTAGTGGTCCGATTGGTATCGACTTTAACGATAACTGCTACACGTCGGTGGTAAACCTCTTACATCTGTACAATAGCTAGTCTATTGGAGGTTCATAACACGCCATTTACGTGGTTTGCCACTTAACAAAAGACCTGGAAATCTGGAGCCACATATATTGTTAGTTTTGGCCCTTGAGCATAATGATTGACGACCACTGATCCAAGGAATACAAAGGAAGCTGGCGCAAATATTTCGTCTTGTAGCTGGCGGAAGTGTAGAACAGAAGTGTTGTAAAATTTCAATCGGCAAACACTTTCTTAAAACCTCTCCGCATCACTCAGAAACCTACTTATAAATACCAAGAACCAGTTTTATGGAGCATAATTTATAAATATTTTCCAGCTGACTGCATACGGATCCTGCAGGAACAGCGAAGACAAAACTGGGCAAATAAAAGCAAGCGCGGGAGGCAGGCACTGTCGCCACGCTTCATGCCTGAATGCATATGTTCATCATTAGCGGTATATTTTATTCTACAGGATACAGGTCTCTTCCAGACCTCTGTATAGTACCATGTTGAGCTATTCGCGTACGTGCTTGCCCTGCTTGTTTCTTTACGTCGTTATTCGGTCTTCCATTAGGTAGTTCTCTATGTCTTTTCTTAACACGAGAAATTCAATAGGGAACCTCCGTAGTTCATCTCTCATCATTTTGTGTCACTATATCGCAGCCTTAATTCGAGAGTTTTTTTTCCTTGCACGTTTGTTTTTTCGTTCTTTTTTGTTAAGGCCACCATGTATCTTATCTCGAACATTGCGCTACCAATAATTTTTTAAATGTCTGCGTATTTGAAGAAAGAATTGAATGGACGATTATGATGCGGTGCAAAAAGTCTGCGTACACTTTCAGTTGCCTCGCAGAATACTGATGTAGAAGTACGTAGACGATGCTCTGATCCACAGTTCTAATGTCGCGAGCTCTGTGCTATCGCTGATGGCTCTTCACGATTATATGTGTGACACTAGTTACTAAAATTTCGGAAATATATTTCTTAAAACTGCAATGCTTTGCCTGTTGCGTGTTAACTCCACTTCTCGTCCACGGAAATTCACTGTCAGTTTCGTATCAGTGTACCCGCTGCAGAAGGCGATGACCGATTACTATCTCTGCAGCAGCCACTGTTTTCCCTAGGCTGGCGCTCACAGACGCGGAACTGGTTACTGACACGTCCCCACCAGCGCTCATTAGTCTTTCGCCACACGCAACCTAACTCAACACAATATAACGTGCTCTGGCAACCACCACTTTCAAATCCGCCATTGGCTGCCAGCTCTTATATTCTCGTCGAACGTACATTCCCTTTTTTCCCGCCTTCTTTTCTGCCGGACTTTTTTCGCATTTTTGCCGGAAGCTACTTTTGCTTCTAGTACGTGATTACGCAGTCGCGGATTGGCCGGCAAGTCGGCGGTGGGCGGGGCTTGCTCCATGCACGAAGCCGGTCGCTGGCGAGCAGGTTTGTGTCCGCAAAGCGAGGGAAATAAAATGTGCGATTGCGCGAGGTAGAGAGGCGGCGCCGTCTCGCTACGCGATAACGCCTCTAGTGGACGGAATGCACTCTTCGAGGTGAAAAGATTTAATAACAGCGAACCACTTCTAGTCAGTGCATGATTAATACATGTTCTATATCCCCACCTTGTCTTTGTAGACCTCCAGAAAGCTTAAAAGCTTAAGACACAGTTCCACAGAACAAGCTATGGACAAGTCTAATTGATAATGGTGTGTCACCGAGCTACGTGAAAGCTGTCAGACTCCTCTACCAAGGTTGTACGGCAATGGTTAAAGTGAGAACTCAACTATCTCAAGAGTTTAAGGTGACAAAGGGACTACGTCAGGGTTGCACACTTGCCCCTACACTCTTTTAAGATCTACCTAGGGGAGGCACAAAAATCATTGAAAAGGAAATGCGGAGGAATGGGTTTCCCTATAGACGAGATCTTGTTCACTCTGTGTTTTGCTGACGACCAAGTGTTAGTAGCTGGAGATGAGGAAGATGCAAATTACATGCACCGCAAATTAAAAGAAGAATACGAAAAATGGGGTCTTGCCATAAACGCATCTAAAACAGAAAATCTGAAAGTGGGAGAAAATACTGTTAACGACTTACAGCTCGGTTCTGACACTGTTTAAAGGGTGTCATAATTTCCAGTACTTGGAAGTGACACTGTCGTCCAATGGTAGAAGTATGGATGATGTAAACAATAAAATAGGCCAGCGCAAGCGATTCATAAAACAACTAAATGGTATTCTCTGGAACAAAAACATAACGCGCAGAACAAAATATACTATCTACCACACAATTATTGAAAGTATCACAACATACGGTGCAGAGTTGTGGGAACTAACTCAGAGGCAGAAAGATCGCCTGCTGGCTGTCGAGATGGATTTCTGCAGACGGAGTTGTGGATACTCCAGGCTTGACTATATTAGAAGTGACAGAATCAGAGAGGTTATGAATGTCAGAAGCACAATCCTAGACTATATACAAAGGAAGCGCCTACTCTGGTATGGTCACTTACAGCGTATGCCAGACACAAGATGGCCAAAACGTGTATGGCAATGGACTCCACATCAAAGAAGAAAGCGCGGTAGACTTGCGAGATGCTGGAAAGACGACGTCAACGAAGCAATGGCGGCGAGAGGTCTTAATGAAGGAGACTGGAATGACCGTGAACGATGGAGATAGGGATGCGAGAGGCGGCGGCAGCCGTAGAAACCTCGCTCATACATATATCGTTATCCGGAGCGTTTCGGAGCTATTCACGTTCGATTTTCTATTAGAATACCTGAAAGCAAAATAGGAAAAATAACAGTCTAAAGAAACAATGTTTTCAGGAACACAAATAGTCCTTAAATACAACTATGGATAGTACTTGAATCGTCCAATACTGAAAGGGCTTCAGTCCAGTTGAATAATTTTCGACTAAAATGAAAATCAGTGTATTTGCCCTATAATGTCCAATAAATTAAAAAAACAACTCAAACATTGTAGCTAACAGTATGCTAAACATAATTTCGTAAAATCGGTTGACGTTCAAACATTAACCAAGTGTGAGTGATGAAATGAACGCTGCGGTCTGAGGCCCACTGTAACTGACTGGGACCGAATTATTTAACTCCTTGTTATTAAGCGCGTAAATCCTTTACTCTTTGTTTAGTTTTATCGGTGGGTGCTGGTCAGTCAGTTGTGAGCACTGGGGCATTCTTATTTGAGGCAAAACAGCGTGCAGTTGAGGTTTCGGAACAACAATATCTGTTATCCGTGAATCGGGCACAGGCTATCTAGAATAGTTTATTATGGAGATGACAACTCTTTTACAATGCGTTCTAGTTTTTTGTACTGTTGGAGAAGATTTTGTAGAAATTATAAAGGTGTGTTTGTAGTTTCTTGGCAAAGAGAGAATTTTGTTCTGATTTTGTGCAGTCTTTTTGTCAATAATCAGCTTGATGTCTCAGAAACGATTTTCCTTAAAGAAAAACCCACCTTCGTAATTTAGAGCAGATTATTTATCTCTAGCTGCCGCATCTGCTGACTTTTTCGCGTCTGCTGATTTTTTCGCTTCCGGGAACGTCAGTACTCCCGACACAAAGAGCATCATGCTGAGAAAGAGTTAAGGGAGACTTTTTATTTCAGGCCACATCTCACCGTGCGTTCTTGCGCCTCCAGTGTGTAGTCGGGATTGTTAGGTGTCGTTCTAGAACGTAAATTAATCTTCAGTGACCAGTACTGTTAATTTCAAATAGTAATTTTCTTCCGTGTAGTGCAGTAATTTATTTTTGTGATTGTTACAGGTCTAACACTGCGAGGAGTTCATGTCATGCAATGTTCATAATGTACTTCCGAGCTAAGTTTTAGTTATATAGTTTTCATTCAGCACACAGTTATTTTCGTTTGGCAATTAGTTAGAAACATATTCTTTAATTCAAAATTTTCGTTTCATGCAGTTTAAAGTTTTATTTCACGACACTGTTCACATGCGCAACAAAGGGCCAATCCACAGTCTGTTTTGTTCAGCAATTGTATATGATACATAAACTACACCTTACATGAAGAGAATGTTATGAAATCAGTGTATTCAGTTTTCTCACATACAGGCAATATACACTCCTGGAAATTGAAATAAGAACACCGTAAATTCATTGTCCCAGGAAGGGGAAACTTTATTGACACATTCCTGGGGTCAGATACATCACATGATCACACTGACAGAACCACAGGCACATAGACACAGGCAACAGAGCATGCACAATGTCGGCACTAGTACAGTGTATATCCACCTTTCGCAGCAATGCAGGCTGCTACTCTCCCATGGAGACGATCGTAGAGATGCTGGATGTAGTCCTGTGGAACGGCTTGCCATGCCATTTCCACCTGGCGCCTCAGTTGGACCAGCGTTCGTGCTGGACGTGCAGACCTCGTGAGACGACGCTTCATCCAGTCCCAAACATGCTCAATGTGGGACAGATCCGGAGATCTTGCTGGCCAGGATAGTTGACTTACACCTTCTAGAGCAGATTGGGTGGCTCGGGATACATGCGGACGTGCATTGTCCTGTTGGAACAGCAAGTTCCCTTGCCGGTCTAGGAATGGTAGAACGATGGGTTCGATGACGGTTTGGATGTACCGTGCACTATTCAGTGTCCCCTCGACGATCACCAGTGGTGTACGGCCAGTGTAGGAGATCGCTCCCCACACCATGATGCCGGGTGTTGGCCATGTGTGCCTCGGTCGTATGCAGTCCTGATTGTGGCGCTCACCTGCACGGCGCCAAACACGCATACGACCATCATTGGCACCAAGGCAGAAGCGACTCTCATCGCTGAAGACGACACGTCTCCATTCGTCCCTCCATTCACGTCTGTCGCGACACCACTGGAGGCGGGCTGCACGATGTTGGGGCGTGAGCGGAAGACGGCCTAACGGTGTGCGGGACCGTAGCCCAGCTTCATGGAGACGGTTGCGAATGGTCCTCGCCGATACCCCAGGAGCAACAGTGTCCCTAATTTGCTGGGAAGTGGCGGTGCGGTCCCCTACGGCACTGTGTAGGATCCTACGGTCTTGGCGTGCATCTGTGCGTCGCTGCGGTCCGGTCCCAGGTCGACGGGTACGTGCACCTTCCGCCGACCACTGGCGACAACATCGATGTACTGTGGAGACTTCATGCCCCACGTGTTGAGCAATTCGGCGGTACGTCCACCCAGCCTCCCGCATGCCCACTATACGCCCTCGCTCAAAGTCCGTCAACTGCACATACGGTTCACGTCCACGCTGTCGCGGCATGCTACCAGTGTTAAAGACTGCGATGGAGCTCCGTATGCCACGGCAAACTGGCTGACTGACGGCGGCGGTGCACAAATGCTGCGCAGCTAGCGCCATTCGACGGCCAACACCGCGGTTCCTGGTGTGTCCGCTGTGCCGTGCGTGTGATCATTGCTTGTACAGCCCTCTCGCAGTGTCCGGAGCAAGTATGGTGGGTCTGACACACCGGTGTCAATGTGTTCTTTTTTCCATTTCCAGGAGTGTATTTTATAGAAAGCTTAAAAGGTGACTGCAGTTTCGTCGCGGCCGGTAAGATATTTTCATCCCTACAGAAGTGCGGTACGTTAATGAAATAAAGGTGTTCAGTACCTCCCTCCATCGCAAGGCTGATGTCTGCCTTGAAGACGGTGAATCGAACAGGTAAGCTGCAGGTTTGTTAACCATTGCCCGTTTGGCCGTTGCGACTTGGTATCCCGACACAAAAATGTAGTAAGAACTGACTCAGTGCGACAATGGTGCCAGCCTCAGAAGCCTTGTCACAGAGAAAGACACCTCATAGTGCGTAAGGAGACTTAAATCATGACGTAGGCGCGCTTGTAGCGTCAGCATGATTATTAGGAGAATCGAAGGAAAGCAGTTAAGAGACAAGATCAGAGAAAACTCAGTACTGTACGAGTGTGTGAATTTCCATATTTACTAAAAACACTGTGATTGATGACAGCTGCCCGATAAATTTAAAAGAACCTTAAAACACAAGTGAGAAAGAAAATGGCCAAAAGGTCGACGTCCAGTTCTACCAGTATAATAAATACATAGCACAAGCACGTATAGTGGCCATTTGGATAATGTCATTGTAGTATCCCGTAATATACGTGTCACAGTCCTACTGAAAATCTGTATGTAACTATGCATGGAAGAATACGAAAAAGGAAGAGTGACTAGCTCAATATTCAGCCTACGCCCAATGAAAAACTATTGAAACATGCACAACTAAACCAAATGATATAAAGAAAAAGGGGTGCAAAATAAGAAATTAGATTATAATATTATAAGTATCAGCTTCAATAAAGCAGCATTTCATTTGTTATTACCAAAGGTATTAATGTCAAGCCGGTAGATGGTGTCTTGGTAAATTATCTTTTCCTTTGAATATTTCTTTATTTTTCAATGATAATTTTTGAGTGAGGTGTGTGTGGTAACTACAGAAATGTTGTAAAAATTATAAAGATAGCCTCTTTTTGTGTAGAATAACATGGAAATTAAAAAAAACTGCAGGAGAGATTTGACAATGAATTGAGACTCTGCACAACAGCGTTTTAAGGATCTTATTCCCAGTGTTAGCGGTAAGACTGAGATGAAGCTTGAGTATGAATAACTGTCAGTCATTGAATGGTTGCTATCCACGCAGTACATTTTAATTTGATATATTGTAATTACACTGCAGACCTCAAATGTCACGTCTAGACTTCGTAATCTAAAAAGTATTAAACGTGTAGTCACTGGAGATGATTTGACACTAGTAGGGGATTTAACTTAAATGTTCCACGCTTACAAACAAAAATCGTAATTAATAATATAAATAACCGTTTTGTTTGGACATCGAGCGTTTTGAATAATCAATTTTTGGAATAGATTCTCGCTAATTTAACAACATTTTTCACTCTGCAAGCCAAAGTCACTTACCGTGAAACAGTCGTGTGTTAACCAGGTGTATGCATCACGTGAAAGAACAGGCCACTTTCATTACGAGTTGGTGAAGTAGGGATTGGCTCTAGTTACCATAATAGCCGGGCCGTGCTGCCTTTACAATAATATCCGCGTGTTGCAGAGACGAATGTTCTGTAAGAATCAGATGAGGAAGTGCGCAGTGCTGAAGACGCCCAGTGACTGCTTCCTGCTCTGTGTCATTTTCGGAATGCAATCATGGTAAAGTATAAACTTAAGGTACAGCAAAGCATTTTACGGACATAATGTTGTCATCCCACGAAATATTTCCAGACGAATAACACGTTCTCCGCGAACAACCCGTAACACTTCTCTGAAGAGTTAAGCATTCTGTGGGTCGTGTCGTAGTACACAGAGAAGGTCCCAAATAAGAAATATTAGGCTTTACACTCAAGCTCGGATGCTGGAAGTACAAGGAAGGATGTGAGGCGCGTCCTTTTCAAAGAAAACATTTGGTAAACTGAACTGGAGTAAAAGCGCAAACAGCTATTGATAAATCATTTATTCACGACTGGTTTCGCTACGTTAAAGCAGTGTTTTCAGGTAGTTCTGCGTAGAAAGGAAAACGTCCTTGTAAATCTATATATTAAAAAAAATAACTACGAACAGCCAGTAAATGTAAACCTTAATAGAGGTACTCTAAGCAGCGACGCAACGATTAGCACAAGGAAACGCTCCCAGCTTTCGTAGTCACAGGATGAAGAGGAGAAGAAATCAACAGATAATAACCGGCAAACCACATGACAAACAGTGCAGGAGATGAGACACTATAGGAAAAAGAACAGCACTAATGAATAAATGTGATTAAAATGTTAATACAAGAAGCGTAAAATACACCGTCAGTGGAGCGCCTCTCTGAGAAACGTAACACATTAACGATTCCCATTACAACAAAGACAAAATCCACAGGAAGGATGAAATTATGCAAGATTAAATATAATATCAGAAGCGAGAAGATGATTAAGCTGCTGGGCCTACATGTGCATTCATGCGCAGATTGAATGTAGAGGAGGACTAAACGTGTTAATAATCTCATAAGGTTATAAACCATATTTAACACTATTACCAATAACAGACTAGTCAGAAACTAGAATAATAAGAGCGGAACCGTACTATTTAGATTAACTTTTATTGGCAGTCCTCAATTAATTTTTTAAATATGTAGATTCCAAGGATGCTTTTATGTCTATGCAGAACAACCTGCAGATGCTGTTTGAAAGCAGAGAAATCGGTCTTGAATATAGCATCAGTTAACATGAATTTCAACGGCTGTGGCTTCATATATCATAAAGTTGTATGATCCCAGAATTTACTATTTACTTTAAACAATTTAAGGAAGACACGGGAAACATAAATCTTGTGGACGGGATGGTAAATGGAACGCTGATCCATCCGAATGGCAGTCCTTCGTCTTTTCACTGCGCCATTTCGCTCGGTAGCGCCAAAAATCATTCGACAAAGTGAATTATGGACCGAGCTACATTGCAGCATCGTTGTATTCACTTTGTTTCACGATACAGCTCGCTCAAAATCCCATTGGCAACTTTTAAGCACACTGTAATGTCTGTTAATTTACGTTTCTGCAAACTAAACCAGCAGATGTCTTTTTCATAAAAATCTAATGTTCCGTTCTCGACTATTCCTTATACGTCGAGTAAAAAAATATTATTTAAAGCTGAGTCTTACTGATGGATTAGTGTTTGGTTATCTGTTTTGCTCGCTTTAAAGTCCATTGTGTGGTTGCGAAATGATGAACGTTTTGTAGAACACATAGTTCCTGGAGCGCAAAATTTCTTTTATAACACCACATTTAGGCATTTCTCAAATGGAACACACATTCCAAGCGGATTGCTTGTTCATCTTTGAAATACGCACACCAATCTCGCGCCCTCTGGTTCGTGTTGGTCTCGCGACAATTTTCCTATTGTTGTCTTTACTTCGAAAACTTGGAACGAACGTATATTTCGTATTCTGCATCGGCAGCAAGACTTCTTTGTCTATGAGGCTTTGCCACATAGATTTGAAAATTTAAAGATACCCATATTCATCAACGTAGTAAAACATTATATACTATCAATTTCATTTAGATCAGCATCAAGTACCGTGTATAACAACATGCCCAACAAATTACGAAAATAAACGGATTGCAATTATACTACATAGGCGTATGAATAGAACTGAATACGTGGATAAAACATAAGGGTAACAGTACTTCACATAATACTATTTCGTCAGGGATAAAATACAATGTGGGGCTACGATTATATTCATAACATCTTCGGAAAAAAAGGAGGGAAACAAAAATAAAAGAACATATGCCTGGAAAAAGTGGAACTCGACCAGGAGACCTCAGGAATTTGATGTAATCAGTGAAGTTCGAAAATATGCAGCCAGAACTTTACGAAGGACTAAGCGATTGTATGAGAAACAGCAGTTGGGTCAGATCGATCAGGATTTCCGGAAGAACAATGCCAGAAATTTCTATCAGACGTTCAAGTCGAATTTATAAGGATACCAAGCCCCTAGTCTTTGTTTTAGAGTCGAAAATGGAACGCTCGGCCTGACCAACAAAGAAAACTGCACGATCATGTCTCGTTATTTTCAAAACCTACTTAATTGTGATGAGCCGAAAGGAAGATTCCCTGTATGTACCCCGATCCCCAAACTACCCAACTCATCTTCAACTGGTAAAGAGGAGATCAAAGAGATCAGACGTTAAGAATAATAAGGCAGCTGGAGAGGATTCAATAGTGGCAGAACTACTGAAGCTGGCAAACAATGAAACTCTAGACGTACTAGTCCAACTTTTTGAGGAGATCATGAGAACTGGGATGATAGCAACTGAATGGCAGTCAGCTATAAGGGCATCTCATTAGTATCTGTACTATATAATATTCTCTCCAAAGCAATACAGAACAAAATAGAAGGTCATCTTGACCAACTGACTGAGGAATATCAAGCTGGTTTCCGAAAGGGCCCAGAAGAGATCTTTAACCTGAAGTGCATCATCAGGTACAATAAAACAGGAGGAAATAACTACGTAGTCGTATTTGTTGATTTTCAGAAGGCATATGACTCCATCGTCCGAGAGGCATTAATGAATATTTTGGAAGAGTTTGGGGTGGATGATACACCAAGAAAGCTGATCAAACAAACTCTCACTAACACAGTGTCAAAAATAAAATTTATGGTGGGCTCTCAGAACCCTCTATAATCAGAACGGGCGTAAGACTGCGTCTTGGAAAAGGCCATTCGAGAGCGCAGGAAGTTGTTAGCACAAGAAGAAACAATTGAAGAGCGGTTCTGACTTGACCCTAAGAACAAAGGGGTGTACACTGAATGCTTGGCCTTTGCGGATGACCCGGCCATTTTTGCTAACAACGTAAAGTAGCAATTAACAAGATCAATAGGCTGTCAAAAATTGCTGAAAAAGTTGGACTCCAGATCTCTATTCAAAAGAAAAAATATATGACTTACATCTGTGATGGACCTGAATGAATGACCACCAATCTGGGAAAAATAGGAAGAGTTAAGAATTTCGGGTATCTTCGTATATTCATCCAGGCGAATGGATTAGAAGCAATTAATGTCAGCATGAGGAATGTAGACCAGGCATATCAACTGACAAATAATACCTACAGCAAAAAGCCTGTCAGTATAGGGGCCTAGTTCCGACTTAATAATACAGTTGTAGAACGTGAGAGCTTATATGTTTCCGAAACAATGACCATGAACAGCCAAGGTCAAGCAGTGCAACTGGAAAACCGAGAGCGTAGGATATTAGGGAAAATCCTAGATAACACTTGGATTGATGGACAATGGCGAATGAGACCAAATGACGACTTGTGCAGCAAGACAGAACTATTGTTATTTTACGGACATCTCATGAGGATGGGCGGTGACTATGTAACAAAAGGAATATGGAGTTTCATCCAATCTAAGGAAACAAGGCCGAGATGGATCGAAGAATGCGAGCAAGATCTTAGGCAGATTGGTATCTCAGAGAGAGAAATTCCTGACAGGAACAAATTTAGAAGATTAGTGAACAAATACCAAGGTTTTAAAATAGCATCAACGTCCAAAAGACGGAGAGGACCTTTGTCCGAAGAGCACAAACAGGCACTTCTTGGTGGGCTTTGAAAATACTGGCAGGATGTCAGAGCTGGAGCAAGAACAAGACATAAACACTAAAATGAAACTGGTTGTTACAACGCAGTCCACAGAGGCTCACCTCGATAATATTAAAAAAAAAAGAACAAGTAATGAAAAAAGGACCTTTCACACTTATTTTCCTGCTGTTAACAAATACATATTTAGTTGAAGAAAGTATTTTGTATTCAAACGGTTAATAATATACATCAATTATAAAAACTGGTTTTAACTCCGTACTAAGAGTACTTTTAAATATAAATCGCTCTAATCGTTTTGAGTGTAATTAGCATATTTGAAAATATCCGAAGTAGCAGAATTACAATCATGATGTCGATACGTGCACAAAACACAAGGAATGCAACACACAACGACATGTTACAGCAGTTTATCAGGACCACACTGATATATTCTTAACGAGCATGAATTAATTATAAAGGATCCTAGCAGCCAGAGACATTATACAATGCTGTTTGATTTCCTAACACGTTATCATTACAGCACATGGTACTTGTATTTACGACACATATCGTACACATCTTCACCAACTCACACGAAGGATCAAATCGTATAACTGATATGTTGTCAGTCAGAAGGATAAACAACGGAGCCAATTAGGGGCATACCTTGTAATAAAACCAGGAACTATTATTTCCGTACCTCATAAACATACGTGGATTGAGACAAGTATTATACAAAATTTTTGTGCTATCTTCTGCTTATCTATGTTATTATGATGTTCTGTACACGACATACTTCTGTTCTCACAGTTCATTACAAATTTAAATTAGTTTTTTAATTCTTGCCTTGCATATTCAGTTAGGCTTAGAGCGAAAGGCTTGATTCTAAATTTAATGACGCTAATAGCAGGCCATCGTAACTATTCTCCGAGAAAACTTTCCGATATGACTCATCACGCTTGTACTGAAAGACAACAACGGTGACTAACTTGAATTTGAATGTGGCTGTACGTAACCACCTAACAAGCGAGTTCCAGCTTCACACAGGACTATGGCGGGCTTGCAAGTATTACGAGATCACGTCAATATAACAAGGTCATTCAATAATTAAGCACTGAAAGACAACAACGGTGACTAACTTGAATTTGAATGTGGCTGTACGTAGCCACCTGAACAAGCGAGTTCCAGCTTCACCCAGGACTATGGCGGGCTTGCAAGTATTACGAGATCACGTCAATATAACAGGGTCATTCAATAATTAAAGATACAAACTGGTCTGGGGAAAAACTGTTAGTAGAGGAAGTTTGGTAATTTTATGAATTTAAATTGGCATCACTAGGATGAGCCCTGATGAATGGAGAGATGGGGAAGGAGGGAGAGACATAGAGAGAGAGAGATTACGACCGATATTTCAATTCCCACACGTATTTAGCAATTGCGAAGCACTCTCGGGTTCACTACTTATTACATGAAAGCTTGAAAACTTGATAGAAAATATCCTATAGTCCTTAACTTGCTGCCGCTATGAACTGACTAATCGACATCATCTTCTGTGCCTTCGCCGCAATTTATAATATTGTTCCATGTACTTGATGTGGTTCAAATTTTACAATCATTGTCAGCAGTCTTTATGTTGAACATTTATTTCTACTGTCGAGACAATAATGGAACATTTCCTATACATTAAGCAGAACTACAAATTACATTAAGGATCGAGGACAATTTTTTCGTTCCTGCTTCCTCAGCGCACAGACGACATTGCGTTTATAATCTTGATGCACATGCAGATGTTTCACTAACTCTTTCGCATTAAATATGTGTCACCCAGATAAATAATGAACAACTCATTTCCATACCGCAATCATCGCGATAAATACATAAACGTAATGAAAATATAGATATGGTTTTATTTCTTCTTCTTCTTCTGAATAGCAGCTCTCGGTGAGACAGTTTGAGAAGTGGTTCTGCAGTTCTAACACGAAATTTCATAATCAAAATTCAATTTCAAATTCGGTGTTTCTCTTACTCTTGTTGTGGATGTGTTGAGCGTATAGTATTTTACTTCTTGATTCGTTGTTTATTTTCAGGTTATTTTCAGGTTCCATCATAATTTTTGCTAATGGGACATTTAGTGTGATGTTATTGACGTACGGAAGATGTCACCAGTGAGCACCAGAACTGGAGGCACTACTGTTATCGTGTAGGGCGCCTCGCAGATCACCAGTCAGCACCAATATTGCGAAAGGGCGCCACGATTCTTTAAGTTTCGTCCTGAAGGAAGGTATCCGAAACGTCAACAACGAGATTAGCATTAGTGTTACTCGCAACCGGTTCAATATTACCGTACCAAATCTCTTCAAGTCCAAATACCTATGTGCTACCAACAGCAAACGAAGAATGAATTTCGCCCCTTTTTGAAATTATCTATCTTTCGACTGGTTCGTTGTTGTATCTAACTTTCCCTATCATGCGCTGGTCTCCTCAGGCCTACGTGATTGTCACATCGAGCAATTTCTACCAACTCTTCCGCATATTCTTCTCAGGTTCTGGATTTGCCGTGTAACCCGTCTACTTGTCCCTCCAATGCCACATTAACTGTTCCTCATTCACTGTGGCCATAATGACTAATTGTTGGCGCCGATACTGTAAAGAATAAATTACTGTTTTTCTCTGCTACCATCCATATTATTTACTTATTATTTAATTTAAGCTATAGAAACGCTTTTCTAGACAGTTTTGCTCAGTACCAGGCACCCGAAAGTAGTAAAACAATGGAAAATTATGTATCGAATGAAAACAACACATTTTCTATTGACAGTGAAAGTTTATTTACCTCCACAACGTGATTCGAGGGTTTAAAACCAGCATCATCAACTGGATTTATGTGAATAAATACGGCATGTATCTGTTGTGTAGCGGCTACAGTGGTCAGAGGTACCCCTCCGTGTCGGGTACATCACATAGGTCGTAGACCATCACAACCAAGCACGACGTTTCGGTGTCTCGGAGTCCTTTGTGCCCCTCCCCCCTCAGTCGGGGTTGCGGTCTCCCGGCGGCCAGTACAGAATTGGCAACGTTGGAGAAAGACATTGTGTGACATAATATTTTACAAATTTTACACTACGTCTTAATTAAGCATTCGCGGTGACAGCCGTTCACAGACTGCTAGAACCTTAGCTTTCGATGGGTGTTAGTTAACTGCTATGAATTGTTACGTTTTGCAGTATGTCAGAATGTGCTACAGTGAACTAAGGGCTGCTTAAATTAATTTATCGTGAACAAGAATTGCTAATGAGAAACTAAATACGTATTGATTAAGATTTTATGGTTGGGTTTCACATACAAGTAAAACTTCTTTAAGGACTTAATATTACCACTACTGTAGAAATTATTTGTTTTCACTACTACAATATCGACCATGAGGCTATTATGAACCGGAATACTACAAAAGACTGTGATTCATCAGGTATCAAACTTCAAAAATGAAAACAGTGTACAAGGAGAGTGGTTTGTTGGGATTAATGTTAAATATCTTCAAAGGCTCAAATACAACGATGGCGTATGTACATGTCAGAAGATTTTTAAAGGTTGACGTGTCCCGAAGCAGTGTTTCGCAATATACCGCTTGATAATAGCCTCAAGGCCGATATTGTAATAGCGAAAATAAAATAATTTCCTCAGCCACTGGTGACTACGACGTGACTTAAATATACATTATTTGATCGCTTTCCAATGAATATGTAATTACCTAATGTACTTCAATATCAGAGCACTTTTGAACTTTTCTGATGCATTGCCAAAAGGGTTTTACTTTATTTCTTTTACTATGAGGTCACCATTCGCAAGCTAATTCAATATTATTTTAAAAAAGAAACCTTTTTTAAATTTCAGTCATAAATACACTTCGTCTACAATTACCTAACTATCCTACTTTATTAGTTTTATTTGCAAATGGTGCCGTATTTTACAATCCTCACGAGTTGCTAAGAAACTCGGAAAAAAGGATTCTGCATCCAGGTTGGGCAAAGGACGATAAATGGAAAGACGAGCAACTATCCCTTAGATATGTGTTCGAACCAAATTCTCTACTACGCTGTACACTCTTGACGATTCTCTTCTATTTCGACCGCAACTCTTAACACCAACTTTATAAGTCGAGATAAAGACAGGAGCTCACATGTGAAGATCGATGGCGTATATGACATGCCACGACATGCAAAGGAGTCTGTGGCCATTGAAGGCAGAGTCACAGTTTACTCCGAATTCATAACACAATGCATGACATAATAATACAAATAAATCCACTTGATCATGCTAGTTTTAACTTTCGATACGCGTTATGGAGATAAACGATGTCTGGCCACAGTAAACTTGTAGTTTTCGTTCGAGACCACTAACAATGAGGGTAAAGCCAACCAAAAAAATTTGCACTTTAGGAAGTATCAAAAAGAATCATCCGATTTGGCGCGTACGTATTTATGAAACTGTTAAACATTTACAACGTATTTTGTTTTGATGAACGGAAAACTCAAAACTTGAGACGCACTGCATATTTCATAGCGGTATTCAGATTGTTCCCTCAATGCAGAGAGCATGTCTTGAGTTACAGCTTCCGCAACTGCTGTTATGCGATGTATCAGTACATTCATTCTTGTTGGTAATGGAGGCACATAAACAGTCTTTTATAAACCCCCCACAAGAAATAATCACATACATCCAGCTCCGGTGACCTTGGAGGCCAGTGATGTAAGGCTAAATCATTTGGTCCAGTTCGACCGATCCACTGTTCAGTAATCCTTTGATTTAAAAATTCCCACACTTCCAGATGCAAGAGTGGCGGGGCCCTTCCCGTTGGTAAATTGAGTTTGTACGAGTCAGTCTCCAACTGTGCGAAAAGAAAGCTCTCAAGCAATCGAGATATGTACTTCGTGTAACAGTGTTCGCAGCAAAGAAAAATGGACCATACATTTTTTCCCGTGGTACTGCACAAAACACATTAAATTTTGGAGGTTCCCTCTCATGTTGTACAACATCATATAGTTGTTCCGTACCCCAAGTTGTCACATTATGACGGTTCAGCTTTCCATTTAAATGGAATGTTGCCTCGTCACTAAACACTAAGTGTGGGAGAAGAAGATCGAAATTATAGAACTCCACACTTTGTTGTTTGTCACATTCAGGAAGAGCTTGGAGTAGCTGAATTTTGTATGGCTTCATGTGTAAGCGTCGACGCAGCATACCCCAGACGGATATCGGGGGCACGTTGAGGTTATCGAGCTGCACAGCGAGAACGGATTTCTGCGGACTCCTTGTGGAACTACGGCGTATACGTTCGAGGTCTGTGTCAGACACTCGGGGACGGCCCGGCGATTTGCCTTCAAACAAACAACCTCTTTCTCAGAAGTTTCCGTGCCATCGTCTATTGCTCTGTACTGTAGGAGGATCCACACTGTACCCAGTACGATAATCACGCTGAACAGTTATTACTGGCCCACACTGCGCAAAACGTAGAACACAAAACGTTCTCTGTTGTCCCGACACCATTTTTAGTAGAACTGAAGTGGGCGCACACTGCTGCTTCCTAGCGGGAACGATTTAAAACTTGAGAGTTTGCTCTTTGTAATTGTGCGTTGTTCATGCACATATCTGAAATAAAATAATAGTTATGATTTTTTTAAAATTGGATGGCTCTCTTGGATACATCCTGTTTATTGTCATGTCAAGTTATCAAATAGTTAATTTTACGTTAGTTCAGTAAATTTTGTTTTCATGCACATGAAACTGGAACGTCACATAATTACCAAAAAGAGCTCGAAACGTGTAGCACTCGTAAATTAAAAAAAATGTGAATGATGGCAGAACAAAACAAATGATGGATGCCGAAACACATGTCCCTACTTCTAGTAAAGATCCTTTTTGTACTTTTATTAGTTTACTTAAATTTTAACAACCCTCGATTTGGGAGGTAGCGTTGCTCACGTCCGTAGGTTTAACCTTAAAATACCCTACACGAGCCTCCTGGGTGGTGCTAATTGAGCAACAGTGATTACAGGCAGCCAGACTATCCATAGGATCTCCTGGCAATGACATATCAACTAAATAGCAGAAACAGTTCTTTTCAGAGCTCATTAACAAGAAACATTTGACCAACTATCAGACTCCTTCAACTGAATATCGAAAGCATTAGCAGGGCAAAGTGTGACTACCTGTCAAAATTTTTGCTGGACAACAATATCGATGTCGTCGCCATTCAAGAAACTCGTGTTTCCAGCGAAGAAATATTCCGAAGCCGAGGTCGAATTCCTGGATATTCTGCACTTGGTGTAACTTACCACGAGGTGTATGGAATTGCTACGTATGTCCGTAACAACATAAACGAAGCTTCGCTGATTTCTGTAAGTGTGGAGGCAGATATACATACAGTTGTCATACAATTGCACGGCATTACTATTACAAATGTTTACAAACCACCCAAAACAACATGGCCCGATTTTGTCCTACACACAGCAGAACATCCTGCAATTTACATAGGAGACTTCAATAGTCACCATGAACTTTGGAAGTACTCTCAAAATGATGAAAATGGGAGCATGCTTGCAGAATGGATCGAAGAGAATAATCTTCATCTAGTGTTTGATGCCAAAGATCAAGGCACTTTCAGGTCAGCTGCTTGGGACAAGGATTCAAATCCTGACTTATGCTTTGTTAGCTGCAACGAAACTGGCTTTCCCATCAACACCACAAGGAAAGTGATAGATGCCTTTCCTCACAGCCAACACAGACCTGTAATAATACAAATTGGCTGCACTGTTCCTGTCATACGATCAACTCCGCATGCTCGATGGAATTTCCAGAAAGCCGACTGGATGAAGTTTTCAACGGAACTGGATAAGACCATTCGATGGATACCTCCATCACATAATAACTATCAACGCTTCATTGGTGCAGTAACAGCAACAGCTAAAAAGTGTATGTCAAGAGGATACCGAAAAGAACATGTTCCAGGATGGAATGAGGAAAGTGAAACACTGTACCAATACTTTCAGCAAAGTGGTGACCCAGAGATAGCTACGGAACTATTGTCCAGCTTGGACATGTCTCGGAGGCAGAAATGGGCAGAAACAGTCAAAACTATGGACTTTACCCACTCGAGCAGGAAAGCATGGAGTCTTCTGAGAAAACTGGGAGGAAGTGCACCAGCATGCAGAAAAAATTCCGAAGTAACACCAGACCAAATTGCTTCCCACATCATTACCACCTCAAGAGTACCTCCTGACAAGAAACATACAAGACATATCAGACAACAGCTTCGTGACCTTAAAAAGAAGGCATCTCCCTCATCTGAGTATACCCATCCCTTCACAGTTTCAGACATTGACTCTGGACTGAAGGACCTCACACCTCTTAAGGCACCTGGATTCGATGGTATCCACCCAGAATTCCTGATCCATATGGGAGGAAAAGCTAAGAAATGGCTGGCAGAATTCTTCACTGACATCGTGCTGACTGGTCAACTTCCATCTGAGTTTAAAAAGGTGAAGATAATATCTGTTCTGAAACCTGGCAAACCCAGCAACAGGGTAGAAAACTATCGCCCCATATCCCTACTCAGCTGCTGCTACAAGCTTTTTGAAAGGCTAATATATAACAGAATAAGTAGCGCTATCTTAGAGAACGTTCCAGTTGATCAGGCAGGCTTCAGACCAGGGCGTAGCTGCTGCGACCAAGTATTGTCTCTCACATCCTTCATAGAGTCAGGATACCAAATGAAGCAGAAAACATCTGTGGCATTTGTTGATCTAACTGCCGCCTTCGACACTGTGTGGAGGGAAGGCCTTATCTACAAATTTCTCCGCATCATACCCCGTAGAACAATGGCTCGACTGATTAACAGCATGCTAAGTGATCGGAAGTTCCAGGTAATCACTGGAAGCAACATAAGTAAGGAGAGGAAGCTCAACAACGGATTGCCTCAAGGATCAGTTCTCTCACCCTTACTGTTCAACCTATATCTATCTGATCTACCTTACACTTCGTCCAGAAAATACTGCTATGCCGATGATCTGGCTCTAGCCGTCAAACACCAGGAAATGAAGACAACAGAAGAGATTTTAGCCAATGACCTGTCTGCATTAGACAATTACTTCAAAATCTGGAGACTCCAACCCAGTGTGAGTAAAACAGAAGTGTGTTGCTTCCATCTAAATAACCAGTTGGCGAACGTAAAACTGGAGGTAAGTTTCAGAGGCAGAATTCTTCATCGCAACTGGAACCCAAAATATCTTGGTGTCACCCTGGATCGTACACTATGCTTCAAACAACACCTTCTTAACTTAGCTCAAAAGCTGAGGACTCGAAACAACATCCTCCATAAGCTATGCGGAACTACCTGGGGATCTTCAGCAACCACCCTGCGAACTTCAGCTCTGGGCTTGGTATACTCAAGTGCTGAGTATTGTGCACCTGTTTGGATGAATAGTCATCATACAAGGCTTGTTGATACCCAGCTGAATACGACAATGCGCATAATATCTGGCACAATCAGATCTACTCCAGTTTATTGGCTTCCACTGTTAACTGGTATAATGCCTCCTGATCTACGCAGATGTACTGCCCTTATGAGAGAATTCCAGAAGATCTCCAGGAATTCTAACCTACCCGTGCATAGCGACCTGCCACTTTTAAATCGCAAGAGACTGAAATCACGTCATCCAACTCTGTGCGATGCTGCTGACATGGTGGCTAAGAATTTCAAACCTCTTGAAGAATGGAAATGTCGGTGGGAAGCAGTGACAGATGTGCACCTGCATAACATCTTCTCAGGTGCTAAACTTCCAAGTGGATTCGACTTACCACGCAAGACGTGGTCTACTCTCAACAGAATCCGTACCAGCCATGGGCGATGCAGGGATGCTCTCTTTAAGTGGAACAAGCTGCCTGATCCAGCTTGTGACTGCGGGGCTCCATACCAGACTGTTCACCACATCGTCAGTGAATCCAGGATTCGAGCCTATCACGGCGCCAAAGAGGACTTCCTGCTAGCAACTCCAGATGCAGTGCGCTGGATTGAAGGACTGGATATTCAGTTGTAAAAACAAACTTAAGTTTCTTGTGTGCCAATATGTACATATATACATGTAATTTCATGATATGTCTGTATTAGCCATACGCTAAATAAATAAATAACCCTCGATTGCACCACATTGCTCATGCTTCCTATATTTCCTACTCTGGATTTCAAATGGAATAATTTTCCTCTCCATACCGTGCCGTGCTCCAGACGAACATTTGCATGAACGTTTTCCTCATTTCAAGAGCACTGTCGATCTAGAGGGAAAAGATTCTTTCATTTCTTCTATTACTGTGTTGTTACCGATTTTGAAGCTAAGAAAATGGTTTCTCTCCTTTCTGCTACCCTTTGTCATCTGTACTTTCCGCAAGTCTGTCTTCCTCCCCTTTGTCCAGAAAGGCACATCTCTCAACAAACGTGACCTACGCACGGAGTGCTTCTATAACGCTTTAATGAACAATACATAACAGAGCAAATCTCCCATCCAGGGACGTTAGGTACTATCCTGTGTGGCCTTTTCCTATCCTTTCCGCTCCCAGTGGCAATAGACTTCATTGTAGGGCGTTATTCAATATGCTGCAAGGACAATAAGAAGTATCCATGATATTCCGCCGTTTCCAGCGCGCTCAATGATATGTTTACGTCGTTGAGTTTCAGCTACGTGAGAAGCCGTTTACATACGTCAGGAAGGTATTTTCAGCCACCTGTTCGGAATGGCAGCAACGGACGCCTGTAAAGTCCCCATCGTCCAGCCAGATGAAAATCTGGCCATAACCGGAGACGCGACTGCGGCGCTGATCCGTGCCGTGCATGTAAATATGGCTGCCTCTAGTTTCGCCATATTCAGCACCGGACTACGTCGACAACATCACAGCCGGCGCCAACGTCGAGGTGTTAGTTTCCTGAAACTGAGCGACCCATGTCGGGAGCATAGTTCCAGCAGTCACCTCCGTGCTTTATATATAGAATGCATCGCACACTAATCACCAAATGCTTATACTCTAAATACGAGTAATAACGGTAATACCACAGTCTAATATATACAGTCGCGACACTCTCGCTGATTTTTGTTATACACCGCGACAACAGCGTCCCAAGCGGTGGAGAAACTACGCTGCTGAGTACGGTATTCAGTAAATATAAACGGTATTGTTTATATTCATTTTTAAGATGGCTTTTACGAAAGGCAGCGTATGTAGCGCAATCAATTGCAGTAATAATAGGAAGAATACACCACATTTGTCATTCTTCAGGTTTCCTAAGGACCCTGACAGGTATGAAACATCACATTAGAGCGCTATTTATTTACGATTTTTTTCTAATCTGTATTGAATTACTGAATTTGTTTTTATTTTTTAGGAGCAAGAAATGGTTAATAAACAGTAGAAGACAGGACCTGCTGCAAAAATATGTCCTTTATTTGCACAATAACGTGAAGTTTTTTGCGTTACATTTCGGGTCAAACCAGTTCATGAGGGCGGAAAAGAAGACATTGGTATGGAATGCAGTTCCTACGTTATTTGACGTGCCTAATCAGCCACAGCTAGTGACGATGAAGAGAAAATTGCCATACAAACGTGAAAGTGCTACTGCAAAAACAATGAAACTGTCTCCTGACACAGAAGAAACAGCTACCACAAGTGTTACTACACGAGAGACACATATAAAATCACTAACAACGGAATCTGCAACACAGACATCATTTGAAGATGAAATGCTTAGATTGCGTGAAATTATTCGAGTGTTGGAAAATCGTGTGAAATGTAAAAACGTGTAAATCATTAGACTTCGTACAAAATTACTACGTGACAAGGAAAAGTGCCCATCGTAAGAATAAACTGCAACCACCACGTCACAGGACACAAGTACAAAAGGACAAGCTCATTTTAAAAAGTATTGGTTCCAAGTACTTGAAAAAAGATGCTCTCGATTTATTGATAAGCCAAATCATTATACCACTGAATGGAAAACGTGGTGCGAGATGGAAAGATGAAACTAAATTATTTGCACTTAATTTGTTGTGTTATAGTACTCAGGCATATAGTTTTTTATCACACTGTTTTAGCCCTCCATCAGTACGTACTTTACAAAGGTATGTGGAAGATATATAATTAAATTGTGGGATAAATAATAACATATTTCATCTGTTAAAGCAGAAAGAGCAGCAGTTACCAGAAACTGATATAATTGTTAATTTGTCTATGGATGAGATGTCACTAATGGAAAATTTGATATATGACAGCTCTAGGGATCGTGTTACTCGATTTGAAGACAAGGGTTTCATACGTACATCTGTGGCTGCCAATACTGCATTAGTTATAATGATTAACGGCATCTTCTCACATTTTAAACAGCCATTAGTATATTATTTCTCCAAAGGAGCAGTAGGAGCCACCCATCTGACGCGCATATTTTTTGAAGTTGTCCAAAAACTCACAGATTGGTTTGGTTGTAAAAACATGTGTGACTGACCAAGGCTCGAATTTTGTGGAGTGCAGGCACAGACTGGGTATCACAGCAGTTAATCCATGCTTAGTACACGAAGGGAGTAAGATCTACTTTTTTACGATAGCCCACACTTGATAAAAAGCATACGTAATAATTCATTCAGATATGACATTATCCACACAACATATGAAGGAGGAATTGGCACTGCTTCATGGAAGGACATTTGTCGGTTGTACTTAAGTGATTGTGAAAGAAAGTACAAGTTGGCCCCCAAGCTCACTAAAAGAGCTGTCCAACTGCCAGCATTTTCAAAAATGAAGGTAAGCACTGCAGTTCGTGTGTTGAGTCATACAGTAGCAGCAGGCATTGAGACACTTGTTACTTGTGGCACCATATCATCATCTGCTACTGCTACTGCAGATTTTTGCCAAAAAGTAAAGGATATTTTTGACATATTTAATGCATATAATGTTAAAGGGCCTGTATCCTTAAGGAACAGCATTACAAGTGCCTCAAGACATTTGGAAATATCAAAGACACTGAAGCCATGGATACAAAAATGGAAATTTGTAGATGTGGTTCGGAAAGATTTTTCATCTAGGATTAAGTGTGTTAAAGGACGTCTGGGTAACATAAGCGCTTTGAACATGTTTGTTGATGATGTTTTGGATGGAACCAAGTTATATTTGTTAATACGCAAAATTAATCAAGATCCACTGGAAAACTTTTTCTCAGTGATAAGGCATAAAGGTGGTTTTTGTACCAACCCAATATTTGTGCTTTAAGCAAATTAATGAACACAGTGTAGCTACCTCCAATTATGAGGGGATCAACTGGGGTCAGACAATAGTGGATATGAAAGCAGCGCCCAAATTACTTGTTTCACCACTGTTGGACATCAGCGACACGAGTTCAGTGATCAGAATACTAAATGTGGAAGTCCAAACAGACCACGGAGAAGCAAAACAGCATGAGATACGTGTTTGGTTATGTATTAAAGAAGCTGCTTACAATTCATGACTGTTATAAATGTAGCACAGGACTTGTAGATGGCAGCCAAGACTTAGACGCAAATGACAAAGTTTATTGTCATTTTAAAAGTTACGAAGGCAACTTTGGAAGCCTATTTATATGTACAGAAGATGTCAAAGAATTTTTACCTCAGTGTGAGACTAAGATGACTTCTACTTTTGATGAATATGCTCACATAAGTAATAGTGGTGCTTTGTTTGTGAACATGTTGATGGAGATCCCCAATTTTCCACCTGGGTGCTGTGCTGAAACCAAGCTGCTGTTAATAAGTGTTTGTGAAAGTGAGGCTCTTTTAGATTATTAAATTCAGGAATCAAAACTTATTCTGTAGGAGCAAGAGAAGAAATAAATACGTGATGAAGCTGGCTCATTTGGGTTGCTAAAGTGTTAGGACTGACTCATTCACTTAATTTTATTTTCGTTGAATGTATTAATGGGATATAATAAAGTTTTAAAACAGTCATGCTTTTTCTTGAGATAACTTGATACCACAAAGAATAAGATGGAAGTTGTATTTTTGGAAGCAGGCTTCCTGCAAAGCAGAACGCAATGAAAAGTGATGTGTCGCTTCATTTTTACACAAGGAAGAGCATCTATATACTTCATATGTGGGATATTCAGTGTATATTCTCTTACTTTCAGTGGAATAAGAGCGATTGCATGCTACTTCTTAATTATTTCTTCAAGAATGTGCTGCAGCTTATGTCACTTCATCCAATACTTCGTGCTATGTTTGCTTATATTTCACGATCATTTATGTCTCTCGCTGTTCTCCTAACACTTGTGACGCAAAAATATACTAATCATTTTGTAAATTACGTACAAAACGAATTTAAAACCAACATTATTTTTACGTCCCATCTGCCGTCAGAGGAAGGCTAGCTTTCTGGCCGCTAGGGGCGCTAGTGTCACTTGAACTGTCAAATGGTAACAACTTTCACAGCAGTAAGTGTAGCGACTGTATATGTTAGACTTTGGTAATACTCTAATCAGCAACATACCTACTGAAATGAGGATGCTCTGCCTTACAGAGGAGATCAGTACCATTTGTAACGGATTGAATTACAGATGCCAGTGTCTTGGTCACAAATTAGTTCATCAAAATTAATGACTTGTGTTGGCTTTGCAACTACCAATTGTAGAGACGCGTAGCAAAATTTCTGCCGATCGTGATACGCAAGAGAGCAGCCAACGACATATTCAGTACGCTACTATCCTCCGCAACTGTACTCGTGAGATCTTCTGAAGGCTACAAAGCCGAACCACTCATCTAGTTTAATAAACTATCTTCTTATCAAGATACTGATTTTTATAATTTAATATTTATTTATTGTCCGACTCAAGGAAAATCGAAGCATTTGAAATGTGATTCTTCAGACGAATGTTGAAAATTAGGTGGACTGGTAAGGTAAGGAATGAGGATGTTCTGCGCAGAGTCGGAAATGAAACGAATATGTGCAAAACACTGACAAGAAGGGACAGGATGACAGATCTGTTAAGACATAGTGGAATGACTTCCATGCTACTAGAGGGAGTTGTAGAGGGCTAAAAATGTTGCCGAAGACACAGATTAGAATATATCCAGCAAATAATTGAGGACGTATGTTGCAATTGCTACTATTTGATGAAGAGGTTGGGACAGGAAGGAAATGGTGGTGGGCATCAAACCAGTCAGAACACTGATGACTCAAAATGAAAGAACAATGCTTCGACTGTGAGAAGCACTCTTCAGTATGCTTAATAGCCAAAATGATCTTTTTGTATCGGATAATACATTAAACAGCACGCTGTTACTGAGCTGCTATATTTTCATATATTATTTATGCCTCACACGAAACACCTATGAAACACATCGGTCTGTTAGCTTTTTAATATAATTATTTTTTGTCTGTTGGTACATGGTGAAACACAATGGTTGCGAGTTGCCACTGATTTAATGATTATTTATAATTTTTGCGACCTAGTTTTCGGTTTATTAGCCAACTGCTATAGTTGTTGGCAAATACATTAATTATAACACTGCTTCAAAGATTTAGAAAAAACAAAGAATATACAACCATCAGAGTAATTAGTTGTTAAGACTAAGTAAAGCAATTAATGCAGTCCAGTCGTAAAAACCGAACTAATATTATATTATACAACTATTACATCATTATCGTGTCTCTTACTCTTTTACGACTAAACCGCTCAACTGATTTTAATGATATTTGTTATGGAGTTAGCTTCAAAGCCGAGGAAGAACATAGGCTACTTTACAAAGTGTGTAATACAACATATTTATCAACTTGAAGAATGTAACGCGAAATACAGAGCAATAATTACTCTTTGAGTTTTGAACTTCATCACATTTGTGAAAATACTTTTATTGTTTGATATGTTCTACATAACACGATTCACCGTAATGATTACAGTGTTTATATAGCGGTGAACGTGTTTAATCCCTACTTCGATTCTAGCATCAGTTACGAAAAAAATGGTTGAAATGGCTGTAAGCACTATGGGACTTAACACCTGAGGTCATCAGTCCCCTAGAACGTAGAACTACTTAAGCCTAACTAACCTAAGGACATCACACACATCCATGCTCTAGGCAGGATTCGATCCTGCGTCCGAAGCAGTAACGCGGGTCCGGACTGAAGCGCTTAGAACCGCTCGGCCACACCGGCCGGCATCAGTCACGAGGCCGTCATTTTAGCCACTCAGTATAATGGGTCTCTTACAGCTTCTCAGATGCTTGAATAATCGGAACGACGGCGACATTTAAATGCTGCACGACAAACAGAGAGCCGCCGTGATTTTACATGTAGAACGAGGGAGGCTTTTAGTGAGGCTGCATTTGATTATGATAATCGAGCTCGGGTGTGGGTAACAGGAAGACACGCGCTCATTGCGTCCAGAGAGCAGTATTTCGACGACTGTTATGTAACTGTGGCAGGTTTCCAGGTAGTGCTGCGATAATATGGAGTGTCTTTTTCTGTAGCATCCAGCTGCTGTGCCACTCTTTGAATATGATGTACGTTGAACTACCTGATTTTCCGGCGTTCTTGGAGCCACACCCTTTACACTGATCTTATAGACTTCACATTTTTATTCCGTTAAGACTTCTGGGTTGAGAGACCGTAGTCGATGTGTAAAACTGTTTCCACCTTTTTTTAAGAAAAAAAGAAAAAAAACAGCGTTGTCTCCAATTACAGGAGACATCATCCGAGGCAAAACTGCTACTACTACTAAGAAAGACTTCATGAGCTCTTGAATTTATAGAGTGGATAGAGGCCACTACCATATGTCACCTGATGTCGGCTGAAAATGATACAGTTGCCTCATATCGTGTAGGGCATCGGCGAGCACGGAGGAGTACCGCAACACGACGTGGCATGGACTCGACTAATGTCTGAAGTAGTGCTGTAGGGAATTGACACCATGAATCCTGCAGGGCTGTCCGTAAATCCGTAACAGTACTCTCGATGTGTGGGGGGGGGGGGGGGGGCGTCAATATCTCTTATCAACAGCATAACGTTCATGCATGGGAAGTTTGGTGGTCCGTGGAAGTGTTTAAACTCAGAAGAGTGTGTCTGGAGCCACTCTGCAGCAATTCTGGACGTGTGGGGTGTTGCATTGTACTGATGTAATTGCTTAAGTCCATCTGAATGGACAATGGACGCGAATGGATCCAGGTGATCAGACAGTACGAACGTGTCATCCGTCAGAGTTGTATCTAGATGTATGAGTGGTCCCATACAATGTAGCTGCACATACCCCACACCACTGCAGAGCCTCCACCAGCTTGAACAGTTCCCTGCTGACATGCAGGATCCATGGATTCACGATGTTGTCTCCACACGTCCATACGCTCGATATAATTTGAAACGGGCCTCGTCCGACCAAGCAATATGTTTCCAGTCATCAACAGTCCACTGACGGTGTTGACGGATCCAGGCCAAGTGTAAAGCTTTATGTCGTGCCGTCATCAAGGGTACACGAGTGGACCTTCGGTTCCGAAAGCCCATATCGATGATGTTCCGTTGAATGGTTCGCACGTTGACACTCGTTGATGGTCCAGCATTGAAATCTGCAGCAGTCTGCGGAGGGTTGCACTTCTGTTTTGTTGAACGATTCTCTTCAGTCGTCGTTGATCCTATTCTTGCAGGATCTTTTTCCTGCCGCTGAGATGCCGGAGATTTAATGTTTTACCGGACTCCCGATGCTCACGGTACACACGTGAAATGGTCGTGCCGGAAAATCACCACTTCATCGCTGCTGTGTCATATCACTCGTGGGCCGATTATAACACCACGTTGAAACTCATTTAAATCTTGATAACCTACCACTGTAACAGCAGTAACTGATCTAACAACTGCGACAGATGCTAGTTGTCTTAAATATACGTTGCTGACCGCAGCGCCGTATTCTACCTAATTTCATATGTCTGTATTTGAATAAGCATAACATTTTGAAGCTGTGGTATAGGGGTAGCGTCTTTGATTCATAATCAAAACGTCTTCGGTCCCGGGTTCGATCCCCGCCACTGCCTACATTTTGATAAATAATCAGCATTGGCGCCCGAAGACTTCCGGCATAAGAAGTCAGCCTCATTCTGCCAACTGCCTTGTCAAAGAGGGCGGAGGAGCGGATGGAGGTTCAGGGCATCCTCTTGTCCTAGGGGTGGGAAATTGCCCCTAAAGGCGGAAGAATCAGCAATGATCAACGACATGAGGATGCGGAAGGGAATGGAAACCACTGCATTAAAGACACAAAAACTACTCAAAGTTACTAAGAAATTTATGAAAAAATCAAAGAAGACGCGCATTCTGTCAAAAGGCAGCATTTCCGACAGCAAACTTATGAAATATAGCGAAATGAGAAACAGGACAGCTGGACACAGATCAGGGTAACATCACTATTGAATTAAATGGAAAGACTTTAAATGATCAATCACAGGTAGCAAACACGTTTAATAATAATTTCTTACATAGTAGAAAATACAGGGACAAACAGATAAATCGCAGCAGTATCTTAAAAAAGCAACTCTCACAATATTCAGTCATATGAATGTATCGGTAACTTCTCCTTAACAGATAAAGAAAATTTATAAACGGTAATGGTTGAAGTTAGATGTAGTGGAAATTAGTGAAGTTTGGAGGCAGAAGGAACAGGACTGGTTAGGGCTCTAAATACGAAATAAACAGGGGTTATGCAGGAAGAAGTTTTATAATAAATAAAACAACAGGAATGCAGGTAATTACTAAGACCAGCATAGTGAGCGCATTATCCCAGCCAAGATAGACACGAAGCCCACACCCACCACAGTAGTACAAGTTCATACTGCAACTAGCTCTGCAGATGAGGAGAGTGAAGATATGTAAAATGAGATAAAAAAAGTATTCGAATATTTAAACGACACAAAAGTTGTGGGACTGGAATTCGACAGTAGGAAATGGAAGAGAAGTAAAACTAGTGGTTGAATATGATCTGAGGGAAAGGAATGAAAGAAGAAGCCGCCTAGTAGATTTTCGCACAGAGGATAATTTAATCATCGCTAACACTAACCTTAAGAGTCACGTAAGAAGACTCTATATGTGGAAGAAACCTGGAGGCACCGGAAGGTTTCAGATTTGGTTATATAATGATAACACAGATATTTCGGAATAAAATTTATATTACAAGAGATTTCCAGGGCAAAATGTAAACGCTGACCACAATTTATTGTTTATGAGCTGTACTTAAAACTGAAAAAATTGCAAAAAGGTACGAAATTAAGGAGATGGGAACTGGATAAGTAAAGAACCAGAGGTTGTCGACAGTTTCAGAGGGAGCATCAGACTACAGTTGATTAGAACAGGGACAAGGAACGAATGCGTAGCTTTGAGAGACGAAATAGTGAAGGCAGCAGAGACTAAAAGGGCAGGACCTAGTAGGAGCAAAGAGATAATGAATTTGTTTCATAAAAGGAGAAAACGTAAGAATGTAGCAAATGACACAGGCGAAATGGAATACAAACGTCTAAAAAATGATGCTGACAAGAAGTACGAAACGGCTAAGCAGAAATGGCGACAGGACGAATGTAAAGATTTAGAACCATAAATAATTAGAGTATGAATAGATACCGCCTACACGAAAATTAAAGAAGCGCTTGGAAGAAATGGAAGCAGCTGCATGAACTCCAAGAGCTCAGATGGAAAACGAAACCTAAGCAAAGGAAGAAAAGCTGAAACGAGGAAGGAGTACATAAAGCGTCTGTAAAAGGGAGATGAACTTGAAGGCAGTATTGTATAAATGGAAGACGTAGACTAAAATGTGAAGAATTTGAGCACTGAAAGTGAAAGACCTATGTCGAAACCAGGCCCCGCGAGTAGACGACATTCCCTCAGAACTCCTGATAGCTGTGGGAGAGCCACCGATGACAAAACTCTTCCATCTTTTGTGAAAGATGTATGAGAGGGGCGAAATACCGTCAGCCTTGAAGAGGAAGCAATAATCCCAACTCCGAAGAAATCAGGTGCTGACAGGCATGAATACTAGTGACCTATGATCTTAATAACTCATGATTGAAAAATAAAAAAAATGGTTCAAATGGTTCTATGCACTATGGGGCTTAACATCTGTGGTCATCAGTCCCCTAGACTACTGAAACCTAGCTAACCTAAGGGCATCGCACACATCAATGCCCGAGGCAGGATTCGAAGCTGCGACGGTAGCGGCCGCGTGGGTCCGGACTGAAGCGCCTAGAACCGCTCGACCACAACGGCCGGCGATTGAAAAATTCCACACGAGTTCTTTACATAATAGTAGAAAAACTAGTAGAAGCAGACCTTTGGTAAGGTCAGTCTAGATTCCGAAGAAATGCAGGACACGAGAGACAATACAGTCCCTACGACTTATCTTAGAAGATAACTTAATGCAAGACAAACCTACCTTTGTAGTATTTGTTAACTTAGAAAAAGCTTTTGGCAATGCTAACTGGAATACTCTCTTTGAAATTCTGAAGGTGGCAGGTGTAGCGAAAGGCTATTTACAACATGTGCAAAAACCAGAAGGCAATTATGAGAGTCGGGGGGCATGAAAGGAAAGCAGTGTTTAGGAAGGGAATGAGACAGGCTTGTAGCCCATCCCCGATGTTACTCAATCTGTACATTGTGCAAACAGTAAAGAAAACCAAAAAAAAATTTGGATCTGAAATTAAAGTTCAGGGGAAAAAAATAACTTGAGGTTTGCTGATAGTACTGTATTTCTGTCAGAGACAGCAGAGGTCTTGGAACAGTTGTTGAGTTGGATACTGCCTTGAAAGGTGAATATAAGATGAACGTCAAGAAAAGCAAAACAAAGATTGTGGAATGTAGTCTAATTAAACCAGGTGATGCTGAGGGAACTAGAATACGAAACGAGACTCTCATTGTAGTAGAGGAGTTTTGCTATTAGGGTAGCAAAATAAGTGATGACGGTCGAAATAGAGAGGATTAAAATGTAGACTGTCAATGGCAAGAAAAGCGTTCCTGAAGAAAAGAAATTTATTAACATCGAGTGTACACTTAGATGATAGGAAGTCTTTTCTGAAAGTATTATTTATCTGGAGTGTAGCGAAGTGTGGGAATGGAACAAGAAGTGAATAGAAGCTTTTAAAATGGTGTGTTACAGAAGAATGTTGAAAGTTAGGTGGACGGATCACGTAACTGATGAGGACATACTGAATAGAATTGAAGAGACTGGTACTGGTCCTCAAAATGGTTCAAATGGTTCTGAGCACTATGGGACTTAACTTCTGAGGTCATCAGTCCCCTAGAACTTAGAACTACTTAAACCTAACTAACCTAAGGACATCACACACATCCATGCCCGAGGCAGGATTCGAACCTGCGACCGTAGCAGTCGCGCGGTTCCAGACTGTAGCGCCTAGAACCGCTCGGCCACCCTGGCCGGCTACTGATCCTCCACAGTACACTAAACCGGTCAGAACACTGTTGGAGAAGGGGCGAAAATAGTATTCTAAAGATTTTCGAAGTGATACGGAAAATCGAGATAGAGCGCGAACTTCAATGCGAAATGCCTTTATACTTTCTACAACAGAACTCTATTTCGAAATCTGGCAGGATAACCAAAGATTCTGGCAGTATGTAAACTACACTAGTGGAAAGGCACCATCAATAACTTCAATGCGCGATGACAGTGGTGACGTTGCTGGCAACAGTGTCGCTGAAGAAGAGTTGCCAAAGACGGATTTACGAAATTCCCTCGCCGAAGAAGAATATTCCCGGGTTTGAATCAAGAATAACTGCCAAATTAGCAATTTAGATGTAAATATCCTCCGTGTAGCAACGCAGCCTAAATTACGTAATAAAGGCAAGGCTTCTGGTCCTGATCGTTTACCAGTCAGGTTCTTCTCAGAGTATGCTGATACAATATCTCCATGTTTGGCAGTCATATACACCCGATCGCTCGTTGAAAGATCCATTCCATAACACTGGAAAGTTGCACAAGCCACACCAATACCCAGAAAGGAAACAGGAGCAATCCACTAAATTACAGTCCGTAGCGGTAACGTCGATTTGCTTTGGAACATTTCCTGTGTTCAAACGTTATGAGTTATCTCGAGGAAAAATATTTATTGCCATCAGCCAACACGGATTCAGAAAATACCGTTCTTGACAGAGGATGTCAAATGATTTCATATTTTTAGATTTCCAGAAGGCTTTTGACGCCGTTCGTCACAAGCGACTTCGAATCAAATTGCGTCTCAGCCGCGCGACTGGATTCGTGATTTCCTATCTGAAAGGTCACAGTTGATTGTAACTGACACAAAGTCACCGAGTAAAACAGAAGTACGTAATACCTGGCGTTCTCCAAGGAAGTGTTGTAGACCCTCTGCTGTTTACTGATACACATAAACGATTTAGAAGACAAAGTGAGTAGCACTCTTTAAGGATACAAGGTACATATAAATGGTGCAAAAATCTAAATTTTTTATGACTTTATTAAATTCTACAGTGTTTCCTGATTACATTTATATATACATTAGAGGGTTTCAAATGAAAATTACCAATATATACCAAATTTTAAAGTTACGGTTATGTATGCAGCCGCGCCCACTTTATTTCGGTTACAGAAACCAATATTATTTCGAAAAGAACTGTGAACTCTGTTTCCAGCGATTCTGTTTCTTGTAGCTGTAGATGTAGGGAACATACAGCAGTCCTCAGCGGTTAGGAGGCATACGTCAGTTGCACAGTCTAACAGAAAGTTATTGTTGTTAGTTTTTAGCAATGCCACGCGCCATAACACCCAGAAGAATTTTAATCACTAGAAATGAGAAGGTTCTGCTGCTAGGTAATTCGCACAGTAGGGGTGTGGGCTAGCAGTTGCAGCAAGTGTTGAGGAGTGAATACCAGGTCACCAGCATTGTGAAACCTAGTACACGGTCGGCTCAGATGACTGACAGCATAGGGGAATTATGTAGGTATTTTACAAAGGAGGATCAGGTAGTGATAGTGGGTGGAGCAGGGAACAGTCTTGATAGGGACGGCGAATGCGATGTAGGTGGTGACGTAGTGATGATAACTACTTAAACTTGGCACTAATGTGCATTTCATGCAACTGTTCCAGCGTCATCATCAGCCTCATTGATGACGCTGGATCAGTGGCACGAAATGCACATTAGTGCCAAGTTTAAGTAGTTATCATCACTACGTCACCACCTACAGCGTCATCATCGGCCGCATTATCGGCCCCGGTTGCTGAGTGGTCAGCGTGACAGACTGTCAATCCTAAGGGCCCGGGTTCGATTCCCGGCTGGGTCGGAGCTTTTCTCCGCTCAGGGACTGGGTGTTGTGTTGTCCTAATCATCATATTTCATCCCCATCGACGCGCAGGTCACCGAAGTGGCGTCAACTCGAAAGACTTGCACCAGGCGAACGGTCTACCCGACGGGAGGCCCTAGTCACACAACGATTCATCGGGCTCATTTTAATGCTGCTGTTAGGCGCGTTAACATGGGGCTTGTGAGGGCACTGATGGAAGGTGGTATGGGTCACATTTCATTGTTAACAGAAAAATTTGAATTACCAGGAGACATGTCATGTGGGAGTTTCTTCCCTGAAGAACTGATCACATAGGTTACTTCCAACGGTGTGGCTTGCTGGTTACCACGAAATTTTCTTCTATTGAATTTTCTGGTTTCCACACTAAAGGATATGTACTTCCACAAATATCTGTAGCACTTGGGCAACAAATACTCAGTAATACGTGGACAAGAGAGTCAGTGAAACTAAAGTAAATAATAGCGAAGATAATCATTTACAGACACTAGAAACCTTCACTGTTACCAACAGTATATCATACGCATATTATTTTTTTTTTATTTACAAGTCAAGTTCCGTAGGACCAAATCTCCAAGGTCATGGAACGTGTCATTACATGAAATTCCAACATAAAAGTAATAACAGGTAAAAAATGAAATGTATATAAACCCGAAAAACGTCAGTCCATAAGTTTAAGTAAATGCAAACAACAATACAACAAGAATCAGCTTAATTTTTCAAGGAACTCCTAAACAGAATAGGAGTGACCTATGAGGAAACTCTTCAGTTTCGATTTTAAAGCTCGTGGATTACTGCTAAAATTTCTGAATTCGAGTGGTGGCTTATTAAAAATGGATGCAGCAGTATACTGCACATCTTTCTGCACAAGAGTTCAGGAGTCCAATCCAAATGCAAGTTTGATTTCTGCCGAATATTAACGCAGTAAACGTTGCTTATTCTTGGGAATAAGCTAATATTTTTCACAAGAAATGACAGTAAGGAATATATATATTGAGGTTCGTGTACTTACGCCACTTATAGCCGTAACCGCCCGTATTTTAGCGGAAAATATACCTTTGGAACGGGAACAGTTACCCCAAAATATAATACCATACGACATAGCGAATGAAAATAAGCAAAGAAGACTAATTTTCTTGTCAAACGATCACTCACTTCAGATACCGTTCGAATAGTAAATATAGCAGCGTTTTGTCTTTGAACAGGATCCTGAACGTTGGCTTTCCACGACAGTTTACTATCTATCTGAACACATAGAAATTTGAACTGATCAATTTCACTAACCATATGCCCATTCTGTGAAATTAAAACTTCAGGTTTTTTTGAATGTGTATTAGAAACCGTAAAAACTGAGCCTTACTGTGATTTAGCGTCAGCTAATATTCTACAAGCCATCAACTTTGGTCATGAACTGCACTATTTGAAACTGTGCCAATGTTGCACACAACATCCTTTACTACCAAGCTAGTATCACCAGGAAACAGAAATATTTTAGAATTACTCGTAATACCAGAGGACATATCATTTATATAAATAAGGAACAGAAGTGGCCCCAACACTGATCCCTTGGGCATCCTCCCACTCAGACCCCACATTACAGCCATTCTCAACACTGCGAATAATGACCTTTTGCTGTCTGTTGCTAAAGTAAGAGATGAACCAATTGTGAGCTACTCCACGTATTCCGTAATGGTCCAACTTCTGGAGAAATATTTTGTGATCAACAGAATCAAACGCCTTAGTTAAATCAAAAAGTATGCCTATCGTTAAAAACCTTTTGTTTAATCCATCCAGCATCTCACAGAGAAAAGAGAATATAACATTTTCAGGTGTTAAACGACTTCCAAAGCCGAACTGTACCTTTGATGGCAAATCGTGTGCTATAAAATGCTCAATTATCATTACATACACAGCCTTTTCAATAACTTTAGCAAACACTGATGGCATAGAAATAGGTCTAGAATTATCTTCATTATCCTTTTCTCCCTTTTTATAAAGCGGCTTTACTACTGAATACTTTCATCATTCAGGAAACTGGCCATTAATAAGAAAAAATTACAAATATAGCTAAATACTGACTAGCATGTGCAGCACAGTACTTCAATATTCTGATACGCACTCCATCATAACCATCAGAGTCCTTAGTCTTCAGTGATTTAATTTTTGACTCAATTTCCCTCTATCTGTATCACATAGGAGTATTTCAAAGATCAATCTCGGAGAGGCATTTACCAAGAAAGTTATTTGATTCCCTGTAGAAACTAAATTTTTATTTAATTCACCAGCAATGCTCAGATAATGATTGTTAAATACTGTACATACAGGGTGTTACAAAAAGGTACGGCGAAACTTTCAGGAAACATTCCTCACACACAAAGAAAGAAAATATGTTATGTGGACATGTGTCTGGAAACGCTTACTTTCCATGTTAGAGCTCATTTTATTACTTCTCTTCAAATCGCATTAATCATGGAATGGAAACACACAGCAACAGAACGTACCAGCGTGACTTCAAACACTTGGTTACAGGAAATGTTCAAAATGTCCTCCGTTACCGAGGACACGTGCATTCACCCTCCGTCGCATGGAATCCCTGATGCGCTGATGCAGCCCTGGAGAATGGCGTATTGTATCACAGCCGTCCACAATACGAGCAAGAAGAGTCTCTACATTTGGTACCTGGGTTGCGTAGACAGGAGCTTTCAAATGCACCCATAAATGAAAGTCAAGAGGGTTGAGGTCAGGAGAGCGTGGAGGCCATGGAATTGGTCCGCCTCTACCAATCCATCGGTCACCGAATCTGTTGTTGAGAAGCGTACGAATACTTCGACTGAAATGTGCAGGAGCTCCATCGTGCATGAACCACATGTTGTGTCGTACTTGTAAAGGCACATGTTCTAGCAGCACAGGTAGAGTATCCCATATGAAAGCATGATAACGTGCTCCATTGAGCGTAGATGGAAGAGCATGGGGCCCAATCAAGATATAACCAACAATGCCTGCCCAAACGTTCACAGAAAATCTGTGTTGATGACGTTATTGCACAATTGCATGGGGATTCTCTGATTGCACAATTGCATGGGGATTCTCGTCAGCCCACACATGTTGATTGTGAAAATTTAAAATTTGATCACGTTGGAATGAAGCCTCATCCGTAAAGAGAACATTTGCACTGAAATGAGGATTGACACATTGTTGGATGAACCATTCGCAGAAGTGTACCCGTGGAGGCCAATCAGCTGCTGATAGTGCCTGCACACGCTGTACATGGTACGGAAACAACTGGTTCTCCCGTAGCACTCTCCATACAGTGACGTGGTCAACGTTACCTTGTACAGCAGCAACTTCTCAGACGCTGATATTAGGGTTATCGTCAACTGCACGAAGAATTGCCTCGTCGATTGCTGGTGTCCTCGTCGTTCTAGGTTTTCCCCAGTCGCGAGTCATAGGCTGGAATGTTCCGTGCTTCCTAAGACGCCGATCAATTGCTTCGAACGTCTTCCTGTCGGGACACCTTCGTTCTGGAAATCTATCTCGATACAAACGTACCGCGCCACGGCTATTGCCCCGTGCTAATCCATACATGAAATGGACATCTGCCAACTCCGCAATTGTGAACATTGCACTGACTGCAAAACCACGTTCGTGATGAACACTAACCTGTTGATGCTACGTACTGATGTGCTTGATGCTAGTACTGTAGAGCAATGAGTCGCATGTCAACACAAGCACCGAAGTCAACATTACCTTCTTTCAATTGGGCCAACTGGCGGTGAATCGAAGAAGTACAGTACATACTGACGAAACTAAAATGAGCTCTAACATGGAAATTAAGCGTTTCCAGACACTTGTCCACATAACATCTTTTCTTTATTTGTGTGTGAGGAATGTTTCCTGAAAGTTTGGCCGTACCTTTTTGTAACACCCTGTATATCTGAGTTAGCAGTAACAGAAATATTTTTACTACGACCTGACTTTATATGGCCGACCTTGTGCTGCTGATCAGACACTTCCTTCACAACTGACCATGTGGTTTTAATTATATTCTGTGAATTAGCTATTCTATTTGCATATCACATACTCTTTGCCTTCCTAATAACATTTTAAGCACCTTACAATACTGTTCGTAATGGGCTACTGTAGCTTGATTGTGAACGCTTCTAACATTTTGATAGAATTCCCACTTTGTTCTACATGATATCCTTATCCCACTAGTCAGCCACCTGGGCAGCCTGTTACTGCTAGTACCCCATTTAGAACGTTATTATGGAAAGCAACTCTCAAAGATCGTCAGATATGTGTTAAGGAAAGTATTATGATAATATCATCCATGTAAACATCCTGCCACTCTTGTTCCTTGACAATGTTTAAAATACTCTCTATTGCTGTTGGATTAACTTTCCTACATAGTTTGTAATTATATGTGACATTTGTTTGAGTGTAAAAGCCTTTTAGTGTTAAAATTTGTGCATCATGGCCTGAAAGGTCATTCACACTTTTACTAAAAGATGGCCCATCTAATAATGAAGAACGAATAAAAATATTGTTTATGATTGTGTTACTTTTCCCCTGCACCCTAGCTGCAAAATACACAGTCTGCATCAGATCATATGAAGTTAGGAGACATACCAAGATCCTTTTTCTTGCACAATCATGTACAAAATTTATATTGAAGTCACCACATACAACTAACTTTTAGTACTTCCTACAAAGTGAATCAAGAACCCTCTCTTGTGGGTGGTGGATTTCTTGTTGTTGATGAGGGTATCTTATCTTCTTTGATAAAGGAAGTGGCGAAATGTAAACAATGTGATAGTGCAGGCTGTCTGGAAATAACTGAACAACAAAGTAGCAGGAAGGCTTTGGCGTCAAAATTAGCTGTTCTGTTGAGATCCTACTATAAATCTACCTCAAAAATGACTTCGAACATTGTGCAAAATTCATACGATGTGAATCTCAAGTTAGTGTATGCAATGCGTGCAATAGCAAAAGGAAAAAAGGCTGCTCAAACGTTTTGTGATTCGATGGACCTTCCTCCTCCTCCGAGTAGGTTCAGCAAGTACATAAAACGTGCTGTAGAAGAAACTGCAAATATTTGTGGAACCAGGGACATTGCTGTTGCACTTGATGGGACGTGGCAACGTCGTGGACATCGTTCCTTGAAAGGTGTTGTAAGTGCTACTTCTCTTTAGAATGGAAAAGTTGTTGATGTTGAGTGCTTACCTAAGCTCTGCTACACCTGCCATGGTAACACTGAAGGACATACCGAAATTCAGTCATTAAGAATTATGATGGTTACAGTGGAGGTATGGAGTGTGATAGATATCTAAAAATATCTCAGAGGTAGGATCTCCGTTTATATCTTAGATATACGAAGTACCTATGCGATGCGGACTCTCAAATTTTCAATAAAATTAATGTTTATGGTGATACCTTGGTAACAAAACTGGAGTGTTGTGGACATGAGCAAAAGAGGAAGATGGGAAGGAATATGAAAGGAGAGTTGCTATCTGATGGAAAATCTCTGTGTCCCGTGTGAGATTCACGGAACCTGAAATAGACCTTCTTCAGAGTTATTATGGACCGGTCCTTAGACGAACTGCACCTCTCAATGATGTTACACCAACGAGAAAAGCTGTATGGGCCACCTACTTTCATTAATTCTCCACAGATGACCACCCTGTCACGGGCTTTGCCCTAAAGGAGCAGATTCTTGGTGTGGTTTGCAAGAAGCAAAGGAAGTGGTCAAATATACCATCATAAGCATTCTCTTCCTGAGCCCGTTATGAATAAAATGAAACCAATTTTTAGAGACATGAGTGACCCTGTTTTGCTTAGGCAATGTCTTCATGGGGGCACTCAGAATGCGAATGAAAGTTTCAACCACTGTATATGGGAAAGATTACCCAAGAATGTTTTTGTAGGATTAGACAGGAATGCTAATAGGAAGCTTGAAGATGAAGAAATGCTGCAGGATGAAGATTATGCTTCAGGAATGTTCTGAGGCTCATATCTTCATTCGCAATTTCCCACATGTTGTATTTTTCAGAATTCAGTTACAAGTATTCCCTAAATTTTATGAAGCATTGCTCTTTTTTTGTGTAACATGCAATAGTCAATGCTTACGTAGTAGACCTAAGCTTTATTGCAGAATCAACTGAATTATAGAAAAAATAACGTTTTCATTAGGAAAAATTATAAAAATTAAAATGGAAGACGTAATTTTTTAACCCTTGTAATATACATAATAGTTGGATTAAATAAGCCTAGTACCTCAGGCATCAGGTCTTGCATATCTGGTAAAAATTAGGTCTCCTTCAAATGTATAACATTGGATTAAATGGTACCTCAATTAGAGGAAGCATTTTGGGAAAAAATTGTGTCAGTTTCTTTGTAATTTTTTTAATAACCCTAAGCAGGTTCAAAAATATTCGAAATGATTCTAATTTGTTTAGAAATTGTGCTGCATTACCTGATACCAACAAAAAATCTGTAAAACAAATGCATTATAAACAGTGCCTGAAAGCAATAGGTGTTGATTTTTACATAATAATGAGCGGAGAAAATAGCCTAGTTGTTTGCAGAAGATGCTATTATTTACCGTTTAATAAAATCGTCAGAGGATCAAAACAATGTACAAAACGATTTAGATAAGGGATCTCTATGGTGCGGAAAGTGGCAAATGAGTATAAACAATGAAAAGTATGAAGTTAGTCACACGAGTATCGAAAGGAACCCGTTAAAGTTTGGTTACACGATGAATCAGACAAATCTAGAGCTGTAAATTCGGCTAAATACTTAAGGATTACAGTTACGAACGGCTTAAGGGAGGTAGGACGTCAAACGGCCCGATTTGGAGCAGGAGAGGCATCTCAGGCCATTTTAATTTCCAGTGTCTATACTTTTACAAATAAATTCATAAAACTTTGTCAGCATGACCAGGAAGGATTCAGGATTCACACCCAATGCAATGGAAGTTCGAAAACATAGCAAAATAATTTTCTTTTACGTCCGAAATTTCATCATTTCTTCGCTTACTAATGGCTGCATTTGTTGCTATAGGTACACTTTTCTTCATGAATTAGAGAGATTCTTCGATGAATTTTGCACAGCATATATACCATACTCACAGGTGTATGACACTCTAGAATTTATTCCATTTATGAAAAAACCGAATGGACTTATATTTTAAACGTCGTGTTTAGAAAAAACGCAAATTTTATAGTTAATTACCTTAATTTTTACCACAGTTTTTAATAGATTTGGAAAATTATAGAGTTTCATAACCTTTAAGTATGGTTTGTATGCTGTGCAAACTTTATCGAAGAATCTCTCTTACTTATGATGAAAAGTGTACCTATAGCAACAAACGCTGCCATTAGTTAAGTGAAAAAAATGATGAAATTTCACACGTAAAAGAATTATTTCGTTATGTTTTATAACTTCCACTGATATACGTGTGAATTCTGAATCCTTCCTGGTCATGCTGACAAAGTTTTATGAATTTATTTCTAAAAGTATAGACACTGGAAATTGAAATGTCCTGTGGTGCATCTCCTGCTCCAAGTCAGCCCATTTGACGTCCTACTACCCTTAAATTGGAACCCCCACAAAGATAATGTTATGGGCAAAGCAAACCAAAGACTACAAATGATTGGTAGAAAATAGAAAACGGAATAGCTGTATCTAAGATCTTTCCTGCACTACGTGTGTAAGTCGTATTCTGCGTTATCGCTGTGCAGTGCGGCATCCACATCAGATAGGATCGCCGGAAGACATCGAAAAAGTGCAAAGAAAGGCAACTCGTTTTCTACTATCACGAGAGAGGGGAGAGTGCGCCACAGATATGGTACGTGAATTGAGATGGCATCATTAAAACAAAGGATTATTTCGTTGCGGCAGGTTTATCTAATGAAATTTCGACCAGCCAATTTCTCCCCATAGCGTCAAAGTATGTTGTTAGTATCCACCTAGATAGTGACGAGCGATCATCATAATAAAATAATGGAAATAAGAGCTCGCACAGAAAGATTTAAATTTTCGTTTTTGCAGAGATTTTGGAGAGTAGAACGGTAGACAAATAGCTTAAAGCTGGTTTGAAGAGCCCTCTACCAGGCATTTATTTGGAAACTGCGGAGTGATCATGTAGATGCAGATGTAAAGGTGATGGATTCTAAAATGGTATCCACCTCAGCAACAATAAAATACTCAGTAAATTATAGTTCGGATTTCAGAAGCGTTGCTCTACTGAGAATGGCATTTACCTTTTCACTCACCAAAATTTGCAAGCATTAAATAACAAAGCAGCACCGGTTGGTATTTTCTACAGCCTTTCTAGGGCTTTTGTCTGTGCAACTCACTATGTTCTTCTAGATAAACTAAGATTTCATCTGGCTGGAGATGTAATCAACCAATGAATAAAGTTATATCTGTCCAAAAGTATGCAGAAAGTTGTACATAGTAATATGGCCGAAGTAGTTACAGAAGAGTATTCTTCTGACTGGGGTGCCATCACGAATGGGGTTCCCCAAGTTTCATTGTTTACTAAAGTCATTCCCCATGATTGAAAATCTTTATCAGTCTTCACAACCGGCTTTTAAGAAATGCTGATAAGACCTGTTACTTATGAAATTTGTGATTTTACCAAGCCGCTCCGTCAGCTGGAAACTAGGCAGATGACTAAAGAGTCAATTATGGAGAACAGACCAACAGAGCTGGTCAGGTAACAATTTGAAATGCAAAGAAAGTGTGTTCCAAACGAACGAGGCAGCTACCCATGCCACAGTCTTGGAAATGGAAATAACAGGACGAAGAATAAGGAACGTCTGAATTTAACACCACATCGATGCCCGGATCATCATATACAGATCACCGGCTCTACCAGAGAACGACGATGCAAGGAACTGATTGGTCTTCGTGTTACTGAAAGACCCTGTCCTGTCGTATATTTTACTTGATTTCGGAATACCGTGGAAAAATTAAATCAGGAGACAGGAATACGGACTCGAATCCTGCTGTTGCCATTTGCCTTGATGACGGAAGTAATATCGGCGAAGATAAAGTCTGGATGTTATCTGTCGATGTGATAATGAGAACGCGGCAAAGGCTGTGTAGAGTGTCTGCTCACTGATGAGGTTAATGCATCACCGACGTGAGGCGCACGTCTTCCGTTATCTTTATATCCTGTCTCGAAATCGTATGCAAATGGCACTTTTGTAGACTTCTCCTGCCTTCGTTACTCTTTAGCCCTGGCGAGCTGTATCCCCACATATTACACCCAGTGTCTATTGTGATTGAGAGGAGAAACAAATAAATGGATCAGGGGAAAGACAGAAGTAAAAGACTGTAATGAAGACTAAACTGATATATGAGGTGCATGTAGCCAGGAGAATGGAAGTAAGAAGACAAGAAACTGTTCTGTTTTATTCTTAGAAATTCGAATAGATCGTGGGGACGACGTAACGGACAGTGGGCGGATGCTAGACAAAAAAAGAGCGTATACATCGAGATGGTTATTTTTAAGATTATGATGATGATCCATGGCGTACAGGTATTTAAAACTTTGAGCCTTTTGAGTAGTAACCTGTAAAATGTTTGCGGATGAGTACCCTGCACTATTCGTACAATGTGCTTCCCTACTGTGAAAAATTTCTGTTTTAACAACGATTTACTCAAGAATACTATTCTATAAATGTGTTGTTCGTCATGAGGGTCGTATTTGTGTTTTCAACGTCATTATTTACAGTCTTTGTACATTGTGCTCACTAATTATCGCATGCTTTACCTCAGTCGGTAAAAACGGAAGCGTTATAGGATTATTTCTATCTCCGTCTATCTATCCGTTTATAAAGACCTCTTTTTCTCGGGAACGGATAGGTGAACCAATTTGAAATTTATATCAAATACTAAGATATACGGTTGATTGGCGATGTAAATAGTCTAAGCGTCTCAGTAAATGCAGTCAAAATATATGCCGTTTATGTCACATATTTTAATATAAACTCTCATCAAAAACTTTAGATGAAGTATCAATATACTCGTATATACTTTGTACGGAGCCCTAGTAGATCTTGTCCGGGTTTTTGTATTAATTCTTATGCATTATATAAATTATACAAATCTCATCGTACTCTGCAACTAGTTAGAAAAATGAATAACGTTGTAAGTTGAAAAAATCACGGCAATGGAGTACAGATTAAGATGCCAGAGTTGACTCACCACGTACATGTGCTGATGCAGTTTTTTGTATAACCCTTAATAGTATTCCGGTTACTGAGGTAACGTCCGTGTTGCCGCTCGCCAATCTCTACTTTACAAACCTTAAAGCAGCATAAAAAACGATTACAATGGGATGATAAAGTGATGAATTATGACATGATGATACTAAGACAGTGAGTAATGGGGATTAACACGGTAAATATTTACAAGCTTTGCTAGATACATCAGTCTGAGTGGGTACACAAGCAAGAGTATCGTGCACAGTGTCAGGATCAATAATGATAAAGATTTACAGAATATATGAAAAAATTTAAAATACACTGGGAATAACATCACATTAGTATAATGTAATCTCCAGTGTAGTTTACACGACTTATTTTTTAAACTTTTATTACAAGCAACTTCTACTATGACGGCGCAATGGCTGAAAAAGGTACTCTTTCTTTGTTTTCTAACACGATAGCTGTCTCTGATCCCGTCAACACACACAATATATTAAAAAATAATGCACTTTACTTACATAGTTGTTTCAGGTAATTTGAAGAAATAACCTCCAAAGACGATTAGTTTTCATTACTGCAAATACTTACTTGTTTTAAGGAGAGACTGTCTATGACCAATAAACAAAACGTCTTCAGTCTCTGGTTGGAACCTAGTCATTGCTTAAATATTAAATAAAAATCATCAGCAACGGCGATGTATAGACTGAACAATAGAGGCGAAACACGGCATCACTGTCTTACACTCACTGAGGATAGCAACGTAATAATCGAGTCATATCATTGATATCCCTTCACCCTGAATCTTTATCCCACTCTTGAGACTTTTTTGTCCCCATCATTGCTTCTTCGATGTACAGAATGAACAATAGAAACGAAACACGGCTCCGTATCTTACATACCTTTTAATCCGAGTCCTCCGTTCTTATTGTTCCCTCTTTTTTGTTGTACGTTTTCTACATTACCCATTTTACTCCTATTTTTCTTATAATTTCGAACATCTTGCACCAATTTACATTGCCAAGGCCTCTCCTGCGTCGAAAAACCCTATATGTGTTTTATTTCTCTTCTCTGACTTGATCCATTATAACTGGTTTTGAAAGGCTCTGACTGTGAAAACAATATGTTTGTTTACAAATAATTCTTCTGCTGCCAGTCACGATTTACTTTATTTACTTTTCACACGACGCGTCACAGCAACTTGGCTGTGATACTGTACAGCAAGTTTTCTTATGGCCCATTTGTGCAGTTTTGCTGTACCAGCAACTTGCGTGTAATATTGGGTGTGTGTGAGACTCTGCACAAATGTACTGTAAGAAAAATTAAAAGTTAACGAAATGAAGCAGACTCTCACAGATCGACAACACCACATAGAAATAGCATAATATATACAAAAAATGCACTTGAAAATCTGTATCATTTCGCGAAAAGCGTAGCGTGAAAAGTAAATAAAGAAAATTGTGACTGTCGAGTGGATACTAAAACACATAAAATACTAGTTCACTTTATCCCATCATAGATAAGAAGAGTTACTTAACTTTGTATAATCCATGTCCAAAGGAATGTCGTGAGTATTTACAACTGCCTTGGTAATGTGTTTTATGAAGTACTATTTTAAATTTTTAAAAGTAGGTTTTATTTGTTGTACCTTTTGTATCACGGTTTATCAAAATTTTAGTATTACTTGTCTTGATTTGAGTTGATTTATAAATAATTTATAGTTGAAAATTAACACATCACGTGACACAGCCGAAATACAAGTCTGTCACTTAGAGTTCTAGCTGTACATTTTCGTAGACAATGGCAATACAGCTTGCCTACTAGAAGATGACGCTATCATCGTATCGATGGTCAGGACTGGGCAGAGCACTGTTGAACTGGGCTACAAATAGCCGAAAAGTTGGTAGGCGTGGTTACCCCAGTGTCGCTTATTCCTCGACGTGGTTTGATCTGGTTCCTCGCTCTTATACCGATGGCACCGATTGTGCGATAGTTCTTACAGTTATCTGCCCTTACTATCTTCGGGATTGTGTATACAGCAGGCTAAATTCCGATCGTACGTCACCAGTTACACACATTCTACACGCCAACCTGAATGCTGTTAGTTTTCTACTCCTCCCCAATGCTTTTAGAAATTCCGAAGGAATTTTATCTATCCCTTCCGCCTTGTTTGGTCTTAAGTCTCCCAAAGCTCTTTTAAATTATGTCCCTTATACTGGGTCACCTATGTCTTTCATATTGACTAGAATTTCCTCCTCAATCACGTCGTTAGAGAGCTGCTCCATCTCATAGAGATTACCAACGTACTCTTTCCATCTACCCACTCTCTCTTCTATGCTTAACAGTGCACAGTCCATGCGTTGTCCTTTCCATATGCTGAATGAGTAATTCCGAAGACCATTTCTTTCACGATTGCCCCTCATTTTTTCTGCAGCCTGTAACGCAGCTTTTGATAAAACAACAAGAGTGAACTCTTGTTCCTTATTGGATAATCCTTTAGACCGATGGTGATAATAATAGTAACAACATCACTTGATATTGTAGTTTATAGAGTGACATGTAACCATTCTTATTCCAATTAAAACATTTGCAAAATTATGGTAAGTGCGCTTAATGGACAGGAAACAAATACGTCTTATATACATATTATGAAACGACTAAGTCTTTTCGAAAATTAACACCTATAAAATTCTGACTTTGTACTAATCTTTGATTCACGGATGTGTAATCACGATAGCTATGAAAAAAACGACATTAGATTGTTTCCTTCTTACGTTACTGGCAGCCTCACAATGCAGATGTAAATGCACCTAGTGGATCTTTTAACCACTGGAGCAGTATATTTAAAACAGTCTTCTATTTTCAAAAATGGTCAACCTTTCAGTTTCATGTTTTAATTATATAATGCAAGTAATTTCTGGCTTCTTAAATTCGATTGGAAACGTCTTGCTGGGTGGCGGAATGACCAGGCCCCGTAAACACCCTAGCGTTAGTTATTTTATCATTTGAAAATCGAACCTGCATCTGAATCCGTAACCTTATTCCATTTTTATAAAATAATTTCCTTTGTACGAAGATCATTCCTGAAGTTCTGTACACTGTACTATAGAATTGAAGAAAATAATTTATTTCATGAAACATCTTAACAGGCCTTCAACATAACCTCCATTCTTGCTTAAGACAGCCTTTCCATATTTGTCGAGAGTTTCTCTCACTGGTATGGCAACATACGGTCTTGCATTATCGTGCAAGTGTGTCAGGCCTTCTCTAAAGAAATGTCGGGTGCAAAAAAAGTTTTGCGGCCACAGCTCGTAGTACACGCCTGTTACCGACGTCCCTAGCAGCTGTGACTACGCTCATGTCATAGATCATCATCAGTTTCTAGTTTAGTTGTTGGCGACTGACTTCTTTCAGCAGTGGAGAGTCTGATCTTTGCCCTTGTGACGACTGAGACTTCAGTTCTAGCTCAAAATCTCTTATTCAGGTTTTATCAAGTGCAGCAATCCTTTTCAGAAACTGTTCTCCTTCGACTTGATACGCTGCAGCAGTTCCTATGCGATTGTTTTCGACCTGCTTTCTTCTCTTCACTCAGATGGTGCGTAACCCATCTTGATGCAACTTTTCTCATCTTTAACTTTTCAATTATGATTCTGTAAACTGAAGTGACACACATTCTGGCCTCATACGCAATTTCCTCGCATTTGTTTTGTCGATCCTCTTTCAAAGGGTGATTGACAGTAGCTTGAGAGGTGTATTGACTGGCGACTCCACGGAGAGCTGTGTGCACAACGACCATATGTGTTAAATTAAAAGGAAGGTCAGCGTTGGCCGTAATATTGATGGTTTACTGATAGCAAAATCGATTTTCAATCACATTGTGATCATCTTCAACGCTGTGGTGTACAAATTAAACTCATAGGCACTGGTATCAAGTTATCAGTAACCAGTTGTGATCGTTTCTCAGTTTTGGTTACTGATAACTTGATAATAGTGCCTATGAGTTTAATTTTTACACCACAGCACTGAAGATGATCACTATGTGATTGAAAATCGATTTTGCTATCAATAAACCATCAATATTATGGCCAACGCTGACCTTCCTTTTAATCGGAGAGGTGTAGTCTGTTGCAGCTGATGGCGTCCCAGTTCTTGGGTTGTCGTTAGTCCTACCCGACCTTCACATATAACGATCAGACCACCGAGATACTGTGCTATGATCCAGCACACTATACTCACACACCCTTCTCAAAGCGTGATAAATTTCCGTTGGGTACTTTCCAGACGGGGATTTTGATGTACCAACGCTAGGCACTACGTATTATACGACCTGACTCGTTTGCAGTTTCCATTTAAAAACTGATTTGTGACACAGCCACACAAACCAACAAACACATATACGGCCGTCATGTCTACAGTCTCGCTCACAGTTGACAAGAATTTCAACTTCATCACGCTACCGTAACGGTCGCGCGTGCACGGTGTGCAGGACTTCGAAATGACACTCCCATGAGCATTAACTACGTATACGGTTATCAACAGTGACCATATCGGCCTCAATTTAATTTTCATTAAATTAATGAAGCCAGTAGACGTAACTTGATTCAAATTGAAAATAATCAGCATTTACAACACTTTAAGTAAAAAGTGAAAAAAATTGTCGCTTCTCCTTTTTGCTGTGTTTGAAGTGGATCCTTTTGTTGGAGACTGTATGATGTACATGAACAGGGAAATTAAGCAGCTTATTCGAAAAGAACCGCTTCAAGTGGCAACTGTGGCACGAGCCAATGAGAAGGAACTGAACAAGTAAGTCACAAATAGTAAAAGAGGAGCTCTAGAAACGAAGAAAGATACATAAAATTGTCAGAACAATTTCTTCTGATACAAATATTCTTCCCAATAATCCAAAATATGCTTCCACACATATGATAAGGAAATCACTGTTTATCCTCTGCCTATAGGTCTCGTAAAATTTTGTCAGCGAGGCAGATTGTTCTTGGCCCATAATTTATCTGAAATCTGTTGTTCAAATTTGTTAAACAGTAGCGTCATTCACGAGCTTAGTGTCAACAACATGACAGAATTCGTGCCGAGTGCTGATAATGTGGAATATCGTTCTTGTCTTGTCTCCGCAGATGGATGATTTCTTGTGAAAGTCCTCCTCGATAGCTGAGTCGAGCCGGCACCGTAGCTCAGCGTGTTCGGTCAGAGACCTGTCTGGTCTTTGTAACAAAAATACTGAGTAAAGGGATCGCCAACGAACTTCTAGGGATGTCATCTGACGTCCGCCACGACCAAATAACGATTCGATTCCTGGCTAGGTCGGATATTTTCTCCTCTCAGGGACTGGGTTTTTTGTTATCATCATCATCATCTCATCCCCGTCTACACGCAAGTCGCCGAAGTGGCATCACCTAAAAAGACTTGCACCAGGCGACCGGTCTACTGATCGGAGGCCCTAGCCGCACACATTTCATATTTTCTTGTGAAAATTTATACGTTCTGTATTAATAGAAAAATATTTGTGAGGTAAGCGTACTCACATGATGGTACATTAAATTACATGAAGCCGAGCGGTTCTTGTCATATATAAAATGGACAAAACAAGAATTATTCCAAGCCACGGCTTTATACAGCAGCCAGATTACATATATTGTACTTCAGAACGGATGTAGGGGCCCATAGGTAGAGAGGCTCTTGACAAGATAAAATTGTAATAGGCGTCACAGGATAAAATATTTGCATAAATTACTTATACTTCATGCGAGACACTAAGGCCAGCTGCTACAAATATTCGGGCTCAAGCGACCAGGAAAAATTGGGCTGCGGAGAGCGTTAAATATATGCGCGTAAGACCTGCGTCTTGGTAGTGTTGAACAACAGCATTTTCATTAAAGTAAGCATGAAATTTTCTGTACAAGGCTATTAAAAATATAATAGATTTACTGGTATAAATAAGGTATAAAATTACTAACACATTCGCTAACAGAGTAATACTGTACCAAAATTCAGCGTTTAGAAGGTAGACTTCTGTTTACAAAAAATCATTGATACAAATGCATGAGAAACGAAGAGAAAGCAGTAAGCTGAAACAACGTCATTTAAAAGAAAAAGCTTCCGCTTAACACTACGCAAATTTAAGCGATAAGGAAAATGGGGAAGCAGTGGGTGCTATACATCTGGTGTCGACAAGGGAACTGGCTCCTATAAATAAAATGTTATTGACCACTTGGGCACATTTCCCAGGTCAAAGGAAGGTAACAGATATTTGTTTGTTGTTGCGGATGCTTTCTCGAGATTTGTATGGCTGATTCCAACTACACGAATGACGGCTGATGTTAGTATAAGGGTCTTTCCGAATATTTTTTTTTGTTTTGGGCGACCAAAAAGCCTAGTTAGCGACAATGCAGCTGCATTCGTTTCTAGTCAGTTCAGTAGATTTTGTTTCAACCAGGCCATTGATCACGTAATCACCACTCCATCATTTGCAGAGAATTAACAGGAACCTTAAAGTGGCCATTATTGCATATCACCAGCAAAATCACAAACAATGGGATCAGTCGATTCCGTGGTTGTGTTATGCTTTCAATACTGCCAAGCACGAGTCATGAGACGACTCGGTTTAAGCCGATGCTGGTATACACTACCAATGATCCGTTATCCAACACATTGCACACGGACAGCCTATTACCAGAGAAACAGCACCGTAGAGAGGCTGAAAGGTAGAATAAGGAGACACAGCACACCAAGATGGAAGTGGGAGGTAAGCTCTTCATTAAGAATTTTTGGGAAACAAACAGAGGGGCTGATATAACAGCAGGGAAAATGTTGCTCAGGTCTGTGGTTCCCTGCAAGGTTATTAAAAAGCTATCCCCAGTCTCTCTCCTGCTATGGGATGTGGCATCTGGAAAGACTTACAGAGTACACATACCCCAGACTAAGGCAATATAAGGGAGTCTGGTGGGTAAGGGTAGTGGTAAGGAGGGAAGGTGGAGTCTTGTTCTGGGGATCACGATAGCATCTTGCTTGCACAAGGGAGTAAACGTGCTGACTTCCTCTTGTAATAAATGTAAGCATTACGTTAAATATTCGTAGAATTGTTGATATAACTATGGCTGCGCAAGCAAGCACGCTTGGCAGACTGTCGTTTGATGACGTCCTGGCCTATAGTAGCTCGAAAAAAAAAAAAAAAAAAAAAAAAAAAAAAAAAAAAAAAGTGCAGGCATGACTTCAGGTGGGGGGTGGGGGGGGGGGGGGGGGAGATTGAACCATGTCAGATAGTCCGAGATTTCCGCTGGTGGTATGGATAAGGCATGCGAGACAGCGAGAGAGAGAGCCCGTACGGGCAAGGATGACAAGAGGCTCTGCATGCGCAGGAAGAGTTTGGCGTAAAGGCTAGAGAGTGGGTGACTTTGATGAGGCTGCTGGGAGCAGAGGAGCGTCCATGTGTGAAGTAAGGCACATGCTCAGACTTTTGCTAGTTCGGGGGCAGAACACGGGATGCCATGGTAGCCGTCTTGTGTGGAATGATGATATGTCGCTTTTTGAACTTTGAAGCTTTTGGTCATTGAAATGTGTTGTGAAGCTGATCTTCTAAGTGCGGGAGAAATATGGACAGCGGCGGTAACGAATAAAGTGATTGGGTTTGGTGGAAATAGGGCACGAAGTGCAACCTGCTGTAGTGGTTGTGAGTGACATGTTGTTCTGGTAGTCTGGCCTGAGAAGTGTGGTACGAGTGGTACAAAGGCATGACCCTTCCCAGAGGTGGGTAGATGTTAAGTAATTTTAAGTAAGGTTATTCTATACATGTTACTTTGATAAAAGGTTGTTTCTTCTGTTATTTTAACATGTCACTATGTATGGGTAAATAGCACACTGGAGTTTTTCTTGTCTGACGACAGTGTGTGTTGGCTCAGTGTGGTAACTACCATAAATAGTGGAGAACTCTCAGGTTAATCTCTTGGTAACTGTTCTTGGTAGACTGAATTTCATAAACTGCATTTTATTTGGTTAAGTAACTGTAAATGAACGTGTGAGAATTTGAGCTGATCATTTTCTGCATGAGCTTTGGTTATCAAGTTGTTACCAAGTGCTCTCGTAAATGCTAGTTTAACTTGTGAAAATTGAATGCCAAGTGCCCTCAGGAGTTGTTAGTTTATAGATTATTGTAAAAGAATTGTTCTCCGGTATTGTCTGAATTTTTTAAAATTTCAATTTAAGGGATTTAAATGCAACTTTGTTCACTGGAGGTTGTTTCAGAAATTTTTTTAGTATTGTTGTTTGAACTTTTTTGGATATTGTCTTTGCATAAGTTCTTCTAAGTGAATGTTAGAAAAAAATAATTTCAGTGTAAGATGTAAATAAAGGGAAAGGCTAAAGGTAGGGCGTGGTATTCACTGTTCAGTCAATGTATAAGAAAGGTTGTTGGGCTACTGAAATTAACAAACTTTTATAATAAGAGGTGTATAACCAGCTTGCTCCACTTTCCTGCCTTTCAGTTTTATTTTTGCAAGAATATGATTAAATAACTGATGTGAGAGGAGACAGTCATGTGGTGGCAGATGCATTACAGCACATTCCTTGGCTTCCAGAATTTTCAGAATTTGGTGAGCAAACTTCAAACTTCCAAATTTTGCTTATAAAGAACAACACTTATAGACAATGCTGTGTAGACATGTGTAGATTTGGAAACTCCAGGGTGCTGGCAATAGATGGTAACCAGTTATGATTACATAAACCCACTGATAAAATGTCACAACACTTCAGCATCCATAATAATACATCATACTATCGATGCCATGCACAACCTGTTTCTTGATGTGTATATGCTCTCACAGCCAGGCAGGATAGTCTAATCTGGTATATTGATTATTGTATGGGGACAGCACGGTGCTGAAAATGTTCAAAGACATTTAATCTTTACTGCTTCCCAGACATACATACATCTGCATGATTTGTCAGAAGTCCAGACCGTCAAGCAAATGCTGTTGAGCTAAGCTGCATTCAATATCGCCCAATGAAAAACTACAAACTGTGTTGTCTAACTACTCTGGTCACCTTGCCCATGCACAGGTGGAGTAAAATATATGGTTGTACTTAGTGATACCTTATCTAAATATGTCAGGTTGTACACAATGAAAACTGTCACAACAGTACCTATTATCAAAGAAATAACAGATGATTATGTGCCATGAATTGGTAAGGCTCACTCACTACCATTAGACAATATTCCTAACTTTACTAGTGCTGTGTGAATAGCATTCCTTCGACAACAACAAATTATGCGAATTTTCATTTCAGAATTTCATTCATAGGCAAAACATGAGGCAAGGATTTGTATAAAATGTAACTGATTCATTCGTAATTCTGATAACACTCAGTAATCACGCCTTGGGCCTTTCAAACCAGTAGCCCATAGTTCGTTACATGCGTCCCCCCACAACACCGCAGCTGAATTGATGCTCAGACAATTAGCAAGAAACATGTGAATATATTCACTTCGCTAAATTCTGAGAAAGGAAAGCTCCTAGTAAGAGAACGTAAGACACTGTTTACATTAACAGAAAATGCTTACTAAAAAAACATGCAATGAAATAACGTTAAATCACACCCAAGAATTCCAAATGTGGGAATACAGCCAAATCAGTCATCTTAGAGAAGATTAATGGCAAATGGCACCTGATGTACTCAGGTCCAGATAAGATAGTGAAAATATCTCAAGAAGGAAGTTACTTGTTAGCCTTCCCTGACTCAAAATTGAAGCGAACGCGTCATACATTAGAATTTACGTACTTTTACAGAGATGCGTTCAAAATTAAAATTAAACTGTCGTTTTACGATCTAATAACTTGAATGTGTAGCAGATGAAAAAACACGTTCGGTATTAATACGTGGATCTATAGGAAAGCGTAAAAAATGAAAATGAAATAGAAATTTCAGTGCACGAACTACTAACTAAATACAGACGAACTAACGCAGAACAGGATTTGCTATTACGTAATTTTACAGACTTGTGTGGAAAAATCAAGTTTGTTTTATAATCTAATAGTTAACACATAAAGCATTAGAGTCTGAGTAACTACATGCAGCGTAATAAGTGTACACAATACCTTTAATCCATGTAACGGCTGAACAGTTTTGTACTGCAGCTACTGCTCTTACCATAGCTCTTTCTAACGCCATTAGCAAAGCTTTTGCGTATTTATCGGCAGAACTGAACTACGTTATTTATTAACACTTTTTCATTTGAGCGTAGTCTCCCGTAACGTATATCTCCGCGATAACTACACATTTCAGCAGACGCCAAGAACACGCATCAGTTGTAATATACTACAGTATCAATCAGAATGACCTGACTGCACAGCGCCGAGCGGCCTGCGTCATTCGGGTATTGTAGTTGGTAAATCCAATGAATCTGCTCTAACTTGTAATAAAAATCACATTACAATCTTAGATTTTTAAAACTAATATGAATAAACAAACAAACTCACCAGTCAGCAAAGCTTGCGTCTGGGTTTGACGGCAGAAAACTCGTTGATCATACCTTCGTAGTTCAGACAGTTATCAATTAGGAGGTCGGCTTCGATGTGAGGAATGGACATGGCGTTCAGTCTCTCCTCAGAAAACGTAGAATGAAGGTACGATTTCAGTCTTTTAAGAGCCGAAACCGAGCGTTCTGCTGAACAATTTATAAGTGCCATACATATAAATGTTCTAAGAGCAACGTCAACATTCGGAAACATGGACTGTAACCTTTCTTTTCTTAAAACTTTCATTTCGACTGGTATATCACCAGTCTCAGAAGATTTCAAGAGTTCCGCGAAATGTACACATTCACTAGGGAAGTAGAAGGCTCTAAATCTGTGCCATATGACACTTGGAGTTTTGCTGCATGTTCAGCAATTTCGTCAGGTGAACTGTTCTTAAGGTTACTGAAAACTGTGAAGCAGCCCAACTGTGTTCCATAGCTTTCCTTCATTCTCACCAATTCGTCGTACAAATTGTCGCGTACGGGGAGAAATGTTTAGACTCTAAATTTTTCCGTTCCGTACAGAAAAACTTCTTGAGAATCCGCTTCTTCGTCATCATGAAGTTTGGGTTTCCGTGATCTTTTATAGGTGCATTTTTAGTCTATATCAGTCACAATATCCATGGATTTATTTTCATAATAGTCGAACATGCCACGAATAGATGCAATAAATCCTACAAATGATTCACATAATTCATGCACTATGTTGGTATCAATTTTTGCACTTTACAACTTCAGATTTACACTATTAAATCTCTGGAGTATGTCCTTCCAAACTGTCATCATGAATACTGTTTCTAGTCTGCTGAGTTGATTCAATGAAGCTGATGCCTCATTTCGCACAAGTGGTTTTTCAAACGTATTATTGGCAATATGTGTGCGGGTATTGATAACGCCCTCCCACCTTTCATGCTTCCGCTCTTGCCGGCGAACGTGTTTTTGATATACTTCTTACCGTTTTGCTTCTTGGTTTCATGAAAGAAGGAAGTTTATCCCAGCGCTGTGTAGAAGCAGACAAAAAAATATAAAAGTTTGGCACTACACTGAAAAATGAACATGCTTCCCGACAACAGGTACAACACTAGTGCCCATTAAATTCAAAGAATGTGCTGCGCAAGGCACATAATGCGCTTTAGGATTTCGTTTTTTAATGCGTGCCTGCAAACCAGTGTAGGTTCCTGACATATTGCTTGGGTTGTCATATGGCTGGCCTCTACACTCAATAATATCAATGAATTTGGTAGACAGGACTTTTAGTACGATCTCAGCTAGGCTTTCGGACTTGTGTCCCATGTTTTGTAACACGTTCAACAGGTTCACCATTCTTGTTCACATATCTTAATATGAAAGATAATTGATCAATATGTGAAATGTATGCAGTAGCGTCTACTATTGCAGAGAAATATTTGACCTATTTCATTTCACTTATGATAATTCTTTTTCTTCGTTCAGAAAGAAGCTCTATTATTTCATCACAGATTGTTGAAGAAAGATAACTTGTATGTCCCTGTCTGAATTTCCATATCGTTCAATGTGCTCTGCGAGAAAAGGATCAAACTCGGCTACTAAGTTCAAGAGACATCATAAATTGACCATTATGTAATGAATGGAATCTTTCAACGTGTCCACATAGGGCAGTCCACGACTTATTAGCTTCTTCATTACTGCAAACACCCTTTTCAACACACTGCGTCAGTACATTTTTTCTGTCTCAACATATGACTCGAAGTGGTTATCTGTTGTTCCAAGTGACTTTTCTCTTGTTGAGAGTGATAATTCAGAATTTTTGTGTTCAAGTGAATTCTCATGATGAGATAAAATATTACAAATACTTTTCCAATCTACAACACCGTTACTAGCAATCGCAGCCTTACCTCCAGACAATTTACATGGTGCACAAAAAACAGCACCGGTGCTACAGTAGTACACTAGAAAATCAAGCATAGTTGAATCACCATTTAAAAGTTTACAGTAAAATAATTTTTTTTCAAATATCTGGTTTCATCGCCTATTGATCTTCTTTACTTAGAAAAATCACCGTTACAATTTTGATTAATGCCACGTCGTAAGAGAATGCCGATTGTTGATTACTGATACACCATTCTGCAGGATCATCATAACGAGGTTATTTCTTTTTATAATATCTGACTCAACACTTAGTTTTTCGTGAAACACGAAATCAGGAACAATTGGCTTTTATTCGTTTTTAACTTTTATTTCGCCTGGATTTAGTTCTTCTACAACAGCTGCAGTGCCAAAAATACCATCCGTAGTACTTCAACTCAAACTCAGACTAGCAACATTTTTTGCGAAAAATCTACTCGGCCAAGCGTTGGCTTATTGTTCTCGGCTTTCCTTCGATAATTTTGCACGTTTGCGTTTTTCACTGTTATTCATGTTAAGGCACTTCCAAAATTGTCAACAGCCAGTCAAAACAAAAGAAAAAATGTAAAAGGAAAGAAACAAAGACTCTATCCAGTTCCTATTGTACTACACCGCACATGAGCACAAAGCTTTTTACTTTAAACACGGCACACGAGCACAAAGATTTTTCCTTTAAGCACAGAGCGATAAACTGACCAACTGGGATTATTCGACTTAACTGTGCGATGAAGACTGAAGAGTTCCTAGATAAAAGAACGCAGCATGTCATTCTCAATGGAGAGAAGTCCGCCGAAGTAAGAGTGATTTCAGGTGTGCCGCAGGGGAGCGTCGTAGGGCCGTTGCTATTAATAATATATATAAATGACCTTGTGGATAACATCGGAAGTTCACTGAGGCTTTTTGCGGATGATGCTGTAGTATATCGAGAGGTTGTAACAATGGAAAATTGTATTGAAATGCAGGAGAATCTGCAACGAATTGACACATGGTGCAGGGAATGGCAATTGAATCTCAATGTAGACAAGTGTAATGTGCTGCGAATACAGAGAAAGAAAGGTCCTTTATCATTTAGCTACAATATAGCAGGTCAGCAACTGGAAGCAGTTAATTCCATAAATTATCTGAGACTATTCATTAGAAGTGAATTAAAATGGAATGAGCATATAAAATTAATTGTCGATAAAGCAGATGCCAGACTGAGATTCATTGGAAGAATCTTAAGGAAATGCAGTCCGAAAACAAAGGAAGTAGGTTACAGTACACTTGTTCGCCCACCGCTTGAATACTGCTCACCGGTGTGAGATGTGTATCAGATAGGGTTCATAGAAGAGATAGAGAAGATCCAACGTAGAGCAGCGTGCTTCGTTACAGGATAAATTAGTAATCGCGAAAGCGTTACGGAGATGACAGATAAACTCCAGTGGAAGACTCTGCAAGAGAGACGCTCAGTAGCTCGCTGCTAGCTTCTGTTGAAGTTTCGAGAACATACCTTCACCGAAGAGTCAAGCAGTATATTGCTCCCTCCTACGTATATCTCGCGAAGAGACCATGAGGATAAAATCAGAGAGATTAGAGCCTACACAGAGGCATACCGACAATCTTGCTTTCCACGAATAATACGAGACTGGAATAGAAGGGAGAGCCGACAGAGGTACTCAAGGTACCCTCCGTCACACGTCACACACCGCCAGGTGGCTTGCGGAGTAGGGATGTAGATGTAGATGAAAGAACGACAATGCAAAATAATTTAATTTCATTGTCGCCTGTTTCTCTGTTGTCACTAAACAGTAGAAATACACCCGCCGCCTAGAATTCGTCTCGTAAAGAAACCGGACATTCCATTTTTTGGCTATTGTTCCCCGCGTCGCCGGAATTTTAGCTGGGACGCAGATATGTTCTGAATATTCTTGACACTGTCTTTCTATTTAAAAAACAAATAATTTTTGCAGTTTCTTGCAGTGAGGTGTGCTGGATAGACCATTATCCCACTTATAACATTTTAGCGGTTTATGTGGGTAGAGAAGAGAAGAACAAACTTAAGGTAGTATTGTTGGCAGTTGACGTGGCGTGTTGCATTTGAGTGAACACTGCTGTTATGTCTACACGCAAATGCATCTTTTGTTCCAATATGAATTAGAACAGCCCTTCCTCGAAGGAAAAAAAAAATCTTAGTTTAGGAGTTTAATATAAAATTTGCAATGCCACGTATTGTTCGATTGCACAGAGAGGGAACTTTGATATCGTGCAGGCTGCAGCACAATAAATGAGACAAACGGAAGTAACTAAGCAAATAAATAAGTGAAATTTTGAAACTGTTCTGGAGTGTATTTCACACATTATTAGATATGCTGCTTATGTTCTTTTCGTATAAACATGTGTTTAAAAATGTAAAACATTCCCAGTATCAACATATTTTGTTAAACGGGTGTCATTAAATCAAAGCTCAGTTATTGAAGACCACAGAGCTTTCAAATTAATTATAGTAATAGAGGGTTGACTTGATACTTCCTCGTAATTTCTACAAGAAATTAAAGTAGAGTCGGATTTTACGTACTGAGGCCCACACATGTTACAGTATTTAAGAAAATGCTGATTAGTTTATCACAGCTTTTCAGGGGTCCTGGTATTTTCACGGGGAAAATATGGTAGGGTTAAATAGAAACTGACGACATTCTCGGAATAATAACGTTTTAAACACTGTGTTGTAGACTGCCGCCCTGACAGCTTACTCCAGAATATTTTTAACGATCATGAAGATGATGCCAGACAGAAACCCAATGTCAAATTTCCATTCAATCACCAAATAAACTATGTGTATTTCCAAGCTTCTATTGCCGAATTTCGTTCTTAGTTATTTAACAATATTAAAAATTGTTGACGTTTGTAAGCGCAGTTATGTTAAAACGTGAAAGGTTAAAATGAGTACAGACAAAAAATGCCGCCCCCTTAAGGTGCCACCCCTATGCCCATGCCTAGTGGGCCTATTTGTAAATCCGCCACTGGACCGTACTACTAAGCATGAACAAATCAATATACATGTTTATATGGTTAATATTGTGCAGTTAATAAATCTATTAATTTACTGAAATGCTGGAAACAGTATGTTGGTAGCGATATGTCATATGTTACCACAACCATTGTCTTAAATTCATAGATTAGTACTCGTGAGCAATGGTATTTCATACAAACCACTGTTTTTTTGGGGTGGAGTGTGAGTATGGGGCAATTTTTTATTTATGCCCTCTACTGCACAATAATGTGCTATGTTGAGAAGTCTCACTAGTGCTGAGTGAGTAGTCACGTTTGATTATTTTTTGATACACATGTTGACAGTTGACATTCATGGGAAATGTTGTTGTGGAAAAGGCTGTGCAGTGTCGTTGTTGTGTGAGTTCACATCTCTTGCTCTGCACATAGTGTAACGGAAAGACAGTGTCCATGATATGCTGTCTGTTCTCACGATATTGGTTTGTAAACATAATTTGTGGACCGCCACACAATATTTCTGTTGCATACAGGGCATCATCATAAAATTATGGTGTCTTACAGAAGTAGGTTGGGTGCCTTGCATGTTGCTAAAATGTAGAGAGATAACAGATGTGACAGTGACAGCGTCTCGGCGTAGGCGGGACCTGTCTGTAGGAGTGCGGTTCATCTCATGTCACACTGTCCAGTTGTGATGTATCTTTTGCATTTCTTGCTTTTATGTTTTCATTTTCTTCAAAGGCAAAGAAAAAAGGTGACGCCGTAATCGAGCGTAGAGCGTGCGCCTACCATCATGTATTTTTGATTCTGAATTGTTAAAAAATATGTGTTTCTTGTTCATAGGTAAGAGGAAGGGCACGCTCTCTGTTAATGAAAGAAGGTAGACGCCGGTTATTTTAGAGCGTAATCGGCGGTAGCCATTTCGGTTGAGAGAATCAGTAAAAAGTCATCATTTTTATAGTATATAGCATTATTTTACCAGTGAAGTTGTATGAGTCATACCCCAAGTAGTATTGTAATATATAAAAATCCAAGAAGCCCACCTCTGTACTCCGGAGTTACACTAAGATCCGATTACAATATCATGGACATGGTGAAGAATTTGTAGGTGGACACGGCGATCGGACGTAGTATTATTAATTGGTAAGCATCAAACTACAACAAGCGAAGGACTATTTCGTCCATATAGAACTAATATGAAAATATTCTTTACCATTTACAGGCATAGCCCAGCTTATTGTGCTTGTCCGATACGTCGAAAAATTATTTACATATACCTAAACATTTATTATTATATATTTTTTATTGTGTTATAAAGTGGTGACAAGTGACAGGCACGATACGTAGTGGGCAAAACTGTGAGTACTAGTATTGTTAAGACAATGAATATACATGTACGTTAATTGTTTCTTTATGTCCCATGTACTCTGATAACATGACGGAGACGATGATGTAACATTGGAAAAATACTAACTGAAAAAAACAATAATAATAAATAAATTAAAAGGAAGAAGACAACAATACCAAGAGTGTACAACTAAAACTACAATAGAGGAAAGTACCACTTAGAAGACATACGGTAGAACCGCGCAATGCATGTAGAGAATGCGTTCCTAGTAGACCTATGAGAAAAGCCAATTACCTATTTCCTAAAATCCAGAACCTATAAAGCTCCAGAGGTTAACGCAATTGCAGTCAGGTAGAAAGAATGACATTTTTTTATCAGTACAAAAAGCATATTGAGTGAACAACAACTGATATTACAATTACATATAGCTGTATATGCATTCTGTCATGCGAGAAATAGAGAGGAAGAAAAACCCTAACAGAGAAAATATAAATTTAGGTAACTGCACAAGTGTAAAGGTTTCTGTAAAAGATGGACAAAAGAGTAACGAAATATTTCAAAATCAAAATGCCAATGTAGTAGACTTGCTTTTGCAAAATGCAACAATAAGTGGTTTGGAACCGTCAAGCGGTCGGTGATTATTTGGATGCTGGGCGCGACATGCCATCGTTGCATTCTACGCCTCTGAATACGGAACATTTCATTATAAGCAATACGTTGATTACAGTAGACGAAATTAATGACACCTCAAGGCAAAGGAATATTTTAAATGTAAGTAGTAGACCTAATAGTGACGCAGATGCTAACAGGCTTAGGTCAGAAGTGACTATGGAAGATATGCAAGCCTTATTTCGAGCCTTAACAGAAATACAGACATGAACGCAATGAAAACAGACAAAAATTTAAAAATGTTGGGCTTAGAGACCAATTTGAAGACAGTAAATTCAAAAATGTCCGCTTTAGAGACCAATTTGAACACAGTAAATTCGAAAACGTCGAGTTTAGAAATAATACAAGCGGACATGACTAATATGAAAGCAGACATGATCACGATGAAGTCCGAGATCGGGAAGGTAAATACAAACATGACACACATGTCAGGCGAAGTAAGAAATTTGAGCACAGAACTCAATAATCCGGATACGAATTTCACGCAGCAGATTTCGCAAATCTCCACGGAGGTGGATAGGAAAATTAACGAACAAGTACATACGTCAGTTCACAATATGAGCGAGAAATTACGTCAGTTCACAATATGAGTGAGAAATTGAAAGGCACAGTGGAAGAAAAATTTGAAACACTCACGCGCAGGTATGGAGAGGAAGTATCCGGAATCAGAGAAACTCAGGATAGTTCACAGATAATGCAAAAGAATACACAGCTTAACATAGATAATGTACAATGAGAAGTAGCGAAGGTGTATTCATTCTGTGGTGACTTACCAGAAAATGCAGAGAAAATCAAAGTGGAGATAAGATTACTTAAGTTAGAGCATAAATGAATCAACTCACACATTGTGCAACTTTGCAAAACAATCAAGGATAATACAAAACATGAAAACACAACGTTCGCCAAAAAATTACGTACGCGAAAAGCGCACTTATTTGGAAGCGGTAAAGGAAGTTATGGGGGACAAGGAAGAAGAAATTTTAAAATGCTTAGGACATGATATCAAACAGGTAGAACAAAGATTAATGGAGTAAAGTAGGATAACATCATAGCTGGTCGCGGTAAGCGGAACTATAGACAACCTTCCGCCCATGAGAGAAATCAGTGGCGCGGACAACAATGCCCAACCCATACCGCACGAGCGCAAGCCGACGGGCTACGCGAGCAACGGGCAAAACTTCTATGAGGCAGATACGTCATCACCGCATGTAAAGGCTGTTCCGTCCTGCTGGACAGCGTTGTTAATGGACGAGAGTTTAATAAAACATCGACAGTTTCCTGTATTTTCAAATGAAACAAAGCGAACAGACCCGGTAGTGTTTGTCCGAGTCTTTAGGAATGTAATGCCTAGGACTTGGACAGAAGCTCAAAAGATCAAATATGTGTTAAAACACATATAAGGTGACGCCTTTTTGTGGGCTACAATGATGTCGGAATTCTGCGAGACATATGATGAATTTGAGAATGCATTTTAGATAAATACTGGTCAACAGCTATCCAGGAGAGATTAAGACGAGAGGTATTTAACCCATTATCATATCATCCAAAAATCGGGGGCTAAGAAACTATTTTGAAACAAATCTAAACAATTCCTGCTACTGGAATAATCCGATATCTCATGTAGATGTATTGAAAATCTTAAAGAACAAGTTGCCTGCAAATGTCAGGGAAAAATTAGTAACCATTTCCGAATATGATCTCGAGTGTTTTCTCTCAGTTTTCGACTCACATATCTAATTCATGAGAATGAGCTAGCCATGCCTAGTTGTCGTAATGGTAATGAACACAACGCAAATGGGAGGAACAATTATAGTAACGGCAATGGCTTTAGAAACTATAATGCATCCTTATGCACCGCCGCGCCACAACGGAGCTCCGTACAATGGGTTTACCTATCAGGCATAGGGTGACTGTAGGTACGAAAATAAGTACGGCAATGGCCGAAATAGGATAAATTCGAGAGGAAACTTTGATACTAGGCGACAAGTAAATGCAAATTACCTGGATCGGAATGTAGAACACAGGGATCAAAGGGAGATCCGCCAGCCCGTACAGTCAAACCGAAACAACCGGTACACAACATGGCAAGCACGTGAACATGCGGTGAACATAGTAGAAGTTACGACTGAAAATGAAACCATACCTTTACCGCCCCCAGGAAACAACAATAGTCAGGCATGGCTATGGGAAGAAGGTAATGAACTGCCAGCGCGCCACAGTAATAATATTAGCGACCTAAACACTGACACGAGCAGAAATAGAAAGGAGAAGTAGACACTGAAATAAGCTTACACGTACAGCATATTTGTAATCTATTTTTAAGGTATGATAAGGAAGCAGGAATGAAACAGGATTTGTTCACAGAAGAGAAAGAAACAACACGCAAGGTAAGTGAAATTATTAAGGCAACAATAAGGGTAAAGGTGGGAAGCATACCAGTTGTTTTGAATACTGGAGGATCAACAAGCCCGATGTCAACCAGTCTGTTTAAAGAGATAGCGCGGGAAGAAAACGTACCTAAGCTACCAGTAGATAACTGTAAGATCCTAATGACGATGGGAAGTAAAACTTTTACAGACTAGCGTACCCATTACCATATGAGTTGTAGAAGGTAGGAGGTTTATCGCCCTTTGACGAATAAACTGAGTGGCGCTCGGTTCCTCTCCAACTAGGGGGTTGTAACACTCCGGTTTAATCTACTGACTTATCCCGCTCGATCGGGATCTGATAGCAGCCCAAATAGATAATAACTAATGTGACCGTGTACCTAATGGGCTGGCAATCGGATTGGACTGCTACGGAGATGTTACATTCCATTTTGTCCTTCTCAAATGCTGTAATAAAGAAATGTCTGGTGCCAAGAAGAACGACAACACAGCTTCATTAATCAACAACTTATATTCATCACAAAAACACAAGGTAAGGAGACAGCCACTGCCCTTCGTCGTACAGAATTAATAACGGCTAATCTCAGCACAGGCCCTTTCGTTATTCATTATCGTCACACGCAATTTCAATCATTGTAATCCAACACTACAATCCAACACTGCAATCCAAATGATGCCGGCGCGGTAGACGCGTAATTACAAATATCGGCACAAAAATATCACTGAATCACACTAGTAATTATACCTTTTCACTTTCCCGTATATTTCTAACACAAAGGGGTTAAACCACGGCGATGGCCACTCCCTTTGTCGGTACGGTCTTGCATTCCAGCTCGGCCCACAGCGAGTACCACACTCTACTATCTCAACACTCGCTCTCGCTCTCGCCACCCGACGCACACTATCGATTGTTTGTCCTGTCGACCTGTGCTGTCGCAAAACTACGGACCCCTTACAGGGTACAATATTTATGTTTCTGGTACCCTCTCCCTCTTCTACTATTCTAAAGGAATGTTCAGTTTTCTTCTACTATCTGACATGCAAAGTGACATGCAACCTAGCGAATAAAAATTTTCCTTGTATTTTGGTATTGTACTTTTTTAAGACGTAATCAAAGGAAATCTTTCGACATTTCTGAAGGAAACACGGAATACATAAAAAATAAAACAACTATAAAGGAAGCCTTTCGATTTTCATTATGGAAACACGGAATATACAACAAGAACTAAAACAACTATACATAATACTGAACGAGTGAAAACCATTAGATGATGTCGTTCAAAAAACTGAGTAAGAGTGATGGAAAAGAAAGGAATTCACAGCCCGCGAGATTTAAGCGAGAGTCAAGAGCGGTGAAATTTAGTGAGACGCACAGCCGTCCGTCAAGCTGAGTGTACGTTAACAACCATATGCGAAGCGGCTGACAGCTGATCGTGGGGGCAGAGTAGGCAAAATGCAAAGTTAAGGTCAGTGCCACCTTTAATGACAGCCGGATACAGCCGAGATGCGCAAAGACACTCCGCGCACCGCAACGGAAACAATTTGGAATTTAACCGGATCGGCACTGACGGCGTGCAGCCAACTACAGAAAACAGAAGCGGTACGAAATGGAGTACCTGTCAGCTGATTACTATTACGTAAATCAGCTACACAAACAAAACGAATAGAAACATTTATTCCCAAGTCGCAGACTATACTGTAATTTTACACTAATTTTAAGAGTATATAATTAGGTTAAACATATTTAGTTTTAAGAGAAGGAGCGCATCGACGGAAGTAAATTATAAGGAGCGTAGAATACGCTAATTTTGTGAATTTAACATAGGCTATTGAATGCACGTAGTTAGAAATAAGTGTAAAGATTACAAGTACGAAAGAATATACACAGGAAATCACCTATCCGACTATATACAACAGGATTAAGACAAGTTTAGAAGATAAGTAATAACACGCACACTTAAAAGAAAACGATTAGAACAGATCTTAAAAACTAAGCTACTTATATACAGCACGCAAGTAAGCGACGATGAGAAAGGTAGAATGAAATATACACATAGCAAAATGCGTGTGACTGAAACGTAAACTATAAAATAACTTATTGTACCAGATTTAGCGAAAAGAGCAGTTGTGCACTAATAGAACTACACTTCTGAACAGACAACATTAGAAGTGGTGAGCTTAATGTAAAGGGAGAATACATACCCACAAATCTGCTATTACAGAACTCCCATATGTTAGTTGCTATTAATTACATAGTACCCTATAGGGAAATCATAAGCAGCAAAATAAAACTGTGAAAATGAATCATACAACACGCAGGAGATAAGCTAAGTATACACGAAAACAAACTAATACCCACACAACATAATTAAATGAACTTTAACAAAATAGCTGAGGTAAGTACTGTATGTTTAAAAAGCGATATGGAGAATACTTGGAAGTAGAGAGAATGTGAAAGATTTAACTAGAGGTATTAATTAGTTAATCTACGTTTGTGATGTCATATCATACATGGAGTGAAACTAGGAAGAGGATGAAAGTGTATTGGAGTAGTATGAGTTTATTTGTATTTGTGGCGGTCGTGCCAGTGTGAGAACGCCACAGGTAATATATGGGTATAGATGAAGATTTATGTGGAAGACTTTTAATGAAAAATCATGTCGGTATACGGCGATGAATATCAAGAAGAATATTATAAGAGTACCTAGTAAAGCACAATGATAGCGACACAAAAAAGGAATAGATTATATAGTTTTAAGTCTTAGAGTGAATGATTGTATGAGTGTGGAAAGAAAAGTATGATATTACATGTACGGTAAGTAATTGTGAAAACAAACATCTGGAAGAAGCACTGAAGAGTAAAGAAGAGACAGTGAAGTCAATAGTACAAAGGTACACGGTACATTTAACATACACCGTAGCAGAGTAATTTGCCACACATACATCTGAATGAAAAACAACTTAGTATAGAAAAAATTTCCTTAGCGACTAACTGTTGCGGCTTGAGCAACAATAATGTCAATATAAATGAAAACATGCTATACAATTCGTATGAGGGATGAACACAAAATGCAGTGAAACAATATTTTCTATATTAAGTTCTTGACACACGCAGAAGCGAAAGCAGTACTTTAACATAAGCAACATCTATATCGGGAATGAATTATGAGTGCAATTACCCATGACAAAAATACAGTAAAATTACCGGTCACACGTTACGAAGGTAAACATGTATATGTCGACGCACCAATAAGGCAGATATACAGCTTGAAATGTGTGTACATTAATGCGAAAGATTACGACGATTACAAAGCGGTGATGAAGTCAGGATTGCCAAGGTATAAAGCATCCCCATACTCGCTCACAAACGAGCACTTGTAAATATTGTACATAGTATGAACATAGTATGAAGATTTATCAAATGCCAAGGATAGAATAAGTACACTAACGCCGCACTACAAGTAGCAGTCCTAGAAGTAGCTTGATCTCTGGAGCAGACCCTAACAAATCCTCTTTTTTCCATGTAGTGAGTAGTGCTGGAACATATTTTCTACGTGTAGTTGTGAAGGTAAAAATGGGCAGGAGATCGGTCCTTCACGACTATAAAGGAAAATACAAATATTCAGAATAAATGCCAGATTCCTTCTAATTTACATATTAGTATGTAAGATGGTGTCTGTCATGAAGTCCATATATGAAATGCGAATGTGAATTTTACGTTTATTTGTCAATTTTATTAGTGTCAAAGTCTATGTTCACATAAAAGGTATGCATTGTTTTCTACGTGTAGTTTTGAAGATAAAAATGCGCAGGAGGTCGATTCTGCAAGACGACAAAAGAAAATTCGAATATTTAGAATAAATGAAATATTTCTTCTAATTTACATATTAGTGTGTAAGATGGTGCTTGTCATGAAGTCCATATATGAAACGCGAATGTGAATTGTACATTTATTTATCAACTTTATTATTCTCAGTGTCTATGTCTATGTAAAATGTATGTAATATTTTCTGTGTGTAGCTGTGAAAATAAAAATTCGCACCAATCGGTCCTGCAAGACGAAAAAAGTAAATGCAAATATTCAGAATAAATGCAAGATTGCTTCTTATTTACATATTAATGTATAAGATGGTGCATGTCATGGAGTCCATATATGAAATTTGAATGTGAATTGTACATTTATTTGTCAACTTTATTATTGTCAATGTCTATCTAAAATGAATGTACTATTATTAATTTTATTTGACATTTTATTCTTGGAGGAGAACCATTTGTGTGTGTATATGAAGTGCAACGCGACGGACGAGTAAAATACTCACTTGTCTGAAGTGATATAAAAACAGTAAGGCTTGCTAACAGTGAAAATAACGGCGAAGTCAATACAGTGAGTGTGATGCGTGTGTGAAGGAGAAATCAGAGAAATCCATATAACCGCTAATTGATGTGTGATGTGTGAAGACCGCCGAACTACAATGCACAACGGAAGACAATGCCGAATCCTGCTGTGCGGCCCTTACCGTCAATTTCACTGGCAGAAAACATCGTCCATGAGCGAAATGAGGTGTTCTTCAGGTTGAGCGTTGGAGCTGAACCCGTCGTATCCAGTCTCTGGACTGGAGGGCATGCACAACACCGACTTCATAAGCCTGGAGCGCCATTACACCGGATTAGCGGGCACTGCTACTGCTCACGTGCTGCGACGGGTGCGCCACTGCGCCACTGCGACGGGTGCGTTAAACAATGAGCTGCTGCCGAAAAGACACCTTCTAGGAATTGCCAACGAACCGAAAGCAAATGAGGAAACCAATTTTTAAAACATGGTAAAACGACAGTTTAAGAAATTTAAATTTTTCCCCCTGTTCAGAGCATACTGCTTAACAAACTAAGACGGTAGCAGAACACGGAAGTGCAATTATGTAATATAAATATATGTGAATGTATTTATGTGCATTAATTTGCAATGGACAAAGAAATGAAGCTTTGTAAATATACTTATGGTAGCGTAAGGGTATTAAAACTCTATTGACTTGCACCAAGTGGCCAAACGTCGAACCCAAACGTAAATAAGGCTACTGTATACTGTATCCCGAAATAAAGAGACTTATTTCCGACAGGATACAGTAAGGGGGGAGGGCATATGTGATGTATCTTTTGCATTTCTTGCTTTTATGTTTTCGTTTTCTTCAATGGCAGAGAGAAAAGGTGAAGCGGTAGCTCAACGTAGAGACAGCGCCTACCGTCATGTATTTTTGATTTTCAAGTGTTAAAAAACATAAGATATTTTTCCTGTTCCTCGGTAAGAGGAAGGACTCTCTCTCTCTGTTAATGGACGAAGATAGACGCACGTTTAGAGCGTAATAGGCGGTAGCCATTTTGGTTGAGCGAATGAGTGAAAAGCCTATTTTTTTATAGAATATGGCATTATGTTACCAGTGAAGTTGTATGAGTCATTACCCAAGTAGCACTGTAATATATAAAAATCCAAGAAGCCCACCTGTGTACTTCGGAGTTATCACCTCTGTCTCGAGGCTAAGTAGAAGTGATACTGTATTTGTTGCATTGTGGATATCGATTTAAATTATGGTTTATTACAATAGGGTGCATGGCGAGCAGTCCGACTGAGTGGATTATCGAGAGGATTGAAGGACTTTAGAAAATTTTTACCTCATTTCATTTTATTCTTGTGACTTCCGGTACAGCGTCTTAGAATGGGACAGTGTCCAGGCCTGGGCCGGCGCAGCAGGTGATGTTGCTAGATATGCACCCACTCACGCTCAGTTCAAGTGGAAGCGTTCCCACATCAGGTGCACAGACCAAGGTACGCTACTGCTAAAGCTTCGCTGAGCGAGAGACACGTTGAGGTGCCCCTCTGCCATTCGTCCAAGGTTTAGCACAGGCCACGCAGGGGAAGTAGAGGGGGCTGTCGAGGGAGCGCCTGCACCACGGCGTCTTGCCTAACAGCTACCTTCTCGACCAGACGCGTTTCCTAGCTCTTCTTCTTGGCCAACGTGCCCTCGATCTGGCTGCGGCATCCTACTATCGCCGTAGATCGCAACATCTGTGTGTCGACTAGCAGTAAAATTTCGCACATCCGATTGGTCTGTTACATTAGTTCCATCTGTTAGCGCTTGACTCTGACCTACATGTCACACCATACATGCCGCAGGCGCTGCCAAGTGTTCGGCTGCGTCCAGGCCTCCCTTGCCTCACAGGTAGACTCTTTAGATTTATCAGCCGCTGCATGGGGGCCATCCGCGCCAAATGCTGTGATGTTATGCCGTCCTGCCCAATGCAGTCCACGCTTACTTCACCGTCACGGGGGGTCGATGCCAGTCTCGCCATCGCTGCACCGTTCGTCGGCCGTTTGTGCTGACGTCGACGAAGCCATCTGCTTCACCGCCATAGCTCGAAACAATGCTGCTGTCTTGGTCCGTGCTACCATCGACGCACAGTACCATCCAATGATGGAAAAACTGAAGTACGAGACTGGACTTTATTGCTGCATGTTCATTTGTAAAGAGTCTTCGTATGCTTGGAGAGCTACAATTAGGTGAAAATACAGTTTACTGTGTTTATATGTTCACTAATCTGTTCCAGGCAAGCTTCCCTACGGTGACAGCTGCTGCAGCAATCTGTAGCCCGCCTCTCCTTACGGCTGTGTACGAAGTAGCACACAGCAACTGTTACTTGAAAGCTTATTTATTCTTTCCACCATGTCATCTTCCACAGTTAATTTCGTCTTTAAAAGACTGCACACCAGTGCACATCTCATAATTTTGTTGTTAAAGACCATGTTCATAAATTTGTTGGATTACTTACAAATATTACTTTAGGTAAAAATAAATAAAGCAAATTACTAAAAATATATATTGCATAATTATGAAGCGTGAATCCTTGGTTTTATACTGAACCTATAAAACTGTACTCAATATTAAATCATAATGCATATTAATCACGTTGTTGCTTGAAGAGTAAATATTTGCAGTACTAATTTTTTTTACAGTAAAGTTAGTGTCACTGAACGGAGATATAAATGAAATGCTTTGAGCGTGTATAAAAAGTGGTTAGTCATTTTCAGTACGTAGAGTGCTATTATTCTGGTTCGGAACAGTAAATTGTAACATGAAGAACGAGCCAGGTGGCGCAGTGGTAGCACACTGGACTCGCATTCGGGAGGACGACGGTTCAATCCCGCTTCCGGCCATCCTGATTTAGGTTTTCCGTGATTTCTCTAAATCGCTCCAGGCAAATGCTGGGATGGTTCCTTTGAAAGGGCACGGCCGACTTCCTTCCCTAATCCGATGAGACCAATGACCTCGCTGTTTGGTCTCTTCCCCCAAACAATCCAATCCAAAAAATGTAATATGAAGCCCTTTTGAAGGTAAGCAATTCATGTGGCATAACCATAAGGGCTGTCCATACCAGTCTCCATCACAAAGAATGCGAGCCGAATAAAATTTGTTTAACAGTTTCTGTCACTGATTCGTGTCACCTGCAAAATTCTGAGTTCATTGATAGTAGTACTCTTAGATGAATTATTAATAAAAAGTCATAAAACAAATTCCATCAACCTATGTAGTTATATTAATTTTCCAGAGCCAAATAATACTATCGATGACTCCATAAAGTGTCATTGAGTGGTGGGGATATAGTAACTTCCACATTCACCAATTAATTAGCTTAGAAAGTACACAAAATGATCTATGTCTGAAAAGATACAGAACTGATACGTTTAAACTGAAGCTGTAGTCACGCCCGGTGTGGCCGAGCGGTTCTAGGCGCTACAGTCTGGAACCGCGCGACCGCTACGGTCGCAGGTTCGAATCCTGCCTCAGGCATGGATGTGTGTGATGTCCTTAGGTTAGTTAGGTTTAAGTAGTTCTAAGTTATAGGGGACTGATGACCTCAGAAGTTAAGTCCAATAGTGCTCAGAGCCATTTTTTGTAGTCACGCCATGACATAAGTACACTAATTCGTTCCTCGTTCGGACAGCTGGAGCCCAAGCAGATGCCCTAACTTGTGAGAAAAGAGACCGAGCCCCCAGCTGGTCTCTATCCTTTGTCATCTTGGCTATGGGAAATGGTTTGTGGACCGTGGATGCACACTACAGAGCAGTGTTTGAGTTTACAAATAATATGGGAAGCTGATCTGCAGCTCCATTCTGCTGGAGATCCTAGTTACTGTCACTCGCAGGTACTGACTGTGGCCGGCCCGTGTGGCCGACCGGTTCGAAGCGCTACAGTCTGGAACCGCGCGACCGCTACAGTCGAGGGTTCGAATCCTGCCTCGGGCATGGATATTTGTGATGTCCTTAGGTTAGTTAGGTTTAAGTAGTTCTAAGTTCTAGGGGACAGATGACCTCAGATGTTGTCCCATAGTGCTCCGAGCGATTTGAACCATTTTTTACTGACTGTGTGGATGTTATCACCATTTCGATAAACAAGATTTGTCCTTCATCACCTTGAGAGCAGCTTTGTAGCAAGACCGTTCAGTATAGTTAGGACTATACACAATAGGAAGCTGACAATAGTCAAATAGCCTGTAACAGTGCAGTCATGTCCTTTGTACCACAGGCATCTGACATCGTAGCTCTATGATCGTCTTTTGGTAAGCTGTGTCATTTTGACCCTGCCTCTGCACTCACAATACAGAACTCACAGTCAGGGGAAATGCCGAGTCATAGCGGAGGTCGGTGTACGAAAATGATGTGGAATAGACGGACAGGCTGTCACTATTGCCACTTAAATTAGTGAACGAAAGGCTAAACTCGAGTTTCTGGGCGAACGGTTGGAAAAAACCCAGCGTTGTTCTTTCAGGCCACACTGAGCTACAATGGACACGGAGTGCTTGGAAACTGATAGTAGGAAGGGTTTCAGACCGGCACTGTTGCAAATATCATCGCCCAGTTCAATGAGTTAGAAGTATAATTAGAAGTATAGCACCATAAGTATCATTACCTGCTGCTAAATGGGTTGACAGCACCTCGTTTCTGAGGCGAGTCTTTGTTGACAGATCACCAGACGTTACTGCTCAGAGTTACCACAAATGAACAAGGATTCTTACCTCAGCAATGGAATTGGACACTTCAGCAGAGAATGAGATGCTCCGATTGACAGGCTGCTCTGTAGTCATCGTGGCAGACGTCTTCGAGAGCGACACCAGAGCCACTTGTAGACCACGAGGTGTCGATCCAATTAATTTATCGTCAGGTATCACAATGGCGATAGCAAGGAGCAGTCTCCAGAGTTTTTATGCACCATAGACGATTTCCAGGAGAGGAGAAATCGTTGAGTCCACAAAATGAGGGATTCAGTTGTGCAAATAACAGACCGCAGAAAAACAATAACCAGGCTACGAACAGGACCAGACTTGACAGAGTCAGGATTACAATACCCTACAGAATAACTAGCACGAGGTGAACATGATGTCATCGCAAGTCGGGAACCACGAAGAAAGAAGCGAAATTCAGATTTTCAGGGGCGCACATTGCCGTATAAGGCCGAGAAAGGAAAATTATACTACCACTGGCGACGGTTTCTGGTGCCAATTAGAGTGCGGGGAACTAGAATATGCACACCTCTGGCTGTGTGCGGCGGGGTGTGAGGGGAGAACAAAGGCTCACAGTTCGCTTCTCTCTCTTTGATTACAGGGTTGCACCAGTGAAGAGACACTATCCGCAGAACAAGTGTGTATCATGCAGCGGCAAATCTACTCATTTATTGTTTCCGAAAGTTACGAAGCTGATTGTCTGATGAAGCATAGAATGTGGGTCATGTTTAATGAAGTATAGAATGTGGGTCAAGTGAATTTCGCGGTTCGAGGACATTGTCAATAATACAGTACACAACTCCATAAGTTATTACCCACCAAATTCATGCTAGAGAGTCTAATAATCACACTCAAGAGAACAGCGTAATGGTTATCCCCTGCCCCTGAGGAGGATTTACAATCAAAATTATCAGCTCCCCTGACACAGATGAGACAAGAGAGGCATTGACGAAACCATAACTTGTTGGTGTCACTAAGATACCAGCGATTAAGGAAGGAGATCTGGTCCTCGTCAGAAACCATCACTGGTCTGACCGATCTGAGAATAAAATAGCTAAGTTTTACTTGTTACACGACAGCTCCTACCGAATAGAGAAGGTTCTGGACGACCACCCTCATGCTGTTGCGAACGCGGACAGTGGTGTCGACAAAATCACCTAGAATACAGGCAACATGAAATTTTGTCAACTAAACCTTTCACACGTCAAATAATTCGCTGTTGTTTATGAGTGTAATTATTGTGCTAATTCCATGGCCAGTGATTATCCAACATGTCTTAGAGATAAGAGTCACATGTTTTCCTAACTTCAGTGTACACACTTGCAACTGTACTTCATTCATTATGATTTATGTTGCGATATAAAACTGTCTGGTTACTGGTAGTTCCAAGATGAGAACCAGGAGGAATGACAAACTTCAAAAGCCATTGAGTGGACAGCTTGTTCAGTAGTGGCTAAATGAAACCGTAAATGTTGGGCGCGTGTCTCGGTGTAATGTGGGTGGGAGACGAGAGTGGTAGGGCTGACCCCTTGAGGCAATAGGCATCTGGCAGGCGTCTCCCATGCGTTACACGCCATGACCAGTACACAACTAAGCCACCCACATCACACTTATTCTTGCAGAGGGCAGAGTGGTGCTGAGTCATTGGCAACACAATGAGTCGTCTCATTAAACGGCACAGTTAGCGTCTTGTAATCAGTCGTCACCCGGAAACGATTTGCGAAGTTGTTCTCTAAAATTATATGGAAATTCCGAATACACTTCGTCACTTCTTCCATATCAGACCCATAGTTCCTCTCAATAATTTGCAAATTCACAAAACAGATTTCTAAAGGTATTATTTTCTCCTCACCTAATGCACCTGTGCTACAATGTGAAAGCTTGTGTGCATGTTTTTCATTTTGTGAGACAAATAAAACACTAATCAGAGCTCCTGTATCAACTAAAATTTTCACAGTTTTTTCCCTGAGCTAGCTTTCTAAAACTACTTTCGGGGCCTCATTGATTACAAGATGCTAGGAAGAATTTCAATAACATCTGGTAAAATTGTTGTTAATTACAGCACAACCCATCTCGCAATCTAAAGCCGCGACCTACATCTACATGGTAAAAAAGCGAAATACAGTATCACGACATTTTGTGGATACTAAAATTAATAAAGGAATGTCTAAAATATACCCACAATGTTAAAAAAATATCGCTGTGAGTATATTTCAGACACTTCGTTATTAATTTTAATATACACAAAATGTGCTGACACTGTACTTTGCTTTTATAACATGTAGGTTGCGGCTGACGATGCGGTTTTAGGCCGCGAAACCGATTGGGTTTTAATAAACAACAGTTTGCGGAATTCTTCCTAGCATGATGCCTTTCAAACAGCTGCGGATGCGCAGAATGTAAAATACTTTGCCTCATGAAGTACATTTTTTTCCTCACTGGGCTCATTGTTCTAGTAGGGTGCAATGGTGGGTGGCAGGGTCTGCACCACGCTCATTTCCCCACTCTGCGTTTCCCCATTGTGCTCTCTCATTTCGCCTATTACTTCGCAACACTTTCCACTGTATATAGCTCCGCCTCTGATTTTGTGGACAGCCATTGTTTGTTTCCTACAACAAGAGGCACTATGGTACACAGCCATATGGTTCGGTTTTCGATACCACTGACAATCTGTATCATTTACAAGGACTAGTGCGACTCATTGCTGCGCTTAGAGGTTGAAGCTAATCGACCAGATTCCGCATGTAACAGAGTCAATGTCATGGTTATGTGTAACAGAGTGGGGAAAACCATGTTAAGTACAATCCCAATCTGTGGCTCTATTCCGCGAATGAATACATCAGTGGTTCTTATCTTCGATTCTTCAATTAGAACCTCGTTGTGCAGGAACTTTATCCCAGCGCATACATTCGATAAGACATAGTTTCTATCCTATCTCCGAAACCCTCGCAATATTCACCTTTTCTTGCTGCAAAGCAGACAAATGATCTCGTTAATAACTGACGCCTCTTTTGTCGACGTAGCGCCCTTCTAAACCATTTGCGAGCTCTTCAAATGTTGTTGCATCGTGCAGATCTTCCACTGATTGTACAAAAGTGAATGCTGAAAGCTTGAATTTAGATAGATGTAACAGAGAACTATCCGTTCAGGAGCAAGTGCGTCCTTCGTCTCGAACATTCTGCAAACAGGTGTGATAACATTCTCGCCAGGTTTACTCGAAAAGGAAGGAACAAAACAGATTGCAGGAAGGGTGCTAACATTTGCTACGTACGAGCAACAGCATCAAGGGCATCACAGGGAGAGGCTCTCTTAACTAATGCATTAGCGATAATCAGGGCCACGATTGGGATACCTCTCGTTGGTGACTCTGTTGCGCCAGGGCATGGAGCAGTGGGTGTGCTCCACTGGGTCCGCCGGATTGCATAGGACGGGTATCGATGTGTGACGGAAACTTCCGTTGCAGTTACCAGTTCTGGGGCGCCAGTAAGGTGGTATTGATGTTTGATACCACAATAGTGACATACATTATTATATATTACGTCACTGTACGATTAATACAGCTAGATGAAACTTGAACTGTACCTACAAACAAATAACAGCTACAGCATAATGCGAAAGGAACTGAAGTAAATACGCAATGAGACGAACAGGAGCGGCCATTTTATTCAAAGATGGTAATTGCACTCAAGTCACCGCGATTCATGATGGTCGCCTGGACATTACAAAAGGCAGGACATGGTTGTTAATAGGGTGTATGATCAACATGGGCAGCAGTGCATGCTCTGCAGTGTGCACCCACGCTCGCTGCAAGGTTGGTGACGAGTTCCTGTGATAGGGCGTCTCATTTCTCGACCAGTGTGGTTGATAAGTGCTGGATGGTCATTGCTGCATGTGAAAGACGTGTAGTGCGTCTCCCCAGCGCATCCCACACATGTTCGATGAGATTTAAGTCACAGGAATGGATAGTCCAATCCATTCAGAGCAGCTCGTATTCCAAGAGCTCCTCCATCTCTAATGTTCGATGTGATCCCGCAGTGTCACCCTTAAAAATGAAGGCAGGGTGTAATTCAAAGCTGAAAAAACGCGCATGAGGGCGGAGTACAGTGTCACCATAATGTTGACCAGTGGAAGACAGTATGCCCATGCAACATTATCCGCTCCACACCGTAACACCTTGACTACCAAAACTACCATCTTCACCAATGTTCCAGGGTGCATTATATGTTCTCGTCTCTCGCCATATGACGGTACATCCGGTATCAGTACTCAGACTGAATCTACACGACCCCACTCCTCGTTCGTCCATTCCCTATGCTCTTGGCACCACTGCAAATCTTATCCTGAGGTGTGGGTATCAACAAAACAGAACATACTGGTCATCTGGCAAGGAAACCACACCCATACAATCCCTGTGACACTGTGCAGCGTTGGATTCCTTACCTAGTAGTTCTGGATGCAGTGGCACCCGCTGTTTGATGTGAGTCCCATATTGACTGTTGAACAATATGGAGCTATGATGCCAGACTCTAATGAGTAGTAGGGCAAACTTTGTATTAGCGCATTTTGTTAGTGCAGGTTGCCTGCATTAGGGGCAGGTATGCCCTCAGGGCCAAACCTATTCTTCTCCTTCGATTTACAAGTCATTAACCTATCGTTCTCCTTTGATTGACATGCCCTTAACCTATTGTTCTGATAAAAGGATCCTTCCTTTTCATTGACAGGTCCTTATCCTATTGTTACCCCGCCCCCTCCCCCCCAACCCTATCCCTCAGGAAACCTACCTCTCACAGCTACAGGTACAATTTCAGGTCTGAGTTATTGAATTAGCCCATCTCACTCTTATCAAATTGATTGATTACTTAATTAAACTGATCAATAAATTAACCTCTCCCCCTCTGTTAAACCCTCTCCCCTCCCACCCTCCCTCCTCGAAATTGGCGGGAAAAAGGCTCAGTTGATCTATCATTTGGAGGGAATTCGATTGTAGTGTATGGAATATTGCTTAAACCATTTAGGCAATGTATAGAGTATTGTTCAGTTATTTATGGCAGTGTATGGAATGTAGTTTACTTATTTAGTTAAGGAATTTGCCCGGAAATCGATTGCTGTGTATGGAACATTATTTAAGGAATTTAGACAATGTGTGCAATATTGCTTATTTAAACAAATTAGGGGATTCAAGGCAGTGTATGGAACATAGTTTATTTATTTATTTAAAGAATTTTTCAGGAAATCCAACTCCATCCTCGCCACCCCCTCCACGCCCCCCTCGCCCACTTTCCACTCCCACTCCCTTCGTATACTTGGCTCTGCAGTGGAGAGGAAGGATCTCACAAAGGGAAATTCCTGGGTACATTGTGTTTTACAAAAAAAAATCAGTTTGCAGGGCTTGGATTTCACGTGCTCATCATTCTCTGCTGTTAGGAAAGATGCAGGCCTTGTGAGAAGTAATTGCACCGATCGCATTCCTCTTCTTACTCCAATTACGCAAGGAATACCGTCATGAAACACACATCACACGTAATTACACTCAGCACCTTTCGATCGTGAAGCACGCACCGCCCGCCTTACCCTGTCCACTGGAGTGCACAGGATGCTACCGTACACGCTCCCAGGAGTCAGGATGCACTGGCGCCCCCGCGAAGTGATGACACGGCCGTCAGCTGCCGAGCTACACGCAGGTATCAGTTCAGGTCTCATAAGGCTGAGGCGACTGCATCCCTTTGATACATGACAAACACCTGTCAAAATCAGTGTTCAAATGGCTCTGAGCACTATGGGACTTAACGTCTGTGGTCATCAGTCCCCTAGAACTTAGAACTACTTAAACCTAACTAACCTAACGACATCACACAACACCCGGTCATCACGAGGCAGAGAAAATCCCTGACCCCGCCGGGAATCGAACCCGGGAACCCGGGCGCGGGAAGCGAGAACGCTACCGCACGACCACAAAGTAGTGGTCACCTAGGCACCATTGCTGGCACGATGACGCAGAGTTGCAGGCCCAGCAGTACAGATATCTCTGCTTCCCAGAATAGCTCAGGGTGCATTGTTCCTAGCAATCCTAATGGGACATGGGAGCTGCATCTAGCCGTGTACGTGTGTTTACCTGCCAAGCGTGGCTGAACCATTACCGCATAATATTCGCGTGGCGACTGACCATCTAAAAGGTCCTCAGCGTTATAGTGACGTAAAATGGTTATGTAAATAAGAGCCTAGTCGACCTCTCGGAAGTTGTAAAGTGCAGCAGAAATAGTTAACAATCGCTTTTGTAAGAGCTTTCGTCATGTTTCAGCTTGCCTGCATTGACCTGTATACGAAAAAAGCTGAAACAACACCGAATGCATTCTTCCTGATGATCCTAACCGGACAGTCCTTCTCTTACTGAATTTACCCGTCAACCTGCTGTTGCTGCCAGTGTGGGAGCACTGTCCGGCCGGCCGGAGTAGTCGAGTGATTCTAGGCGATTCAGTCTGGAACCTCACGACCGCTACGGTCGCAGGTTCGAATCCTGCCTCGGGCATGGATGTGTGTGATGTCCTTAGGTTAGTTAGGTTTACGTAGGTCCAAGTTCTAGGGGACTGATGACCTCAGATGTTAAGTCCCATAGTGCTCAGAGCCATTTTAACCAGCCATTTTTGAGCACTGTCCGCCATATTTTTCTGCAGACGAGACTTTTAGCGGCAAAAAACTATTTTGTACAGACCGCCAAATTGCACTGACAAATAAACCCTGCAAAAAGCGGTCTATAGATCGTTAAATATATCCCATGTATTCACCGCGCCACAGTGCAACGCCGACAGAGGAGACTGCCACCATAAACATTGCCTATGACCGCAACCGCAGAAGTGCGCGTCAGCAAGCGAGAGGCCAGCTGGCCATGGACTAGCGCCCACCCCAGGAGAACCTAAGTGGTAGGAGTTCGAACACTATCAGCACTCCCAGTACAAACCCTCATCATATTGAATCTTCTCGATTTTCTGCAGAGTATACATGCAACAAGCGCGGTCGCAAAGTCAACTGGGTATTAGTTCACTATTGGCCTGCCGAGGGGGAGCTGCGAGCCAAATCGCCAGAAACCAGAAACTTTCTCGGACTCTCTGATGTACAAAGGATGGGCAAGCCCGATCTCGGAACAAAGGCTGACCTGCTTCCTTGCTGCTACTCTTTCTATGGCCATCGCGAGACTCCCAAGAATACTGGGAACCAGCCAGACACGTATTTATCAGTGTAACTACAATTAAATATTAGGATTGCTGCAGCAGTCTGACACCGTGCAATGTACTGGATATGTCTCGTCTTTATGACCAAGGTTCTGGAACGAATCTCAGTATCTGCAGCCCACATAATTTTCCACGTAAAAAAATTCATTCCACTTATGCCTGTCAATGTCCTGAATGCATACCTCCCTCGCGATAGGACACGCAGTAGCAACCACCAGACACTCGCACATATACCCCGAAGGCTGTTGTACAAAGGCTGGGTCAGTTCCCCTTTCACAAAGGTGTTCCTGTTTCTGGCCCCGACCGGCTTGCTTGCTTTCTACACCAATCTCCAGACTCTGGGATTACAAGAGCACACATATTTTCACATGGTTTGACAGAATATTAAACCACGTACGTAATACTTCTCAATAAGAAGCACATTGCAATATACCTTGCACAGCAGTATCGCTTGTGCAACATAATTCTGAAGACGTAGACTGGAAATTATGTCTCTAGAAACCCGAAACTTTAGCGAGGTACAGCGTACTGTAGTAAACCACTGAGTAATTAGAAAACCACTGCGTAACTAGAAACTTATCCTATCTGAGAAGACCTTTAACATGAAAATTTGAAAAAATAGAGGAAACTGATATTTCCACTAGTGAATACCGATGTCAGTGATGTATCAAATTTCAAATCATCGCTATAATTTACGAAGTCAACCAAGGCGTTTCTTATGAGTAGAGAACCAGCATACGTGCCTTCCACCTGTCTTTCACCTACTAGATGCGCACACCACCGTCTATGTTCTCTCAACTAAATAAAGACGGGAAATGTGAAGAAGCAGTCAGTCGGACAATTTACACGGGAGGGAATAATGGTCCACCGCCAACACATGTCCATATTGATTCTTCGCAAATTTCCACGCGATCACGAAAGCTGTCCAACACATAGTAATTAACAGTTCGCTATTCGGCCGTCTAGAGGACGACACGGTTAAGTCAGCTACATTCCTGCATCCCCTACAGGCCTCTCCATTCAGAGAGCTACTACTGTTAGCCAGAAACGTGAGTCATTCCTTCCACAGGCCACGGTCGGCGCGCTACGCACCCCTAGACAGGATTACCCTAGGAAAGCAGTCACATACATATTTGGTCGCTATACTTACAGTTAACGCTACGATCGCGGTCTCAATTGGATGACAATAGACAATGAGCGAAGTATCAGAAATACACTCTACTGACGGCTGTGGCAATGGAAATAAAAATATATGTACCATTCTTATGAGTTGACACACTTTTCCCGTCGCTATCACAGTATTCCACGTCAAATCCATATCTTTCTTGCGATTGGACATAGTCATTTCCTTTGCACATGTCAGAACACACACACATACACACCCACACACACACACACACACACACGCACGCATACTTCATAACCCTGATACTCATGGCGAACCTATCACGCACCCCCTACTACTTCCCCAATAGCCTGTTGCTGGCGATGCGAAATAATACGGAGAGAAAATCAGCGATCGGTGTACATGTCCCTTAAGTTTTTCTTGCTAATGGCACCACTATGTCTTATAAAGAGAGGCGTAATCGTCTTACTAATGGCCAGATGTTAAAAAAACACGATCGCAACGACCATATTACTATCACAATCGGTCTTGGTTCTACAGACGCGTATCCATGTTAAAAGCTATACCAGCTTTAAAAATCGAAGTATGACATTACCTCCGAACGAAGTGGTTTCTCCAGACAAATACCACGACACTGAATATAGACAGTGATCGCCAGAGTGTATATTATCAAACCAACAGTGTGGTTACAAGTCACCGATGGTGCAACCTCCTGATAAAATCACCAGATTTAGAATGATTCGGCTATGGGACGTGGTATGAAGCCGGTATTTGCAACTCCCTCATGCTGCCGCTAGATATTACCCCAGTATTTGTAACGTATTCTGTCTTGATGCCACGTCAGAGGTTCAGTGATATATCGACTGGGTTATAGGTGATGGTTGATTGAGAAGGATCACTAATGGTAGATGGTGTGCTGTTTGAGGTCGTAAGAAATGTACACAAGCTTTTCAGATCTCTAGTGCTATGCTTTCCAGTAGAAACGATGTCTATGATTTGGAATCCAGTCTTTCCATTCATCCTGTGTCGTATCTGATGGAGAAGTCCTTTAATGATTACAGCCACTAGTGAATCATATTTCTGGCGCCCTCATATCTCGAAACAAGTTACCTTTACGAACCTATCTGCTACAGTAACATTTCAGATAGGCTCTGTGTCTCCTGTGACTGCTGCCATTTCTGCAGCTTTGCGCATGTGATTGTTCCAATTTAAGACGAAACTGCGCAGGAGTAAAAGATAGCTCTATCTACCACCTTCTGCAACCCGTATAGAAACATAGTTACCTGAGTTAGTGCGACAGGACTGTGTTTTGACTACTCGGTGGAAATGGGATCAAGTTGTCACAGCTCCGCAAACAGTGTACGATGTGTAAGGTCAGCACCAAACGTAGCCTGCTTCTGTAACACAAGGTAGTAAAAAAGACAGTACGGTAACTGGCAGAAAGATGAGGATTTTGCTACAGCATTGTGTTGTGTCCCCAAACTACATACAGGTGCTGTTGTCTGAAGCAGATCCGCATTCCTCCGAGCTCATTCACGTCCATCACCCCAACATAATATCATCATTATTCTATACCATCCAACAGATAAAAATTACGAACTGTAAAAGCTCCACTGACTTCATCTGATAGAGAACTACACTCCTGGAAATGGAAAAAAGAACACATTGACACCGGTGTGTCAGACCCACCATACTTGCTCCGGACACTGCGAGAGGGCTGTACAAGCAATGATCACACGCACGGCACAGCGGACACACCAGGAACCGCGGTGTTGGCCGTCGAATGGCGCTAGCTGCGCAGCATTTGTGCACCGCCGCCGTCAGTGTCAGCCAGTTTGCCGTGGCATACGGAGCTCCATCGCAGTCTTTAACACTGGTAGCATGCCGCGACAGCGTGGACGTGAACCGTATGTGCAGTTGACGGACTTTGAGCGAGGGCGTATAGTGGGCATGCGGGAGGCCGGGTGGACGTACCGCCGAATTGTTCAACACGTGGGGCGTGAGGTCTCCACAGTACATCGATGTTGTCGCCAGTGGTCGGCGGAAGGTGCACGTGCCCGTCGACCTGGGACCGGACCGCAGCGACGCACGGATGCACGCCAAGACCGTAGGATCCTACGCAGTGCCGTAGGGGACCGCACCGCCACTTCCCAGCAAATTAGGCACACTGTTGCTCCTGGGGTATCGGCGAGGACCATTCGCAACCGTCTCCATGAAGCTGGGCTACGGTCCCGCACACCGTTAGGCCGTCTTCCGCTCACGCCCCAACATCGTGCAGCCCGCCTCCAGTGGTGTCGCGACAGGCGTGAATGGAGGGACGAATGGAGACGTGTCGTATTCAGCGATGAGAGTCGCTTCTGCCTTGGTGCCAATGATGGTCGTATGCGTGTTTGGCGCCGTGCAGGTGAGCGCCACAATCAGGACTGCATACGACCGAGGCACACAGGGCCAACACCCGGCATCATGGTGTGGGGAGCGATCTCCTACACTGGCCGTACACCACTGGTGATCGTCGAGGGGACACTGAATAGTGCACGGTACATCCAAACCGTCATCGAACCCATCGTTCTACCATTCCTAGACCGGCAAGGGAACTTGCTGTTCCAACAGGACAATGCACGTCCGCATGTATCCCGTGCCACCCAACGTGCTCTAGAAGGTGTAAGTCAACTACCCTGGCCAGCAAGATCTCCGGATCTGTCCCCCATTGAGCATGTTTGGGACTGGATGAAGCGTCGTCTCACGCGGTCTGCACGTCCAGCACGAACGCTGGTCCAACTGAGGCGCCAGGTGGAAATGGCATGGCAAGCCGTTCCACAGGACTACATCCAGCATCTCTACGATCGTCTCCATGGGAGAACAGCAGCCTGCATTGCTGCGAAAGGTGGATATACACTGTACTAGTGCCGACATTGTGCATGCTCTGTTGCCTGTGTCTATGTGCCTGTGGTTCTGTCAGTGTGATCATGTGATGTATCTGACCCCAGGAATGTGTCAATAAAGTTTCCCCTTCCTGGGACAATGAATTCACGGTGTTCTTATTTCAATTTCCTGGAGTGTAGATAAGATTTTTACTGCATCTCTCTCCCCCCAATCATTGAAAACAAATACCATCCGCATGCTGGCATCGAGCACACGTGACGATCCTATTAATTATACTAGTACTGATCCATTGCACAGACCAGTGTAAATTTGCATCGCCTGTAATGTTGGAGGATGACAGCATCCCACAAACTGTACTGTAAGTCGCAAGAGGCGCTCCCTGTGACCCTGTGTTGTGGTTTGAGACTTTTTTTTCTGCTGTAACACACTTTGTACACTGCCATACATTTTGTTTTCTCCACCACGACTTCGAGGTCTGTGTCAGGTTCTAAACTGACATTAACACGTTGTGACCCATTGCTTCTCACAGAAAACTAGACGTCGCATCGTGTAAATCATGTTGTTATTGCTGCTGCCATAACATACCACACAAACTGGAAGATTTTAAGTAAAATACAGTTACAACATAAGGAAACTGGAGAAGTTTGGCGGCGTTGTGGTGCGTTTCCAAACTGCTGTCCGAAGCGATATCAGTCAATCACTATGTGGTAACCAAGAGCGTACTAGTGGACGGATGGGAAGGAAAAGACACCGCCGATGTACTGTAATAATAAGGATCACAGTTGAAAGTGCGATCAATTTTAGCAATTTTACAGTACTTTCAACACATCTTGTTTCCCAATTTCAGTATCTTCGCTAAACCATCCCTTCTCTACTTTGCGAGTATCATTGCGAATGTAGATAGATGACTGTGCAGTACGGCCATTCATTGTTAATTTTCGAACATACACATCATCAAAGTATACTAGACAGCACTCTCCATATTTCTAGCACCTAGAGCATAGTGCTTAGCTTACGATCTATCTCTACGCGGGTGAAAGTCACAGAGCATTCCTGCTGTCTTAGGATGAAATTAGAGACTGGAAGACCCCTCGACTGTCTTTGACCAACCCACCAAGCAGCACTGATTTAATTTGCAGCCATCCAGACGTAGACCACTACATTCCGCATCTTGTGAATGAATGCAGCTTGCCGAGTCTTTGCCAATCCAAGAGCACAAGATTTCTCCAGATGCGCCCATGTCGAGGAACATATTTGAAAGTGTTGTGGTGAAATAGCAGACGGTTAAGAAGAACAAGAAACGGGTGATTTTTATCCACGATGGAGCTCCAGATGGATGGAGTTCGAAGCATTTTACGTAAATCAACTACGCTATCAATTTTCTTGTTCTAGTGTCTGGGATCAGTACCAGGAGGGTATTCGTAAGGGAAAACATAAACACACGCTCTCCTAAGGCTACATGGTTCTGCACTTAAAGCAGGCTATGATTTTAGATCCCTTGAGTTTCTGATCTATCAGTCGTGTGGAATGCAGCGGTGTTAATATTCAAATGTGCGAAATGTACTTCCAACGAGTGACATACATCCTTCTTGCAGGTTTCTCTACGATAAACTATGGTAAAAAACTGTAAAACGAAAAAACTACTTCCTTAAAACATTAGCTCTGTCTGATACATGCACAATATAGCTTTCCAGAGATGTATAGTTTCTACTGTTCACATGCAAACACGGTTCAGAAATTATGCTATGCCCACATCAGTCCTATATAAAATGATAGTTACTAACAGAGAATACCTCTCACAAGGAAACAGATAAATGGATAGCAGCAGCATCCAATACGTGAAATTACAAGTCATGTCGCCACTAACTCTGTAAATGGCTCATCTGTCAAGCAGGTGTATACATGGGGATTGCAGTGTCTCACAAACACCTATCGCTAACTTACAATTATCTTAGTTGTGAAACTGAATTCTCGATTTTATACCAAAGATGCGACAAAGAAATGAAGTACATCGCATAAATCTTCGTTCGTTTAGAAATATGTATCGAAGCAGGATGGTCACATTTCATCACACATGAGATGCAAGTTCTCTGACCGAGAGGTTTGCTGTTATCGATCGCAAGTAGACAGTGCTCTAAGTCACAACATACAGAACATGTAGTTGTACACGAGTCGAACGCAGGCTATGTCATCTGACTGATGCATCCTGACAGAACAGTGGAAAAAGTGGTCATATAGCCTGCAGTATCATCTCTCTCTCTAGAATGCATCATCAGTCTGCCATTAAATCGTGCCTTGTTACCTCTGCATCTTAATCGATCACTCGGGCCACTCTCTGTTATCCTTTAATGGAGATGCATTTAAGTTCAGAGGCTGATGGTTCTCTGTTTTCCTGAAAAGCGTCAAATACATGGGTCAACTCACATGTATCACTGTTATCTCAATAAACATACAGTAGAATGCTGCCTCGATATAAAAAAGTGACTCTTTCCCTGGTTCCAATAGCTTCCATGTCAAAGTTTTCTCATATTCCTCTTGCTGTCACATACTTCTTCCCATGTACAAGAATTGTTCTGCGCCAACCAGAAGACACGTAATGACTTCCTCAATTTCCCCGTATTTCAGTTTACCTTCCCTCATTTTATACGTATTTTCCTTCATGACATAACCTCTCGTTCCGTGCTCTAAAATTGCTTGTAAATGTAGTACAGCTGCCAACACCTAGTGCAGATGTGTATTTTTCTTGTCGGGAAGCATAGTATAGCACTGTACTCGATTGTATCTATTCGCCACCACCCCACATATTCCGTATATCTGTGTATGTGGATGTGTCGTGGGTGGCTCCCAGGACCCGGTCCTCTCGCTGGTGGACCCAACTTCGAACGTACAACACGTGTTCGGACGTAATGCATGGTTGATCCACGTGTGAGCCCTATCCGTTGTGACGTGTGGTGGATCCGCCTCTGAACATTTGTCTGGATATATAGTGCGTGGCAGATCCGCACTCGAACGCTAACTCGGGTGTGGCATATTGTGGATTGCATCCCAACGTGGCAGATCCACCTTCAAACCCAGTCCCTGATGTGGCATACTGTGAATCTGCATCCCAACACCGCTCCGTATATAATGCGTGGCGGATCAACACTCTTAACGCTAACTCGGGTCTACTGACTCGGCCCGAAGTTGTATTGCGGACAGAAGGAGCTGTTGGTGGTGCTGTGTATCCCGTAAGCAGGGCCGCTCATGTAATAAAGGAGCAGCTGGAGGAAGTTAGGCAGTGGGAGAGCCATTGAGGAAGGAAGCGACCACGAAAAGCAGTTACGGCAGTTGCACAATATGGATGTAGCTGCAAGTTGTGTAGCCAGGAGTCAGCACACTGACATCGCCACCTGAGCCAAACGAGTGGAAGGCGCCTGATGTGGTCTGCGTGAAGACGACTGGCTGTAGATAAGGGAATTATACCCGCGGTGTGGGTCCCTGCTAGGCAGCACACGGGGGTAGGGATACCGCACTGATATTTCACAGGGACATGTTGTGTGCTTGGAAGGTGGCTCTCTTTAATTATGTCCCACAAAGTGTATCATTCAATGTTGTTACGTGTATGGTTGTCTTAGGGCCATTGTAAGTTTAATTCGTGCTGTTTCATTCAATGTTGTTACGTGTATGGTTGTCTTAGGGCCATTGTAAGTTTAATTCGTGCTGTTTTGAAACATATTTCAGGTCATGGAGAGATGCATGTTGAAGCAGCCCTCTTAGTAGGGTTACTATATCACAGATAAAAAGCTTATGTGAGATGGTTGGACTTTTTATACTTGGTCTGCAGTCGAGTGTTTCTGCAATTATAGTAACCTTGAGGCCGTGTCTGCACTATGTGAAATTATTATTTTTGCTGAGGTAAATTTGGACCTCAGAACTAAGCTTTTGGTAGATTTCTCTAAACTTCATGATTAGTTTATAAATAGCACTCCCGATATTACACATAGTACCCTCACTTTATTATTGTCCTTTACAGTTGTTTATAAATTGGTTTCAGGTTTGCTGATTTATTGTGCGTGTACATTTTATTGTGAGGATACATTCACTGTATTTAACAAGTTCTTCCCAACGTGACATTTAGTGTAAGATATCCGGTCTCCTTTTGTAAAGCAATATGCGATTTATGACTTTTAGCTCACGGTGTTAGCAGGATCTGAGCCAAAATTACTTACTACGTTTGGCGGTTTGTAATATGGTGCTATGATTTAAATATTGTGGCACTGGAAATTCTAATAAGATCAAGATGTGGTAGTCAGCACGATTTTTATAGGTGTTGAAGGCACGCTGTTTAATCTTCAGCTTTTTTGCATGTGTAACTTTCCTTCCTAACAAGGGAGCGTCGTTGCTCACGGCCTGCTCATCTGGAACAGGTGGAGGAGCAACGAATGCACAAGAATAATATTAAATACATGCACGAAACACGGACTGCCATTCAAATGAGCTAGTTTCCTTTTTTCCAGTACGCCCTAGTATAATAATATCACATTATAATATAGCGGAACTAATTAATGAAATCTGGCATGCTCGTAACTGCGCTTTTTTTCACTTGACACATTAAAATTGCATCTACATTTCTTCCTCTCTCTTCGCGATGTTCGGAATGTTAAGCTGTCGGCTGAATTAATGTCACAGGAGAGCTCTCTGACTACGAAAAATGGTAGTACGAAAAACGAAGAGGAGCGCAGATGTCCCTAACGTTGACTAAACGGAAAGATCTACGTCACTGGTGAAAATTGTATTTCACCCTGAAGGAGCCAGATTCGTGTGTCTGTAACGCTCATTGTCTTTTGTATGGTGACTGTCTGCGTGTTCTTTGCGTTCGGCATAATGTATTCGAAACGCATAGCAGCTGCGTCTGGATGAAGGAATTCAGGGGCAGGCTACTGCGACATTAGTGGCATGACAGATCCTGCTCAAAGATGGAAATTGTGAGTGGGCCGTAAAGTTATTTCACGGCTCGGGAGAATTTTGCAAGACGGCGCGGGAATATTCATCTCCAGCACGAACCAGATCAATCACATTCTGAGACCCAACACCAAGGTCATTATCTCCTTGTAAATGCCCAAAGAAGCCGAACCAGCGCAACACCTGGCCTGGCTAAAATTGGCGCAGCGGATTCTGGACTCCGTATCTCCCATCAGACTGCAAGACCAGTGACAGCCGAGTGGCTTCCAACCCACTGCGTGGTTCAGCGAAAGCAATACAGCACGTTACAGCAGCAACAGTAAATTCCGAGACGGTAGTATAGACTAATTTGATTAAAAATTTCCACATAAACTGCTTGCAAATTTTATTCGTTACATATGTACACTTCGTTACAGTGACAAGTTTTCATTTAACAAGTGCAAGTTGTGAAACTATGCCTGAGTTTATGTGACTGACTTATCGAGGTATGACTGTGATTTGTTGACCAATTCCACTGTACCTTTGAAGTATGCCGCACGTATTTACAAACGCTGGTTACATTTAAATGGTATGTGTGTACGGGTTTTGTGATGAAATGGCTGTTGCTGCTTATAGACATGGTAGACGGTTTCCTAACCCTAGAGTACCGAGCCCTACAGTGTTTCTCATAATTACATTTTTCTATAGAGGCACTGGGTCTCAACATTATCTTTGATAATGTTAGAAGCTGAAGTAATGAATTAAAATTTTTGGGAAACGAAGTACTTGAACCAATATTTCACACTTACTAGGTAGATGTGCTACCAAATACACAATGCTGGCGTTCTGGCTGCTAAAGCTGGAAGGACTTACCTAGTCCAGTGCCCTCCCTCCTGATGTACATTATGTTGAAAGTTAGGGGACAATCCTAATATCGGAGAGCCTCGGCAACACTGGTGATTTAAGGAAGGGAAAATGTTGGGAAGGCGGCTGGACTACGGTAGTCCATGCAGTTGTGTCAGACACAATGCCAGGCTGATGTAGTATATATATAGCACATCTGCTTTAGTAAGCAGCTTCTGTTCTTATCGAAGTCCTTACTCATGATTTTAATACCTACCCCGAACTTTTCTCTTGTTTCCTTTACTGCTTGCTCAATATGCAGATTGAATAGCATCGGGGAGAGACTACAACCCTGTCTCACTCCCTTCCCAACCAATGCTTCCCTTTCATGTCCCTCGACTCTTATAACTGCCATTTGGTTTCTGTACAAATTGTAAATAGCCTTTCGCTCCCTGTATTTTACCCTGCCACCTTTAGAATTCTAAGGAGAGTATTCCAGTCAACATTGTCCAAAGTTTTCTCTAAGTCTACAAATGCTACAAACGTAGGTTAGCCTTTCTTTCATATTTCTTCTAAGACAAGTCGTAGGGTCAGTATTGCCTCCCTTGTTCCAACATTTCTACAGAATCCAAACTGATCTTCCCCGAGGTCGGATTCTACCAGTTTTTCCATTCGTCTGTAAATAATTCGCGTTAGTATTTTGCAGCTGTGACTCATTAAACTGATAGTTCGGACTGGCTCTCCCAAGGCTGTCAGTAGTTCTAATGGAATGTTGTCTACTCCCGAGGCCTTGTTTCGACTTAGGTCTTTCAGTGCTCTGTCAAACTCTTCACGCAGTATCATATCTCCCAATTCATCTACCTCCTCTTCCATTTCCATAATATTGTCCTCAAGAACATCGCCCCTGTACATACCCTCTATATACTTCTTCCACCTTTCTGCTTTCCCTTCTTTGCTTAGAACTGGGTTTCCATCTGAGCTCTTGATATTCATGCAAGTGGTTCTCTTTTCTCCAAAGGTCTCTTTAATTTTCCTGTAGGCAGTGCCTATCTTACCCCTGGTGAGATAAACCTCTACATCCTTACATTTGTCCTCTAGCCATCCCTGCTTAGCCATTTTGCACTTCCTGTCGACCTCATTTTTGAGACGTTTGTATTCTTTTTTGCCCCCTTCACTTACTGCATTTTTGTATTTTCTCCTTTCATCAATTAAATTCGGTATCTCTCCTGTTACCCAAGGATTTCTACTAGCCCTCGTCTTTTTACCTACTTGATCCTCTTTTGCCTTCACTACTTCATCCCTCAAAGTTACCCATTCTTCTTCTATTTCTTTCCCCCATTCCTGTCAATTGTTCCCTTATGCTCTCCCTGAAACTCTGTACAACCTCTGGTTTAGTCAGTTTATCCAGGTCCCATCTCCTTAAATTCCCACCTTTTTGCGGTTTCTTCAGTTTTAATCTACAGTTGATAACCAATAGATTGTGGTCAGAGTCTTACAATTTAAAATCTGGTTCCTAAATCTCTGTCTTACCATTATAAAATATATCTGAAACCTTCTAGTAAATCCAAGGTTCTCCCATGTATACAACCTTCTTTCATGATTCTTGAACCAAGAGTTAGCTATGATTAAGTTATGCTCTGTGCGAAATTTTGAGCTTAAATGGAAGGAATTGATATGCAGTTATTAGCGAACGTTTACCGTTCAGCAGAGTACTAAGTCAACTCCTTGCCTCTAACGTCTCTCCAACAGCCTTGATGTGGCTCATGTCGACCGCAGATCATACTGGGTACGCAGCCGCAGCGCAGGATACAGTGGCACTCAAAGACACGGCAGATGGTTGTCGACCTGAGAGATCGGATGACAGCAACCCCGAAGCCACGCTGCCGTAGTCGGTAGCTCGGTTACGAGCACATGGACTCGCATGGCTTACATCACATAGTAGTGTGGTGTGGCCAATGAGTAAAATTCTGGCAGCTACAAAAGGCACCTTTCCTTCTTGTACCCTTGGTGTACCCTTTCTTCATCTTTTCCCATCTATGTATTTCAAGCAATGCCACAATGTCCTGCCCCGGGCTGTGGATCAGACACAGCCCTTGATGTTGGCGCAGTGGGTCCATGGTGTACGATTGCGTTGACGGCCGCTCCTGGTAATATACTGCCCCCCCCCCTTTCCATCCCGGGGTGTACGGATTCTTCGTCTTCTTCCGCCTGTGCATGTCACGCAGTTCCACAATGCCCGACTCAGAATCTGTCACTTGATGTTGCTACAGTGGGCTGGTTGTGCTGGGACGGCTCGCAATGTGTTGCTGCCACTTTTCGCCTGCAGGTTGTGTACACACACTGCCGTAAATGTTTTGACAGCTCCTCGCGTCTCCCGCAGTGATCGATGGGCGTGACTCAGTCGGGCCTTCCCGCCGTGTACTCGAGGTTACCGACGTTGTCAGATATGCAAAGCTGCGGCCGGTCCAGGAAGCCACAGCCTGACATCAGGAGAAAGTGGAGGCTGGCACACTCATTGCCGTCTCTCCCAAGCATCTGTTCACTGGTCCCCTAGTGAATTTAGAAGCTCTTTGCCTAATTTGATCTTAAGTCTTCCAAAGCTCTCTTAAAATTCCGTTTGTAATAGTGGATCCCCTGACTCTTGCGTATCCCCTCCTGTTTCTTCTCTATCATCTTATCAGACAAGTCCTGCACCTCATAGAGGTCTTCAGTTTACTCTTTCCACCTATACTGCTTATTGACCTATTTATTATCGCAATATTAATAGCCTCCGAGAAATTTAAGCGTCTCTGTTCATTCCTTAGTATTTCTGTATCCCACTCCTTTGTATATTTTCAAGACTAGTCTGTTAAACATCAGCCTACTCTTTATCATTACTAAATTTTGATCTGAGTTTACGTCTGCCCCTGGGTATGCCTTAGAATCTAATAATTGATAGAGGAATCTCTGACCATGATGTAATATAACTGACATATTCCCTTCTCTCCAGGCCTTTTCCAAGTCTACCTCCTCCTCTTGCGGTTCTTCAATACAATATTCTCTATTACCATCAGAACTCTTCTCTCTCATTCCTACTACTAATGCCATATCTCCTGTAAGCCTTTCTTCTACTGTTTTCCCTACAGTCACATTTCAATCCTCCATAACTACTAGACATTAATCTCCCTTTACATACTAAATTAGCTGGTCAATGCCCGTATATACTTTATCTATCTCTCAATCACCTGCTTGTCATGTTGGCTTGTATACGTGGACTATTATTGCCCCTGCTGGTTTGCTATCGATTCTGATGAGAACAACAATATCACTGAACTGCTCAGTGTAATTCACTCTCTGCACGATCTTTCCCTTCCTAACGAATCCTACTCCCGTTATACCATTTTCTGCTGCTGTTGATAATACTCTACACTCGTCTGACCAGATATTCTTGTCTTCTTTGCATTTCACTTCACTAACCACACTGTGTCTGAACTGAGGCTGAACATTTCTCTAGTCAGATTTTCGAGCTTTCCTACCTCATTCAAACTTCTGAAATTCCATGCCCCAACTTGCAGAACGTTGTTATTTCCTAAGTTATTCAGTCTTTTTCTGATCGTCTCCTTCCCCGTGGCAGTCGCCTGCCAGGTGTTCGAAATGAGAGACTGGTCTGGAATCTTTTGCCAATGGAGAGATCGTCATGACACTTTTACAATTACAGCCCACAAGTCCTGTTAATACACATTATGTACCTTTCGTGTATTGATTTTAATTGCCTTCTGTATCCACACACCGTTAATCATTGCTGAGTCTTCCGTCTTCAGCGGCAGTTTCCCAGCTCAAGGGCAAGACAGTGCCCTGAATCTCTTTCCACCCCTTCGCCCACCTTGACAAGGCCGTTGGCTGTATGAGGGTGACTTCTTATGCTGGATGTCTTCGGCCTCAATTCCTCATCATTTGTTAACCATGAAAAATCCGCGAGAGAAGAAGTTTGTTAAACTTATTTTATAAGTTATCATTGGTTAGAATTCGTTAGGTCTGCTACGATTTGCCGGCGAAATTTTTGAATCAGAAAGAGAAACGTTTTGAGGAATCATGTTAGAGAATAGTTAGTGCTACACGAGAGATGAGAAAACATTTGGTGCGGGATCATCGAAAAGTGTATTCTTGCTGCAAAGGTGTAGCAAGGAAAGACGTCTGCCAATTACAATGAAGTGCACATGGCGAGGAGGACCCGAATTTCCAGATGTTACTGCCGCCATCTTCCACGCACACACCGTTTAGGAGTGGCAAGAACGAGCCGGCAATGAGAGGGCGTTCAATTTATTGCAGGATTTAAAAGCACAGTTTTATCGTTTGTAGCCAACTAGTGGCTTCCATCATGCAATCTGGCGTACTTCTTTATCCAGGTGTTCCTTCTTTAAACCGCTAACCATTTTAGCAGTTATTGGACGTATCCGCAATATTATTTGACACTAAGCTTTCATGTATTTACCCACATGTTTCAAGCCTATATTTCATAATCACTATCCTTTTGTTCACTTGCTAAATGCTTGCATACACAATTCAGTGAATAATTTAGTTTGTAGTGTTTTGCTAATAAAGCAAACTGTTTTAGAGGTGAGTATTTCTTCTGCAGTTATATGGGTCCATTCACTGGTGTATGCATTGTTGTGTGGCGACTGTGCCTTCATGTTGAATTGGGCCACCCCTAATTAATTTTTTTCAATAACACGTTTCCGTTGCAAAACATTGTTTTTCCTAATGTTGTGCGACCTTGGTTCAAAAATGGTTCAAATGGCTCTGAGAACTATGGAACTTAACATCTTGGGTCATCAGTCCCCTAGAACTTAGAACTACTTAAACCTAACGACATCACACACATTCATGCCCGAGGCAGGATTCGAACCTGCGACCCTAGCAGCCGGGCACTTCCGGACTGAAGTGTGCGACCTTATGGGAAGCTTCTCTTCCCTGTAGGTCACCAGCGATGGGATTTACAGCATATTATGCTAAACAGCTCAGCCGTCATCACACAGCTTCCATCCCTGGTAACTCCGCTGCTGCAGGGTTAGTGTCATGCTGTCTCCTGTTGCTTGTCAACCGAATTTCGAAAACTGGGAACACATCTCGCCTCACGCTCACTACGTCCTTATATGTCACTGGGATTAGAGATCCGTGCAGATGAGTTATTAAGTGTAGGACAAAGCAGATGCTCTTTGAGAAGCAGAACCGTTAGCTTACTGCGCTCTTGGGAAGTTCCTACTTTGCAGGGGGACAACAAAGATCTGAAGTTTCCGATGTAGAGGAGGAGATTTTAGATGTTTTGCACGCGAACGACTCCTTCTATCAACACACGAAGATTAGCGTTGAAAGTGAATGTTTCTCACGCGCATGTCTGGAAACTGCTGCGAGATCAATAGCTGTCATTTGCAACATGTACAGACCGTGTCACCAGCTCACTACCCTGTACGAGATATGTACAGCTAGTGGGTCTTGCATCAGTGGGCAAGAACTGACTACTTGCTTGCCTCAGTATACTTCTCATATGAAGCCCAGTTTGCACGAGATGGCATCAGAAACTTCCTCAATCAGCACCTCCTGCAACGCAACTACTTGCAGAAAGAGAAACATTCTGGTGCATATCATTGTTTCGAAGGCCGTAACTCGGAAACCAAGAATTTGATTTATAAGCAACATAAGGCGGATACACGAGTTAAATTGTGCCATCTAATTTTTAAACATCCTCTACTTTGTGACTGTCAGCCGCTGTAGCTCAATCGTCATTGCTACTGACTGCCATGTGGAGGACTCGGGTTCAATTCGCTATGCTGCCAGTGATTTTTCCTTCGTGGAAAGACTGGAACGGGGTGCATTCAGCCACTCAGCCTGGTGATGTCTACTGATGACCTTCTTGACAGAGAAGTAGCGGTTGCATGTCACAGAAACACAACGGCAGAAAGAACAATGTGCTGACACCATGCCCCTTAATACAAAATCCAATGATGACATCGGTAGAGGACCACACGGCAGTTGGTCGGTGCTGGTGGTCCCGTGTACGTCTATGTTTGTGTATTTTGTGAGTGTTTCGCTTTCTGGATCAGTCTCATTGTTTATTTAAGAGTGCAACCGTGCTATTTTCCACATATATGGCTACTTTGATTATGGAACCTATTATCTTCTCTGCTGTTCGTTTATCCCAGTCTAAGTTATCTTCTGCAAGCAAATCCCCATGCTTTGAAGTAAGTGATAATTTCGTTTTCCAATTGCCAAGAGCTTTAGAAAATGATCAGTTGCGAATTGCCATTCGAGCTGAACCTACCTGGTGGAATGGCACAAAGCAGCTGGACTTCCGAGGTGAAGATGGCTCCATGAAGAACTCAAAAAATTCAGTAAAATATTACGCAATGAATTTTTAACGCTATTAAAAAGCAGTTGTCCATAGCGCTGAGTCTTGGTTATTGACATTTTCATTACAGAAGTTGCAGTTTCCACCAATTAATAAGCACATTACATAGAATTTAATTCATAACACGACAAAGAACGTGTAACTGGAACATCAAGTTAAACTTTAATAAACTCTGGTAAGTTTGGCAAGGATATTTAAACAAGGCAGTGGGGTCGGTGGTAACAACTCCCGAACGTATTAATTCGGTACAAACAGCTGCGGATGCATAACAGTGATTGTGCGATCACACCGGAAAGAGAAATGAAATTAAATGTGCAACTCTGTCAGTCCACCTGGTTATAGATGAATCTATCTCATTACAATTGTCTGTTATTGACGAGTATACTGCCAATAGTGCGGATGGATGCCAACGGAACTCGTCTGCAAAGTCAGACTGCGTCTAAGGCACCAGTGTTGTTTCTCCAAGTCTTAAGTGTAAGTCTTCCTTCTCCATATCTCTGCAGCCATGTGAAGTCGTCGGATCTCCGTCTCGACAAGAAGATGGAGCTGCATCTCTTGTGATTACTCTAATCAGAGTTTGCATCGAAATATTGGCCACCAATGAGAAAAGGTTGGCTCAGTTCTACCCAATGGTGTAATTGTGCAGTTAATGTTTCCCTCCCATCTAAAACTATGTAAAACTATTCCTTCAGTCAGTTGCCTTTCTGCCTATACCGTTCGGAGAATTTCAAACTCGCGTCCCTACGTCATTGTCTCGCTGCTTCATTCCACCAACGCACGTCTCTTTCTGGTAAAAAAAAACTTAAAATGGCTCCTGGCCTGCCACTATAGCTGTTTTTTAGAACACACAATGCGTTTCTTTCTTGCCCATTGGTGGAAAAGAAAGTCTCCCATACCGCTGAATTTTGGTGTCTTCTTGTCGCAACGTACTTTCACCAAACGGCCAAAATCACATAAAATGAGTCTTAATAGTTCGTTTGCACACAGCTATTTGCTCAAATGAGGCCCCCGTCCATCTCCATTCTGAAAACTCACTGGGTAAGATGCTGTTACCTATGCAGAAAGCGCACTTGAAGGAAGGCTAGTTGCAAGACGGCCATCGATTTACTGCTGGCGAATCTCCATGGGACACCGTCTTTGCTTTCTCCTGGAGTCTTGTGTCGTACAGTTTTTCTTAAGAATAAGGACAATATTTACCACGAACAACAGAGTCAAAACAGTATGGGCCGACAGTGTAATAGCCCAGTCCGGCTGAGGTTGACACTCATTCCTCCGGTTGGCGAGTTATTGAAAAGTTTTCCTTGCTCCCTGGAAAGTAAGACAGCGGGGCATCTCGGCTCGCGTTTTCTGGTCTGTATAACTACTGCCTATCCAAACCATAAGATCACACAGGCGAGAAACCTAGCACCACATGCGCAAAAACATAGTTAGAAAATGGAGAAAATGATTAAAAGATGACTGCTCTTAATGTCGTAACTCGAATTAAATATGAGCTGATTGGTCTAAACATGACTTTCATCAAAGATTAATTGAATTTGCTTATTAATACTGAGAAGTGCCACATCGGGAAGGGCTTGACGGTTCTCATAAATTGTTTCTTTTCGCCGAAGAACAGAAAGATAAGGGGAGAATTATGCCTGGAACAGCGCCTAACCGCTTGCCTTCCTTTTGTGAGGAGAAGGAAATCTCACGAGACGAGGGGAGGCAAGGTTAGTGCTTCCTCAGACGCCGTCCAGCCAAGTACACAAATAAATAATATATCATTCACTCAATAGTAATTTACCATGTTAATTCTGATTTAGATTTAGATGGTGTCCCTAAATCGTTTGAGGCTAGTGGCGGGGTGATCCTGACACCATTTACCCAGCTCGAATTTGTACTATCTGTGATAATCTCTTGGTTGATAAGACATTAATCTCTAACCTTGCTTCAAAGCTTCTCCTGGGCCTTTTGCATACGTCGGAAGTGCTTTACTTTCGAATTTAAAAAATCTTGGTTCGAGTGCCAGTGCAGTAGAGAGTTTCGATCAGTTAAGGTTTTGTAAAACATGCTGCTGAAACGTTGTCGAAAGCATTGCAGAAGTCAGTTTATAGTTTTCAGAAAATAAGTACAAAAACCGTTCAGGGAAATTCAGGACTTCAGAGATAAAAGTCACGAAGGAGTGGAATAAATAGGAAGTTCTGGGAAACTAAGGCAAAATGGTTGCATGAATAAACTTAAAAAGAAATGATTGGTGGAAGGACTATCTTAGTGTATAGGAAAGTCAAAGGTACCTTCCGGGTAATTAAAAGTAAGGGTGGAAATTCCACTGTTAAATGCAGAGGAGAGAGCATTTAGGTACGCGAACGTTGAATGCCTCTATGAGGGGAAGGACTTGCCTGATGGCGTGTTAGAAGAAAAGACAGCAGTCGGTAGGCACGAGACAGGAGATATAATATTAGTGTCATAATTTTAAAGAGCTGTGGAGGATTCAAGATTAAATAAGAAGAAGGGATAGATAATCTTCCACAGGAATATCTAAAATCAGTGAGGGAAGTGGCAACAGAACGCTGGTGTGCAGAATGTATGAGACTGGCGATGTACTTTCTTAAAAACATCAACCACGTTTCCGGAGATAGCAAGAGCCGACAACTGCAAGAATTATCGTAATCAGCTTAAAAGGTCATGCATCCAAGTTGCTGACAAGTATAATATACAGAAGCTCGAAAAAAAAAAGAGGATGTGTTAGAAGACGATCAGTTTGGCTTTAGGAAAGGTAAAGGCAGGATAAAGGCCATTATAACGTTGGGGTTGATAATGGAAGCAAGACTGTAGAAAAATCAGTGAACGTTCATAGGATTTGTTGACCTGGAAAAAGTGTTCGAAAATCTAAGATGGTGCACGACGTCTGAAATTCTGAGGAAACTAGGTCTACGCTATAGGGAAAGAAGGGTAATATACAACCTGTAGAAGAATCAAGAGGGAACCATAAGACTAAGACTAGGAACGAAGTGCTCGGATTAAAAAGGATAGGACGGGGATGTAGTCAGTCCCTCTATTGTTCAATATATACATCGAAGAAGCATTGGCAGAATAAAAGAAAGGTTCAGGAGTGGAATTAAAATTCAAGGGGAAAGGACACCAATGATAGGTCTCGCTGACGACATTGCTATCCTCAGAGAAAATGGAGAAGAATTACAGGATCTTCTGAATGGAATGAACACTCTAATGAGAATAGAATATGAATTGAGAGCAAATGGGAGAAAGATGAAAGTAATTACAAGTAGCAGAAATTATAACAACGAGAAACTTCGCAGAAAACTGGGAATCACGAAGTAAACAAAAATATCAACGAATTCTGTTACGTGGGCAGCAAAATAACCCATGACAGACGGAACAGAAAGGAGAAAAAAAATCGACCAGAACTGGCAAAAAAGGGCATTCCTGTACAAGATAAGAGTTCTAGTACCAAATATAGCCCTCAATTTGAAGAAGAAATTTCTGAGGACGCACGTTTGGAACAAAGCAATGTATAGTAGTGAAACATGGCCTGTGGGAAAACCGGCAAAGACAAGAATTGAAGCATTTGAGATGTGGTGTTACATACGAACGTTGAAAATTATGAGGACTAATAAGGTAGGAAATGAAGAGGTCCTACACGGAATCGGAGAGGAAAGGAATATATAAAAAAAACTAACAAGAAGAAGGGACAGGACGACCGGTCACCACTTAAAACAACAGTGCATACCATTCAGGGCACTAGAGGGAACTGAAGAGGTTAAAAATTGCAGAGAAAGACAGAGATTTGGGTACATCCAGCATGTAATTGAGAACGTAAGTTGCATGTGCTGCTGTGAGGTGAAAAGGACGGCGTGGTCATCAGCGCCCAAACGCATAGAAACAGTAAGACATGCGGTGAAGGGACGAAGACGGACAGCGAGCAAGAACGGCTAAAAGACACAGACCTGACGCAGTTCCAAATCCTCACATACAGAGGCAAAACAAGAGGAGAAGAAACGCACTAAAAAAGGAAAGGAAACACAAGGAAAAGAGAACAGAAATCGAAGTGAAACATGTAGGTAATCGTGGCTGGCGGACCTCTTACCTAAAACCTGGGTGAGCCAGTCACCCAGCAGCACATTAAAATCCTCTCCCTAAAATCCGAAGCAACACATTGGACAGGACACAAAACCGTAAGACCTTAACCACAGTCGTTGCGTCGTCTTGCAAAATAGAGGGCAAATCCGGTGGCAAGGAAACCACCGCCCTCTGGTCAGAGAATAAAAGACAGTCAAGTAAGATGTGGCGGACAGTAATCTGGACGCCACAAGCATTGCAGAGTGGGGCGTCCTCCCGCCAGAGTAAAAAACCATGCGTTAAGGGGCTGTACCCGATGCGGAGGCGAGTGAGGAGAACCTCATCCCGCCTGCACGACTGGTAGGACATACGCCATGGCCGCGTCGTGGCATTGAGCAGACGCAGCTTATTTTCACCGACTGCCAGCCACGCATAACACGAAAACGCAAAAGAGAGGTAACAGCATGGAGGGGGACGGCGCATTCAACAACGTGAGGGAGGGAACATGCATCTTTGGCAGCCACATCCGCCACTTCGTTTCCTCTAATACTCATGTGCCCCGGCACCCAGCAGAAGGAAACCTCCTTCCCCTGCCGTTGCAGGAGGAGTAGGGCATCATGGATGTTCTGGACGACCGTATCCGCTGGGTACAAGTGTTGCATGGTCTGAAGGGCACTCAGGGAGTCAGAACAGATGAGAAAATTAAGATTGGTAACACATCTTATCTGCTCCAATGCCCACAAGATCACAAACAATTCGGCATCAAAGATGGTAAACGCCGCAGGAAGCCGTAACTTGACGACTCGATCAGGGAAAACAACAGCACAACCAACAGAGTCCCCCTCTTTAGGGCCATCCGTAAATACTGGTACATGGTCGGGATGCTGGTTTAAAACTTCGTAAAATGAGGAGGTAAAAACAAACGCAGGAGTGCAGCTCCTCCGGTACTCCGACAAGTCTAAAAGGACGCTGGGCCTCTGGAGCAACCAGGGAGGCAGGCGGGTAAAACCCTGGAGTTGGGGTGCCACACGCTCCACACCAAGGGACTCAAGCAAATGCTTGGCACGAATCCCAAATGATCTCGTTGCCATGGGACGACTGGAAAAGAGACGTTCCATAGGCGGTCGGGCAACGGTATGGTACGCAGGGGAGGGGGGACAGGCAAGGAATTGACACACTCTTCGCACCATGAGGAGTTTCCGTCGGATGGCGAGCGACGATTCCCCTGCCTCAGCACACAGGCTGGGGATGGGACTGGTACGGAAGGCACCAGTGGCCAGCCTGATACCCTCATGGTGTACTGCGTCAAGAATCTTCGGATACGAAGGCCTCGCTGACCCATACACGGTGCATCCATAGTCAAGACGCGACCGGACGAAAGCCCTATAAAACTGCAGCAGACGCGCCCGATCTGCTCCCCAGGACCGATGGCTCAGACACTTCAAAATATTCAGTGCCTTCAGGGCCCGCACCTTGAGGTCTTTAAGATGCGGCAACCACGACTACTTGGAATCAAAAGTGAGGCCCAGGAACCTCACAGTGTCTCTAAAAGGAAGAATGCTGTCCCTCAGACGCAATTCAGGGGAGGTAAAAAGACGTCGAGAACGATTAAAATGAACACAAACACATTTGTCTGCAGAAAAGGTAAAACCCGTCTTCGCAGTCCATGCCTCTAATCGCTTTATCGTAAGCTGCAACTGCCGACTAGCAGTGACAAGAACAGAAAACAGCAAAATCGTCCACAAACAAGGAGCGCTGGGCAGGACTCCGGATAGTGGACGTGATACTGTTAATGGTGACGGCAAAGAGGGTGACACTTGGAACGCTTCCCTGGGGAACAACATTCTCCTGCACGTACAAATCAGATAACACATTACCAACCCGATATCGAAAGAGGCGGGGGGGAAAGAAAGGACCGAATGAAGATGGGGAGATGGCGACGAAAGCCCCACTGATGGAGTTGATTGAGGATAAGGCGGCGCCAAGTAGTGTCATACGCCTTATTAATGTCAAAGAATACACCTAGACAATGCTGGTTACGTAGGAAGGCCTGCTGGATGGCCGCCTCAAGCAGGGTCAAGTTGTCTTTAGTTGAACGACAGCTAAGGAGCTGCCTGGTCTCGAGCAGCCAAACCAGGCGACGGTGGACCATGCGTTCCAATGTCTTCCCGATACAGCTCGTCCAAGCAATACTCCGATAACTACTGGGATGTATTCGGTCCTCCCCAGTTTGAGGAGGGGAATCAAAATCGCCTCCGTCCACGAGTCAGGGAACGTGCCGGATGACCATATCATATTAAAACAATTCAGGAGAACGTCCTTGGATGGCAGCAACAAGTGCTGCAGCATGCTGCACAGGATTTGATCATGACCTGGCGCAGTATCATGAGCCACAGACAGCGCCGAATCCAGTTCCCACATTGTGAAGAGGCAGTTGTAGGGTTAAGAATTTGGAGACCGGAAGTCCAAGTGACCCTCTCGATGGCAGTGCGGTAGCGGCAGAAATCTGGATCACAGTTAATAGTGGCGGTAGATTCCGCAAAATGCATGGCCAGTGTCTGGGCAATGTCTCTTGGCGCCGTGAGGAGACATCCCTGATGCAGCAATGCCTTGACAGGTAGGTGGCTGCGTCTCCTGGAAATCCTCCTGTCGTTTGCTTTCTTTAATCACTCGCCGCGCCTTGGCCCTTGCTACCCGAAAGGCCGCAAGATTGTCAGCCGAGGGACGGCACTAGAAGCGGCGCAGAGCTGCACGGTGGGCTCGGATAGCTGGGCGGCACTCAGTGGTCCACCAAGGGACAGGACGCCTCTTGGGATGACCTGAGGACCGTGGGATCGACAATTCAGCAGCATGGCAGATCACGGCTGTAACATGGTCGACCCATTCGTGTACGCTGGCACGGTGTTCCAAAACAGCCAGATGGCTGAAATGTGTCCAGTCAGCTCTGCAGAGGTGCCACCTGGGGGCACTGGTAATGCCACAGCCTCATCCAGGAGGCGAATCCAAAGGGGGAAGTGGTCACTAGAATGGAGGTCAGCAGCAACCTCCCACAGAGCAGAATCCGTGAGTGCTGGAGAGCAAAAGGAAAGGTCAATAGCTGCCGACGACCCAGAAGCAATACAGAAATGAGTGGGAGCACCAGAGGATGCACAGTTCTTCGGACGTGATGAGGCTTTACAGAACGCAACCCCTGGGGCAAGTAGTTGTAGAGCCCCGTAAGACATTATGAGCATTGAAGTCCCCCAGAAGGAGAATTGGGCGGGGAAGTTGGCTAATAAGGTCTGTGAGAGCCTCAGAGTCTATTGCATCCTGAGGCGGTAAGTAAACAGAACAGATTGTGAGCCTCTGGCCCACAAGAAGGCCAATTGCAACTGCTTGCAAGTCCGTAACGAGAGGGAGCTCAGATGAGTGGTGCATGTCCCGGACAAAAACCGCAACACCACCCTTTGCCCATTCCCCCATCAGATCATCTTTTTGATACACGGTATAGCCCCGTAAAGAAGGAGCATCAGTGGCCTGAAAATGTGTCTCTTGGAGACATAAGCACAAGGGGCGCTCTCGTAGAAGGAGTTGTAATTTGGCCACATGCGTCCTGAACCCATTCAGGTTCCACTGTAATATGGGAGCCAGTGATCATGGTGGCTGAATTTTTACCCTGCCTCTGTGCTTTGGAGGAGACCCCATACTGGCCAGAGATTTATTCCTGGGGCGAGAATACCGCCCCCGGTCGACATCAATGTCCATCAGCTCCGATGGCGTCCCGAGGGAGATGTCAGACAGTAAGATGGCATCCTCATCGGACTGACCTGACTAGTCTCCTCAGGTGGCAAAACCTTCACCTTCGGTGTCTTTGTCTTGGGGGGCTTAGAATGCAGAACCTTTTCAACAGTTGGAGCTTTACTCGCCTGGGCAGAAGGCGCCATATGGGGAGGGGCAGAAGGTACCCCAATGTTAGCAACCACAGCCTTGTCCGACGTTGTGGGAGAGCTGCAGGTTGCAAAACAACCGCAGCAGCACAAGTGCACTCAAACGCAGTTATTAGTGCTGACACTAGCAACGTCCGTTTGTGTAGCAACAGTGGCCAACTGTACCGGTTTCTGCAGAGCGGAAGCGAAAGATGTTGTAAACACAGGAGGCTGCATGGCCTTAAAGAGCTTCTTGGCCTCACCATAGGGGATGCGCTTAGATGTTTTGATCTCCTGTATCTTCTGTTCCTCGAGATAGATGGGGCAGACCCGGCTCCAGACAGGATGACTCCCAGAGCAATTTACGCACTTCACAGGCGATGAACAATCGGCTCCTTCATGGGCAGGCTGACCACATTTACCACGAGTGGCTATCCCATTGCACCCCAATGTAGTATGCCCAAAGCGCTGAGATTTAAAACAGCACATTGGGTTGGGGAAATATAGCCGTACTGGCAAACGTAAGAAACCCGCTTTAACATGCTCTGGGAGTTTCGGGCAATTGAACGTGAGAATAAACGAGTCGGATTTGACTAGGTCCCCATCGACTCGTTTCATAATATGCTGCACGTCAACAATACCTTCGTCAGCCCACTCACATTTCAACTCTTCTTTGGGGATATCCACCGAGTCCCTACATGTCACAACACCCTTACTACAGTTCAAAGTGGAGTGGAGCTCGGTCTCGATAGCGTACTCTCCCAGACAGGTTGCTTTCCGAAGAGAAGTGACTTGACAGGAACTAAAAGTCTCAAATAACAGAGTCCCATTGCGCAGTCGCTTCACAGATTTCAGTGTCCCTGCAATTCCCTCAAGATCCTTGTGGATGTAAAAGGGAGAAACCCTCTCAAAACTACCCTCCTTCCGTTTCACAATCAAAAACACATTCTGGTTATCAGCATGTGCTCTGTTACGACAGTCTATCTCTAGTAACACCAGGCGCTGGAGGACTCGCAGCACGAAGTCGCTTTTTCGATGGGTTGTGTATTCCTGTCAGTGGCCCACCCAATCCACTGGTAGGGGGAAATGTAGAGGTCGAAGGGTCCATTGCGGTCCCACGAGCAGCTAGGGAACTAAAGGTCCTCTCAGACAGACCCCCGCGTGCCTGAGTAAGCCTTATACAACTGGGGTGCGGCAGGATCCCCAGAGGTTGCCCGCTTGCGACTGTTCCACCCCAACAGCCATGCATCTTATAGGCGCGCAGCACACCGTAAGATTGAGGGTTTTTTATAGAGGTTTACCTTCCTCGCAATCCAGGCGGTCAAGCCAAGATTACCATTCCCCGCAGCACACAACGTTCCACCGCCGCGCCATACGGTGGACGCTGAAGCATGTCCGGGGGTTACGGTGACAGGAGACTGGCGGCGCTGAATTGTCCCCAGCTCAGGAACCCCAGGGTCGCCAAGCCCGTACCCAGCAAATGAGTGCTGAGCCCCTGGGGGCAAAAGGACGACACAGGAGAGGAATTCGTGACTGTCCACATCAGACCAGTCACAAGACTGGTGACACAAAAAAGATGTTTTGAGGAGGCAGGGTAAGGAACAGCCATTTATGACTGATGATCCGTTTATTAATGCTTTTCTAGAGAGAGATAATGCATATACCATGCACGAGTAGGCTTCTGTCAGTCTAAGCAAGTCAACGTAACGTTAAAGTTTCCAGTAATAGATGCTTAGCATGTTTTATACAGATTTGATATATTCAATTTTTTCCATAATTTTATAGAATGTCGCAACTTTCAAAATCTGAAATCATTAGCAACATGAAATATTTAATTGGAATTTCTGAAATTGCTGCACTAAAGTTGAAAATATTTTTGCAACTAAGAAATTCACCAAACCAAAATTTATGGTATACGACTAAAACTATCCGTTCTAAAAGAAACGACGATAATGAACTTGAAAGTAATTTGATATTAAGCCATATAACTGAATTGAAGCATTCAACTCCCCATGAAGATCAATTTTACTGTAAAACCTTCATTAACGTACACTGGCTGCTGTTGAAATTCCAAACACCAGAAAGCATAGACCTCAAAGAAATTGAGGATACAGCACACTAGAAAGATAACATGACTAAATTTGTAAGTGATTTGTAGGGAGGACCGACATTCAGTATTTCTTATGATCAGTGTGCGCCAGACGTCATCAGTAAAAGTGGCCGGGTAGGGGTGGTGTGGCCGTCTCTCAGAAACCCACTAACAGATCGTTAGCATAGGTGAAAGCCCTGGAGAACATGCTGGGCAGGGCAACAGTGCAAACTGTCTATACCCAGGTAACAAGTGCTACGTGTGGTCTTCAGTTATCTTGATAGAAGATAACCTCATGTAGGTTTCGAATACACGGCAGAGCCACCAACCCTGACACGCCAGAAATGTAATGGCTGTTGTTCATGTTAGCAGCTATGGGGATCAGGGATGATCATCACTGGTACCCAATAGTACTCAATGCCAACACGTTAGGTTCTGGACCAATATGACGATGACGAATACTGTCTGGGAATGTTCCACCTCCTCAGAGCCTCCGTATTTGGAAATGTCCAACGTGTGATGTTTTACGCAGAACTGAGACCCGTCTGAAAAGATGGAGTCACCCAGGTGTACAGTGACATCGTTGGGCTCTCGTTTGTTGGCATGCCGGTCTCTGTTGCTAGGTTAAGGGCAGCTACCACAAAGGCCGCTGCGGAGACCGAGTTACTACAGACATCTCGCACCGTCCGTGTTGGCACTTGTCTTGCTACAAAGAAACCCCTTTTCTGAGTCAAGGCACGTGGCGTGGCTGAATGGAAAATTGCAAAGTTACCCACTCCAGTACAAATACTGTCGCAAATCAGAACGCATTGGAATTCATCGCTGGTGCGAAACTCAGCTTGCTCCTATCTCGCATAGTGTTCTGTGAACCATAAATAAGGGTGGACAGGCAGATTTCATATTCCTAGATTTGTGGAAGCCGTTTGACACAGTGCCACACCGCAGACTGCTAATTAATCTGCGACCATGCAGACTAGATTCTTAGATATTTGAGTTGCTCGAAGACACTTTAAGTAATCGAAACCAGTATCTTATACTGGGTGGCTGATTTGGGAGAGGAGATCAGCGATGTCCTGGTTGGCTCTGAGCACTATGGGACTTAACTTCTGAGGTCATCAGTCCCCTAGAACTTAGAACTACTTAAACTTAACCAAGCGAAGGACATCACACACATCCATGCCCGAGGCAGGATTCGAACCTGCGACCGTAGCGGTCGCGCGGTTCCAAACTGTAGCGCCTAGAACCGCTCGGCCACCCCGGCCGGCCGATGTCCTGGGTCCCATCGGATTACGGAAGGATAAGGAAGGAAATTGGCCGTGCCTTTTGGAAGCATTTGCGTGAAGCGATTTAGAGAAATCATAGAAAACCTAAATCAGTATATTCGCACACGGGTTTTGAACCGTCGTCCTTCCGAATCTGAGTCCAGTGTGCTAACCACTGCGCCACCTCACTCGGTCCTTGTCCTATATGGCGAGCGTTCAATGGAGACAAAGGTATCGTCAAGGTTGTGGTATGATCGCTATTCGTATTTATGTAAATAAAAGATCTGATTGATAGGGTGAGTAGAAAATTTCCGACAGTTTACTCACATCGCTGTTCTTTACGGGAATGTGTCATCTTTAAGTGATTCCAGAAGGATAAAGGATGACTTGGATATATTTGCTATTTTGTGTGCTGAATGGCAGTGTGTGTACAGTGACAATATAGAAATTTGGAAAATTGTAAGGACTATGGGACCAAACTGCTGAGGTCACCGGTCCCTAGGCTTACACACTAATTAAGCTAACTTACGCTAAGGACAACACACACACCAATGTCCGAGGGAGGACTCGAACCTCCGACGGGAGGAGCCCCACCAATAACAAATGAGATAGCTATAAGCACATACACAGATGGTGGTAGTATCACGTACACCAAGTATAACATGGCAGCGCATTGGCGGAGCTGTCATTCGTACTCACCTGATTCACGTGAAACGGTTTACGACATGATTACGGTCACACGACGGGAGTTAACAGTAGACAAATGGGGCAGTCTATTTCGGAAATCGTTTCTAAATCAATATTCCGAGATCGATAGTGTCAAGAGCGTGCCGAGAATAACAAATTTCAGGCATTACCTTTCACCATGGACAACGCATTTGCTGACGCCCCTCAGTTAACGACCGGGAGCAACGGCGTTTGCGTGTAGTTGTCAGTGCTAACAGACAAGCAACACTGCGTTAAATAGACGCGGAAATAAATGTAGGGCACACGACAAAAGTATCCGTTTGGAGAGTGGTGCGAAATTTGGTGTTAGTGGACTATGGCAGCAGACGACCGACATGAGTGCCTTTGCTAACAACACGGCACCGCCAACAACGCCCCCCTCGGCTTTTGTCCACATCAGTTGGAGCCTAGCCGACTGGAAAACCGTGGTCTGGTCAGATGAGCCCCGATTTCAGTTGGTACGAGCCGATGGTAGGGTTCGACTGTGGCACAGATTACACAAAGCCATGGCTTCAAAAATGGTGCAAATGGCTCTGAGCACTATGGGACTTAACATCTTAGGTCATCAGTCCCCTAGAACTTTGAACTACTTAAACCTAACTAACCTAAGGACATCACACACATCCATGCCCGAGGCAGGGTTCGAACCTGCGACCGTAGCTGTCCCACGGTTCCGGACTGCAGCGCCTAGAACCGCACGACACCGCGGCTGGCCAACGCCATGGGCCCAGGTTGTCAACAACACACTGTCGAAGCTGTTGATGGCTTTATAATGGTGTGGGATGTGTTTACATGGAATACACTGAGTCCTCTGGTGAAGCAATCATTGACTGGAAATGGTTGCGTTCGGCTGCTTGAAGATCCTTGGAGCCATTCACGGACTTCATGTTCCCAGACAGCGATGGGGTTATTTTGGATGACGATGCCCCACGTTACTGGGCCACAATTACTCGCGAATGGTTTAAAGAACATTGTCGACAGTTTGACCGAATAGTCTGGCCACCCACGTAACCCGACATGACTCCCATCGAAGGTTTATAGGACATAATCGAGAGATCAGTTCGTGTACAAAATCCTGTACCGACAACGCTTAGAAGATGCAACAAGTCCACTAAAGAGACAGCTTACACTACACTCGTTCGTGCTCTGTTCGAATATTGCTGCGCGGTGTGGGATCCTTACCAGTTGGGATTGACGGAGAACATCGAAAGGGTGCAGAAAAGGGCAGCTCGTTTTATATTATCACGTAATAGGGGAGAGAGTGTGGCAGATATGATGCGCGAGTTCGGATGGAAGTCATTAAGGCAAAGACATTTTCGTCGCGGCGAGATCTATTTACGAAATTCCAGTCACCAACTTTCTCTTCCGAATGCGAAAATATTTTGTTGAGCCCAACCTACATAGGTAGGAATGATCATCAAAATAAAATAAGAGAAATCAGAGCTCTAACAGAAAGGTTTAGGTGTTCGTTTTTCCCGCGCGCTGTTCGGGAATGGTTTGACGAACCCTCTGTCAAGCACTTATGAGAATTGCAGAGTAATTATGTAGATGTAGATGTAGAATTACGGACAGCTATGGAGGCAGCATGGCTAGTAGTTTTGTAGGGGATTTCCAACGACTTGTTGAATCCATGCCACATCAAATCGCTGCGCTAAGCCGGATAAAAGGAGGTCCGACGAGATGGTATTTGACGACTTTTTTCACCTGAATCGAAATGTGGAAAAAGTAAGCTAATGTAGATGTCAAACTTCCTGGCAGATTAAAACTGTGTGCCGGACCGAGACTCGAAATCGGGACCTTTGCCTTTCGCGGGCAAGTGCTCTACCAGGAGAACTTCTGTGAAGTTTGAAAGGTAGGAGACGAGGTACTGGCGGAAGTAAAATTGTGAGGACTGGTCGTGAGTCGTGCTTGGGTAGCTCAGTTGGTAGAGCACTTGCCCGCGAAAAGGTAAAGGTCCCGAGTTCGAGTCTCGGTCCGGCACACGGTTTTAATCTGCCAGGTAGTTTCAAAACCAGTGCACACTCCGCTGCAGAGTGAAAATCTCATTTTAATGTAGATGTGACGCAAAAATGTAAGCCGGCGGCGGTGGCCGAGCAGTTCTAGGCGCTTCAGTCAGGAACTGCGTGACTGCTACGGTCGCAGATTCGAATCCTGCCTCGGGCATGGATGTGTATGATGTCCTTAGGTTAGTTAGGTTTAAGTAGTTCTAAGTTCTAGAGGACTGGTGACCTCAGATGTTAATTCCCATAGTGCTCAGAGCTTTTTGAACCATTCTTTTGAAAAATGTAATGTTCGAAAGCAGAATTAGAGGTGCGATGCTCGACACGCCCTCGGTGAGGAGCGGCTGAGACGCTGCCAGGCTGACGGGCAGGACGCAGTCGCCAGGGTCAGGGCCCGCGGCCGGCCGGCGGGTCACCCCGCCCTCCACAAACACTCCGGCGCGCTGCCTGCAGCAGGTGCGCCGCGGCAGTGGACAGCCGCCAGCAACCTCTCCTCTCGACAGGCGTGTAATGAGTCCACTCACCTCCACCGCCAAGTCTCCTCCCGTGCCAGAGAGAGAGAGAGAGAGAGAGAAAAAAAAGATACAGAATAAACCTTCCCTGTCTTTGGCAATAGGCAACTCTCGCTTCGCAGATCGGGCCACGTGTTATGTGTAAATACTGCAGACTCAAAAGGTAACAAAAACTTTCGAGGCTAAGAATTTTGTAGCCATTGATTATTATGTTCGCACCTGTCTCCTTAATTAACTTTGCTGCGAAGACTATTCCCAAACGGAAAAATACAGTACTGGCCATTAAAATTACTACACCACGAAGATGACGTGCTACAGACGCGAAATTTAACCGACCGCAAGAAGACGCTGTGATATGCAAAAGATTAGCTTTTCAGAGCATACACACAAGGGTGAAACGTTGTTGTGATGCCTCGTGTAAGGAGGAGATATGCGTACCATCACGTTTCCGACTTTGGTAAATGTCGCATTGTAGCCTATCGCGATTGCGGTTTATCGTATAGCGACATTGCTGCTCTTGTTGGTCGAGATCCAATGACTGTTGGCTGAATATGGAATCGGTGGGTTCGGAAGGGTAATACGGAACGCCGTGCTCGATCCCAACTTCCTCGTATCACTAGCTGTCGAGGTGACAGGCATCTTATCCGCATGGCTATAACGGATCGTGCAGCCACGTCTCGGTCCCTGAGTCAACAGATGGGGACATTTGCAAGACAACAACCATCTGCACGAACAGTTTGACGACGTTTGCAGCAGCATGGACTACCCGCTCGGAGATCATGGTTGCGGTTACCCTTGACGCTGCATCACAGACAGGAGCGCTTGCGATGGTGTACTCAACAACGAACCTGGGTGCACGAATGACAAAACGTCATTTTTTCGGATGCATCCAGGTTCTGTTTACAGCATCATGATGGTCGCATACGTGTTTGGCGACATCGCGGTGAACGCACGTTGAAAGCGTGTATTCGTCATCACCATACTGGCGTATCATCCGGCGCGATGGTATTGGGTACCATTGGTTACACGTCTCGGTCACCTCTTGTTTGCAGTGACGGCACTTTGAACAGTGGACGTTACATTTCAGATGTGTTACGACCCGTGGGTCTACCCTTCGTTCGATCCCTGCGAAACCCTACATTTCAGCAGGATAATGCACGACCGCATGTTTCAGGTCCCGTACGGGCCTTTCTGCGTACGGAAAATGTTCAACTGCAGCCCTGGCCAGCACATTCTACAGATCTCTCACCAATTGAAAACGTCTGGTCAATGGTGGCCGAGCAACTGGCTCGTCACAATACGCCAGTCACTACTCTAGATGAACTGTGGTTTCGTGTTGAAGGTGCATAGGCAGCTGTACCTGTACACCCCATCCAAGCTCCGTTCAACTCAATGCCCAGGCGTATCAAGGCCGTTATTACGGCCAGAGGTGGTTGTTCTGGGTACTGATTTCTCAGGCTCTATGCACCCAAATTGCATTAAAATGTAATCACATGTCAGTCCTAGTATAATATATTAGTCCAATGAATACCCGTTTATCATCTGCATTTCTTCTTGATGTAGCAATTTTAATGGCCAGTAATTTATTTCCGCGAGAGAGCTCTGATTTATTTAAGCTTGGTCAATTATCCTCCTTTAGGTAGAATTCAACAAAACATTTGGGCGTTCCGGTGAGAAAGTTGGCGATTTTCCCATGAAGGTAACGCCTGTATTTAATTGTTGCCAGCCCAACACGCTTATTACATCCGTGACATTCTCTTCCCTATTTCTCGTAAGTACAAACAGGAACCACCATTTTTTGAATTATTTGGAAGTACTGGCTAACCTATTTGGTAAGGATCTCATACCGCAGAGCAGCACTTCAGTCAAATCGACAACATTTAAATTTTTCCGATGTAACCTGCAACCAAGATTTAAAGGAATAAGTTTTCAGTGGAATGAGTAAAATTTATTTGAGATGATATCATACATTTAAATTTTCGTTAATGTAAGGTAACGTGTTGCCTAAGTGGCAGGTAGTACTCCCAGCACAACCTAGGACATTGAAAAGAGACCACCATAAAACGATATGAAACTATGGAAATACGAGTTCACAGCAAAGCACACTAGTAACAAATAATCGGTCTTAACCTTTACTAACGAAACGCACAATTGAAAATCATCGAGGAGTAAGAAGAAGATGAGGTTCACCCCTTAACGTCATTTTAATCAAAGTGGCATTGAAAAAATGCGACAGATCTTTGTGCTGTCAAAACCAACTAGCAGTGTCCATAAGGACTGCTTTCCCATGAAATACTTAATCTCTACTCCGCAAGTTTAAAATACGATGGCTTGCATATCGTCTACAGTCCGAAGACTAGTGAAAGGTGGCTACACTGAGCCACAGCGCCAGAGATTGCGCCAGAGAGTATTATTCAGCCGCCTCCACTGGCAGTTCTTGTCGAGAAGTCGCAGTAGGCAGTGCTTGTTGAGATGTAGCAGTGGTGAGTCGTTGTTGAGAGGTTCCCATGGAGAGTGCTTGTTCAGATGTTGTCATATTGTTTTGATGGGCTAGACAAAAGATGTTGTTGGATTAGGGATGCTGTAATGTGCTTTTCGTCAATATATATGAAGGTAAAAAAAATCCTTTTTTTTGTATTATTTCAATGTCTTGAACAATAATGTCTATTGGTTACAGGTTCAGTCAACAAAGCATCTGGCTCGTGTTCTTGTATTAGACTGTATTTCTGGTTTCTATATGCAATTGTAGTATTTTTGGTTTTTTTTAATTACTTCAGTATAAATGGTGTTTAAAATATCTAGTCTTATTGAGGAAGAACCGTGCCAGATGTGTACGTTGAATCACACTTCCACACACAGAACAGCTACACTTGTGTTTTGTTGTTTCGTAGGTTTTATCGTTGCTGGGGACTTAATTAATTAATTGTGTTAACGGAAGTTTTCTTTCATTCTTTGTTGTTGTTCTATGCAGTCAGATTGCGTACAAATACTAGTCAGGGCCAACCGTTTACAAGACTTCGTAGCCGGACAGTCAGCTACAAAAAAATTAAAAAATATTTGCATTATAAAATAATGAAGCCCCCATGCAGGTGGCGTCCGCTGCTTCGGATCGTCCCTTGGAATTCTTCTGATTGTAAAAATAGCAGACAGTAGTATTGTTGTAGTAATTTGTAGTTTAGTAATTGTAGTCTATATTGCATGTGTAGAATTGGTAATTGTCATTCTTCTAATGGTATTTTTTGCAGAATTTAATTTTGTTGTCTTGTATACGGGTTTGACAATTTTGTGCAATTATGAAGATTTCAATTGTTCGTTATCGCGTTTGAGGGAAACATTTCGTGTGAATGGTATTGTTGGAGATAAAGTCTCATTGTGTGTAATTTTCGTATAGTGACGAGTTTTGTATGTTTTGTAAATGATTATGCGATCGATGAAAAAGGCAAAAATGATGAATAGTGAGAATGACGAAATTGTTAATATGGCGAACTCGCCAACACAGGAGAACAGGATGATGCATAATGGAGTTGAAAACAATTTAATAAGCAGGGAAAATAGTCCAGAACCAATTCAAAATTTTTCACAATCAAAAAATTTTCAGAATACGAGATTAATGACAGAAGATTCTGGAATAGTATCGAACACAAATAGCTTTACAGCTATGACGAAGGAAGCTGGTTTTGCGGGAAATGTTAGGGGCGAAAAGAATTTCGAACCAGTCAATGTGGAGCAGTTGATGAGTGTAATAGTAAATTTGGGATCTGAATTAAAAATTGTGGGATCACAGTTACGATCTGAAATTAAAACAGAAATAGGAACATTTAAAACAGAAATAGGAACAATTAAAACAGAGATAGGAACAATTAAAATTGATATGGGAACAATGGAAACACAGTTAAGATCTGAATTAAAAAGAGAGATGGGAACTTTGGCAACACGGTTAGACTCACAAATAGGAACAATTAAAACAGAAATGGAAACAATGGAAACACGGTTAGATTCACGAATAGGGACATGTTTCAAAAACATGAAAGATGAATTAAAGAAAGAAATTAGAGAAGAAGTACAACCGATTTTGAATTCTCACAATAATAGATTAATTTCAATAGAAATCAGACAAAAGGAACAGGATCGAGAACAGGAAAAAAGAGATCGCGTGATAGTACAGAAATTTTCAGAGTTTAATTTACAACGTGCACACGATAAGGAAGAAATACTTGAAAGAATCGAGGAATCCGTACCAAATGACAGATTAAATAACCTAACACAACAGTATGAACAGTTAACTACTAAATGTGTCAATAGTGAAACCCGAGTCGCGACACTTACGGAAGACGTAAATAAACAGAAAGAACAAATAGGTGACTTATAGGAAAGAGTTGAGGAGATTGCAAATAAATTGACAAGTCTTAGTTTAAATGGGGACAGAGATTCAGATGATACAGCTCCATTGCCATTTGCAGAAACCCAAGAGTACCAGAACATAAATAAGCATGTTGAAAAACAGGGAAAATTTAATGAACGCGTTAAAAGGGAATTTGAGGCATTACAAAAGCAAGTCAAACAAATTGAAGGCGAAATCGTAGGAAAAGACAGCAGAAGAAATTTAGAATCACAGATAGCAGAGGGCTTTGAAGACAATAATTTATTTCATTTACGGGATGCAACAAGAGAGCGCCAGGCGCGCGAACTTGACAATAATCGACATTCGGACTGGGACAGACGCGGTAGGTCTTTGTCGCCACGAGGAGAAAACTTTGACTATAAACACTTCTTAACTGTTCGGAAATTTAAGATCTTTCGCAATTCTAAGAACGACATACATCCATGTTCATGGTTAGATCAATTTACGTACGCACTTCCACCAAATTGGCCAATAAGTCACAAACTGGAATTTATGTGCGGCTATTAAGGTCCTCAGGGGATTCACTACACTAAGTGAATATGTGCCGTAGCGTGCACAAGGCCCCGAGCTGTAGTGGTGCTATTTCCCTTTTAGTTTTCTGCACCGCTGCCTACTCTTCTACTATTCTTTGCATCTATGAAAACAACTCTTCGACTATCAATCTATTTAGAGAGTCGGTATAGATTAACCGGATATGACGATTTTACCCAAAAGAGATTTCGGAAATTACCGTTTGGACTTACTGTACCTTCAGCAGCATTCATTCGTAGTTTAAACGAAATTTTACCTGTTTATCTTCGTGACAATATTACTTCATATGTTGACGACATTCGTATTGCTAAACGTTCTTGGAGTGAGCACAACAAAATTTTGGATTCATTATTACGTATTTTTGCAAGAGTTGGCATTACAGTGAACTTAGAAAAATCTGAATTTGGTCGTTCTCAGGTGAAATTTCTTGGTCATATTACTTCTACAGAAGGTATTCTTCCTGATCCAGAGAACCTAGACGCTATTCGTAATTATGATGTTCCTACTACAAAACGTGATGTTCGTAGTTTCCTTTGTGTCTGTAATTTTCTTAGACGCTTTGTTAGATTGGACGATTTGGCCACACCTCGTTTATGTGAACTATCTGGAAAGAATTCTAATTGGTGTTGGGATGAGGAAGCTCAATCAGAATTTGAACAACTTCGTGATGCTTTAGTTGCTGCTCCACTTCTTTCACACCCGGATTTATCTAAAGATTTTTGTTTGGCGACGGACTCATCATACAAAGGCCTAGGTGCACACTTATTTCAAGAGATAGAAGAAGATGGCGTTGTAGTACAGAAAACTATTGCATTTGGAAGTCGTGTTCTCTCTAAATCAGAAAAGAATTATTCGATTACGGAACTTGAAGCCTTGGCTGTTGTTTGGGCTTTCACAAAATTTCGGATATTTTTGTTTGGCAGACATACTAAGGTTTACACCGATCATCGAGCTCTGGAATTTCTTATGTCAACAAAATTAACTCATGGAAGATTGTCACGATGGGCGCTGTACCTACAGGCATTTGATTTTAGTATTGTTTACATACAGGGTTCTTCAAATATTATCGCTGATGCTCTTATCATGTGCACCTATGGGTTTGAAACAAAGTGCTGAGGAGGACTCCAAGGAAAACAATTATTGTTTGATGTATATTCAAGGTGTTGCGTTTGAGAATTTTATTTCGTCTTCGCTCCAGGACATCGCTAAGGAGCAAAATAAGGATCCAATCTGGAAGGACATTTAAGGAGAAGTGGAGGAGAAAGGAAAGCGTAGCGATTAGACAGTATTATTTAGTCCGCAATGATATTCTTTTTAAACGAAAATCGGTCAACAGCTCTGTGTGGTTAGTTTGTATTCCTGATGAGTGGGTCAATAAATTGATTTGGTACGCACATTTCAGTTATGCTCACTTTGGTCCCAGAAAATGCTTTCATAAATTACGAGAAAATTGCTACTTCAGTAATATGGAAAAACGTATTCGATCTGTTCTTGCCAAATGCAAATTATGTCAAAAGGCTAAGCCCCCAACTATTTCTCACATAGCACCATTGTTTCCTATAATTCCAGCGAAATTAAAGGAGATGGCTGCAGTCGATTTGTTCGGTCCAGTGGTTCGTTCTACTTAAGGTTTTGCGTACATTTTGGTAGCAGTGGAACTGACATCAATATATGTGTGTTTTACACCTTTACGCAAAGCAACAGCTCGCTCAGTATCTAACGCTTTCATCAAACATTTTCTTAAAGAAGTGGGTCATGTTGATAAGGTTATATCAGATAATGGATCACACTTTCGCTCTAAAATTTGGCTTCGTACTCTACGGCGTCGTAAGATTAAACCAATTTTCATTTCACTTTTTCACCCTCAATCTAACGCTTCAGAGAGATGGATGAAGGAAATCAATAACTTGTGTCGACTTTATTGTCATCAGAATCACAGAACTTGGGATCAGTATCTTCATATTTTTCGAAACATTCTGAATGAACTCCCTAATGATTCAACTTCTTTACCGCCTATATTGATATTACAAAATAAAGCACCGACAAATCGCATTTCTGAAATCGTTCCTTTTCCGCCTACACGGAAACTGCGGCATTCTGAAGTTGTGAACCTGGCTCTGCAAAATATTGCATCTGCGGCTGCTAGAAGAGAGAAATCAGCTAAACGTCCTGGTCGTTTAAAAACCTTGTCAGTTGGTCAAAAGGTGTTAATTAAGTCTCATCGTTTGTCTCACAAAGGAAAAGGCTTGTGTCGCAGATTTTTTCTGCTTTATAACGGTCCATATAGAGTTCGCAAAATTATTCATGATGACACTGTCGAAGTAGAAACTCTTAAATCTCGGCGCTCTAAGGGAATACATCACATATCGAACGTTAAAATTTTTGTGGAATGACATACTTTTGAGAGACTCACAGTTACATGTAAACACGCAGAGAATACAAGGATACCGCGCTGTGTTTTGGCGGCGGCACATACTCAAAGCAACAGTCAAGTCTGCGCGGCGCACAAGGCAGTCGTTGACCGCAAACAATTACTTCCTACGTCACGCGTACCTACAGCTGATCGAGCGCTCAGAGCGAATGCACTGACAGCCGTAAACAAATACACAGTCTAATTTCTCCGAATAAATTCAGTATAAAGCTATACTGACTTGCTAAATTATGTTACTAACGTTCAGTATTTTTCAGGATACGGTTGTCTAAATATTTAAGACCTTCAGGTAAATTCTGTGTGTCCCACGTTAAGAGGACTTGCTATCGAGAAATTTTCAGGAAAAATGTCATTTCGTTGAAGAAAGTAATAAACTAAAAAGGTAACTATTAATTGAGTTTATTTTTCAGATAACATATTTCCACTTAGGTACGTATTTTAGACGTAATTTGCTGCTTGCGATTACGTGATTTATACTTTGTGCTAAATTTCATGTTCTATGAATTTACTTGTGAAGCGACGTGCTTGCGTACATTAACAGATTTGACAATGATTGATTAATGAACAGGGTTGTTACTTGTGTATATTATGCATAGCTTGGCTGCTATGCTTTTTCACTGACGTCAAATTTTTTTTATTATGTGCCTGCTGTGCTTATTTATTTAAATTATAATTGTCACCTGATTAATTGTGGTGATATGGTTATGTATGTAGGTTATACTTTGTGATGTATCTGCTTGCGCCTTCATGTTTACTTATTAAGATGACATATGAACATTTATTTGCTTATGCTGTTATGATGCTAATGACCTGTTTATTATGTAAGATATGTATTTGCTGCTTTGCGTATGGATTGCATATTTACATATTTCTGTTTCGTTGTCATAACTACTTTTTAATTTGGTATATAGAAATGCTGATATGCGGTGTATGAACATGGAGTTTAGGTCACACTATGGTATTAATTATAGATTGTTCAATTGGCAGAGCCTCGTTATAGGGATTGTGCTACTTCCACTTGTTAACATTTTGTTCTCTACTGGTATATTTACTCACTATTGCATGTTTTGCTCACGCTCAGTGCTTTATATTTTAAGATAAGGAAATGAACTGCTATAATGCTGCGAGCGACATTGGTACAAGAAACTTCATTGAAGTCACATGAGCTGGAGATTTTATGGAAGCTGTATAAATTTAAGACACTTGACACAAGAAATACTCCACATGTTTGCTTCTGTTTTGCCGTGATTCTTGAAGTGGTGTACACACTGTGAAAAATTATGATCATTCAACTCCGTAATCGTACTTACTTACTGAAAGTTCTTCGAACTAAAGGCTGTTAGAGGTCATGTATGCATTTCTCTTATTTAATGATGGACGAGGTAACCAAAATGTATCTTATAATTCATAATGAGTAGAAGATTTGGATCAGATGGATTACACAGAGGTTGTGTGTGGGCATTATGTCTTCGGATTGCATGGGATGATGAATTGAAGTTTGCACTAGGATTTTATCTGTACTTGTTCGAGGAGACTGACTAGAGGAAAGAGTTGTTATGGAAGTGAAATGATGTTGGCGATAAGGTTTATATGTATCGACGTATTGAAGAGGTATTATTGAGGTATTGAGATTGTGTGAAGTTGATGATTATTGGAGTTTTGGTGGACAAGATGATAAGGTTTATATGTATCGACGTAAGAGGTATTATTGAAGTATTAAGATTATGTGATGATAATGATTATTGGAGTTTTGGTGGATAAGAGGTGAAGTAAGTGAGGAGCATTTTTTTGTTTGTTGGTCTATATGGAACAATGAGGATGAAGATGGCAGACTAGAACACTCAAGTAGAAGGAACATTGTCTACACACACACTTTGTTAAATCAATAAGCTGTATATACTTTATTTTGGAGAGAGGAAGTATTTGCATATCTTGGCACACTGACAGTTGTTCAGCAAGCGTACATTTGATTTGGCTTGGCAAACATTGGTCTTGACATGATGACTACGACGTTGACTAACTATTATTGACTGTTATACATTGCTGCCATTACTACTTGATACACATGTCGAACATCAAATTTTGACAGAATTGCATTTACACAGGTAACACTATTCAATTACACAGTAGTACTTAATGTGGATGAAAGATGAGTGAGTGTGTTTTGCGTGTTTTCCTTTCCTAATCCCAAATAATTGGTACCGACCTATCTCCTAAATATTATTTTATTTGTTTGTTGTGGCCTGCACTGACACCCATAAATATTATAGGCTTACTGATATTTGTCTGTTTGTAATATTCGATATGACAATTATCTGATATCATTTGTGTGTTTGTTATTATTTGTATGTTTAGTGTAAGAGCATTGAGAATAATTTTGTAAAAGCAATTGTGTGTGCCTTCAAACTGTTGTACGTGCGTGCACCTGTTCAACATTGCTGGGTGCCACTGATGGAACTGCTTCTACTGAAATGATGTCACTTGTTGGTGTCTGCACCTGTTCAACATTACTGGGTGTCACTGATGGACTGCTTCTACTGAAATGATGTGACTTGTTGCTGTCTGCACCTGCACAACATTGCTGGGTGCCACTGATGGAATTGCTTCTACTGAAATGTCACTTGTTGGTGTCTGCACCTGCTCAACATTACTGGGTGCCACTGTTGGAACTGCTTCTACTGAGATAATGTCACTTGTTGGTGTCGGCACCTGCTCAACGTTACTGTGTGCCACTGATGGACTGCTTCTACTGAAATGATGTCACTCGTTGGTGTCTGCACCCCCTCAACATTGCTGGGTGCCACTAATGAACTGCTTCTACTGAAATAATGTCACTTGTTGCTGTATGCACCTGCTCAACATTGTTGGGTGCCACTGATGGAACTGCTTCTACTGAATTGTTGCTGTCTGCACCTGTTTAACATTGCTGGGTGCCACTGATGGAACTGCTTCTACTGAAATGATGTCACTTGTTGGTGTCTGCACCTGTTCAACATTGCTGGGTGCCACTGATGGACTGCTTCTACTGAAATGATGTCACTTGTTGCTGTCTGCACCTGCTCAACATTGCTGGCTGCCGCTGATGGACTGCTTCTACCGAAATGATGTCACTTGTTGGTGTCTGCACCTGTTCAACATTACTGGGTGCCACTGATGGACTGCATCTATTGAAATAATGTCACTTGTTGTCGTCTGCACCTGCTCAACATTACTGGGTGCCACCGATGGAATGCTTCTACTGAAATGATGTTACTTCTTGCTGTCTGCACCTGTTCAACATTGCTAGGTGCCACTGATGGAACTGTTTCTACTGAAATAATGTCACTCGTTGGTGTCTGCACCTGATGACCATTGCTGGGTGCTACTGTTGGAACTGTCAACTACTTGTTTATTGAACTATGGAAAGCATTTTACGTGAATATTTGTATAAACTGATTTATTTGTGTATTTTCTGTTTATGAGACTCTTACCTACACCTATTTGACATTGCTGGTGCCATTGATTGAATGGTACTTGTGTAAACTATTGTGTAAAATCACATGTATGAAAGCATTTGTATTCCTTACTGTATTATATATATTAGGTTATTGAAGGGTCAGTGCAAAGCCAAAATTTTAGCTAGTTATTTGATATTTAATTATTAATATTATCTTTTATTTTTGTTTGGGTTTTTTGGACGAATTTGGTGGTATTTTCACCACCAATGCTGGCAAAAATACCATCAAATTCTAGCCCATGGAGGAAGGGCATACGAAAGGTGGCTATACTGAGCCACAGCGCCAGAGAGTATTATTCAGCCGCCTCCACTGGCAGTTCTTGTCGAGAAGTCGTAGTAGGCAGTTCTTGTCGAGAAGTCGCAGTAGGCAGTGCTTGTTGAGGTGTAGCAGTGGTGAGTCGTTGTTGAGAGGTTCCCATGGAGAGTGCTTGTTCAGATGTTGTCATATTGTTTTGATGGGCTAGACAAAAGATGTTGTTGGATTAGGGATGCTGTAATGTGCTTTTCGTCAATATATATGAAGGTAAAAATAAATCCTTTTTTTGGTATTATTTCAATGTCTTGAACAATAATGCCTATTGGTTACAGGTTCAGTCAACAATGCATCTGGCTCGTGTTCTTGTATTAGACTGTATTTCTGGTTTCTATGTGCAATTATAATATTTCTGGTTTTTTTAAATTACTTCAGTATAAATGGTGTTTAAAATATCTGTTCTTATTGAGGAAGAACCGTGCCAGATGTGTACGTTGAATCACACTTCCACACACAGACCAGCTACACTTGTGTTTTGTTGTTTCGTAGGTTTTATAGTTGCTGGGGACTTAATTAATTAATTGTGTTAACGGAAGTTTTCTTTCATTCTTTGTTGTTGTTCTATGCAGTCCGATTGCGTACAAATACTAGTCAGGGCCAACCGTTTACAAGACTTCGCAGCTGGACAGTCAGCTACTAAAAAATAAAAAAATATTTGCATTATAAAATAATAAAGCCCCCACGCACTAGTTCGATGCAGTTCTCCACAGTGTTACATCCCGAGCAAGCTGCTTCATCTCTGCAGTGGAACCAGCTTAGTGTTCTCAGTTCTTGGTCTCCCTCTACTACTCAGACATACTTCCATTCCCAAACTGACCATTCCGCCAAGTTTCAGGATGTGCCTTGCGAATCGATCTCTTCTTTTAACAATGTTGCGTCATTAATTTCTTCTTCTTCTTTCTGAGGGTTTTCTACACCATGCAGAATCTGTCGCATCCAATATTCATCTCTTTCCATCTTCCCAGTCCACTTCCTGCATGCACACCATGCGGAATCTGTCGCATCCAATATTCATCTCTTTCCATCTTCCCAGTCCACTTCCTGCATGCCTCTGTCCTGCACTACACTCCTAATTCCATCCTTCTATTGGATCCCGGAACTTCCTCTTTTCCTGAGTTGTGGATATTTCCAGTGCCATATTTTCGAAGGGCGCATTCACTTCCGCATTCTTCTATGATTTCCACGCCATGACAGGCGTTTGTTTTCAATTGTGTCTACATTAGCCTCGGTAACTCCTATCTCTTCTCGTAGCATTTTACTTCTCATTTTGTCTCTACTTGTTACTTCACAACTTCAATTCTATTCTCAATTTCAATTGCGATTAATTTCTTCTCATTTGCCCTGGACACTTCCCTCAGTTCAGTACCATACAGAGCAATGCTCTCTACTACAGCATATTCTTCTTTAAAAAAAAATTCATTTCTTTTTATTTCAAATAATGAAGTTGTAAGACGTGTATATTTCCATTGTCAAACCACAATTTATGAAATATGTTTATATTTTATTAATAGGATTAAATACGAACAATTAATATTTGTCATATTGGAAATAATTGTGGTAGCAGGGAATATCTGCACCAAAGTATTGTTGATATAATTTTAAAAAGAGCGGGAGAAACTGCGTACGGATACATTTTAAGATAAGAGAGGGAAAGACTGTGCATTGATACATTATGTAAAGGTAGCAGGGATTGTCTGCACCTGAAAGCATTGTTGGCAGGAGAGACCGTACTTTAGTGTTCGTAGGATGTCAGTAGTAAGCGAGAAGTGAAGCGAGTCGGTAGCAGGTCTGAAGCGAGAGGTTGAGAGGAGCGGTGTGCCTGCCAGCCACCAGTTATGATTTACAAGATATTATAAACGGATATACAGAGACATAAGCTAACTATTATAATTAGAGGAACTAATATTATTGAATTAATTTTTTTGAGAAACTCAAGACTACTGAAGGTAAGTTTGTGCAACGCTAGTTGTAAGATTATTGTAAAAAGTAAGTCCCATTTGAACGTTCGTAAAATCATTTCATTTAGAATATAATTAACTTTTGCCAGCAATATTGCATTTCTGATTATAATCTATCCGAAAAACCATCAACGTAAAACGTTGCAAAATTTTATTGTTGTCAAGAAAAAGAGTAACTATGAATTACGTAACTTCTGTCAAATTAATTAAAGAATAACGTCAGCGTTGCTATTAAAGAATAACGTCAGCTCTGGTAATAAATACAGCCACTTATTATGAAAGCTCACCAGCAGCTAATAGAGTGTAGTAAAACAGAGTAAGTATATTTATGTCGCATTTCGATGTAGCAGTCAGATTGCGATCCATTAACAGTAAAAAAGGTAAGGAACTGTTTTGGGTTATTGCACATAACGACTGAGGGCCACGACGACGACGCCACATTCTATGTTTCGTCGAAATAATCCGAAAATCACTTTTAAAAAGCAGGAATTAAATTTGTATGCGAAGATTGAGAAAGAGAATAAATTTCAAAGGGAAGATTTCATTTGTTATTACTAAGCAAGAGATAGAAATCCTAAGGAAAGCTTTCATAGTTTATTGCAAAAGGGAAGGTTATCATTAACAAAAGAGGTATCGAGGAGGGAAGGTTTCACTTGGCGACATCCAATCGGTAAGACTCTTTAGTGAATCTACTGTGAAAATGAATATACTGACTCTGACAATTGTATGAATAAGCTAGTGTTAAGTGGCGCAACGCTTATTCTAAACTGTATACCTTTAATTCACAGCCCATCGGCAATTCTGTTTGCTCTATTGATTCTGCGTTGAAAGGTGTTTGTTCAGTGTTGAATCCGCTTTAGACAGTGATATATTTTGTTGCGTGTGCTAATTTTAGACAATGTCCCGCAGAATAATGACTCGTTCTCAAAGTGATAAAAGTGAAGAAAACACTGGTGAGAAATTCTTTTCAGGAATAGACAGAAATAATACGTGTGAAACACCCGATAGTGAAACGTTAGGTGAACAGACATTCGAGAGTAGTAATAATATGGAATCTTTTGACGAACAATCAACTTCTGATATGCCAACTGATAATGAGACATTAGTGCCAAATAATTTGTTTTTAAATACAACAGACGCTACACAGCAACAAATTACGCGTAGCAGACATAATAGTTTCAGTAGCGAAACCACTATAATGCAGTCAAACAGTGTGACTCCATTACGTGCCGAAACAGATTCAAACGGTACACAGCTACACAATCAGCGTAACAGATACCACAGTTTTATTGACAAAAATTCCGAAACTACGGAAGAGGTGACACGATTACAATCGTCTCGGGATGGTCAAATGAACACAGATGTACAACCTTTAACAACGAGTACAAATACACACAGAAATCAACCCGAAACGGACCCAATAATGGCATTTTTGCTGCAAATGAGACAAGACATGAAACAAAACTTTAACAGAAGGGCACAAGAATCAGCAGACCTAAAAAACGATATCAGGGCAAAACGCACACACACAGGTCAGAAATTAGACAAAATGTACCGAAATCTAAAACACGAAATCAAAGTAGAAATTTAAGCAGTCGCTGAAAAATCAAACCAAGAATTACAGGCCAAGATTCAAGAAATAACAGATAAACAAGAAGCGTTCGCAGTAAGCATACGAGAAACAATGACAGAGAAGTTTTCTAAACAAAACTTTAACTTTGATGAACGTTTTAACAATCACACAGAAAACTGTTTGATATGACACCGCAAACTGGTGCGATCGCAGAATAAAGAACGAAAAGAACTATCAAAAACAATAAACAGAGACAGGACGACAAAACTGTTTGCTCAGGGAAAACGTACGTGGACAATCACATACACTCGATTTCGGAAGAAATCGAAACGGTCAAGGAGACATATATTCAAATACAAGAGAGGCTCACGGAAATCCAATCACATACAATTGAGGCGAAAATTTCTACACACAGTGAAATCCAGAATATTAGGGATAAATTAACAGAAGAGGTTCCGACACTAACTGACAAAATGGAACACATTGAAATCAATCAAGACTCAGAAAATTTGAAAGCAGATTTTAAGAAAGTAACCAAAAGTAATCGTATATTACGAAACGAATTGACAGAAAAGATCAACGAACTCACTACAACAATAGACCTGTTAGATACTACCAATGACAGTAAATCAGATGACACTACACCAGTCTCAGTTCAACAGATTTCTAATAGTAAAGATACGCAAATGACAAATGTGTAACAAACAATCGCAGACCTACAATCACGTAATAATTTGTTACATCCGAAAAAAAAATCAATTCCTTACAGCAAAGGATAGCTGACACACAAGAAACAACTGCAAACAATCAATTCCAACAGAACACACACCATTACGACATGCCTCAGGTGCACAATATATATAATGTCGGTAGACTTCAGAGAGTAAGAGAGAAAGACACACAAATTCATATTCACAACATTACGAAAATAATTATACACAAAGATATGACGGTTTCGACCACAAGCATTTCCTCTCAGTGAGAACGTTAAAATATTTAAAAACGACAGGACGCAAATGCATTCACTGGACTGGATCCAACAATTCAATGGCCAGTTCAACATAAGCTAGAATTTATTATTAGTTTTCTTGAAGGGGAACCAGCGAGAAGAATGCGACCACTGGATAGACAGTGTTTTTCAGTAGAAGCATTCCAGGAAACATTTCTAGCAGCATATTGGTCAGATACCACACAGAGTAGCATTAAAGATCTGCTAATTAGTCTGCCAAATTTCGAGAATTCTACTTTCCCAACAACCACACAATTTTTCGAGTATATGGTTGAACAAAACCAATACCTCAATGAGCCATACAGTCAATCCGCATTAATACAGCTGTGTATTTCAAAACTCCCCAGAGCAGTAAAAGTGTCATTATTAACAGGCCAGCAAAAGGACAGCGTGTACGCATTTAGAGACATCCTGCAATTGCTAGAGGTACACCAGGCAGATTATGCGTTTGTTAATAAGAACTTTTCACGACATAACGCAAACCAGACAAACAATACTGATTTTGAGCATACGCGATTTGGAAATAACAATCATAATAAACGCTTTCGCAGCGAAAATGAAAACTTTAATCGAGAATACACACAGGGATTTAATGAACGGCAGTATAATAACAATGTGCATTACAATTCAAGACAACAACAAAGCCATCCAAATAACATGACACATATACGACAGGAAATGCCAAACCGGTCAAACTTTCACATGAATCACCGCCAAGAAAATGCGACAGGTGCAAACAATTACATGGGTTAGCCGCAAAATACACAGAACGAACAAAGACAGCCTTTTCAGAGAAACCCGCGTGCCTCGCCGTATAACCACAGTTATGACGACAGAAGGAGAGAAAACGAACACCGACCGCAAAGGACATTCTACAATGATAATTTTCTTAGAAATTCAAACAGTGCACAACAACCAAGTTATCGTATGAATGTACCAGACACAAGATTTCATCCGCCACCTACCGCTAATAATCAAAACGGTAGAACAATACAGCTCATAGGAAACACACAACACTCCCCGACAGAAAATGAAATGTCAGAACAATTATGACTAGAGATAGCCTGTGATGAATCTCTAAATGACGACACTATGGATAAGGACAGAGAAAAGATAACGATAGAGAATGCCATTACATTCGACGACGTGCGAGACACATTGTTACACGAAAAACTGATCATGCAGAAAACTATATGCCACCCAATAATGCAGATAAATTTAAAGTCAGAAAATATTTTAGCAATAATTGATTCAGGCTCACCAATGTGCGTAATTAACGAAGACACATTTAACAGATGCAATAGCAATAATGATTACCCAGTATTCTCATTACACAAAACTAAAGTTAAGGGAGCATTTCCAGGAAAAATCATTGAAGTCAAAAGACAGACACAATTAACGTTTCTCTTTGCAGGGCAAACTATCCACAGATATTGTTGGATAGTTCCACATTTAACAACTTATATAATATTAGGAATAAATTTTCTAGTACGGTACGACGCAAAGATTGACTTTAAATGGTCATACCTAACATTACAGAGGGAAGACAGTGAAGTGGTAGTGAGATTTCAAAACACAGTATCCCCACAAGAACAAGATTTGCACAGGATCGAGATTATTGCAGATTCTAAGGATAACGATTGTTATCTCACACTATACACGAATACACATAATGGCGACATGGCAGAGGAACAGGAGTATAATGTATTAGAGACAATTACATATTACAGACAATTACAAACGTGGTTGGAGACAGTATAGCAAAAGACGACACAGAGCGAACAGAATTAGGAAACATTCTTGGGCAACATAAAACAGTTTTTAACAATGTTCCAGGAACGATGACAGGATTTATGTACGAATTTCAGGTGAAACCACACGAGACTTTCAAAGCAAAACACTATCCAATCCCGCATATATACACAGAAGCAGTTGAGAATGAGTTACGAGCAATGACTGCTCGGGGAATAATTGAACCAGTAGCAAGCCAATATATAAATCCATTACACGTCGTTGAAAAGAAGGATGGATTACTCCATTTAGTTTTAGATTCACGTGAGGTTAATAAAATAATCATTACAGAAACTGACCGACCACAGACGTTAAAAGACTTACTGCAAAAGTTTCATGGCACCTCTATCTATACCACCCTCGATCTCAAATCAGGATTTTGGTAAACCCAGTTGCATCCAAATTGCCGAAAGTATACAGCATTCATTTGCTTTGGTGAATGTTACCAATATTGTACACTTCCGTTTGGACTGACTATTTCGTCTGCAGCCTTTATACGAGGCATGAATACAATTATCCCACAGGATCTTAAAAACAAAATTACTACATATGTAGGTGACATTCTAATCGCAGCAGAAAACTAGGAACAGCAAAACCACACCCTTCAACAATTACTGAATACATTCGAGCAGAACGGTGTAGCTATAAACCTTCGTAAATCTGAATGTGGAAAAGCCTCAATAAAATTTCTAGGTCATATCATTTCACAAACAGGTATTGCACCAGGCTCCGACAAATTGCAAGCATTGAAAGATATCGACGTGCCAACAAATAAGAATGAACTTCGGAGCTTTTTAGGCCTTATTAATTATTTTAGAAAAGTCATTCATTATAAAGCATTAGACACGCCGTTGCTATACCAGCTCACAAGTAAAAACACAATTCGGTCATGGAATGAAGACGCTGAAGCTGAATTCGAGAATCTGAAAGAAGCGTTACTAAGGGCGCCTTTGTTATCGCATCCTGACCCAACACAAAACTTTTCCATTGCAACAGATAGTTGAACTACAGCACTAGGAGTACATACACTCCTGGAACTTGAAATAAGAACACCGTGAATTCATTGTCCCAGGAAGGGGAAACTTTATTTACACATTCCTGGGGTCAGATACATCACATGATCACACTGACAGAACCACAGGCACATAGACACAGGCAACAGAGCATGCACAATGTCGGCACTAGTACAGTGTATATCCACCTTTCGCAGCAATGCAGGCTGCTGTTCTCCCATGGAGACGATCGTAGAGATGCTGGATGTAGTCCTGTGGAACGGCTTGCCATGCCATTTCCACCTGGCGCTTCAGTTGGACCAGCGTTCGTGCTGGACGTGCAGACCGCGTGAGACGACGCTTCATCCAGTCCCAAACATGCTCAATGGGGGACAGGTCCGGAGATCTTGCTGGCCAGGGTAGTTGACTTACACCTTCTAGAGCACGTTGGGTGGCACGGGATACATGCGGACGTGCATTGTCCTGTTGGAACAGCAAGTTCCCTTGCCGGTCTAGGAATGGTAGAACGATGGGTTCGATGACGGTTTGGATGTACCGTGCACTATTCAGTGTCCCCGCGACGATCATCAGTGGTGTACGGCCAGTGTAGGAGATCGCTCCCCACACCATGATGCCGGGTGTTGGCCCTGTGTGCCTCGGTCGTATGCAGTCCTGATTGTGGCGCTCACCTGCACGGCACCAAACACGCATACGACCATCATTGGCACCAAGGCAGAAGCGACTCTCATCGCTGAAGACAACACATCTCCATTCGTCCCTCCATTCACGCCTGTTGCGACACCACTGGAGGCGGGCTGCACGATGTTGGGGCGTGAGCGGAAGACGGCCTAACGGTGTGCGGGACCGTAGCCCAGCTTCATGGAGACGGTTGAGAATGGTCCTCGCCGATACCCCAGGAGCAACAGTGTCCCTAATTTGCTGGGAAGTGGCGGTGCGGTCCCCTACGGCACTGCGTAGGATCCTACGGTCTTGGCGTGCATCCGTGCGTCGCTGCGGTCCGGTCCCAGGTCGACGGGCACGTGCACCTTCCGCCGACCACTGGCGACAACATCGATGTACTGTGGAGACCTCACGCCCCACGTGTTGAGCAATTCGGCGGTACGTCCACCCGGCCTCTCGCATGCCCACTATACGCCCTCGCTCAAAGTCCGTCAACTGCACATACGGTTCACGTCCACGCTGTCGCGGCATGCTACCAGTGTTAAAGACTGCGATGGAGCTCCGTATGCCACGGCAAACTGGCTGACACTGACGGCGGCGGTGCACAAATGCTGCGCAGCTAGCGCCATTCGACGGCCAACACCGCGGTTCCTGGTGTGTCCGCTGTGCCGTGCGTGTGATCATTGCTTGTACAGCCCTCTCGCAGTGTCCGGAGCAAGTATGGTGGGTCTGACACACCGGTGTCAATGTGTTCTTTTTTCCATTTCCAGGAGTGTATTTTCCAGGAAGTAGAGGAGGACGGTAAGACAATCATTAAACATATTGCGTTTGCAAGCAGGATACGTTCTCCAGCAGAGCGCAATTACTCTGTAACAGAATTAGAGATGCTATGCGTAGTATGGGTATTTAAGAGATTCCGTCATTATCTATATGGAAGACACACCACAGTATATGCGATCACCGAGCAATCCAGTTTTTATCATCAGCAGAACTTACGCATGATAGATTAAGCTGTTGGAAATTATATCTGCAAGAGTTCGACTTTACTATTGTACACATTCCAGCCACGCAGAATATTGTTGCCGACGCCCTATCGAGATCTATTCAGCATAAACGACTAGAGAAAGTAAATACCTTCTACTACAACAACCATAGTATTATGTATATCAAACAAGTAGATTTCGAAAACTTTATATACATCAGCATTACAGGACATAGAGAGAGAACAGAGGAAAGATGAAACACTAAAAGAGATTGTAACGCTTTGGCGAGACAAGAGCAACGCAAAAATCAGACATAATTACACTATACATCAAAATATTCCGTTTATTCGCTCGTACCCAGACGGTAACAGTTGGCTTTTATGCATTCCAGAAGGGATCAGAAACAAGTTGATATGGTATACGCACCTAAGCTATGCACATTACGGGGCTAGGAAATGCTTTCAAATTCTTCAACAAAATTGTCACTTCAACAATATGGAAAAACACATTCGTAAAGTTATAGCATCCTGGAAAATATGTCAGAAAGCTAAATCATCTACAGTATCACATATTCCACCACTGTATCCCATCATACCGATTATGTTATGACACATGGCAGCAGTAGATCTTTTTGGTCAAATCCCAAGAACAAGTAAAGGTTTTAGTTATATTCTAGTAGCCGTAGAACTGACATCCAAATTTGTAACATTTTCTCCACTAAGGAAAGCAACACCTAGATCAGTATCAAGAGCATTTGTAAGAGATTTTCTATCAGTAGTAGGACATGTACAGAAGGTTATTTCAGATAATGGACCACAGTTTAGGTCAGACATACGGAAACAAATGGTAGAGAACAAGAACATAACACCAATTTACATATCAAGATATCAGAGTTCTTCTAACCCGTCTGAAAGAATAATGAAACAGATCGGGAAACTTTGTAAAATTTATTGCCACAGAAAGCATACAACATGGGACGAATACATTTCATAGTTTCAGGAAGTAATAAATGCTACACCTAATGAGCCAACGATGCTCTCACCAACTGGAATACTGACGAATAAAGACCCACCGAATAAACTTAAATGATTACTGTTCCAAAGAAGCGTAGAATTCGTCATTGTGAGATAATAGACATGGCACTAGCGAACATTAAGCTAGCTGCAGATCGTCGGAAGAGGCAGCAGAAGCAGGTAAGTAGATTACGCAAGTACGAGATTGGCGATAAGGTACTATTTCGTACCCATTATCTGTCACATAAAGGGAAGAAACGATGCAAAAATTTTGAATTTCTATACGCAGGACCGTACAGAATTTGAAATATTCCGCACGCTAATGTAGCACACACTGAGACACTCAGAACAAAAAAATCGAGAGGAAACCATCATATGTCAAACATAAAGAAATTCTTAAAATAGAAAAACCGTCTTACAGGGATAGATATAGACAGAGTATAACAATGAGCTTTTTGACACATTCCAGCAAGCCGGAATACAGTGAGCTACTAATGGGTTATTTACGTGCACAACAGGTCACCTCGATTCGACCACAGATAAATACACTGAACATTAGTAGCAGTCTTAGAAGCGTTCTCGCAGGGCACTTATTTCACGTTATGTAAGGCAAGTGAAACAATTAACAGGACTACTTTAAATGTAAATGTATAACACGCACAAATAATTTTCATACAGTAGTAGCAATTAGATGTATTCTTTAACCCATGCATGCAGCATTGTTGCCATTGTTCACCAAAATAACCGTAGTTTTAATTATAATATAAGTATTGAATATGGAGAAATGTGGATAAATGCTTCACAGGTCATGCCGAGAGCTGACGCGATTTTCCAGATGCAGAGAGATGTTGAAGTCATGCCATGCGCTGACGATTATTGACTATGAATATTTTGTTATAGGTAATACAGAGAGGTAATGAAGTCATGCCGTGCGCTGATGATTATTAACAATGAATACTTTATTATAGGCTATGCAGAGTTGACACGAGGTACAGAGGAGAGAGGAGAATGAAGATGTTAGTATGTAAGGAATATAATTTAGTAATGGTTTATTTTGATAACAGGTGACACAGCGCAGCACTACGGATGGAGAAACCACATTAAATTGCTTACTATATGTACATTGCTATTCGAAAATTTTTTTCTGCATTGAACATGATATCTTTTACATCAGATATATACATAGGAAAAACAGATCACATCAAATGTCAGCATGCCGATTCGCACTCTACGTAAAATACAAATGATTTCTCTTAAATAACAATGCCGATGTGTGCTACACAACTCAAACATAATATATAGTCGACTGACAATATGACTCGTAACTAACGAACACATTACCGAACATACTGAAGTCACAGAAAGTGATATATTTTGTCAAAATGTACTTTCATATTTCAAAAACTGTGAATTCACAACCTGTGAAGTGATATTACAGTGCCTTTATGTAGTTATTTATATGAGCACCAGATTATGATTTATTTAGCCACAGAAAGTGACATAGTTTGTATAAAGGTACTTGTCTATTTTATTTAAAATGTTGATGCCTAAATGTACTACTAAATTCCACTTACAGAAATATTTGTTTATGTTATTGACTGTCATAGGTTCAACTAGTTATAAGTTCTAGGGGACTAATGACCTCAACAGTTGAGTCTCACAGTGCTCAGAGCCATTTGAACCACTATTCACTTTGTTTGTGCTCCATAACCATGGGATGCACAGGAATTAAGGTACAGGTATAACCATTTTGTCAAAAGGTTCACAGATGTGGCTGATACCGTTATTACCAAATTTTACATCATCTCTTTCCCCTGTGCTCATAAAATTATTTATTTTACCTTTAAAAGAACAAAATATGTCACCTTGTGTGACTGTAGAGAAAGTTTATAGTTTTAAACAGTTACATAAGAAAACACATTTTCCATCTGTAGTGAATTCAGCCCACAATACACAGTATATACAGATATACAGAGACATCAGCTAACTATTATAATAAGAGGAACTAACATTATTGAATTAACTTTTTGAGAAACTCAAGGCTACTGAAGGTATGTTTGCGCAATGCTAGTTGTAAGATTATTGTAAAAAGTAAGTCCCATTTGAACGTTTGTAAAAACATTTCATTACCAACAGTTGATATTTGAAGCGTTTTCACAATATAATTAATTTTTGCCAGCAATGTTGCATTACTGATTATAATCCATCCCAAAAACCATCAACATAAAACTTTGCAAAAATTTTGTTGTTGTCAAGAAAAAGTGTAACTATGAATTACGTAACTTCAGTCAAATTAATTAAAGAATAACGTCACCGTTGCTATTAAAGAATAACGTCAGCTTTGGTAATAAATACAGCCACTTATTATGAAAGCCCATCAGTAGCTAATAGAGTGTAGTAAAACAGAGTAAGTATATTCATGTCGCATTTCGATGTATCAGTCAGATGACGATCAATAACAGTAAAAAAGGTAAGGAACAGTTTTTGCTTATTGCAGATAACGACTGAGGGCCACACGACGACGACACATTCTATGTTTCGTCGAAATAATCCGAAAATCACTTTTAAAAAGCAGCAATTAAATTTGTAAGCGAAGATTGAGAAAGAGAATAAATTTCAAAGGGAAGATTTCATTAATTATTATTAAGCAAGCGATAGAAATCCTAAGGATAGGTTTCATAGTTTATTATAGAAGAGAAGGTTATCATTAACAAAAGAGGTATAGAGGAGACGGGAAGGTTTCAAAGTGTAACGTCTTATTTTACTCCTTTCCCTTTGCTATTCTGTGCTTTATTTACTCGTTCAATCCGCCCTTGTCCGTAATGAGTGTCCCTTAATATTTATATAATCGACTACACTTTGCCACTGATCCATCACCCATAAATGATTCCCTTCCAATACCTCCGACAAACAAGTGTTCAGTCATTGTGATCCTTTTTTATACACCAATGCTCATATTCTTCCTTACAGTATAATTCTTCTTCTTCTTCGGCGAAAGTGATCTGATCGTCGGTTAAATTTAGTGAGAACAGGATCTCATTACCTATTCTACTTCCCATGTTTTTACACTTCCTTTACCAACTTTTCAGTGCTTTGTTCAAAAATAATTTAAAGCGCAGCATCTTTCTCTCAGTCCTTTGATAGCCTTATAATTCTGTGATAATAAGTACCCAACTTCTACACAACAAATATTATCTGAAGACAGTTTTTTAAAGGGTCACGCATAAAATTTACCATGTGTGTTAATTTATTGATTCCCAAATCCTAGAAACTGTTGCACAGTCATAGGCGTTATGGGAGTTTATAAAAGCTATGTGTATTTGCAAGTTATGCGCCATTCTCCTGTCAGACACCAGCTTCATTCCGCAAATATTATCAACAAGATAGCTGCCTCCTCGGAAGCCACTCTGTTGTTCTATTTCCTCTCAATTCTACTTTTAAGGACCTTATCGCACAGTCTTGAGATACAACGCATTCGGGAATTCCCGTAAAAAACTTATAGATGGGAGTGAGGGTATAATATTTTTTATAGGAACACATATCCGTAAACGTAGCGTTTCATTTCTACGGTGGTTTCAATTAGAATGTTTAACTGATCCACTTACGGTTAAGGGATTGAAGTCGTGTAACGTAAAACAACTACAGGGCAACAATTCGAAGGGAAACATAACGAAACATCCAATTATCTCTTAAGTACATTTGTTTGTATTAACACCTGGACATAACGAATTTACATTCTTAAAAAAAAAAAAAAAAAAAAAATACTCAACATACTGTACGTACAGAGCAGTACTGATGCAAGACACGTTACACATCTGAATTGAGATCGTCACAAAACGGAAACGGTACGTTTCCAGACGTAGGTTCCTGTTCAAAATATTATGTACTCACTCCCCTCGACAAGTCTTTGAAGTTTGTAACGGGAATTTCCGTGCACCCTTCAGAACTGAAAACTGTCTTGCCTCGATAATTTGCATAGTCATTCTTGCTTATTTCTTTAAGCGTGGTTGTGATGAACGCTTCTTTAAATTCGACGTTAAACGTTATGTAGAAAGAGAACAAGAAAATAGATTACACAGGTCTATTGGAACTGCTCTCCGATTTACGGTTCCATTTTATTCGATTTTTTCTTTCGGTTTTCTTATCTGGAAATGTGAATGAGCTGGAACTCTGATGTCGACAGCGCCTGTTAGCGAAAAATTACTTTTTACGCTACAAGCATTCTGTTTCCAGATATTTGAATGCGTCTGTACTGAAAAATATTTGACCCTTAATATTTGCTGGATCTTCTTACACTTCGGGCAAAGACGATAGAAACATCTCAAGAATAGCAGGCTGCATCGTCTACATAATCTGACCAATATCCTCTAATTGACTTTAAATGTTTTTAAATAAGTTAAATATTGAATTTTAAACACTCGATCGTCACCTCATTTGCTGTATAACTTTTCAAGCGTAAGTCAAATGTGCATCTAACGTCTATCCTTTTTAATTTGTTTCTACTCTCAGACAAAGTATTTCACAAAACTTTACACTCTTTTCTATTTTTTTTTTCACTGCATGTTTTGTTCAGGAAACATGATATACGATATAATAAAATATCGATCGCTAATCTGTTGTTAACAAGAATACACAGTTAAAGAGGAAGTATATGAAGTGTCGACTGAGAATTTAAACTTCGATGTTTAACTTGGAACTTTGAAGATCTGAAGCAATTAAAACTTTTCGATAATGAATTTTCACTCTGCAGCGAACGTGTGCTGATATGAAACTTCCTGGCTGATTAAAACTGTGTGCAGACCAATACTCGAACGAAGGACCGTTGCCTATAACGCACAAGTACCTTACAGACTGAGCTACCAAAGCACGGCCTAAGACCTCTCTAAGGTACCAGTACCTAATCTCTAGACTTCGACCTTCACAGAAACTCTCCTGCGTATCTTGAGAAACTGGCACTACAGGGAGAAAGGATACGACGCTGGAAGATTGAAGATGAGGTACCGGACGAAGTATCGCTGTGAAGGCGGTCCGCGAGTCGGCCTTGGCTGGCTCAGCCGGTGCAGCACTTGCCCCCGAAAAGTAAGGGTTTCAGGTTCGAGTCCCGGACTGAGACGCAGTTTTAGTCTCCCAGGATGTTTCCACTAAATGTTTTATTCTCAAACCTAGGCCGCACGGTGATCAAATGGGTAACCCATTAATGCATTTCGAACTTTTTATTTCGCTGTGAAAATTCAAATACGAGGTTTTCCTTGGATGAGTAATTAATCTCATCTTAATGGCTTTGATTACTTTCAAGTATTTACATACTTTTAACACACAATAGCGCCTTTCTTAGCAATCATATACAACCGCTTACTTGACGAAAGGTCTGCTTTTAAAGACTGGAAAGTAGCACAGGACACACCAATATTCAAGAAAGGAAATTGGAGTAACCCATTGAATTACAGATCCTTATCAGTAACCTCAATTTGCAGTACGATTTTGGAGCACATACTGTACTCGAACATTATGAATCACCTTGAAGAAAATGACTTATTGATACACAACCAACACCGGATTCAAAATATCTTTCTTGTGTAACACAGCTAGCTCTTTATTCCCATGAAGTAATGAGTGAGTGCTGTCGACAAGAAATCTCAGATCGATTCCATATTCCTAGATTTCCAGAAGGCTTTTGGTACCGTTCCTCAGAAGCGACTATTTATCAAATTGCGTGCGTAAGGAGTATAGTCTCAGTTGTGTGACTAGATTCAAGATTTCCCCTCAGAGAGGTCACAGTTCGTAGTGATCGAGTAGAACAGAAGTGAAATCTGGCGTTCCGCAAGGTAGTGTCATTGGCCCTCTGCGGTTCCTGATTTACATACATGATCTAGGTGATAATCTGAGCAGCCCCCTTAGATTGTTTGCAGATGACGCTGCAATTTACCGTCTAGTAAAATCATCAGACTATCAATTCCAATTACAAAATGATCTAGAGAGAATTTCTCTATAGTGCAAAAAGTGGCAATTGGCACTAAACAAAGAAAAGTGCGAGGTCATCCACATGGGTACTAAAAGAAATCCGATAAATTTGGTGTATACGATAAATTGCACAAATCTAAGGACTGTCAGTTCGACTAAATACCTAGGAATTACAGTTACGAGCAACTTAAATTGTAAAGACCACTAAGATAATATTGTGGGGAAGACGAAACAAAGACTGCGCTTTGTTGGCAGAACACTTAGAGGATGCGACAAACCAACACAAGAGACATCCTAAATTACACTTGTCCGTCCTCTGCTGGAATATTGCTGCGCGGTATGGGATCCTTACTAGGTAGGATTGACGGAGGACAACTGCAAAGAAGGGCAGCTCGTTTCGGGTTATCGCGCAATAGTGGTGAGAGTGTCACTGATATGATACGCGAGTTGGGGTGGCAGGCGACTTTCTTTGCGGCGAGATCTGTTTACGAAATTTCAAACGCCAACTTTCTCTTCCGAATGCGAAAATATTTTGTTGGCACCCACCTACGTAGGGAGAAATGATCATGATAATAAAATACGAGAAATCAGAGCTCGAACGGAAAGATTTCGGTGTTCCTTTTTCCCACGCACCATTCTAGAGTGGAATTGTAGAGAAGCAGTACGAAAATGGTTCGATGAGTCCTCTGCAAGGCTCTTAAGTGTGATTTGCAGAGTAACCATGTAGATGTAGATGTAGACAACTAAATTTCGTGCTATCCAGTTTGATACCCCTTTTATTCATTTTTCAAACTCCCTTTGGCTATAAAAATTTTGGCAATAATATTTCGTCAGTGGACTAATTAATCTCTACTTAATTGCGACGATTAATTTTTAACAATATAATTTTCCTTTGCAAAACTGGTCAATTTGATACCCCGTTTGTCCACTTCTCACTGTACGTTTGGCTACGAAAATTCGGAAAATAATCCATTGTGCATTTTTCCCCCAAATAAGTAATTCATTTTTCTTAATTACCCCGTTTACTTTCAAGTAAATGATCGATTTTTGAAAAACTCTCGGATGGACAATTTCATACTACATTTATCCACTTCCACTCTTCGTTTGGCTACGGAAAGTGGGAGAAGAATCCATGGTGCAACTTTGTTTGCGCTCCGCTCAAATGGTTGACCAAGAAACAATAGTCTGTGAGCAAGTATATATAAACAATGTCACTGTGTTTAAAACAGAAGTAACTGTAGAAAATAAGATTATCTGTGTTTTCCATTTTTCTGAATACGTAGTAAAATAGATGGTATATTCTCTTTGATGGCACCAAAAATCATTACCCTCGGTGTTCTGCCAATACGCTGCGCAGAATGCAGGACCCAAAAGAAACGGTTCGTTTAAGTTTGTTTCCATATGTTATCGCCTTTCACTTCTAATCAATTTTCGTAAAGTTCCTCTAGCGTATTCAACCCCTCTCCACCGAAGTTCTCCGACTGAGAATGGAACCAGTTCACACCAGCGGTCTTGAGGCCCTCATTATCTCCAAACCGTTGTCAGTCAAGTGATGGTTTCAAGTGCAAGAAGAATTAATAGTCGCCCCCTGTGAAATCTAAACTGTAGGTTGAGCAGCCGCAAAATTCCCAATGGGGTTGCTGAATCTTCTCCATGTTACGCGCAGCACTGTCGTGGGGACCGTCTATTCTGGGCGACGATTTTGGATGATAGGTCTCTCAGTTTGAAGAGCGTTTTGCACTAAGTATACACGTCACTGTAAATTTTGGCCCACGTTCCATGAAATCAACCGAGAACTGCAATTTTCGGCTCATAACAGGGTAGCCATCATGGTCGAGTCGAGTAATGATACTGCTTGAATGTTTTCGGTTTTGAGCAATTTTCCGTGGCTCCACTGCACTGATTAGTTTTCGAATCTGCATTACGTGAGCTATCCACGCCTAGTCACCCTATGCCAGTGGGAAAAAATTGTTTCCGTCTTGGAGATACCGGTGCTAAAATGCTTCTTCACCTGACTTTTTTGCTGTTTATGTTGGAAATTAAGAACGTACGGTACACACCCTGCGCATAGTTTGCGGTATCAGAGCTTCTACGAGGCGTTCGTGCAAATGACTATGTGTATGATATGAATACTTTCATCAACCAAAGCACCAATCGTCACACGTTGAAAATATCGCATATTTTATTCCTTCTGTTGTATGGTCTGGAAATTTGACCTCTTTATAATTAACATTAGTACTCCACTTACTTTCTCGGCACAGACTCGTAGACTAGGTAGAACTGCGGATAAATACGAGGGTTATTCCAAAAGTAAGGTCCGATCGGTCGCGAAATGGAAACGACTATGAAAATCCGATAAAGCTTTGCACAGATGTGTTGGGTAGTGTCTCTAGTATAACCCCAGTTAGCATCACGTCGCTCTTCTCATTTCTGAGCTCGCAGTGAGTGCGTAAAGATGTCTAGAAAATAGTGTCTGCCGCCAAGTACGAGGGCCTGGTGAGAAATTTCGCCTGAAGCTATGCAGCCAACATTACATAACTGTCGTGCTGTTTCGTCTTCACGACAATTCTCAGCCGCATTCTGCAGGGGCAATGAAGATGCTCCTGCATCGTTTTCAAATGGAAATGTGAGATTACCCACAATACAGTCCGCAATTGTCTCCCCCTGAGTTTCATCTCTGGTCACATGAACCGCTGTCTTTGAAGACAACATTTTGACACAGACAACGAGGTGTAGGCCAGCGTGGAGAATTGGCGGAAAGCACTGGCGTCTGCCTTCTATGATGAGGCTATTGAAAAGTTGGTACAACGCTATGACAAAAGTCTAAGTCAGAACGGCGACTACGTAGAGAAGTAGCTGAAAGGTGTAGCTAATTGTTACAAGTAAAACATTTCTGATGTTCACTGTGGTTTCAATTTGGCAATCAATCGGACCTTACTTTTGGAATAACCCTCGTATAAGCAGCAGTAGCTCCTACTGAAAAATAAAATTCGAACTACGGTGCAGCTCGAGCTTGACAACTCCCAGGAACAAAACTGAATGCATAGTTGTTTGCTTTAGTAGTGAATAAAAACAATGAAATAAAACATGAGTTCTACTGTTTCAGCGATAAACCATCTACAAACAGCTCTGTAGTTGCGCAAACTCTTTCTGAACCGCAATGTACGGGAATAACATTTAGCTTTAAAATAGGACCGTATTTAGGACGTTTGCAGTTATCCCTGTAGGACCTGTAAATGCGCACAAGAGACGGCATTCAAATGTCCATCGCAGTGTTATATGGGTGGTGGGACAGGGGGAGGGGGAACAGGTGGTTCTTGGACAACGGAAGTCCGGTGACAACATACGCAGTACAGCAAGAAGCGGAAGTAGGCGATTCGTCGACGCAACACGTGGCCGAGTGGGTAGCGTTGCTGCCTCTGGATCACGGGGTCCCGGGTTCGATTCCCGGCCGGGTTGGGGATTCTCCCTGCCCAGAGACTGGGTGTTTATGTTGTTCTCATAACCTTCCTTATAATTCGTGGCAGTGGCTAGATCGGACTGTGTAAAAATTGGGACTTTGTACAGGTGCTGATGACCGTGTAGGTAAGTGCCCCACAAACCAAACATCATCGTGATCATCCGCCGTTTGAAATGGTCCAGAATCGAAGCAACACCGCCGGTGCAGCTGTTGAGTCCAGTATGGGCCTTCTTCGCAAGGTCCAAGCCTTCCTACCCGAACCTGTAACCTTTCAATTCGTGTTGGAATTTTTAATCAGCGGAGCTGTAGGACGAAACCTAAACATATCTGTATACAGAAAAAGACTAGAACAAATTTTTGATATCGGACTCTAGCAAGAAAAATATTTTTACAAGCATACGTTAGGTTCATATTTGAAGTAGTTCGTAAACGTTCAAGATCTCGCCAATTGGTTCAGATACCTCTTCACATGCAACTGTTAAATGAAAAGTTCTCTTCGGTGATAACTTTATCGAGTCAAACATTACAAGCGAAAATGATTAAAAACTATATTTTTCCACAGTTGATACACAAGCATCTGTGTAAGGCAAGTATCACTCAAAACAAAGATGATCTCGGTGCGGCTATAACACAGCTTATACGAGCAACCTCAATAATGAACAGGATGTAAACAAAAATCTGGAATAACATCACAGGAATAAATCCACACTCATAATGGCAGTATGACACAACGCTTAGTCAGCGAAGATATTAATTTGATACAACTCGATACCACAGTAAATTTTGAGATTTGTAGCATTTTATTTTCGGCTTTTGCAGTACTAAAGAAATTATCGCACAATATCTGAACAGTGCCGCATATTGACTGTTACTTCTTCACAAAAAATTAATTGTTATTGACAATTAGTAAGGCACCTAGATCAAAATCGTTCCCCTGTCTTGTTTTCACTAGCTCAATGAACGCAAAATAGTAACCATAAATTAGTAAAGGAATATGCAGAGTATGTAATGGAAGGATTCTGATAAGAGTTCCTACACGTTTGAATAATGACTGAAATAATTTTTGGGACTGAACATTCTGAAGCAGCCAGACGTATCTTTTATAAGCTGGTAATATCTTTACGCTATTGTATCACAGAAAATTGTGCCATTATCTCAGAACGATAAACGGCAACTGTTTTCTAAACCTCTACAGGAGTATTAAGATTTCTTATTTATTAAGCCCATACTCCTTTTTTTAAAGAAACACTGAGAAGTAATAGCCTAAAACCACGTCAGAAGCGTTGACACGTTATTAGCCACAACAGGTTTTGGAGAATAATTAGCATTTTCAACTCATAAAACAAACTCATTTGTGTTATTTATTGCCACTTCAGGGTAGTACACTTTTTACAGGTGGGTTCCACAACTTCTACGGCAGCGGATTGTGAACTATGTGTATGCAGAATATTTTTGTTTATAACTATATGAAATGCTTTATCTTAGAATCTGCGTGTTCTTCTGTCTAGCATGTAGTGAAACAACGAATCTTTTTGCTTATGTGAAGAGTCCTATAATATTCTCTTCATATGTTCCATATGGTCACTTTTTATCTGCGTTTGCCGGCCGGAGTGGCCGAGCAGTTCAAGCTGCTAGAGTCTGGAACCGCGTGACAGCTACGGTCGCAGGTTCCAATCCTGCCTCGGGCATGGATCTGTGTGATGTCCTTAGGTTAGTTAGGTTTAAGTAGTTCTAAGTTCCAGGGGACTGATGACATCAGAAGTTAAGTCCCATAGTGATCAAGGCCATTTGAATCATTTTATTGGCGTTTTGCCACAGTCGTTAAACCATTGTGTATGTCGATGCAGCCCTGCACTCAAGTCACGGTCTACCAATTCTATCCTAGTTGTCAGAGACCGAACTGTTTTTATTTTTGAACTTTTTTCGTTATGAAACTTGATTTAAAAGAAGTGAATATTAGAGGTGGTCCATTTAGTTTCCAACAAGAAGACAGTCTGTTTCCTCGGATTGTAGCTGTCAGTATCCTGATCATTTCAAACTACTTATGAATACAATTGTTTTTTTCCTAAACGTCGTTCGACTGGCGTTTTTACAGTAAATTTTACAGTTAAGAACCAGTGTTTATTAGCAACATGCGCAGTCTCGAATTCATGAGATGAAAAATGTATCTGTTCCATGTATAAATTACGTTTCGCTACTCAAAACATCTCCTATCGTTTCGTAAATTATTATAAAAACTAAATCGCGCTGCAGACAATACCTAAGTAAACTATTTTTTCATTTTTTAAAGTTATATTTATATAATGGATTTACCACCATAGCACCAACTACAATGAGATTACCTCCGCTCGCCAGGTTTAATTGTTCCGCATATGGCGTGGCCAGTGTCCGATATACACTTTGTTAGCTTGATTTGTCTTACGTTAGGAGGGTCGGCAGTGTATCTTAGCATTTAAGGGCAGTTGCAACGCCCTATCCCGACAATGTTAAATTTAGTGACTTGGCTTCCCTCTATTTCAGGAACCACTGCAGCCATCGCCATGAAACTTTTACAGAACATTAAACTGTATGTTCTGAGCCTACTGAAATTCAATAATTGCATTTCAGCCACTGCTTTCGGAAATAAATTTTTAATTACACAGTTAAAATTTTGTGTACCTTTTTTTTTACGTTATCCAAGACAATTTTAATTATACGTAACATTATATTCTTCTTTTAGTTCAGTAGACTCAGGATATGTATGTTATTATTCCCTGAAAATTTGAATACTCTACTCGAAGTGGTTTCTGAGACTTACGGAAAAATGCAACAGAAAAGGTAAATTTTCAGGAATGGCTCCTTAAGTTTCAAACGACTGCAACTCCGTTATTATATGCTTTATTTTTTTTTAGTCACTCAGAAGCATCCTGCACCATACTGTATAGCATCCTCTTTATCTTTTTCCAAGTTTTTTCTTCTTTCTGGACTCCATAGTGGCCAACTGTGCTACATACTGTGTTTTATCAATGCGAACCTTGTCCATTCGTTCAAGTTCTCTGATGCTGTTTGCACCAGAATTAATTCCCATATGCAGTAGCACTTTCACCCTTCCAATGTCGTCATCATTAAAAGCAAAGACAGCATCACTGACCCCCCACTTTAGTGTCTTCATTCCAAGAAAAACATTTTTTGGTAAGTGACTCCATATCAGATTATAGAACGACTCATTGGGACTTTGCGTCTGACCATACAGTCACTTCTTCAGTAATTCAGGATTTGCGAGGTCTCTGTAAATAGGTTTTGTGACATCCATGACTGCTACTGGGTTGGAAAGTTTGTGGCTGTATGAACTGTTTGAGTACTGGGCATTGCGGTAATTGCACCATGAATCAGGTCCAGGAGGGCAAAGGTGGTGTACTGTTTTTTCATCAGTTGACAGTCTGTGGAATATATATATATATATATATATATATATATATATATATATATAATTTTATTCGGAAAATTGCAAATTTTATAGTCAGATAAAAATCAGAAAATGTGAAAAAAAATATTTTTTTCCGTTCTAACTCCCCTTAACCTTAAACCCAATTATTTAACATAGAAAGATTCTTCAAACCTTAAATCTTACATAAACAAATTAGACACAAGAAATACAAATTGGCAAAATCACATAAATACATATGTAAGCAAATATAGATGAAAATATACAAAATAAGTAGAGAAAGTTGCATAGGATAAGGCTAAGCCAAATAGCTATTGCACGAAACTAAGAACGTTTGTTGAATAAAATTTATTAAGATATGATAATGGTGCTCTCAAACAGGTCTGCGGATTCAGATAAAAATAAAAGCATAGAGATAGCTATTTTTCAAATCAAAGAACATTTACTGGATAATATTTTCGAATGTATAGGAATGGTGACCCGACAAAAGTTTACGGATTAAAATACAAGTAAAATGTTTAACATGATTAATCATATAGAGCGAAGTGTGAAGTTGTGTAGTGCGAACAGACATATGAACATAGTAGCATCCATGAATAAAGCTCATACAACAGCACAGTAGCATGCGAAATCAGAAGCAAACTCACGAATGCTCGAAAATCCTGTTTATCACTTACCGGTGCAACACAAATTTAAGTTCATTATTGTCTGTACCCACCAAGGCAAAACGTGTTAAAGTTCACCACACACTAATATCACAAAATAACTGCAGCGAAATACCACAGTTCCCTGCTATCTCAAATTCCTCACAAAAAAGTATAGTTCACGCAGTGGCACAAAAACAGTAACCGAAAACCACACAAATTAAGTGCCATAAGACTTTAGAGTCTGGAACTCGCGTTCGTGAGCTTCCTCTCTGTCCTGTAAATCTCTAAAGTATTCATTTGTGTCATCAAGAAACTTGCGTTCTCACAAAGTTAATCGAAGTCATATGGAACCTTGACTGCATAATCCACGCACCAACCACGATTGCTGAGCAACAACTGACGAAACACCGAACAAAACACGACGTACAAAACATTTTCTCTCCCTATTAAGCATTTTGCGGAGTCACAACTACTGAAAACAATTTAAATGTTGAAAGATTGGCTACCATTAAGTATGAAAGACAACCACATACGTGTAAAATATACTAGAAGGTACAGAAAATTCTTAAACTGATTTTGCTACCTATCATCAAAACGTCGACACAACATTAAATAAGGTATGGATAAATTTCACGAATGCCTTCACGCATACACCCGCCCCTGCAATGTGTCAAAATTTAATTTAAAATCACAAACACTTCTTAAACAACAAATGTATGGTTGCTCAATACAAAAGAATATCAGATAATGATCTGGGACATCCATACTGTTTTCATGTTACATGTATGAATAGATACAGTATAGGAATGGCAGTACCAGCATATCAGTTCTGTCTATAATTGGTTATACACATGCCTGATTTTAAAAAACAGGTTCCTATGGTGGTTACAAGCGTTGTCAACTTTCATATGATGAGTCACATGCAGATATTACTTCACTGGTTCATCTGTTATAAATCTTACAAGCTAGTGTAATTAAAGCAACTATATCTTTTAAAATACTGGGTCTAGAATTAGGCTTAAATTTGAGAAGAGCTCTTCTCACCGCCATGATTTCTCTAACGTGTTTATTTTCTGTAACGTGTCTGTATATTATGTATTATTGATAGAAATATTATATACACTCATAGTCAGAAAAAACGCAGCACGTTAAATGACTAGAGAAAGGACATTCATATTCACAGAACACGTACATTAGTATGTTCTGCAGAAATGATTAGCATTTGTACCATGTCGGGCGGCCCGTTCAGGGTCAACATCGATATCACGGCGCAACATCTACCGGTAAAACTTCCCTGCGACTCTCTAAAGGTAACAGATGAATGTGACTCGAGCAGACGTGCGAGACACCTCCCAGACGTGTGCGCGAACCATAACGTCCAGTCAGTGAGTTTGGAAGAAAGCGCATCCTTGGCATGAGAGAATGTGATGCATCCATCCGGGAAACTGCTGCCTTTGTGGGATGACGTGTTTCGTCCGTGCACCATTCTAATCATCTCTATCTCTAGCGTCTCAGCATACATTTTGGAGTTCGTTCTAGTGTTCATCCAAGCAATACGTGATTTACCTCTAGCGCGGAATGATGCCAAAATGTAACACTTCAACCATCATAATTTCTGCTCATAGATACCTTCTAATCTGTTCTCCGATCATGCCGCTGAAACGCGTCCATGCCATCTAAGTTAAAGTACTGACGATCACTTTATTTAATTACGATGTTTTTCAATTGACTTCAATCATGCCTCTTTGGGTGTTTGAGTGGGTTTCTGTATTCTTTTTTCGAATGCAAGATGTTTGTCACGTGATAGAATTTGACGTATCGGTCTGTCAATTACTGGTATCAGCTAAATTAGCAACAAGTTGAGAAGGGTAATGGTTTGCGGCCCTTTCTTTGCGCAAACGTAACCGCTACTATGCCTCAGATATTTTCTAGTCTGCCCATGTCCTGGGCCCAATCAAACGAAATTATCAGTCACTGTATTTGAACGGTTCAGGTACTTGGCGATTTGCGATTACACAGTCGCATTTCCTTTACGCAGCGATTTCCGCTTTTCCATCCCATGATAACAGTTATCCGCATGGCACTGTCACAGTCGTGGTTTATGCGCACTACAGGCACTGTCACTAATGCTGTCCGTTTCCTGTCCGCAGTAAAGGCATTTATTCACACACACACACAAACACCGAACTGAGCCAACTGCCTTCATGCCGAGTTCCACCCTCTACCACCTGATTAACGATGTCTTTTTACATACTGTACTACAGACTTCAAATGCGATACCATTTCAGTGCATTAGTCGGTATACTGGATCTCATACTATTGCATATCACTGTGCACACTATCCCAACTGACAATGTTAATTTTCTGTCCTTGCCTTTATACTGATTTCCACTATTGCTAACCTTAAGTCATTGACTGTGACAGTACCCGATCATGGAATTATGTGACCAACACAAGACTGCAGTATCTCGTTACACGACTCCACGTCATGCGAATAATTCCTTATTTGGTATAAGTTTTTAGTTTTACAATCGCTTGTGGTCTTGTTCCAGCAAATACTAGAAAACTTAAAAGTGTTCTAAAAATATTTCGTGTGCTTTACACCATTATTTGCCACAATCGATAAGAAACTGAAAAGCATTTGTAATGCTAATCCGATATCCGTTATTCGTCACCTCATTAATGTATCTCTGTTGCTAAAACAGACTACATGTAGTAACCTTAATTGCAGCTATTCTTGCTGAAAAGTCCATTTTCAAGGTCCTGCCGAGATAAATACATCATCACAACTGCAGTTCCGCTCTCTATGTGGCAACGTCAATCTCAGTCCATCTCTTGAGATATGAACAGCGTAAAAATGTTTTATCTTACACTAACAAGTAGGTTACTTTGCACATTTTTATGTTATTTTGTACTTAACAAGTACTTGCTAGGTTCACTTGTGATTTTTATTATCAGTAGCGGGATACCTGTGCCAAAGCTTGTAAGCTTTGTCCAAGATGTCTTGGCTCTCACAATCTGACTAATGTGCTGTGAAATATGATGGGAAGTCAGCCGCAGATATTGCCTGGATGAGCAGGCCAGTATTGGTAATGGTGTAATAGAATCAGCTGATGGAGGCTTCGTTCAGTAATGAGACGAGTCAGGGGTATTATCCCATACAGAACCTGCATATCGAGCACATGGAATTAATGCAAAGGCCTTAAGATGTGTTCAAGAACCTTCATATGTGGAAAATGAAAGGAGAAACGAATTTCATTCGGATGGGGTACATGGCTACTCACCATCTACATTACACAACACAATTGGAACAGCGCCAATGATACTCACTCCAGCGGGAAGTTTAACAGCCTTTTTATAATGTAACAGCAGCATCTTAACTAACTAACGGTTTGTGATGCATTCTCGTTTGTGAATTTTGTATCTATTCACGTGTAGCTGTCGCGATGATTATGTTCAATGTATGGAAGACGCTGGGGTATACCAAACCAGATCCTTGTATTGTAGTTTCGTAAGCAATTTGTTCATCAAAGAACAGCCTGTTCACACAATCCACTCACATGTCGGGAAAACATTATCATTTCTAGAAATAAGTAAAATATACGCGTCCCAAAAAAGGGACAATGGCCAGTAATGGGTTAAGCGATCGAGATGGCACCTACTGATCACTGCTGCAATCATGCAGAATTATAGTCCGTACCCACGAAACGAGCACAAACGCCATGAAAATATTCAGTTATTTCATGACTGCTGAACTGGCCAGTGTTTTGGAAAGGCAGGTAATTGTGTGCTAGCTGACTGCATTATTGCAAGAGAAGAAAGCGCTGATCGTCCAGTTTTTTGAAGAAATGGTTGCACTGAATAATCGCTCCAGATCTGAAGTATTGTAGAGTCATGTGTGTCCACAAGAATAATTTATATCACCGGACGCAGATGTTTACCTAGTGTGTATATAACTGAAAATGGACCTTTGAAAAGTGTTTAACTTTTGCGGAATGTTATGATCGAGTGAAAGCTTTGTCCCAGGAATTTTATAATTTTGGTTCAGCAAATTACCATTGGAACCTCGTTCTGTCAATTGAAATCCAAGGTATGTGATTTCGAGTGTTTATCAGTATCAGAGCTGAAATGCGCTAACAATAGTACATTAACAAAAGTTTTTACTCTCCCGCTCTGCATCGTGATTCGAAGCAGCAGTGAGTCCGCTTTTGTGCTACTGCGGCGTCCCGCGTAGAGAATGGAAGGGTGATTAATTAGTTATACTTAAGAAGTGAAATAACCTAATGAAATGAATTCCTCATAGGGAAACGACCATACTGGAGGCTTTATTTAACTCGTCGTGTTTCACACCCCTACAACCTGCCTACAAATAAATCTTTAAACTGAGACTTCTTAATTTAAATTTTTACTTGGACTGAAATAACTGGTAAGGTGAATCTTCAATAATATAATTCTGAAACTGCTGAGTGAAACTGACTAACTGTCTCTTTGCTTATCTTTATCATTTCAACACTGACCTACAGAATTTTGTCATGAGGCGTAATTCTGATTAAAATCACCGCTCTTTAATGTGAATGTACGTGTAAGTAAGTGTTTTCTCTCGTCGAAATTCTTGAAATTAATAATTTCTCTTTGTGTTCAACCCACGTGGTGTGTGCATAGTAGTGGCAGTACCACGTGCTCGTAAAACTGTTTGAGCCATCAGGTCAATACTATGCCGGTATTGACGCATTTCGGAAGTTTGTTTTGTAACTAATGTGGTTGGGTTTGATTTCATCATTAAAACCGTTATGGAATTACAGATTTTCTGTAAAAGTACTTGTGCATGTGGAACATGTGCTGCAGTAACAAGACTAGTCCTCAGCTACTCTTTTGCATAATATTTCGCTTATTCGAACTTAATTAATCGCAATCGCGAGCTGTTTTCCTATTTCACAATTTCTAAAATGATTTTTATAGTGCATTTTGGTAAGATTGCGGATATATTGAACCACGTGATCTTTGTGTAAACTACGAGGCGTGTTTTTTAAGTAAGTACCGTTTTGAAATTAAAAACAGACGTGCTAAGATATCTCAATAATTTTACTTTTACATGAAAGCCTGTACCTTAATCTACTTTTCTACATAATTTCCGTCAATATTGAGGCACTTGTCATAACGTTGTACCAGTTTTTGAATACCCTCCTCATAGAAGACTGCCGCCTGTCTTGTTAACCACTGCATCACCACTGTTTTGACTTCGTCACCGTCTTGAAGACGCTGACCGCCCAGGTGTTTCTTCAAGTGCAGGAACAGATAGTAGTCACTGGGCGCAAGATCGGGGCTGTACGGAGAATGATCTAGAGTTTCCCATCGAATAGATGTGATGAGATATTTGATCTGATTCGCCACATGCGGAAGTGCATTGCCTTGCAGTAAAACGATGCTCTTGCTCAACTTCCATGGACTGTTGCTATGATTCACGTGCGACGTAGGCCACCCATGTTTCATCGCCCGTAACAGTTTGGCTTAAGAAATCATCACCGTCGTTGTGGTACCGCTCAAGGAAAGTCAATGTACTGTCTAAACGTTTGGTTTTTTGCACATCCATCAACATTTTCGGTACCCAACGTTTCCACAATTTTCGGTAATTCAAGTGCTCGGTCACAGTGCCATACAAAACACTACGAGAAACATTAGGAAAGGCATCTGGCAAGGAGGAAATCGTAAAGCGTCTGTTTTCTCTCACCGTATTGTCCACTTCCTGCACCAAACATTCATTAACGACCGAAGAACGCCCACTCCGTTGTTCATCACGCACATTTGTGCGGCCATCTTTAAATGCTCTCACCCACTTTCCTACCATTCCATCACTCATTATGCTTTCTCTGTAAACTGTACAGATCTCACGATGAACAGCGATCGCTTTTAGGCCTTTAGCACTAAGAAATCTTATAACAACCCGTGCTTCACAGTCGGCGGGACTCACGATTATCTGAGGCACCTTAAACACTCAGTACACAATGTAAACAAGGAAGAATCAGACTGTAATGGCGTCAGTGCGTAGATTAAGGTACAGGCTTTCGTGTAAAAATAAAATTACTGAGATATCTTAGCACGTCTTTTTTTAATTTCAAAACGGTACTCACTTAAAAAACACGCCTCGTACCAATACCAGTCTGTGGTTATCCATTGGGAACACGACTGCGCGAGGAGAGGAATTTCCTTACCTAAATAGAATGGATTGGTGATGGTTCAGTTCCTTTTTTGTGTTCACTTGAACTATCTTTGTGTGCTTGTTTGAATAGGGTATCCCATCCTGTTGCCTAGTTTTTGTTTCCTATTCTTAGAAAAATAGGTTTAATATTAATTGAACCCCTCCTGAGTAACACTTTTCATAATTAATTCGCAAAATTAAAGAAGGTACCAGCTTGGACACAGACATAGGACGAGTTATAGGTTTTATTGAACACTGATGAATTTTAAAATAAATGTAAAAGTTTAAACTTATTTTACTTTTCTTTGATTTAATTTTCCTCATCATCTGCTTACTTAAAATAATAATAAAATCGTATAAAAATGAGCTGATAGTGTGGGTGACTATTCAACAGATTTACAAAATTATAACAGTAATGAAAATTTGTCAGTCACCCACGCAAACTTTCCACACTAGGTTTGGAAGGTTTTAAAAACACTAGGCTCATTATACAGGGCTGCCAATATCATGCGAAAGCGGACCAGAGTTATCATAACACACTTTCGGGTACCATTACTCGTACTGAGAACTTACCATAGTGCGTTCTTTGAGTCTGTGGCCTGTTTTGCTACCAGTGCATGAGCCCATCGAGTACTTTTTGTGACGTATAGGAACATCGTGCGGCGAGGGCAGAGAAGTGCCCAGGTAAGACTGTAAGGAGCTTTCAACACCACGTCAGTGGAATCACCCTGCCTGGTGCTTGGAACCTTCCCTATCGACATAACCATTGGGTTTCGGGCTGCAATGTACTGGCTGAGGAGGTGGAGACAGGAGCAGGTAATCGAGGTTACCGGACAGTAGATCACCGAGAAGCGCCAACTCGTCAAATGGCGGATGGACACCTAACAAATGGAATGGAAGTTAAGTAAATAGGGCCGTAGGGTATATAGTTTCTTCCCACACTTCAGGGAACGTCTAAGACTGAACCATATGAGTCCCAGCCGGGGTACGGTTCACTTTTTGACAGGTCACGACCCTTGCACTGCGCACTTACACAGCCAGAGTGATACTTGTACATGTGGGGAAAATGGATTTTCAGAACACATAATTTTTCATTGTCACCGATACAGAGCAGCATACCAGACACCAACGCAATACGACAATGACATGATACGGGCAATACGAGAGAGGGACGAGAGGAAGTTAATAAATAAAGTCGCTGATGATGTCTGAAGGACATTACATGACGAACAAAGAAAGACACAGACGTATAGCAGAACAGTGCAACACACACAAAGCACGTAAGACAGCAGTTCCAATTCGTGCACAAACACAGACAGCACTACCGAAACACACACTTACTCAAACAGCAACACTTTCACCAACACGTACCGCAGACAACCTTACGCAACATCTAGAATAATTAAACTGTATTAGAATAAACATTGTAATGCAATCAACAGTGTAAACCTGTTCTGGCTTAAGTATAAACAGCAAGCATATCCCTCCCGCGGTCATTGTATCGCTGCTGGGATGTAAAATTTGTAACCGAACACTTAGTGTATAAGCAACATAACAGTTAAATTCAAGACACATAATATGGGAAGTAAACGTTAATTATTAGCCCCAAGAAAAGACACACTTTACGCTAACACGACACTGCGCTTTCCACGATGATCGTAATAGTTATAGCGTTTTTGTAAACAGTGTTTAGAAATATTAGTCCGTAAATTAAACTGCGGCGAACAGGGTCTGCAAGGCTTGAAGTAGTTCCGAGGCTTTGTATAGGTACATAAGGAGAAGCCCCAACAAGCTACGACAAAAATTTAAAACCAATGATAATAATCATTAGCGCGGCCGCCGTAAGCGCCGATAAAGATATATTTTGCTACGCCGGAAGGCGGATAACAAATGATAAAAAATTCCATTCAATTTTTTTTTGTTAATAGAGAGACTCTGTCTTTAGTTCTCCAGTGGAGAAGCCGTATTTTTGTAAGATGTGTGTGGTTGCCATCTGTGTTGTTTGAATAATAATTATTATTTGTGCAAAACCACGAATGTTTTCTTTTTTTCCGCGGATCATCTCAATGTCAGGTCCGCAAGCAGCATTCGGAAGAAGTCCGATTACGAACTGTTATAGACAGGACCAACATATATATATTTTTTCATGGCAGAAGAAGATGAATATAACTATGGACATCAGAAGTAAGTTCACGTTAAACGGACCACAGGAGAGAACGATAAAAATTCAAAAGTTGCGCTAATTGAAAGTAATTGATTTATGTTAATCTCTTTATTTATGTAGTCTTTCTTCTTCTTACTCTTGTTATATTTGCACAGCTTTCAGACCAGGCTGGGTCATATAGGCTAACCTCTCTCTCTCTCTCTCTTGCTATCCAAGTCTTTCTTATCATCTATCATCATATCTTCTTATTTTTTCTTTCAATTTTTAATGTGTTTTTAATTTATTATTACTTCCATTGTAATTGCTGAAAAAATGATTGCTATTTGTAACACGGAATATGTTTTGTAATCTACATGAGATGCTGTAAAATGAACGACATGTTATAAAATGTAAGGCAACAAGTCTCTAAATGAGCAATAAATACTACCCAATCAATTAACATAATGGGTAAATAACATTCAATTTAATATTATGTACTTGATAAGATTTTCCTTATTAATGCTTGCATTGTTACTATCTCATGAGCGTCTCGGTTCACTCGGCTTCGCTGTGTGATTCTTGGTCCGACAAGTGCCCGGTCAAGCGACGCCATCCAGGGGACTTGCAAGCAGCGTGGTCGGTAGACGAGGAGGCGATTGTTGTGTTTGTACCCAGCCGTACCGGCAGTCCAGGTCTTTTCTCAGACGTAATAACGGACAATGCCTGGGAAAGGAGCTGGGACGTTAGCTGTCAGTTGCGGAGGCCGCACTAGTAGGCGGAAAAACGTAAGTGGCAGGGCTCTCCGGATCTGATAGCATCTTCGCCGGGCTCAGCCGATTAGATAAGCAACACTGAGTAATAGGCTTGGACAGTGTCTAAATTCTTATGGGAGGAAATGATCGTCGTCGGTGTGTCTCAGGAGGAGTGGTTTTCTGTTGAGCTTTCTACCATAAGCGAGGGCGAATGTGATTGGCTGTCTCCTCCTGAACACTCGGATAGGAGCTTAAACTTTATTGCAAATTATTCTGATTGGTGACTGCGTCACGTGTCTGCCCAGCCATTGCTCGAACGCTGGCCCTGGAGTGCCTATGTGAAAAGAAGCAGTCTTAACGGAGTTTTGGTAGATGTTGTACTAAGTGTTCGGACCTCAGTGCAGCTTGGTGAAGAGACTTTCTGTGGACGACGGAAACAGAATGCGGGCGCATGAAATTACCTTGTACTAACGGCATTCAAGGCGAAGGCGAGAGTTGCAGTAGCACCTGACACCTGCTGTTGTAATTATCGTAAGATCTGCGCAACGTTGAGGACTGAGTGCGTTTCGCAAGGGATATAGATGGACTTCAGCTTAGGTAATGGGCAAAATCAACTGTAATATGGATAAATTGGGAACCAAGCCTGGTCAAGTGGTCTTAATCTTCTTCCTTTCCTTTCCTTTCTTACTCTGTAAGAGCTGCATAGTCACTGATTTAATAAATTAGACTTGCGTGGCGTCTGAAGCAACAGTTCCACTACCTTAATTCAGCCCTGGTCTTCCCTCAACTAATTACCTATCACTCTCAATTTTAACTTTTCTTCTAAATTTTTAATTTTTCCTGACTCACTGTATTAGCCTCAGAGACTGATTCTTCATTCAAGCACCTGTACCGCTCGTGGCATCCCGAAATTTTACACCATTTGGAAGGATAAAAGATAATATGAAGATGTTAATTAATGCATGTAATTAGTTTGTTGAACTTCTCTCCGAAGTGCACGATACAACGTGTTCCCATGTTCTGTACTCTTTAGCCTTATGTGACCCGTGAGAGAAAATTAACGAATATGTTAGCGACGTGATCGTTGATTGGTCGTTTTATAATTCAATAATTAAAATACCGTCGCACAATTTTCTCTTAGTTAGCCCTCAGTTACACGACATCCTTGTTATAAGTCGAAGTGATCCACTTTTATGAGAAGTGTGGTCGAACTTTCAGAGAAAGTTTTTGAAATGGTCGAAAAATAAAACTGTTAAATCGTGAACATAATTAAACAGGTAACTCATTGAATGCAATCTCGATTCTAGCGTCTGATAACATAAAAAGGAGAAATAGTTGTGAACAAAGAGTTCCATAAGTGTCAAATACGTCATTCTTAACGAAAACTATCATATCATAAAAAAATTTTTAAAAAACGAACAGACGAAAAGTAGCTTCTAATCGTAATGACTACAATGTAACTGCTGGCGATGCTTTGTCAAGCTCCTGATGAATGAGCTTCTCACTTTTCACACAGCTTGAGACTCAGATGAATCGAAATAACAAGAAGAGATGACCGTAGATGATCATCGAACAGCGTGAATTTTCGAGACTGCTACCGCAAATTTAACTGAAAGTTTTGGTAGAGCTGTCCAACGATTCCAACAAAAAAAAAAAACTATAAGGAAGTTAAAAAAGCTGTACGATGGCAGAAAAACAGGCGCTATAAAGAAGTTAAAAAATCTGTACGATCGCAGAAAAACAGGCACTAGACGGTTTTTTAGGAGAATTAGTGAGTTTACCTTCAAGAGAAAGTATACCCGCGATTTCCCGGCGGCAAACCCACCAGGCCATGTAAGTAACTGAATTAGCCAGTGAAACAGCAGAACTGTTTAATATGGACCAGGAGAAATTTCCGTTGCAAGTTGCAAACTTGTCTACTGCGCTACAAGAAACCAAGAACACGGAGGAAATATTAGATTCAGCGGTTGCTGAACTGGTCGAGCAAGACATTTTCTAATTCGTCTCGCAAAACAGAGGCGAGTCAACCGAAACGCTCGTCCAGAAAGCTACCCCTGAATAACACTTGCGCTGTTGGAATATTAAATTCAAGATAAACTTACGAAAAGATACTGTGGACGATCCATTTCATATGATCCTCATACCTACTCATTTAATTATCAAAAACAAAACTGAAACCTAACGGGAAACAAAGTTGCATAAACCCGAGTGTAATTTATATCAACATGGCGTTGAATGGGACGGGGTGGCCAAAAATGCCACTGCGTCACGCGGTATGCTTTTACGGTTTGGAACAATATGGTATTCACAGCATACGGAATTTGATTACCAAATGCGAACATCCACAAAGAGTGTTAGGTTGTATTATCGTTTTGGTTGTTATGTGGTCCGGCGGAGGTTCGAGTCATCCTTCGGGCATGGATGTGTGTGTTTGTCCTTAGGATAATTTAGGTTAAGTAGTTTGTAAGCTTAGGGACTGATGACCTTAGCAGTTAAGTCCCATAAGATATCACACACATTTGAACATTTTGTTGTTGTTATGTATTGGAGGTGGCGCCAATGCAAGTATTAGTAAGGAAAAGTGTCGTCATGATCCTAATATTAAAATGAATTTTAGTTACTCATAACGTTAACTGCGTCTGGTAACGCTACAAAACCGACGCCCCTTTTATTTTGCACTTGGCTTAAGGCAGCTACAGTTGAGGAGACTAGCTTAAATAATGTTCCATGCTATTTATCTGTTATGTTTGACTTGCAGTCGATGCATCTCGATATTATTCATATCTACGCCTTAGACACAGATCATAGTTACAGACATGTGAATAAAATTCACTGGACTACACAAGGTATTTGTGGTCCGAATCTATGCAGTGCCAGCCTGTGACACCACATCTTCGAAGGACGAGCTTCTCCCGTTCCAGCCAACTCATGAAATACGTTGGCCGAGCAAACGTAGTTGGCGTGTCGCTAGTCTAATGGAGAATTGGCATCAGTAGAAAATACGTTCGGCATCGATATACTTCCTACAGTGTGTCAGAATAATCGCGGTAACTTCATTCGATAAGTCTTTAGATTAAATTTTATGGATTACTATCACTTAAGGTAAGACGTAGAAACGTTATCGTTTTAAATCCTCGAAGCTTGTTACAACAGAAACAGCACCTTACTTCGCCATTTACGTTGTGAATTATCTGTGTTACCCATCATTGGGACAACAAGGGATCACTGGTTGACGCAGCTCTATGCAAGCTTAGCAGTAAGGAGTTTGCTCTTCAAGCAAAAGAGTATGTTATTTTTCAGTTCTAATCTTGCTGGAGATAAAATTTGTACCTCTTCTGTGATGGAGACTTTAACAGAGTGACCGACAATTAGTAAAGAAATCGTAGTACAAATTCTTTCCCGTACGTTTTGTCGTTATCTTGATTCTGTATCCTGCAGATCTAAAGGTGAGACACTGGCTGAACTGTACACTTGTCAGTGCCTTATTTTTCTGCTTTTATTTTCTTCACCTAATTGTGGCAGTGAAAATTTGTTAACTGGATTTTGTTACGCATCTACCCCAACTGCTACATTTACATACTTTCTTGGTAGTTTTGTAACGCTGCTTCAATATGACTGTGGACTGAATATAAACACAGACCAGGTCGAAGCCCAAAGTGCTTAGTGTTTGAATAATTTGTGCATGTGTTATTTTTTTTTTTTAAAAAAAGACCTCTTTCATATCGCTATTATGATAAGTTGTAATTAATTCGTGTTAGTCAGTCTATACCAAATAGCGTTTTACGTTACTTTTATTAAACACAGCAGATAAAAGTAGAGATCAATAAATCGGCAGTAATATAGTCGCCTACATTATCTAAATCAAGTAAAGCTGTTCAGTTCAGCATAACGGTGAGACCTGGGTTCAAATGGCTCTGAGCACTATGGGACTTAACGGAGGAGGAGGAGATTACTGTTTAACGTCCCGTCGACAACGAGGTCATTAGAGACGGAGCGCAAGCTCGGATGAGGGAAGGATGGGGAAGGAAGTCGGCCGTGCCCTGTCAAAGGAACCATCCCGGCATTTGCCTGAAGCGATTTAGGGAAATCACGGAAAACCTAAATCAGGATGGCCGGAGACGGGATTGAACCGTCGTCCTCCCGAATGCGAGTCCAGTGTGCTAACCACTGCGCCACCTCGCTCGGTGGGACTTAACGTCTCAGGTCGTCAGTCCCCTAGAACTTAGAACTACTTAAACCTAACTAACCCAAGGACATCACACACATCCATGCCGAGGCAGAATTTGAACCTGCGACCGTAGCGGACGCGTGGTTCCAGACTGGAGCGCCTGGAAGCGCTCGGCCACCAGCGGCCGGCAATGAGACCGGGTCTCGCGAGTTGTGTCATAGGCCGTGCAGGACAACCACGGAACTGGTTATGCTCGTTTTAGAAACGCCAGTTTCATGTACAACCTCTCGTGTGAGCATGTGTGGAGTCATTGCAACAGAAGGGGGAACAACAATTTCGGTGACTCCGTCTGCGCTTGTTCTAAGTCAGTCGCCTTGCTTTGAGTTGAAACTTACTGTTTCCTGAAGCGTGATTAGCAGACGAGAAAACACCTGTGGGGAAAATGGGTTTCTTTTCAGGATACCGCTCTGTATGGAACCTATGCCGGAGTTCCAATCCAAAAAAAGATGCTGTTTTTACTCAAGGACTGCGACATCTGTTCGCAACACACGGCGCAGACTACTTCAGCACTGTTCCACTTGTGTCCGTATAGTAAATAATAAAACATTCGTACAGGTACTGTTTTGTTAGCCTACATTATCCGCAGATGAGTAACATTTCTATGCTCTCTTCACTGGTATACACTGTACTCACACTTACCTTCAGCTGAATAGTTGACTGAAGGACCGATGCGCAATTTCCTTGCTTTCCATTTGTTTACTGTTAACTTCAGTAAATGGACACGTACGTTACTCCTGCTATCTGCTCTGTGTGCTAGTACAACGTGATGCTTACCTGAGTGGTACAGCGCAGAACGTTTTTGAACAGGTCTTGAAGAGAGGAAGTGGATTACCATATAAAAAATAGAATGTGCTATTTAAATACACGTACTGCTGCTCGTATCTTTGTAACGATGTTTCATGGATCTTTTTATTTTGTTTCTGGAGAACAAGTTATTTGGTATGATGAAGATAAATGAGGCACTTTGTGCACTCGAATATTCATAGGATTTCGCTGCTGTTAAGCCAACTTTTTTACGTAATAGTACATTTGCATCTTTAATAAGCAGATTATGTGAAGGTAAAAAACAATTTTAGAATTTTCCAGCATTCATAGACTATTAAGGCGTAGAGAAAAAATGTATACAAAGCTAATAAATAACGAACCCATCAGGCAGGAAATCACAAATGAAGACAAGAAAGTTGTTTACTTTTTAAGACATGAGATGTGCAACAGGAAACTATACAAGTTTACTACGAAATTGGCGTTGCACGTACAAAGATGAAATGGGCTATTATTTGATAAATAATCGTAGAAAAACGGAAATATATGTTGCAGATATGAAGAAGGTATATAAGAGGCAAATTTCAAAGGTAAAGGTACTCCTTAAAGCAGATGAAAGAGTCGCAAGCAAACGATAGCACGAATGTGACAGAACTCTTGAGTTAACCAAAAAAATATTCGGGATAAACTTCAGCAATAAGGAGGATATACAACAAAAGGTTAAAAAATTTGAAAATAATAATTGTGTCAGATATTGTTCAGCTATATTTCCAAAAAGGTCCACTCCTCCAATTTTTATAATGAATTTTGTGTTTAGATTTATAGTTACGTATCTCAAGTAACGGAACTAAATGCATTCTCCTCATCTTTTTATTACTTTGAGGAAATACTGATACTGTTTCTAACTTTTATGTAGAAAGATCTTTGATTCCATTGGACTATTACATATGGTCACATTTCATCATCTAGATTCTGAGTCATGGAGACAACGTTTTTGAACTTTTAACAATAAGTAGGCAACTTAGTATCACTTTATTTAGTAACTAAACTCATTTCATAAAATACCCATCTGTTTGCTAATAAGCAATATGACTGCAGCATTGCCTGCTGATAACCTGTTGCTGCCGTGATATTCATTTTAGCACTTATCACGATATTGTATGTCGCACTATTACGAGATACGTAGTAATTACATCTTTTGTATTTCTTCTTTATGCCATGTACGCGTTTCTTTAGGTTGTAATGTTATACTTATACATTGTACTGTTTGACAATGATGTGTTTCTTACATGCGACCCTCGTTTGTCATTATAGAACAACCTGTTCTTTTGCCAAGTAACATGGCCACTGAAAATATTTCAGAATCGGTTCCAGATATGCGTTATTTTTTACCCAGCAGTACAATGAAAAAGCTGTTTTAATGGATTTACGTGGTTTTGGAGGCATTTGATGCACAATGTGCGTTTATATACCACATGTCGACGTGTATTGGGAATCTCGTAACAATAATGACCAAGTAGCGTGTAAAATGATAGGCTAAAGTCTCTTAGGCTGCCAAGTCTCTGTGCCTGCAGAGCCGACTGTTAGAATATCCTCACTTCTCAAAAATCCAATTTCCAGCTTGTTTTCCATCTGTTAACAACAGGTGCAGGAAATACGTGAGACACCCTGCGCATTTCCATAATGCGTAGCAAACCACCACGGCTTACTCCAGAGGTACAGAAGCACCAGAAAAAGAACAAGAAGTTTTAAAAGATGTTAGTCAAAATAGCCTGCTACGCAAACTGAAAATAATACCAGATTTCAACAGCCGATAAGAGCGTACACGCATCTTCCCGTGAGATGTATGTTGCTCACTGGGTGACAAGTATTTAGCTTCATCAACTTAAGATACAGAGATAGTGTGCAGATAAACGCAACATTTACTGGGTTGGTGTAAGATGCACATGATTTGTGTGTTAATTTAAATCAGTTAATACTTTATATCATTTAACTACACATGTGCTCGTATGTGTATACACCAAAAAATTTACTTAACGTGTTCGAAACGTACAGCTTTATTTTAAATTAAACATAAAGTAAATGTGAATGTCACTGATCTACAAAGTATTCGTTTATACACCTTTCATTCAATTGTCTTAAGTTAAATACTGCGAGGTAGTAAAACAAATTTTCAGTGAACAATTCATTGTCAAAAAATGGCTAGGGTTACAACGAGCTGTTATTTTATTTTCAAAAGTTGCGAAAGGGGCAGCTCAGTTCTACGTTGTTGTATTTGTGATGAATATGGTTCACATGAAAGACAGCATAAAACTGCAAGTATAAATCATAGGAAAATTCGCTTTATGGTAACGAAAATTAACGATTTTATGGTGTATAGAAAAATTTATGGCGTTTGCGTATTATCTGTTTTGCGGGATGATTTACTTATGATGACTATTTTACAAGATGCTATCTTCGTTTGTTGAATATATGTAGGCCGTACTACTTTTAGTGTTCTGTACCTCAGTCGGTAAAAAACCGGAAACCCTACACAGTCGCTTTGTTGTCCGTCTACCTGCCTGACCCATTGTTGTGAATCGTCCTTCTCACGAAAGGGCCGACGTATCAAGTTTTAGTGTACATCACATACTACGGTTTACTGTCTCTTGGCGGTCGAAAACATTTGACAAAATACACGGCCATTTATGACACATGTTTTGTTACTCGAAAAAACACTGATAGGAACCTAAAGGGTACTTCCCGTGGACTTAGAATCTTGAAATTTGGTAAAAGCAAAGTCTCACAGTACAGGTAAAGGAAAAATTTCAAAAATTGTTAGTAATTATATCATATAAAAAGGTTTTGTAGCTTTTTGTTCATCTGTCTGTCAATGTGTTTCTCCCCGCACTGGATACGCGTATTACGTTCCAATTTATGTCACACGCTAATTTCCTCAGCCCCTTGGCGGTGAACACATTTAAGCTTCTACATCAATGAAATTTAAAGATACGACCATTTACATCACGTTTTTTGATACTCGCAAAATGACTCACGAAAATTTATAGTGTTCTTACCGTTGACGTAGAATCATGAAATTTGGCAAGAAGCAAGGTTTCATAATACAAGCAAAGGAAAAATTCCGGAAACTGTTAATTTGTAATTATATCACACAAAAGTTTTTTGTCACTCTTTTATCACTTGCCTGTCTAACCGTCTGTAAAAACCATTTTCACTGGAACAGATTGGCATATGAAGTTCAAATGTATGTCACGTACTGTGTTCTGCGGTCTACATGTACTACATCTACATTTATACACCGCAAGCCACCCAAAGGTGTGTGCGGAGGGCACTTAACGTCCGTTGGCAATGTAAAAAATTTGACTCTCTAAGTCCAAAGATACGGATGTTTTTATCACATATTTTAACGCTCTGAAACTCACTTATTAAAATCTGTATGTCACTTCCAGTTGACCCATAATAATGAAATTTAACGAACAGCTATGTTCAAAAGAAAAACTGAAGGAAAATATCCGAAGTTGCTGTCTTGAAACGATATCACACGAAAAGAATTTTTGTCCCATGCTATCTGATTGTCTCCCTGTCTGACTGTTCTTACCAGTTTGTGCTACGAAGGAATAGACGTATCAAGTCGAATTTTATGTCACATACTGAAGTCTACAGTCCCTTCACGCTGTAAGAAATTTAAGCATCTGCGACATTGTTTGACATATTTTGATGTCTTGCTACTATCGAGATCGATAACAGGACGCAAAAAGTCGTCGAATGTCTGCTTTCACGCGATGGGTGAACTATCAATATACATAATTAAGCTTGTACGAAACCCTCTGAGCGCGAGTTATACCCGCAGTTTTCCGGATTTTTATCATGTGGTAAACTGTGTATACTGCTTTTAACCGTCAGCATGAAATACTGTTTACAGGTAGTGAGGATGCATCTTCTTCTGGTGTTTCTCCAAAGGACTGCCATACGTGTTTTATCCAAACGTGGAAGGCTACATTTACAAAACATAAGTGAGTTCCCCCCCCCCCCCACTTCCCCACATCCACCAAAAAAGGTTCTTTTCTGCCAGATCAAAAACCTTACTTTTCTGCAAGATCAAAAAACTTACATATGTTTGACTCAGCGTTTCGTGACCGATTTCTCATCTACAATTTTCCTCCTGTTTGGCTGTTATCGACATTGATACAGGCTATGTATCGATACGAGGAATTCCAAAATTTGGAAAATGCTTTAGTTTCAATAATATAAATGTGACATAAAGTCACTTTTTGCCGCCATCACGAAGACACCGGTATAAGTCAGACACCAAAAGCACATCCGTGTTCACAATTTAACACACATCCAATAAAAGTTCAAATGGTTCAAATGGCTCTGAGCACTATGGGACTCAACTGCTGTGGTCATCAGTCCCCTAGAACTTAGAACTACTTAAACCTAACTAACCTAAGGACATCACACACACATCCATGCCCGAGGCAGGATTCGAACCTGCGACCGTAGCAGTCGCACGGTTTCGGACTGCGCGCCTAGAACCGCGAGACCACCGCGGCCGGCCAATAAAAGTTGCTCGCAAGATATTACCAATGCGAAAACGCTAAGGTTCGACTTCAGTTCGGAAATCATGAATTCAAATCTCGTACCAAAGGAAAACGTGATACGTTACAAACGATTTACAGGGGTTAATGTAAGCTACGTATCCTGCGGCCCGGATAAATGGACTTTGCAACGGGCGGTAGGTATCGTTATTAGTTATGGGCGTGATAATACTAGTCTCGTCAGTAGACAACTGTCACAGGTTTTCCTTGTGCAAGATAGCATTAAACGATGTCCACTCTCTCTCTTAAAAGCAACTTTCTGAGAACCTACTTACGTAGCATTCTCCTTTCAAATGCAGCGGACGTGTCGTACGTCAAAACGCTGGAGTAACAAGCAGAACGCCGTGAAGCGCTTAAATATTTATTCAGTGTATCGCATTTCTGTCTCTGAAGAAACATGAGGCCTGCCTCAAGAGGAGGCACCTTGACGATGTCTTAGGACGCCGTCCATAAATCCGAAAAGGAAAAAAAAGGTATCATAATAGTGTGCATAAGCACCGTAGTGTGGCCTATAGCTTACTTACAGGCCTAAAGCCAATAACAAGAAGTTTATATATTGCCACTTCGTAGATTAAGAGCAATAATGGGACAAACTGCTAAACCTTCTTGTCCTGTTGTAGGTTTCAGATTTTACTTGGTATTAGTGTTATTTATTTTAAACTGTTTTCCAGACTTTGGACATTAATAAGATAACAATTAAGCCAATCACCTCAAAAAGCAGGTTAGGGTCTGTTGCAGGAACCGGTCCGCACAATAAACTGTCAATATTCAAGCCAAGATACATCCGTTTAACACTAGAAACATTAACTTTAGCAACCGTAAGAAATTTGCATTGCTTTCGAAAAGAATAGACAAAAGGGCATGACACACGAACTCATCTAAGGTGTCGAATAAAAAAGACGTATAAAACGTATTTGCGACAATATAATAAAAAAATTAGTTTGGATACTTTAGACGCTTGTAGGGATGCAGGTTGTAGATGTAGCACGCGACTGTTCTAAACAGTTCGTTAAACCGTTCAGATTCAAAGAATCTTTGATAGGTATATTTTTGAATTGCTTCAAGATGCCTTTCTTCACTTCGAAAGCTCTCACTCCCCTGAAGTATGTTGAATTGCTGAATGGAATCACAATTTGGTTCAAAATGGCTCTGAGCACTATGGGACTTAACATCTGAGGTCATCAGTCCCCTAGAACTTAGAACTACTTAAACGCAACTATCCTAAGGACATCACACACATCCATGCCCGAGGCACGATTCCGGGCTGAAATTAATTTAGTAGAAGATTCTCCTCTACACCTTTCGTTCGTGTGATACCGTATTGAAAGCCATTCATGCTTGACCACACACTACAGGAAAAGATAGAGACAGGAAGAAAGAACACAGGACGCACAAAAAAGGAAAGAAAAGAAATATTTTGAGCTATATTTATTCCACAGACGTGTTGGTGTAATTGCCATAGTGAACTGGCGGGATTGAAATACCAGACCACAAATAGTTAACCATCTACGTGACTGAATTTACGGCAACAACAAAACAAGAAAATCTCCGTACACTAGATAAATAGGCTGTAGAATGCCGTTTCAGCTATGGAATGGCACCGGTTGTGCCCTCTCAACTTGAACTATTGTTGGCGTTCGTTTATTGTAGATTCGACGAATCTTCGTTTCTGTCGAAGTGCCTATACAACTTGGGTCTCAGCCACACGTATTTCGTCTCTGAACCTTTCGAACTGTTATCAGTCTGCAGCTTTAGACGCTTGTAGGTATGCCGGTTGTAGATGTAGTACTCGACTGTTCTAAACAGTTCGTTGTGTGTAATAGAACAAGCATCCGAAAACAATAGTCAAATCAGTGATCCATTTAAAGCTCTTGTCTCTTGTTCGTTGCCTGAGCTATCTATCATTTCAAGCTGGCTTTCCTGTACGTCGGCCTTGCTCTCACTTCGAAGTGCATATGAGTGAACGTTTGTGTGTCCGATATGGTAGACCACACCCCGGCCCCAACTTTCTACCGTCGGAGGTTCGAGTTCCCCCTCGGGCATGGGTGTGTGCAGTCCTTAGTGTAAATTAGTGTAAGTTAGTTTAGTTAGCGGGTAAGCCTAGGGACCGATGACCTCAGCAGTTTGGTCCCCTAGATCCTTACCAAAATACCCAACTTTCTATCCGTTTTTCCACTCAGTTTCATGCGAAAATGTGTTGCTTGGTTGATCTGGGAGAGGGGACCAAACAGCGAAGTCATTGGTCCGTTCGGATTAGGGAAGGAAGTCGACCGTGCCAATTCAAAGGAGCTATCGCAGCATTTTCCTGAAGCGATTCAAAGATATCACAGAAAACCTAAATCAGGATGGCGAGATGAGCGTTTGAATCGCCGTTCTCCCTAATGCGAGCCCAGTGTGCTAACCACTTCACCACCTCGCTCGCTCCAGTCTCAGAATGCCAGCAAGAAAATTCTTGTATAAGTATCAAAAATTCCATAGAATAGAGATCAATAGAATCTGCAAGCACCAGAACGCGCATTATCTGACTACGGTCCAAGACCAAATGCCAAGTAGTATTTCAATTATTACCACAGCCCTTTCTCTGGCCACCCCAATACCCTTTTCCACTATCCCTAGCTTATTTAAATTATCAGTCAGTAAATTGGGCACTAATTATTAAATTCAGTCAGTCGTGGATTGCCGTACTTGTATCCGTGGACTGATTTTTCCTCTTAGATTATATGGGGCTACCAGATGAAAGACAGGTGCGTCTGTTACAGCTAATGGTGCACACGATCTCTCCAAGGCACGCTAGATAATATTTGAAAGAGAATTTAAAACGTAACTCAATAACCTGCCGCCGTATCTCAATGAGTAATAGGAAGTAGCGGGGTAATGGCTACACCACGCCAGTTTTGATATAAACTTCGTATCAAATTAATTGATCAATTAATTACCTCAACCCTCTGCTTTATCGTCCCTGCTGTACTAACTTAATTCCTTCCTAGCAGACTGTATTACTGTAGTCCTGTCCTTTTCCGGTTTTCTTGATTCTAATTTCCAACTACTATCAGCGTCCATTTTTGCGAAGTCCTTTCATCTTCAGCAGCGCTGCATACCGTGGTATGTGTTATCGTAGTTTCTCTAGCCTTAGAGAACACCAAACGCTCATATCTATTGCCCAGTACTTCAGCGCTACAGTTTCGTCCACACTGATCCTTGTGAGTGTTTCTCATAAACTTCAGCCTACTCTTTATCATATCTGGTCCGGAGTACACCTAACAATTCAATAACTCATTTCGGGACCTCTTGTTCAGCATAATACAATACAACTGGAAGATTCCTGTCTCCCCAGCCCTTTTTCGAAGTAAATCTACTTCCCTTGTGATTTTTGGACATTCTAGTCACTATTAGTAGCTGCAATTGACAGCAGACCTCCAACTAACTATTCTCCGTCCTCTTTCCTACTATTGAACCAGTATTCTAAGTTATCTCTATCTCTTGTTCCTTTCCCTATTGCAGTTCCTCATGATTATAACACCTTTACTTTCTGTACATAGTTTTTTACCTATTCCATGTTCACATTTTTTTCTTCTCTACATATTCCGCCTTGGCATAGTAGTCACTGGGTTTCCTCAGCTGGTGCATGGATCCCCATCGCCAACCCCTCACCTCTCCCACCTGCGCTGTTGGTGGGGGAATCTCGTATTCTGGCGGGAATTTCGTTTTTTTGGAGGGAAATTTAAAAAAAATTGTGGGAATTTCGAAAATAGCGGGAATGTCCCAATGCTTTGCTGATGTAGCAAGCCTTCGCCCATCCGGTAAATCATGGGAAATTCAAAATGGCGGCTGCCCTTTCTGGGACAGCTATCCTGATCACATGTTGTTTGTTTACAAATGCAGTTGCTGCAGCCTATGGTACACTCCCAAGCCAATAGTAGCACCCCAGAAGTACACAGCATTCTGAGAGACAGAAACATTTGAGTGTAACAATTGTATTTAACGTCAACGCACATCCTATAAACGAGCATCAATTACTAAAAGTATAATCGCCACGATAATAAAAGTCCTGTTTACACGAAAATAGGCACAGTCAATTTCTTTTAGTTTTATGAGCAAAATCGATATACTTTATTACATTTTACTGCAAGATACGGTTCACGTCTCTCTCTCTCTCTCTCTCTCTCTCTCTCTCTTTCTCTCTCTCTCTCTCTCTCTCTCTCTCTCTCTCTCTCTCTCTCTCTCTCGTGCGGTAGCGTTCTCGCTTCCCGCGCCCGGGTTCGATTCCCGGTGGGGTCAGGGATTTTCTCTGCCTCGTGATGACTGGGTGTTGTGTGATGTCCTTAGGTTAGTTAGGTTTAAGTAGTTCTAAGTTCTATGGGACTGATGACCATAGATGTTAAGTCCCATAGTGCTCAGAGCCATTTGAACCATCTCTCTCTCTCTCTCTCTCTCTCTCTCTCTCTCTCTCTCTCTCTCTGCCTCCTGCTCTCCTGTGACATCCAGTGACATGAGAAACTAAAACTACAGCACTGACGCTGATTACAGATGAACAAACTGCAGACGTCGGAGCTCTATAGCGATACATCTGACAGATGTATTAACTTACCTCACATCTCCAATAAATGTCCACCCTGCATAGAAATAACTTCCACTATTTTGCTGGGAGAACTACCGATTACTGAAAAATATCCTCGCTGTTTTCGAAACTTCGATCAGAGTAAGGACAAAGCGAGAATTTAACCTCTAAAGGAAAAAAGACATACACTGTAACGAAACACCTACATCAAGCGATTTCTTTCAGTTTGACGGACAAAATTTCATGGTTTGAGAGCATTCCTGGCGTTCAAATCAAAAACACCATCGCTTTACATTCGTCAACAACAATACATTGTTTTTTACACAATGACACGCCCCATTTAAACAATGCAATTCTATAACACGCCAGCGTTTATGAAACAAAAAAAAATAAATCGTGGTTGCATGCCTTGTAACATAGTCTCCAACATCACCTAGTAGAAAGTCCTATAAGATTCCATTAATACATAGAAACTAATACCATCTACTTGCTGACATCTAACATTTTTGCTCCATACCTCACCTCTACGGAACAGTGTGTAACGTTGCTGTCATCTGTACTTGCAGAAAAAGACCACACCCAGCAGACCATCATTCGCAATAGCAGCAGATCCTTGTATTGTAGTTTCGTAAGCAATTTGTTCAACAAAGAACAGCCTGTTCACACAATCCACTCACATGTCGGGAAAACATTATCATTTCTAGGTTCACAATGAGCTATAATTCAAGCGGAGGCTACTTTATCATTAGAGGTTATGAAGTATGAGATAACACCGGACTTACGAAATTACATATTTTTGAACACACAATCATGATGATAATAATTCTAACAATCATGATACCACGACAATAGATACAGCAGATTTCTATTTGCGTTATGAGCAAAATCGCTATAGTTTGAGAGCATTCGGTGAATTCAAATTATAAACTGTTATGCACGAGAGCATTACATTCATTTCAGACATACAAAATACCTATACAGATCAGCACCTATGTTTGAGAGCGTTCCTCTTTATTATTTTGTAACATCCAGCGTAGAAAGAGAAAAACTGTTAACTACCTGCATCCAAACATTAGCCTGCCATACCTCTCTCTGCAACGTATCTCCCATAACATTTACTGCATGTCTCTAACATCGGAAAACGAATACTGTCAGCGTGCTCACATCGAACGTAATTGCTCCTTAGCTCGCTTTCACAGATCTACAAGTGTGTGTTAAGTTTTCTCACCTGTGCAAGAAAGAAGGTCATATCCAGCAGGCTATCACTCGCAATAGATGATTCTCGTGCTACAGCGACAGGTCACACATATCCAGGTGTTCTGTCTTGAAGAGGCCAAGAACACTACATCCTCTTAGACATGTTCATGATCACTCTTGGGATGTCGGCCATCACCAGAAATAAGGTGCTGTTCGGAACATGCCTTTAGTAGTAGAAATGAAATGAGGGACTGTTATCTCATTGGTGAAGAAAAACTGGCACACATCACACCATACGGAAACAGGACGAGTCTATAGCATTGAGTCTCCAAACACCTGTCTGAAAGCGATGACCTCTCCATTTAATCCCATGTTCAACAGTGACAAGTAGCAGATGTCTAGTGTCCGCAAAGGCTCTGTCCATCTCAAACAAGTGGTGTCAGTCCGTCATTATGTGGCAATCAACAGTGTACCAGTGGACGAATTGGATGGAAAAGACATTGTCGATATCGGACGATGTACTGTATTAAGCACCGTACTTGATGCGAGATCAGTTTTAGCAATTTTACGAATTGTTTCATATTTTCAACGCCAGCCCATGACACATCAGAATGCTTCCCAATTTCTGCATCACCACTAGCAATCTCTCCACTACTTTGCGGGTACCATGTAATAGACTGCAAACGCAGATATATGACTGTGCAGTATATTCATTCGGTCATAGACAACAAAGTTTTCCAGACTACTTCCTACACCGATAGCTTACCTATGTGGTTCTAGCACATCGATCACAGTGCGGAATCCACGATTACGACTGGCCACTTTACCCTATGAGGATGGGAGTCGCAGAGTATTCTCATATTCCTAGGATAAAATAGGAATAAAATAGGAGATTGCAAGACCTCCCGACATTGTCCCTGACCAGCCCCCTATGCAACATGGTCACCGATTTAACTGTACCTGATCAAAAGTAGGAGGGTAGTATACCCACTAAATTCCACATTTTGTGAAGAAAGAGAGAGAACTGAGTTTGTAATCGGTGTTCAGCAAAGACTGATCCTCACCACTCTTACTCATGGCAGCCATATAAGCGCACAAGACCTCTCGCCATATGTGCATATCGATGAAGTTAGCACCCATTATCGGTGTATAGTAGACATAAAAGTCTTGTAATGATATAACAGATGGTTAAGAAGAAATACGTCGTTTAAGCATGCTAGATCTGGAGACGGATGGGGTTTGAAACCTTTTACGTAAATCAATGCCATCAATTCTGGAGTATTATTCCAGTGTCTGGAGTCAATACCAAGAAGGTATCAGCAAGATAGAAATGACTGTGGAGAATAAACAAGCTCACTCCTAACGCTACACGATTCTGCACTTAAAATGCTATAATGTTATAGCCATATTGTTTCCGAAGTATTATTCACGTGGAATCCAACGCTTTTAATACTCTCATGCAGAACAATAAATCCAATATCTGATGCACAACCACTCTACAAGCTTTCTATCCCAAAGGCTACAGTGACAAACTTAAAGATTATAAATCTACTCTTCTTCCTACGCCGTTCTGGTGTTCTAGGGAATTACTAAGCTGTTCCTCACTACGAAGGTATCGTAGGTGTGTATACGCCGCTCGAGCCGAATCTGTAGAGTTCACCCTCCTCACTCTAGTCAGACAGATACAAGTGCATCAGTCCACTGTCCTACAGGACACGTCAGGTAGTGGCCTAAGTCTGTTAAACACACTGATTCATCTACTTACTACTTATCGAAAAACTTTGCTTGTGAGAACCATTCATAATTCGGTAATATCTATAGTCGACTGCGTGTGCGAGACCACAGTCTTGGGATACATATGTTTCACCTGCTTTAATATAGCGCTTCTACGTAATACTTATACCGGCTCTGTTGAAGTATGTGTTACGAAAACCCACGTAGTTTACAAGTGGTGGGCAGGAATTAAAACTGAATGCAGACAGAGCATAATTTTAAGCTTTTGTCGACCTTTACTGTCTGGGTAACCCCAGTCCACCACATTTCCCCGCATTTCATAGTGTTTTTTCTATAATTTTATGTATCCTCAGTCAATTTGCGTAATTTTGCTATGTTTTCACGATTTTACATATTTCGTCGTATTTCACTCAATTTTACATGTTTCCATCAATTTGTCGTAATAATACTAGGTTTTCCTCGATTTTGATCTATTTTATGTCTTTTTCGCATTTATTCGATAGTTTTCCATCTGTATATTGTCATATTGTTGACATATCCATGTGTAGTTTGATTTTATACAAGGATATTTGCGTGCCTTATACACCAGCCTACTAAGAATCCTAAGAATTCCACTTTTACCGGCAATCTGCAAGCATACATTTTGGACAGCAAAATCATTAATAGTACAGAAACACTTGCTTCGTATATAGATGAGGTTCAACGAGTTGTGCGGATGATGGATGTGTTGGACACTCGAAGTCTCGAAACAATTCCTTGTACTGCTAAGACACATCAGAAAGTTTGTCTGCATACTCATGTAGTGATGCATTTGACAGAAACTCAAGAGTCCGGAAACAGTTGTACATGTTCATTTAACTTTCACTCTATCGAATAGGGATCTGCAACAGGGAACTGACATGTGTACAGATGTGATTTCTGTTGCTGCTCAGATACTTTTCTCGTAAGTATATGCTCTTATTGCATACCAGATATGCTTTCTTGCTTCTATTTATTGCTTCCAGCTCTGATACATTCTCACAACCCTCTCAGGACATCTACAAACTGTAGATTTTGTTTTATTTCTTTTTACCCCAATAATAAGTTGTTCGTTAGTTGAAGTGTGTCTGCTACACTTAGCATGCTGGACCATAAGAGTTTCCCTTCTCCCTGCTGACAGAGTGCATCTCCCCAGCAGCGTAATTTATAGACGACGTAGAGACTCTGCATGAGTATTACCCATCGCGAAGTCCCTATTTCAACCACTTGTGCATTATTTTCGACGGTGCTACAGTTCTGCAAACAGCGAAATACTCTTCGCAAAACTGCTCTGTATGGGGTGTGCCTGACCCAGCCCTCTTGCTGGTGGATCTGTCTTCAAAACCTATCCCCGACACAGTGCATTGTGGATCCTCCTCTAGACACTGTTCCGGATGTAACCCAGTGTGGGTCCACATTCGAACACTAACTGATGCTTTCACTGGGTCATAGGAGCCACCCAAGACACACACATAAACACACAGAAAGTGGAGCAAATGCACTGCTTCTGTAGAATATATGGTAGTAAGTAACTGGGCGCATTCTAGTGTAATGCTTTACTATACCATCCGACTAATGCGCTGTTCCATCTCGTACATAACAATAATACTCCTCCTCCATGCAAAAGACATCTAGCACACAAAATGGCGGAACTGGGATAATCATGTGCTGTCATTGTGTATCTTTAAGTGTAGAAAATGGGGTGTGATAGGCGAAGCAGGATGCCTAGGTTTGTTGTTATTACTGTACAATCTAGACAATATTTTTACAAAATATTGGTAATACAACTTCTATCGATGATGTTATGCTCTTTAGAAGGCGTTAAATACGCTTACATCACTGCAGAACCGTTTTTCGATGAGTACTTCGCTAGTTGAAGGGCTGTACTACTGTCGACACTAACGTACAAGTGGTTGAAATCTAGACTTCGTGATTTGTAGAATGCATTCACTGGTTAAATGCATGCATGCAGAAATTCGGAATCATTCTGCTGTGTCATTGGCTGTCGAAGATATTACGGAACAACTGACGAAACCGCTAAAATTGATCGTGGTATCAGCTGCAGTGCTTATTACAGCACATAGTTCGATATCGACGATGTCTTCTCCATCCCATCTGTCCACTGGTATGTATTTGATTACCACACAATGATTGACTGACACCAATTGTTTGAGATGGACAGAGCCTTGGCGGAACAATGGACATCTGCAACTTCTCACTATGGAACTTGGGATTAAATGTAGAGGTGAGCAGACTGTGTGAAACATGCTGTTCTTTGATGGCTAAATTCTTCTGACGCTGGCCGCCTTTGGTTTCGTAGTGGCGCTAATCGTACACTGTGTGTATGAGTGTGCGTATGGCTGTGTCTGTGTGCGTGTGTGGATGGGCGCGCGCGTGCGATGTCTCTCTGAATACGCCATATTGTGGTTTGTGGTCGGCTAGCCTCGCATTCCGAGGTTTGAAATTTCGTTCTGTGTCGTTGCATTTGTGCCTTGATAATTATGGAATGTGCACCTGGCGAAATATCGGCTGATGTTGAAGACGTCACCCGACTGCTTTCCGTAAGCTCTTTCAACATTTCTTGGATTATTTCAATCGCTGTCTTCCCCTACTTTTTCTTCTTGGCTCAGATTGCGTAATGTAGCAAAATCAAAATGCTCGTATTCACTGTACAGAGCCCTGCGTCCCGAATCCCATATGACCATCTTGCGTTACACACATATTTGGTTGCACGTACAAGATCCAGTTCAAAGCGTGGGTGGCGACTGAGACGAAGCGATCGTCGAGTTCTTGTCGGCCGATAACAAGTTCCAGCTGTCTTGCTGTGGGACAGGCGTATAAATAAATACGAGCTCCACCTCGTTCATTTTTCGGTTGTCGAGGATTCTTTTCATTGCTGACACGGGCAAACTGAAATGAGATACGGCAGTGAGTTGTCAATGTAACAGAAAAAACTGCTCGACGGACCAGTTGCAGCATGCCTAACTAGTTGGATGCGTACTGCAAGGACGTGACAGAGCCAATGAACGGACAATGCATTGTGCTTGGTAGGGGCCTTGCCTAGGACAGCATAGGGTTATTCTCCTGTACGGGTTTGTGACACTAGCAAGTGTCGTCTCTCGGAGAGCTCGATAACACTCCTCAAGGATGTATTTCATTACATCTACTGTGGCGTTCGTTTCTTTATTTCACTGCGAATTATAAATTCGATATTTGTATCGATCATATTGTGTAATGCACCTAAGAATTATCTCCGTCGGCAGGAAAGTTCCATAACTCAATAGTACATATAGTCTCTGTTTCTATTCAAGTTCGCATCTCTATGCTAGATTAGAAATTAATTTTAAAATACTGTAGTACTGTCTCTCTTTTGTTTCTTTACTTTTTTTAACCAAGACTAGAGAGAATAGGTGGCGGGAGGAATGGTAGGGATGGCGATAGTGGTTAATTTCTTCCAATTATAATGCCATCAATTAACTCATATATCTGCCTCTAATCGGCACATAGTGTATGCATGTAAAAACATCCAAAAGTGAACAGTAATAAGATCATTTCCTCACCTGAAACACTTCAGCAAGTCAAACATTACATTAAGTTAAAATATTCGGTAATCGTTCCTCTAGCTTCGAAGCGAACGAAAATATAAACAAATCTTTCGCTGAAATTATTCTTCATAACATAAATAAATCTGTCCGTCCGTCTGAGTTAATATTTAGCTGCACAGAAATAAGTATCGTCAATCTGTGACGAACCTTCGACTTTTATTCATTTCATGACTCAACGAAATCACATAAGTGAGTGAAAACGACAGCCTTCTACGCTTTTCCACCTTGGGACCAGGCACTCGGTACATCTCGGTGTTCGGAATCGTCACGCATTCTCCCGGTGACCACCAGCTACATGAACAAAAGATGCAGAATACATTTTTTTAGGTACGAACGAAACATATTTCCATCCAAAAACAAAATAAATCTTGTTTAAATGCGTTGTCGGCTCCTGTGAAAAAAAGAGTGTCGCAAATGAGTTTGTGACACTACTCTACATCATTATTATCATGATCAGTGTCGTCTTCGTCACCGTCCAGGTCCAACGTCTTTAAAGAAACTGTTTTCGTTGCAATCATTCTTCCCTACTTAGTTTCGTTCTCTGCATTTTCTGACATTTTCGAACTTTTGCTACCGGTACCTCGAAAATAAATTATTTTCTGTAGTGGCACATAACTGCTAGATTAGTCAAAATCTGTCTCCAAACACACTGCACAAGAAATTGTTCCATTTCATGGAATGGACAAATTGATTGGTTTTTTCCTTCTCCGTATGTACTTCCAAAACTTATTCGTTGTGTTTCTCATGCTCTGCAGTACCAGATGTACGTCGACTCTAAGGACCTCTCGTCTACTGTTTAGGATTCAGTGATTCTAAATCAACTTCTTGCCAAACTACTGATACTTTAGATGAATGTGACACTTGCGTCATAATATCGGATGCATAATTTGACCTGTTTTAGGGGAGGTCATGGTTTGTTGTTTATCTTTCCTAGAGGAAAAACGTAATTGTTTCTGGCTTCATTAACTGGAATAAATAAATTCTGAGGAGCTTGGTCAGAGGCAGATATTTCACTGTCCGAATTTTCAACATTAATGGACAGTCCTGCGGCAAATACAAAGAGCTTAATGTCCGTTAGCACAATATGCTTGACGTACCGTTCGCTTGATGCTAATGGAAGAACAGCAGCCAAGCAAGATCCTAAACAAACTTTATCTTACTTAAATGAAGCACCTTAAACACTAAACTGCGTCCAACACATCAGTTTCAGGACAGAACCAAAATTATGATTGAAATTCAACAGCGTTCCAAGAGAAGGCGTAGAAAAATGTATGTAATCACATAGTAGCTGTAAGCAAATCTCAAAACTCACTTTGAAATCCTTACTGCCAGAGACACTGTCAAACAATGTTAATCAAGCGTCTATTGCTAGATGGCTACGAAATCTGGGTGTATATAATAAGCGCTTAGCAGAAGTTCGGTGTTTCCCGCGCGCTGAAACGTGCTTTAAACTAAATTAATTAAGTGAATGTCGTGACAGCAAAATATTCTGGCTGAATGGAGTGCAATATCAGGCCTAATACATATGAATACATTTCATATTTGTGTAATTTTTATGACGGATGAATACATCAGAAAATCATGTTTTCATTTTTTCGAGTAGTTGTTGCTCGGATATGTACGGCAGCTCTGAAAGCATGGGAACACACTTCACCTACTAAATTTGTGAGTAACATCAGTAGCACATAACCGAATTATTCAGGAAACAAAAGCAAAATCATCCTGATCTTAAAAGGAATGTCAGTGGATAATGTTCATTTGATATTTTGTAACAGAGGCAAGTTTCGACATTATGAACGTCTTGCGTAATGAAAATTATTCGATACAAAATCAAATATTCCCTAATTCAAATACTTGATACTTTTAGCAAAAGCATTTCGCTCGTTTATTTTGTGGCCAACCCCTTAAACCAGGAGCACATTTTGCAAAAATCATATGAAATTAATGCTTCTCAGGATTCAGTGCTTTCAGAGTTGATGCAACCACCCCGCACATTAATGAGTCTGTAATCGCAGGAAGCTGTATTACTTTGTCGAGGAGTGATATTCTTCACCCTGAAAATACGAGTATTATTGACTGGCACAAAAACTGCGAACATAAGCTGAACGGGTGTAAATACGCATCTCAAGGTGCGCTGCGCGCCGGTGGAACGCATGGCTATCGAGCCGGAACCGTCGCAAGAGGGCAGCCTCGCTTGGGAAGGTCACGATGTTGGTATCACAGAGTTACTTCAGACTTCGTACATCTTTAGTAGGCCATTAAAACAACATACTGCTCAACTAGTAAGGTGCACTACTTTGGCAGTTCCGAAAAATCGCAAGAGAAGTTTTAAGCGGGTATTATATGAGCTGTGCGTAGGGGTTGAACGTTACAGTCCATGGGTTCGAGCTTCGTAAGACAAACGTCTATGAGGCGACGGTTCGACTCCCGGTCACACTTAATCATTGCTCTACTTTTTTCTTCATTAGTCATCTTTTTTTTAATTTATATGACATTTGAGAGGCAATACAATGAAAAAGGAAACCACTTGTAATGCATGAAGTATTTGTATGAAGTTTCAATGTATGCTTTTGATGTCTGTATGACAAATGCCATCCTGCAACGTGTGATGTCGATAGCACATCCCACGAGTGATTGTGGTCTGGCAAATTGCGACTTACTACTCTGAAGAACCAAAGAAACTGGTACACCTGCCTAATATCGAGTAGGGCCCCAGCCAGCACACGGAAGTGCCGCATGACGATGTGGCTTGGTGTCGACTAATGTCTGAAGTAGTACTGGAGGGAATTGACACCATGAATCTTGCAGGGCTGTCCATAAATCCGTAAGAGTACGTTGCAAGGCATCCCAGATTTGCTCTGTAATGTTAATGTCTGGGGAGCTTGGTGGCCAGCGAAAGTGTTTAAACTCACAAGAGTGTTCCTGGAGCCACTCTGTCGCGTGCCTCATTGTCCTGCTGGAATTGCCCAAGTCCGTAGGAAGGTACAATGGACATAAATGGATGCAGGTGATCAGACAGGATGCTTATGTACATGTCACCTATCTAGACGCATCAGGGGTCCAATATCACTCGAACTGCACGCTCCCCACACCATTACAGAGCCTCCACAGCTTGAACAGTCCTCTGCTGACATGCAGATTGCCTCCATACCCGTACCCGTCCAGCCGCTCGATACAATTTAAAACGAGACTCGTCCGACCAGGCAAAATATTTCCAGTCATCAACAGTCCAATCTCTGGCCTAACACTTAAATCTGCAGAAATCTGCGGAAGGGTTGTACTTCTGTTACACTGAAAGATTCTCTTCAGTCGTCGTTGGTTCGTTTTTGTAGGATCTCTTTCCGGCCGCGGCGATGTTGGAGATTTGCTGTTTTACCGGATTCCTGATATTCACGGTACACTCGTGAAATGTTCGTACTGGAAAATCCCCACTTCATCGCTACCTCGGGTATTCTGTGTCCCATCGTTTCTGCGCCGATTATAACATCACATTCAAACTCATTTAAATCTTCATAAGCTGCCACTGTACCAGCAGTAACAGATCTAACAACGGCGCCAGACACTTGTCTTATATAGGCATTGCCGACCGTAGCGCCGTATTCTGCCTGTTTACATGTCTCTGTACCGTATTCTGTCTGTTTACATGTCTCTGTATTCGAATACCTGTGCCAATACCAGTTTCTTTGGTACTTTGGTGTATATTATTGGTTGTGAATAATATCATTCGCATAATTATTTATCGAGATTTGAGTTGTGCTTTTCAATTCCGTCCCTCGCCCTTCAAAATTTAATTTAAAATAGAAAATGGTCAAATAAAATATGAAATTCATGACAGCTTCAAGAAATTCACGTGCATTTTTTCATTATTCTACCTCTTACACATCATCTAAATGAAATAATGTCAGCAGGGATGAAAGAAATATCGATTAAAAAAATTAATGTTAATGGGATTCAAACCGTCGCTTCGTCTACGGTCCTCTCGCAAAGCGCGATCGCTGACCACTTCACCACAATGACTTCTTACGGCTGGCACCTTCACAGAGAGATACACCAGTTACATAACAGAAGCGTAAAACTCCTCTTGCGAGCCGGCCGGTGTGGCTGAGCGGTTCTAGGCGCTACAGTCTGGAGCCGCGCGACCGCTACGGTCGCAGGTTCGAATCCTGCCTCGGGCAAGGATGTGTGTGATGTCCTTAGGTTAGTTAGGTTTAAGTAGCTCTAAGTTCTAGGGGACTGATGACCTCAGAAGTGAAGTCCCATAGTGCTCAGAGCTATTTTTTTTCCTCTTGCGAGTTTCTCGGAATTGCAAGTGTAGTGCATCTTCCTGGTTGCACATTATGTTGTTCTGATGGCCTACTAAAGGTATACAAAGTTAGTAGTAAATCCGTGATCTCAACGTTGTGGCCACCCCTTGTCAGATATATAAAGCTTACTGAGGTAAGCAGGGATCTGTTCTAGATGCCCCTTATTTCCCTAGGTGGTATGGGTCAGAGATGGAAACCTCGAAACTAAACTTATGAACTCCCTATGGAATGGGTGTACCGCTGGTGGGTATCAATCACCAGATTTCACAAACATTAAATAATAACAAAGCGCCAACTAGTGTTTTATGCGAACTCTCTAAATCATTTGACTGTGTGAATCACAGTACTTTCCCGGAGAATTTGACGTTTTATGGGATTGATGGTATAGCCAACCAATGGATAGTGTCATATCTAACCAAAAGAATGCATAAAGTTGTATTCAAGCAATATAGTTCCAGGACACAATATTCTGACTGGCGAGTAATCACGTATGGTGTTCCCCAAGGTTCACTCTTAAGTCCACTACTGTTTCTCATAGATGTAAACGATCATCAGTCTACTATATTACAAGCAGAATTAGTTGGTTTTGTAGATTACACTAGCGTTGTAATCAATCCAAGCATGCGTACAGGAACAGAAGAAATGATACACAAAATTCTTAAAAGTGTCATTGACTGATTTTATGTGAATGGTCTCACCTTCAATTCTAAAAAGACACAACATATGCAGTTCTGCACATCTAGACAACGGTAAGTACAACACATGGTGAGGAAATAAAAATAGGGCGGTAACCTCAAAATTCTTAGGGGGTCCATATTGACGAGAATTTCAACTGTAAAAACACATTTTGGAACCCCTAAAACGACTTAGTTCAGCCATATTTGCACTTAGAATCATACTAAACTGGGGGAGAGACCGATCAGTAAGTTGACTTACTTGGCATATTTTCGTTCAATAATGTCATGTCCTCGGGCAACTCATCCTTAAGAAAGAAAACCTTCGTTGCGCAAAAACATGCTGTAAGAATAATATGTGGTGCTCACCGTGATCTGTTCAAGGGGTTGGGCATTCTGATTACTGCTTCACAGTATATTTATTCCCTCATGAAATTTGCTGTAAATAATACCGTACAGTTCAAAAGCAAGAATGAGGTCCATAATTACAGTACCAGAAGGGAAAATGACATTCATTACCCTACATTTAAGGTGGTCTTTAGCATGCAAAGGGTTTCACAACCCTGCAACAAAAATGTTTTATCATTTACCAAGTGATATAAAATGTTTGACAGACAGCGATGTAATATTTAATAAGAAACTGAAAAAGTTTCTCCTTGACAACTCCTTCTAGTCTATAGAAGAGTTTGTTTTGAAATAATTTGTAAAAAGTGCTGGGTAGGAATTACTAACTCACACTGTATATCTTTTTCCTTTCTGCAAAAAAGAAAAAAGACTTAGAAATATTCTAAATGTAACCGTATGTACAAATTAATTTGCGATGTGAATGTAAAATTACTCGATCCACACCATTATGATGTGTCGTGCAAAATGATCCATGGAACATGAAACAAACAAACACACACACACACACAGTCTAATAAGAGAGCTCGTGTACCCAGTCCTCCTCAGTCAGGAATTATTCCGAGTCTTTCAGTTTACTGTAACTTGCTGCCTGTAAGAACGTGTTTTTGATTGCTAAAAGGAAAGAGGGAACTTTGAGAAAGTTTCGCCTTTCTATATTCAAAACGGTTTAGAGGGCAATACTGGCACACAAATCAGTCAAGCGATTGTGAAATGGAGCTCCGTTGGTTGAAACGTCTAGTTACCAACACGCTACGAACGTCGGAAAACCCAAATGACTTGGGGAATACGCAATCGAAATGCAGCTCCACAACACCTTGGACTACAGAAAAGGTGTTGTGACATGTAGAGTTGTCATCGACATTTCCGAAGAGGGACTGAAAATTAGTGGGCTTCCTTTAAGGTGTGATCCGCGTACAAAATGTCATGGAAAGTGTGGAGATGTGGTAACATCCGACTCCTTTATCTTTACCTCTATAGGAAGACAGTTCCACTGCTATCAAGGCCCGCTTCCTTTGCTATGGTGGCGGCCCTAAATCCCCAACCCAATATGCTATTTTAAATGCCAGCTCTGTGGGCACACAACTCTAGCAAGTAAGTGAGCAGCCCCTTGTGGTAAATGTGGTAAGGCCGCCCATGAAGCTGTCATTTGTTCATCTCATTCAAAATATATAAACGGCTCTGGGGACCGCCAGCTGTGGAGTAGAGAATTCAGCGTCTACCGTGAAGAAAGGCAGATACAGGAGGCTAAAAGATTAATGGGCATCCCATAAAGTAAGACAAAAAAATGTATAAGACCGTACAACCTCCGGCATTCATCCCATCTTTCGCTTTAGTTCTTAAAAAGTCTTTCGTGACAGTTGATTCCTGATCACAAACGGAGGTTGACGTCAGCACTACAGCCTGCGTTCGGTAGTGCGGATGTAAAGCTGCAGTTATTTCGTAGGCCATAGCCCCTTCTCCTCCCCGATAACGTCAGAAAAAGCCACAATTGTCGACACATAACTCGCAGTACCTGCAACCGCAGTCTAGTAAAGAGATCAGCACTACCCCTACCGCTGATGCGGTAGTTTCTATAAAGCTGTCCCAACCAAAAGAAGAAATCGGGACCCTTCAACTGCAGACAAAAACAAGTAGCAAACTCCGTTACCTGATGGTGAAACACATCCATGGTAGAGGCAAGAGACCTTCCAGGTTTGTCACAACTCTGAATTATAGAAAGGTCTTGATCGTACAATTCTTTATTGAGCATGATGCATTTCGAAGTTTCATCATTAGACTAAAGCTGTGGAATGAAGTGTACAGAGAAATTAACGATAGTAAATACATACATACTAACATATGTATGCATATTACCGATCTGTACACAAAATTTTCAATTAACATATTACACTGAAATCAAACTTTAGTAAAAGTAAACAAAAGGTTAAAAAAAATGAGCAAATGGGCTGAATATAGTGCAGCTCTCCTCTCGTATAGACATGTTTAACAGTGCTGTAGTTTATTCAAAGAAAAACAGTGTCAAACTGTTGGTGGCGATTAAGCTGTCTAGGAAGTTTACTTCTTTGATAGCTTAATCGTAACAGTTTATTTGGCACTGGTTCTCTTTGAATAGAGTTAAGGGTTAAATGTTGGGTGACTGTAATGTGTGTGTGTGTGTGTGTGTGTGTGTGATATTGGTCTGGTGTCATGTTTGCATTGTACAATGATGAGAGAAGCGAGAGAATGAAACCCCTGTTCTAGTGCATAGTGTACATTTCGAGTTTATCACAAAGTGGGCCGCCAAGCTTAAGGTCCCCATCCAACGGATGGACCAGCGTCAGCACATGCTCTCTCACCATAAAAAACTGTAGACAGATTTGTGAATTTAATCCAGGACATTTGTCTGAAATCAAGTGATCAGGAACTTAGCGCCACCTCCTCTCTTCCTCTTACTGACAAAATACTGGCAGTGAAAAAACTTCCAAGTCAAGCAAATCCACACTGGCATGCATTAGTAACACAGATTTCTTGCGAGTGTTTTCCGCTGACAGATGTTCTACAGTGAAGCAAATGAGTCCTAAATTCACTGCTGGATAACAACAACCGATGGATGTCCATACCACCTAGTGCCACTTTCTCGTTGTGGGATACTTCACTTCTGCACTTCTACACATAACATGTTGCAGTACAGAGAGATTAGCGTACAGGAAAACCTTCTTTGGACTTCTGAAGTTCGGCAAATGGTCGCCCGGCTGAAGTGTAGGGACACAAGTTATTACATGTCATGAGATATTCGTTGAGATGCTACAGATTCTACTCGAGGGTTTATACGTGGACAAGAAAAAAATTCCCAGCTTTTTCCCGGACTTCCTGGTTAAAAATTCACTTTATCACGGGTGAAAATACACTTTTTCAGTGTTAAGTGACAGTATACTTTCGCTCGGCACTGTAAAACTCATCAATCCTTTGAATATTTATGGTTTTGTACACCGACGTAGAATTTCCCTGCACTTTAGAAAAGGAAACTCAGGAGAAACAACATGTTTTGGAAAGATCTTTGACGTGCAGAAACATGTACGCTGCATACTTTTGTGTTACAAAGGAATAAATTCGAATTCCACCAAACACCGCATGCTTCTTTCCGAAGTATTGAGATTGCGATGTGCTTTTCTACGTCAGTCATAGCTCATGTCACGTGATCTCGCCAGCTGACGACAGCATAGGACACATGATGAAGTCAATCAATAGCAAAATTACTCTTAAATAGCGCGAACACACAAATAAAAAATAGTTAATGGTTTAAATTAACATACATAGTGTCGCTGCAAGAGAAGCAAAGCTTCCACATATAATACTGGTCTCGAAGATTAATAAGCTGCAAGAGAAGCTAAGTTTCCACATATAATATTGATCTTTTTTGCTCGTGTTACACGTTAAGACAAATCACACAAATGTGCCAGTAAAATTCTTAATAAGGACGCAAATGTCTGATCTCCTGGGCTCGAAATTCTTCTAAATCGTCGTCCTCAAAGAGTTGACTTTCAAATGAGAGTTAAACGCTCTGTGAGTAGTTCGTCTTGCGGAAGAGGATATTTACTTTGAAAGTAACGCTTTTCAAACCACCATTTGCAATATTTTCCCGCGACCTGTCAGCAACAGGTTTCTTCCAGCAGTTGACAGAGATCGCCAGATAAGAGGCGTCACCGCGCTTGCGCAGCTCCGATGACGCTGGAAGCCCGTATGTTCGTACGTGTAAAACATTAAAACATCTTACATTATGTCATAAAAGTGACAAGGCCTCAGTGGATACTTTAAAGAGCATCGGAATTTCTTGAACCATACTAAAATACATAATTTGGCTTAAAGAGGACATTCGTATGTACAGAATCGGATGTAAATTTTCTTGGAGTACCAGTACTGTATTATCTCATGTTTGCTTCTTTATTATTACATAATGCCGTACGTGCTAGAAGATGGAAAACGTGCACTTGAAATGCAACGAACAGTTGACACTAGCCAACAGCGTAAAATTAAAAACTTCGTTTCGAGTAAATTGACTGCCTTAGCGTAAAAGATTGGTAAAAGGCAAATCTCTTTAGCGAACTGACAAAAATAACTTCATTCTTCTGCAAAGCGTTTAATGCTTGACCGTCAGATAAGTGGAAATAAAATCTGAAACTGTTAACATATTTTAGCCTTCCACAATTATGCGAACGTATCTGAATTCATTTGATATCTCCAGGCCACAGAAATCCGTTTTGTTTTCATTTGGTGTGAGAGCAATAAATGAGGGAACAGCAAAATTACTAAACGTAAACACAGGTCGCGTGGAGACTACCCATCTCCCCACTACAACTCAACTGCTCTGTGCATCAGCCCCGGATCTACGATGTTTCCGAACCGGGTCGATACTAGATAGTGGTGCCCAGCCACACATCTGTAGCCAGAAGCGGGAGAAGGTATTCAACAGCGTATGCGAAGGAGCCCGCACCTAACTGCTCAAACGACGTAAATGCGCTACCGGCCACTGTGCATCCGCGCCACGCGTTTGCACAAATCGTCGGAGAAACTACACACTTTCGGCGTGTTCCAACTTTGGCGACTAGTTGCACGAGGTTATATGTGTTCGTAGAGTGTATACAAACTGAAATATGCAGTGCGAGACGGAGAATAATGTTCGCTTTTTCGATATCTATGCTTTGCGTAGGTGTTTGTGGGATTTCAGTGATGCTGACTACAAAAATAAGCTATATATTGCTGCTCCTGAGACCGTCACGTGCGGTCAGAACAGTCTGACAATATCTGTGCTGCAGGGCAAAATTTAATGAATTAGGAGCACATATACAACTGAATTTTTTTTAAAGTAATATTGTTGACATGAGGGAAGGTTACAAAAAATCAAGGAGCTGCATTCTTTATTCAATATTCATCTATTTAAAACGTCGCAGCAGTGCACCCCATTCACATATGTTTAAATTTTGAAATATTGCCACTGTACAGATCTATCTTCAAGAGAGTAGTTTGCAAACCATTCTCTTCTCAATGCGGTATGCTTCGAATAATTACTGCTATTAATGTTAGTAATTATTAATGTTAATGTAAATAATTATTGGTTTTAATGAAAAAGCGTCCTCACCAACTAAAACCGCATCATATAGCATGCCGAGTGTTCTCGATTGTAATGCACGCAATGTGATGTATAATTTCAGTTCTGGCGACAATGCTTCATGCATTACAGTATTTTTATTCCTTATGACATAATGAACTCTATTTAGAAGAAACGTGACATTCTAAGATAATTATAAGAACTTCTTGGGTCTTCCATTAGAAATTCTTTCAACAATTAGGAGGACGAGAAAATTAGTGTTTAACGTCCCGTCGACAACGAGGTCATTAGAGACGGAGCACAAGCACGGATTAGGGAAATCACGGAAAACCTAAATCAGGATGGCCGGGCGTAGGATTGAACCGTCGTCCTCCCGAATGCGATTTCAACAAGGATGCTGAGCAACCGAGCTGGCGTCTTTTCTTCCTCAGGTCGCGAATCGAAACACGTTTCATATTATTTTTATTATGCAGCGATTCAACGCAACAAGCTTTAACTGCGTCACAACTCGTGCGACGTGCAACTGCCAAAACTTTCATTTCAGGCACGTCTCAGGAACCCACAAAACGACGAAACTGAAGTGTATACTGGTTTCGTCGTTTCTACAGTCAAATATGAAACAATTTGCGTGCAACTCCTTCCACGGAACGAGTGGCGCAATCCAGTATCGTCGTGTAAACAGTTGTGACGTCACGCTCAGGCAATTTGTTGTTATGAAGCATTGCTTAGTCTTCCTGAAGCCTTTGGCACACTTTCTTGCTGACAGACGCTTGTTTGAGACTGTATTTTGTTGTTGTATATGGCACATTTCCTTTGCAATTTAAGTTTTATTTTCGTCTTCTTTCCTTGTTTTGTTGCTGTAGTATTATTTTGCATAGCGGGATACAGTAAATCTTTTGTTAAAAAATGGTTCAAATGGCTCTGAGCACTACGCGACTTAACGTCTGTGGTCATCAGTCGCCTGGAGCTTAGAACTAATTAAACCTAACTAACCTAAGGACAGGATTCGAACCTGCGACCGTAGCGGTCGCTCGGTTCCAGACTGTTGCGCCTAGAACCGCACAGCCACTCCGGCCGGCAAATCTTCTGTTACAGGATTGGTTCTTAAAAGTTAAAAAATCAAAAAATTTAACTGAAAACTAAAACAGGGTGTATACGCGGACAAGGAGAAAAAATTCCCGGATCTCCCGGTTAAAAATACATTTTCTCTCGGGTGAAAATACGTTTTTGCCATGTTAAGTGACAGTATACTTTCCCTCGGAACAGTAATACTTATCCTTTGATACGATATGGTTTTATACAGCAGCGTAAAATTTCCCGGCACTTTAGAAAACGATACTCAGGGGGAATAAACACGTTAGGGAAAGATCTTAGATGTGCAGCAAGATGTACGCTGCATAGTTTCGTATTACGAAAATATAATTTCGAATTCCACCAACAGGATAAGTTAATGGTTTAAATTAATATACATAATGTTGCTACAAGAAAAGCAAAGCTTTCGCATATAACATTTGTCTCGAAGATTAATAAGCTGCAAGAGAAGCTAAGCTTTCACTTGTAATGTTGATCTGTTTAGCGCATGTTACACTTTAAGATACATCACACAAATACGATAGCAAAATTTTTAATACCGACATAAATCTCTGATCTTCTCGAAATTCTTCTAAATGGCTCGTCATCAAAGAGTTGATTTTTAGAAGAGACCAAACACTCCGTGTTTTAAGTTCATCTTGCGTAAAAGGAAATTTATTTTGAAAATAACGGTTTCCGAACAACAATTTGCAATATTTTCCCGTGACGTGTTAGAAATAGATTCATTTCAGCAGTTGTCAGAGAGCGCCAGATAAGAGGCGTCACCGCGCTTGCGCAGCTACGGTGATGTAGGAAGCCCATATGTTCGTAGGTGTACAACATTAAAAGATCTTACATTATGTCATAAAAGAAACATTACAGGATACTCCAAGAGCGTGAGTATTTCGTGAACCCTACTAAAATGCATAGTTCGCCTTACAGTGCACATTCGTATGTCCAGATTTTCAATGAAGTAGGCCTCGATCAGATATGAAGCTTTTCAGTGTGGTTTTCGGGACGTAAATTATCTTTACTTTATTATCTCATGTTTGGTTCTTTATTATGACATAATGCCATACGTGCTAGAGGATGAAAACGTGCACTTTAAATGCAGCGAACAGTTGAAACTAGCCAATAGTATGGAATAAATTGACTGCCTCTGCAGGAAAGCTTAATAAGAACCAAATTTATTTATCAAACCGACAAAAATAACTTCATTGTTCTGCAAGGTGATTAATGCTTGGCTGTCAGACAGGTGGAAATAAAATAAAATCTGAAACTAGTAACAAAGTTTACCCTTTCGTAATTATATGAATGTATTTTAATTCACTTGATAGCTCCCAGCCACAGAAATCCGTCTTGTTTTCATTTGACGTGAGAGCAGTAAACCCAAACGTGCATATTTTGTAATGGATGCCATTAAACTATTTCAGGACAGTGGAAATTAAAACGTCATGTAGCGCCTCTCCTGCTCCGTAGTCGGCCGGTTTGACATCCTGGCCCCCTTTTTTTTCTAAAAAACCCCTCGCAATTAATACTGGATAGGATTATTTGTAGCCAACAGAACAAGAACTCTTCAGAAAAACTGGACTCTTTATTGGCTATTAGCTAATAACTTGCTCTTCTGTGTGACATGAAATTAAATATAGGACACCTAAAAACAGTAAAGGCAAGAGACAGGCAAGACAGTACACACTTATTCAATCCTTAGGTACTAGCGATTTTTCTCTTTAATCTTGCTACGGCTTTACATGGCGTGCTTTCCGTTCTGCGAAAGGACTATTACCTTACCAAAGTTCATCAAACGTTTTGCTACATGAAAAATAGAAATGTCGTTGTCTAATACTGAAAAAGCTGTTAATACAAGTAGTACCCAAGATTGGTGTGGTTTCTAGATCTTATTACGTCTGTTTTGTCACTGTGCGCTGGACAAAACAAAATAGGCCTTTCTAATATTTCGGTAATTGTAACACACACCAATTAAGCGAGACCGTATTGGCAATAACGATCATTTTTATAATACGTCAGAATACAGTTCACGAAGTACCAATACGAAATACCTATTTGGTCTACTACAAGCAAAAACCTTTACGTTGGGAAATACACTACTGGCCATTAAAATTGCTACACCAAGAAGAAATGCAGTTGATAAACGGGTATTCATTGGACAAATATATTACACTAGAACTGACATGTGATTACATTTTCACGCAATTTGGGTGCATAGATCTTGAGAAATCAGTTCCCAGAACAACCACCTCTGGCCGTAACAACGCCCTTGATACGACTGGGCATTCAGGGTGTATACGTGGACAAGGGAAAAAAAATCCCGGATTTCCTGGTTAAAAATACTCTTTCTCCCGGGTCAAAAAACACTTTCTTCGTGTTAAGTGGCAATATATTTTCCCTCGGAAGTGCAAAACTTATCGATCCTTTGAATGGTTATGGTTTTATACACGGGCATTGAATTTCCCGGCACTTTAGAAAACGAAACTCAGGGAAAAAGACACGTTTTGGAAATATCTTTGATGTGCAGCAGGATGTACGCTGCGTATTTGCGTATTACGAAAGTACACATTGGAATTCCGGCAAACACCGCATGTTACTTTCCGAATCATTGAAATCGAGTTTGCGATGCGCTTTTGTAAGCCAGTCGTAACTCGTGTCACGTGATCTCGCAAGCCGATGACAGCGGATATTCAGAGTATAGGACAAGTGATGTAGTCAGCCAACAGTAACATTACCGTTAAGTAGCACGGACACACAAACAGCGACAGTTAATAGTTTAAATTAAAATACATAGTGTTGCTACAAGAAAAGCAAGGGTTTCACATTTAATATTGGTCTCTAAGGGTAATAAGTGGCAAGAGAAGCTAAGCTTTCGCATATAATGTTGATCTTTTTTACGTGTGTTACACTGTAAGATATATCACACAAATGTGCCAGTAAAATTTTTAATAATGAAGTAAATGTCTGATCTTAAGGGTTCGAAATGGTTCTAAATGGCTCGTCATCAAAGAGTCGATTTTTAAATTAGAGTCAAACGCTCTGTGATATAAGAAATTCATCGTACATTCTCGCACATAGTTCAACTTACGTAAAAGGATATTTACTTTAAAAGTAACGCTTTTCAAACGACCGGTCGCAATATTTTCCCGCGACTTGTTAGAAATAGGTTCGTTTCAGCAATTGCCAGAGAGCGTAGTTAACAGGCGACACCACGCTTGCGCAGCTAGCATGACGTAGGAAGCCCGTAAGTACGTACGTGTAAAAAATTGAAAGATCATACATTATGTCATAAAAGTAACAAGACATCAGAGGATACTCCAACAGCATCGGAATTTCGTGAGCCATACTAAAAGAACTTACTTGAAGTGCCCATTCGTATGTCCAGATTCCCAATGAAGTAGACCTCGAACTAACTGGTATTAAGCTTTTCAGTGTGTTTTCGGGATGCAAATTTTCTTGGAGCTCCAGTACTGTATTATATCATGCTTGGTTCTTTATTATGCCATAAATCCATACGTTCTATAAGTTGAAAACGTGCACATGAAATGCAGCAAACAGTTGAAACAAGCCAGTACTGTGGAATTAAACATTTCGTTTCAAATACATTGACTGTCTCTGCGGAAAAGATTAATAAAAGTCAAATATCTTTAGAAAACAGAAAAAAATAACTTCATTGTTCTGCAAGGCGATTAATGCTTGAGTGTCAGAAACGTGGAAATAAAATAAAATCTGTAACTAGTAACATATTTAAGCCTTCAGTAATTATGTGAATGTATTTTAATTCACTTGATGGCTTCCGGCCACAGATATCCGTTTTGTTTTCATTTGACGTGAGAGTAAACGAAGGAGAAACAGCAAAATCACTAAATGTAAACACGGGTCACGTGGAGACTACCCACTATAACTCAGACTGCTCTGCGCATCAGCCCCGGATCTACCATGTTTTATAACCGGGTCAATACTAAAAAAAAAATTAATTTTCAAAAATATGTTCATCTTGCAGCCCGCATCTTTCTGAAAAGTGTGAAACATAAAATATATGTGTTCGAGGAAATGTAAGTGCAGAGACACTCCTCTTCATACGGTATTCTTCTATGGCACGTCACTGTATTTCGCTCTGTGAAATTGAAACGTGTATATTTTTTAATGGATGCCATCAAACTATATTTAGGACAGTGGAAATTGAAATGTCCTGTGATGCCTCTCCCGCTCCCAGTTGGCCGGTTGGGCAGTCTGCCCCCTTTTTAAAAAAATTTCGCAATTAATAGCGGATGGAATTATTTGAATTCGATAGAACAAGAACACTTCAGAAAATCTGCACTCTTCACTGCATATTAGCTAACAACTTGCTGTTTTGTGTGACATAAAATTAAATATAAGATACATAAAACCAATAAAGTCATGAGACAAACAAGAAAGCTACAAGCGTTTTTTTCTCTCTAATCTTGCTACAGCTTTACATGGCGTGCTTTCCTTTCTGCGGAAGAATCTATCGCGATTATGTCACAGCTGGTGAAAGAATCTATTACCTCATCATCAAAGTTCGTCAAACGTTTTGCTACATGAAAAATCGAAATGTCGTTATCAGATACTGAAAAAGCTGTTAATACAAACAATACCAAAGACTGGTGTTGTTTCTCGATCTGATTATTACGTCTATTTTGTCACTGACTGCTAGATAAAACAAAATAGGCCTTTCTAATATTGCAGCAATTTTGTAACACACATCAAATAAACGAGACTGTTTTGGCACAAATGGTCATTGTTATAACACGACAGAATGTAATTCACGATGTACCAATATCAAATGCATATTACGCCTACTACAAGCAAAAAGCTTTATGTTAGGAAATACTCGTAGTTTCACATTTCATCCATACGCGCCAGATTATCAAGCATGAGATCGAAAAGAAGTATTACGAAATTTTTATATAAAATTCGAATCGTCTTATTCTTACATCATTTGTGATGTCCCCGTTTCTTGTCCTTCCTCGTTCTAAAAAACAATCTTGTCATCACCAATTCTGTACCTATTCCTGTCATTGTCTAAATTTGTTCGCCGACTAACTTCACTAACCCTTCCAGAATCACAGGTTTAGTTATCCCACGATTATTCTCCGGTAAGGCGTTGTTACATGTCCGTACAACACGTTTTCTGCGCTACTTCCAAAACAGAACTTAATCGACTGCTAGCCGGGGACTGAACAACTGGTCCTTACTAGTGTAGCGATCTGGCCAAAAATTGGTCAAAATTTCATTTTCTTGGATACACCAAGAAGATAATACGTAATCCTTCTCGCCTATTATTCCTGTTAGTCGTTTATTTCCATTTTGGTAGTCTGAATCTATGGATCCTTTGTTAGAGTATCGGTTCTTACCAGTCAAAATTACAAAAAATTAACAGAAAACTAAAACAATGAAAAATTCCCGGAATTCTAAAAAAATCCCGATTTTTTCCCAGTGTTCTCCCGGATGAAAAAATTCCCGGGTTTTTCCTGGATCTTCCGGTTGTCCAGGGTCGTATACACCCTGTACTCCCAGCGACCTAGAGAAATGGAAAGCTCTCCAAAAGAAAACGCAGATTTAAAGGAAAGTAGTTCGTGCAATGGATAATGCCTTATTAAGCGAAAATTACTGGGGGTGGCCCAACAAAGTATAAAAGTATGCGTACCGCACTTCTCACAGACATATTAATAGTGGGACCATCGAATTACCATGGGAAACTAATGCTCACTAAAGCACCTTCTCTATTGCTAAGAGGGATTGCAAATATGAGCTATAGCCTTATTATAGATCGGTGGATAAATAAAAGAACGATATGAAACAGAGTCGCGAATACAGCCAATGACAGCAGATAAACGTTAGTGAGTTTGTAACACTGCAATTGCATTTACGTAGCATGTGCTATGAAACACCAAATTTGATTTATTATGTACTATGCCCTAATAGAACATACAGTCCTGTCACGGGAAAGCCACGTATAACACTTCTGTCCGCTACTGCTATACCACAACCTTAAAGTTGAAGGCAGGTCGTGAAATCTTGTTAAAGCAATTATGGTAAAAGCAACAGAGCAGTGTTAACCTCTGAGAGGAACTTTGTTACGTTGACCGTGTTGTACCTAACGGAGGTTGCTTATCGGAAGTGAATGTCAGAATTACGTAAATATTCAAACTGTAACAAACAATAATTTACTTATCCATACTGTTCAAAGAATAAAGAAAACGGTCGCCAGCCTAATTACGCATGAGAACGATTGACATTCAAGTTTAAGAAAGTAGGTATGAGTAACTTTAACGGACAAACACAACCTATATTTTGCCACACGTGAGTGCAATGAACTCTGACACCTGCATATGTTAATGTTAAGTTTTGAATTGACAGCTAGAGCAGAACAAACTATTTGCATAAATATAACAGATAACGATACACACTACTATCTTCAGGGCTTAGTCAAACTGAGTGGTTTCATTAATATTACTATTACAATGCACTTTAGAATCAAAAATTGGACATAGGTTTAATATTACTTTTCAGACATATCCCCATCTGACATGAAATATAGGTACAAATATAGATATGGTGTACAGCAAAATTAGTTATTGTGCATAGATTAAGGCTCTCACTACTAAACACCTTTTTATTTAGAATGAAAATTAAATGGAATTCACTAACAGATTACTTCTCACTGTCTTTTGAGTAAAGAAGTTAGTGTTTTCTAGATAGTTGTCTTTCTATTAATCGTTATCTAGCATGAGCACAATAGACAAACTATGGATCCTGTTACAACATTAATATGCACTTTTAATACACAAGAGGAACCCAATATTGTACAGAATTTGACTTGAACAGCAAGAGCAATTGAAACTTTCTATAATTAAGTCACTTCGTGCCGTTGAACTACTTTCAATGGAGGGGGGCCCTTAATCTTGACCACTGTAGTAGAGCAAACTAAACATACTTTCATTGCATCAGTGAAATACTTAACAAGCATGATCATATAACCCTCAACAGTTGCAGTTCTGAACTTTTACTGCAGTGAAACACAAATTTGAGATATTTGTAAAATCCTTACAACAAACAATATTAATTTTAGCACACACTATTGCCACATTAATTTTAATATGCCGTCAATAAAGGACACTCGGTAAACACTTTACCGTGGGAAGGGTCCTAAGTGTATATGTGACTGAGGATAAATCACGGTAGGTACAAGAGTTCAGTCAAATTTTACCTTATATTTATGCATTCTAAGAGCTGATCCTTCACTGTACATTACTATAGTGTTCCATTAAAGTGATTGCGCAATGTGGTGGCGATTTCACGTTGGTAGGTGGATTTGCAGGTAGAATTGCTGGACTCTCTCATTTCTTGTTGGTGATTCCAGAAGAGTTTCAGCTCTTTATCCATCCATCCGAGGCATTGGAAAGCGTCAGGAAAAGCCTCTCTTGGAACCAGTACAACACACAACTTTTACATGAGTAGTTGATAGTTTGGTAGCTCGTCCCCGCCTGCCTCTTTGTTCCACCTTTTTCTCCATGCCAACCACATTTTGCGCGCGCTATGCAGTTCCGTTCCCGAGGGGAACCACAACAACTTTTACATACGAAATAACTAAGAGCCCTAAATAAAGATCAGGAGTTTACATAACAGCAACCAAACATATTAAATAAACCAGAACATTTGCACATATTGGTAGTTCTACACAAAATTATTTATACAAAATTATTTAATTTTAAAGATAACCAAAGTGATTATATGACAAAGACAAAACATATAATTTTCTCATATTGTACATATTACAGAGATTACACTTCCTACACTCTAAAAGACGTTACAGTTTGTACAAAGAAAGCAGAATACAATTTTGTGCTAACGATTGAATCAAATACATTTACAGAAGCTCAACGATGTAACATTAAATAAAACAAAAGGCAAAATAAAGTAAGAGAGCATTAGATCTGTGGTGTTACAGGTTAAAGAAAGATCTCTAGAAAAGTATGAAAGGACACTAAACATTCGCCCAAGTGAACAGTGGGTGAAATTAACTGACTGTGAGAATTATACGTACAAAATTAAACTCCAATGCCAATTAACTTACTTCACGCTCATCTTGTCTTGGTGGTTGCAGTGATCGTCCATGCTTGCCGTTCTTATGATATGCGAGGGTAGGAGATGGCTGCTCTAGTGGCTGAAAATTCTAAGATCACATTGGCCTCTATGTCCTGCTCAAAGTTGGAGACATTTTTCATTGCAGCTCAGAGACTCAGTGTATTGGCTCAATCGTTGAACAAGTGCCATGACCTAAAGAGAAATGTGTTCTAACTTTTCACTATGAAAATTAGATGGTTTTGGTGGCACTGTATTCTCGCTGGACAACTGCAACAGACATTGTGAGTTCTGACCAATAATAATAAATTTAATGAACTTTGACCACTTCTTACATTTGCGGATTTGTGGTTAACCAGTAACTTGCATTTCTCCTGTGAGACAGGTAGAAGGTAGAGAATCTCTCCCAATCCATAGCAGGTCTTCAGCCATAGCCAACCAACAGCTGTGCAGATATGCACGGGTTGAAAGTCCTCCCCATTACTGAAATAATTACTATGAGCAAAACAGATATTGCCTTCCTGAAATTTGAATGCAAATACCATCTTAATGGCTTCTAACACGCTTTGTAGGCTCAGCTGTTTCCTATCTTACAGATTCTTAGCTAAAATGTCCCTTTTAGCTTTTCGTATTGGGCAGTTTAAAGGCATGCCACCCTCCCTCCTTCTGCTCTTGCTGAGCTGGGACAGCAAGCTGTCCTCCTTTGCTCTCTACATGTGTGGAGAATGGCTTTCATCACTAAATATTTTAATTCCATGCACCAAAGAAGAAGTTACCTTTCAAGAGCCAGATAAAAGCCCCATGACTGCCAAAATGACATGACTACCTCACCATACCAGAAGGAAAGAAGATGTAGAAATAATTAAAACTACAATCAATTGCAGTAACGAATATTGCATGCAGTTTTCATGCAGCATTAGTCGTTTCACCTGTGACTCTACTGGGATCGGCATATGCACTTATAAAACAGGTTATGGGATAGTTTGCAAATAAACTGCCATATAACATAACATTCTTGTTGTTTTGTAACTGGATGCAAAAGTAGTTTGCTGATATTAAGCTGAACCACAAACACATCAAAGTTATTTTTGTTGGGTTATAGATGATATTTTTTGTTTCTGAAATGCATGGCAGCTGATTGATGTGTTTCATGCAACGTATTACGGATGGAGAACACTGACCTGATGCAACGATGGCAATCGTGGAAATTGACATACACAACATCCTCAGACTCATTCCTATACTCTGGTGATAAAGGTAAATTTATTTGGAATACATTTACACATATAATAATACTTTTTACATTATTTATAAATGAATACATGCATACTTAATATCACTTCTACAGTTATTTGTCATGCATTGACACTTACTGCGTCAGTAGCAAATACGTTATGCCCTTTGCAGAATTTCATGACAACATGGTATATGACCCCCCCCCCCCCCCCCCCATGAACCATGGACCTTGCCGTTGGTGGGGAGGCTTGAGTGCCTCAGCGATACAGATTGCCGAACCGTAGGTACAACCACAACGGAAGGGTATCTGTTGAGAGGCCAGACAAACGTGTGGTTCCTGAAGAGGGGCAGCAGCCTTTTCAGTAGTTGCAAGGGCAACAGTCTGGATGATTGACTGATCTGGCCTTGTAACAATAAGCAAAACGGCCTTGCTGTGCTGGTACTGCGAACGGCTGAAAGCAAGGGGAAACCACGGCCATAATTTTTCCGAGGGCATGCAGTTTTACTGTATGATTAAATGATGATGGCGTCCTCTTGGGTAAAATATTCCGGAGGTAAAATAGTCCCCCATTCGGATCTCCGGGCGGGGACTACTCACGAGGATGTCGTTATCGGGAGAAAGAAAACTGGCGTTCTACGGATCGGAGCGTGGAATGTCAGATCCCTTAATCGGGCAGGTAGGTTAGAAAATTTAAAAAGGGAAATGGATAGGTTAAAGTTAGATATAGTGGGAATTAGTGAGTTCGGTGGCAGGAGGAACAAGACTTCTGGTCAGGTGACTACAGGGATATAAACACAAAATCAAATAGGGGTAATGCAGGAGTAGGTTTAATAATGAATAGGATAATAGGAACGCGGGTAAGCTACTACAAACAGCATAGTGAACGCATTATTGTGGCCAAGATAGATACGAAGCCCACACCTACTACAGTAGTACAAGTTTATATGCCAACTAGCTCTGCAGATGACGAAGAAATTGAAGAAATGTATGATAAAATAAAAGAAATTATTCAGACAGTGAAGGGAGACGAAAATTTAATAATCATGGGTGATTGGAATTCGAGTGTAGGAAAAGGGAGAGAAGGAAACGTAGTAGGTGAATATGGATTGGGGCTAAGAAATGAAAGAGGAAGCCGCCTGGTAGAATTTTGCACGGAGCACAACTTAATCATAGCTAACACTTGGTTCAAGAATCATGAAAGAAAGTTGTATACATGGAAGAACCCTGGACATACTAAACGGTATCAGATAGATTATATAATGGTAAGACAGAGATTTAGGAACCAGGTTTTAAATTGTAAGACATTTCCAGGGCAGATGTGGACTCTGACCACAATCTATTGGTTATGAACTGTAGATTAAAACTGAAGAAAGTACAAAAAGGTGGGAATTTAAGGAGATGGGACCTGGATAAACTGAAAGAACCAGAGGTTGTACAGAGTTTCAGGGAGAGCATAAGGGAACAATTGACAGGAATGGGGGAAATAAATACAGTAGAAGAAGAATGGGTAGCTTTGAGGGATGAAGTAGTGAAGGCAGCAGAGGATCAAGAGGTAAAAAGACGAGGGCTAGTAGAAATCCTTGGGTAACAGAAGAAATATTGAATTTAATTGATGAAAGGAGAAAATATAAAAATGCAGTAAATGAAGCAGGCAAAGAGGAATACTAACGTCTGAAAAATGAGATCGACAGGAAGTGCAAAATGGCTAAGCAGGGATGGCTAGAGGACAAATGCAAGGATGTAGAGGCTTATCTCACTAGGGGTAAGATAGATACTGCCTGCAGGAAAATTAAAGAGACCTTTGGATATAAGAGAACCACTTGTATGAACATCAAGAGCTCTGATGGAAACCCAGTTCTAAGCAAAGAAGGGAAAGCAGAAAGGTTGAAGGAGTATATAGAGGGTCTATACAAGGGCGATGTACTTGAGGACAATATTATGGAAATGGAAGAGCTTGTAGATGAAGATGATATGGGAGATACGACACTGCGTGAAGAGTTTGACAGAGCACTGAAAGACCTGAGTCGAAACAAGGCCCCCAGAGTAGACAACATTCCATTGGAACTACTGACAGCCTTGGGAGAGCCAGTCCTGACAAAACTCTACCATCTGGTGAGCAAGATGTATGAAACAGGCGAAATACCCTCAGACTTCAAGAACAATATAATAATTCCAATCCCAAAGAAAGCAGGTGTTGACAAATGTGAAAATTACCGGACAATCAGTTTAATAAGCCACAGCTGCAAAATACTAACACGAATTCTTTACAGGCAAATGGAAAAACTAGTAGAAGCCGACCTCGGGGAAGATCAGTTTGGATTCTGTCAGAGACAGCAAAGGACTTGGAAGAGCAGTTGAATGGAATGGACAGTGTCTTGAAAGGAGGCTATAAGATGAACATCAACAAAAGCAAAACGAGGATAATGGAATGTAGTCGAATTAAGTCGGGTGATGCTGAGGGAATTAGATTAGGAAATGAGACACTTAAAGTAATAAAGGAGTTTTGCTATTTGGGGAGAAAAATAACTGATGATGGTCGAAGTAGAGGGGACATAAAATGTAGACTGGCAATGGCAAGGAAAGCGTTTCTGAAGAAGAGAAATTTGTTAACATCGAGTATAGATTTAAGTGTGAGGAAGTCATTTCTGAAAGTATTTGTATGGAGTGTAGCCATGTATGGAAGTGAAACATGGACGATAAATAGTTTGGACAAGAAGAGAATAGAAGCTTTCGAAATGTGGTGCTACAGAAGAATGCTGAAGATTAGATGGGTAGATCACATAACTAATGAGGAAGTATTGAATAGTATTAAGGAGAAGAGAAGTTTGTGGCACAACTTGACCAGAATAAGGGATCGGTTGGTAGGACATGTTCTGAGGCATCAAGGGGTCATCAATTTAGTATTGGAGGGCAGCGTGGAGGGTAAAAATCATAGAGGGAGACTAAGAGATGAATACACTAAGCAGATTCAGAAGGATGTAGGTTGCAGTAGGTACTGGGAGATGAAGAAGCTTGCACAGGATAGAGTAACATGGAGAGCTGCATCAAACCAGTCTCAGGACTGAAGACCACAACAACAACAAACATGGTATATGACAAATACACTTAACAAACATGTATACAAATACGCTGATGGACATAAAAACACATGTGATAGACATCAAAACATTAGCAGATAAATCTGTATAACACTTGCATGTTACTGTGTCTATAATTTACCGAAACATATAGTGGCTATATATGTGTGAGTCACCTAACGTTACCGCTGGATATATTTCGTAAACCACATCAAATACTGACGAACCGATTCCACAGACCGAACGTGAGGAGAGGGGCTAGTGTAATTGTTTAATACAAACCCTACAAAAATGCACGGAAGTATGTTTTTTAACACAAACCTACGATTTTTTAAATGGAATCACGTTAGTTTTGTTAGCACATCTGGACATATAAATAAATACGTAATCAGTGCCGTTTGTTGCACTGTAAAATGTCAATTACATCCGGAGATTGTAACCTAAAGTTGACGCTTGAAACCTCCGACGTTCAGTTGCGTGTTGTAACAAACACGGGCTACGGTCGGCGAGCAACATCTGCAGGGACATGTTTACGATGACGACCGTTTTTACGAGTGTGGCTGTAGTGCACTGTAGTGGTTTGGTCTAGCTGTCGCAGTGTCCACATGTAGCGCTTGCGGCTATTGTTATTCTGCATTCGTCTCCGCACGCAGACCTACTGTAGTACACCGTGTTACCAGACGTCTGTGATAGTGTAGTGTTTTAGGAGCTGTGACCATGGTGTATTCGAACTCTGAAAAGGCGGAGAAGAGACTCATCTATGCCGAGTGTCGACGAAATGCAGCTGAAGCCTGCAGGGTGTATGCAGAACGGTACCCGGACAGAGAGCATCCAACGTGCCGCACATTGCAAAACATCTACCGCCAACTGTATGCAACACGTATGGTCGCAGCACGCAAACGGGTCCGTAACAGTCCCGTCACAGGAGAAGCGGGTGCAGTTGGTGTGTTAGTTGCTGTTGCCATGAACCCACACATGAGTACACGGGACATTGCGAGAGCCGGTCGACTGAGTCAAAGTAGTGTCATGCACATACTGCATCGTCATCGCTTTCACCCGTTCCATGTGTCGCTACATCTGCAATTACATGGTGATGACTTTAATCATCGAGTGCAATTCTGTCAATGGGCATTAACAGAGAATGCGTTGCAGTTCTACCTGTTTACCGATGAAGAGGTTTTCACAAACCACGGGGCAGTGAAACTACGGAACATGCATTACTGGTCCGTGGACAATCTTCGCTGGCTCTGACAGGTAGAGCGACAGCGACCGTGGACTGTAAATGTATGGTGCGGAATCATTGGCGACCACCTCATTGGTCCTCACTTCATTGCAGGGGCCCAAACAGCTGGAACATACATCGCGTTTCTACAGAATGATCTGCTAACGTTGCTCGAAAATGTCCCACTGGAAACGCGTCGACGTATGTGGTATCAGCATGATGGTGCACTTGCACATTCCGCAATTAACACTAGGCTGGCCCTTGACAGGATGTTCGACGGGCGTTTCATAGGACGTGGAGGACGCATAAATTGGCCAGCCCAGTTCTCCTGATCTTACACCTCTGGACTTCTTTCCGTGGGGTACGTTAAAGAAGAATGTGTACCGTGATGTGCCTACAACCCCAGAGGATATGAAACAACGTATTGTGGCAGCCTGCGGCGACATTACACCAGATGTACTGCGGCGTGTACGACATTCATTACGCCAGAGATTGCAATTGTGTGCAGCAAATGATGGCCACCACATTGAAGATCTATTGGCCTGACATGTCGGGACACACTCTATTCCACTACGTAAACGGAAACCACGTGTGTACGTGTACCTCACCCCTCATGGTAATGTACATATGCGTCAGTGAAAAAGACCAATAAAACGGTGTTAGCATGTGGACGTAATGTGCTGTTCCAGTCTCTTCTGTACCTAAGGTCCATCACCGTTCCCTTTGGATCCCTACGTGATTCGGTCCTCTCCGATACACACGATCGAACAGCGGAGGAGTGGTACTCAAGCGTTAACTATAGGTTACAATATCTCCGGATGTAATTAACATTTTACAGTGCAACAAACGGCACTGATTACGTATTTGTTTATATGTTCAGATGTGCTAACAAAACTAACGGGGTTCCGTTTAAAAAACGTAGGTTTCTGTTAAAAAACATACTTCCGTGCATTTTTTTTATGGTTTGCATTAACCAATTACAGTAGCCCCTCTCTTCACGTTCGGTCTGTGGAATCGATTCGTCAGTATTTGGTGTGGTTTACGAAATATATCCACCGGTAATGTTAGGTGACTCACCCTGTATATATATAGAAAAGTACCCATATGTCACTGTGTAAACAAATTCAAGTACACATTAGTGCCATAATTGTGACACCATACGTTTCCAGTCTCATACAAAAAACATACTTATTTTCATATTTTACCACTCATAATAATATACTGTAAATTACATAAATGTACAAGTTGCAACATCACTGGTGATGCATCTCAAGATGATTTCATAAATCATAATTCCGTTTGAGAAATATCATCAAGTTACAAATAGATACTAATTACAACATCACTGATGATATCATCAAGTTACAAACAGATACTAGTTACAACATCACTGATGGTGCACATAAAGATTGATCTGTTAAGAAGTGTTTCTAAAAGGGTGTACAGGCCAATCTGTGAGAGCAAATGAAAGCAATAGTTATGACTCTGAAAATGTGCAAGTGAAACATGAAAGAAAAAGTAATACATTCGCTGTTCGTGGGTAAAAACACTCTTTATCATACGGATTGTCTTGACTTATAGTTCTGCATAATGAAGTAACATGTTTAAAGAGTTTTTACAGTTCTTCTCACAGAGACATGGCATGGTTTAAAAGCTCAAATTAATAGTTCCACTGAACAACCTATGGTACCTCTCAGTCATAATCACTGGGTTGACTAACATACATGTTAATGTGTATAACCTGTTTACAGTTAACGATTGGATCACTATCTACTGTATACAGTGTATGTCATCATTAAGTTCACCAATCCTTGATGTGACGTCTGACATATCTTCTAATAATTTTGGTGACCAACAGCAAAAGTATATTACTTGATTCACAAGTAATATCGATGTAATTTACTATTTTAATGTCAATATATCTGTGTCATTTGTCTCATGGTTTAAGTGTGTAACCAGGTAAGAGTGCAAAGCAAGTGTCAGGTGAATATTATTCATTGGTGTAACATGACTTGGTGATGGCTAAGCAATAACAGGTTTTATGCAATTATGCGATTATTGCAGTCTTTCTCGTCGTATTCCACTGATGAATTCCTCCCGGGCTATCAGCCGAGTGGTGGCGTCGTCATGTCGCAACGTTTCAATGAGTTTCGTACCCATCATCTTCTGGCGAAGTGTCGGGATGCTGCTGCTGCTCTCATCTGTTACTTTCCCCTCTTTGGGGAGGTGTGAGGGGGAGTTGGTAGCCTTTCGGCTTTTACTCCCCTGTGTACGTGTGTGTGTGATCATATCTGTAGTTTCTTTTTTTTTTGTGTCTGTGAAATGTGATGACCTGTTTGTGTCTGGTACTTGTCTGAGGTTGGCTAGATGTTTGGTGTTATATGGGAAGGAGCAGGACTAGGGATTGGATATTGGGATTTTCTCTTCGACTTAATCGTCAAAGATCGTCATGGGGCGCTTGTGCTTGTTGCGGGACATGTCATACCGACCTAGGGAGTGGATGAGGGCGTTTCCTGATCTGGAAGAACCCTCATAGAAGGCCCTTGCCAGATCTTGGAAACGCTCTCTCAGGAGTGGGATTTCAGCTGCGGCGTGCAGATCATCTATGGGGAATCCAAGAGGTAAATGCAATGCCCTCCTGAGGGCGCGGTTCTGCAGCCTCTGGAGTTTGTCCAGGTGCTGCTTTGCTGCGTATCCCCAGACAGGGCCCGCATATTCCATTACTGGCCGGCTCAGGGCCTGGTACACATTTACTCCTACTGGGCAGGGAAGGGAGCTGGTTGAGTTCAGGATTCGGTATAGGATGGACATTCTGGCGCAGACCTTCCTGTGGACCTCGTCTATGTGGGGTTTCCGCGTAAGACGAGAGTCGAAGGTTATGCCAAGGTACTTGGCGGTTCTGCGCCAGGGGAGTTGGGTTCCGTTTAGGTGATGGTGGAGGGGGGGAAGTTGAGGAGGTTCGCGCCTTCCGAGCCTGTGGGTAATCAGCATAGCCTGCATCTTTTCAGAGTTGATGGTGATGCGCCAGCGACGGGCCCAAGTTTCTGTGTCGTCTAAAACCCTTTGTAGCCTACGAATGACCAGGTCCTTGTTCGCATTTCTCGTGTAGAAGGCTGTGTCGTCTGCATACTGTGCAGTGTGCACCAGGGGGCCGTTGGTGTGTCCACAGTGTACAGACTGTACAAGACGGGCCCCAGGACCGATTCCTGTGGCACCCCAGCACGAATACGCCTTTTGGTGGAGGTGGCAGTCTGTACTTTGATGGAGAAAGTTCTATTCGTGAGATAGCTTTTGATCAGCTGAACTATACTCCCGGAAAACCCTTGTGTGTACAACTTGTAGAGTTGCCCTCTATGCCACACTGAGTCACAGATTTTGGCTACGTCTAGTAGCACTATCCCGCAGTAGCCTCTGTGGTTGAACCCCTCCGTGGCTGCTTCAACCACTCTCAGGACCTGTTGTGGGGCAGAGTGGTTCTGCCAGACCCCGAATCGGAAATCCGGCAGAATTTGTTCTCTGGTAATATGTTCTTGTATGGGTCTTAGCAGGAGGCGCTCATAGATCTTTCTGAGAGTTGGCAAGAGGCTAATCGGCCTGTAGTGCTGCGGGAATAGAGAGTCTTTCCCTGGTTTGCGTATCGTGACCACTTCCGCATGTTTCCAGTAAGCCGGGAACTCGCGGGATCGCGTAATCTCGTTGAGGACGTTCGCGAAGTGTGTGAACGCTGTGGGTGGGAGATTTTTGACTAACTGATTGGTGACACTGTCGTGTCCTGGAGCCTTTTTTGAAGGGAGGGACCTAATTACTCAACGGCAAAAAGTATGGGTTCGTCGTCTGGGTCCTTCTCAGAATTGAGGAAGACAGCCAGTTGACGACTGACTACCTCTTCATGCTCTTCATTCTGGGGTTCTGCCGCTTGAAACTGCTTCTCGAAGGAGTCGGAGAGGGCGTTGGCCTTCCCAGCATGGCTGTTGACCAGACACCACTCGCCGTGCAATGGCGTTATCCTAGCGCGTCTTTTTGTGAACTGTTTGGTTGGTTGCCATAGTGTATGATCGTCTACCTTGAGAGCTGTGAGGCGGTTTTGCCTTTGCTGGTTTCTGTGCTCATTGAGCGCTACCTTCAGTTCTCTCTGTAGACGATTGAGCAGCCTCCTGGTTGCCTGATTTCTGGTGATCTTCGTCTCTTTTGCCACTCTGTTCTTATGTCCAATTTGAGCTAGCAAGTGTTCTGCGAGCTGTATTTGCGGCGGTGGGCCATCCCTTTGTGGAGGGGTGGCCTCTTCCGCTCCCTGCAAGATAGTGCCTGTTAAGTCTTGTCGCGCTTGTTCTACTGTTTCGGCAGTAGGGGACAGTTTCTCGGTATAGCTCCCAAAAATTGGTTCAAATGGCTCCGAGCGCTATGGGACTTAACATCTGTGGTCATCAGTCCCCTAGAGCTTAGAACTACTTTAACCTAACTAACCGAAGGACATCACAAACATCCCTGCCCAAGGCAGGATTCGAACCTGCGACCGTAGCGGTCACGCGGTTCCAGACTGAAGCACCTAAAACCGTACGGCCACACCAGCTGGCTATCACTCCCAGCCTGTACGTTTGTAAGACGTCTGGTACCGTGGGAGTGCTACCGATTCTCCCACATCGACTTCTAGAATCACTGGGTTGTGGTCGGAGGACATTCTGTTGATTGTCCTTCCGGCCACAAACCCTGCGATCCTCCTAGCGAATGTCTAACACGCCGGGCTTGCCTCCATTTTTTGGAAAATGTGTGGGCTCGACTGGACCCCATGTTTCGAAGTGGTGGATGCGCGCTAGTTGTTGCAGTTTGGCGCCTGCTCTGGAGGTTACTCTAGAATCAGGGTGTTTGGCATTGAATTCGCCCCCTATTATGAGTTTGCCTTCAATTTGCCCTAGAGCAGCTATGTCTCCATCATCTATCTGTTCTTGTGGGAGTGGCTAAATTGCAACAATTATTAGGGGTCCGGTGGCAGTGGTACTTCCACCGCCACTGCTTCGATTTTGTTGGTAGCTGGTAAGAATACTTGATGGTGGAGGATCCCTCTTTACGGTAGCTAACGTAGTTGGGAACTGTCGCGTTAATTCTCGTTTTTAGGTGGGTTTCCTCCATCATGCATATGTCGATGGAGAACTACTTAATGAGTTCTCTGTTCTCGACCTATTGATTAACAATGCCGTCTGCCTTAAAGACACCTTGGATGTTTGGTCACCTATCCATGATGGGGTTTTGAAATTACTGAGGAAGTCGCAGAGTGGAGCGACTGCTGGACTGCTGCCTGAAGGGCAACGAGGATCTGTGTGTTCTGCCTCTGGGCCTCCCGGAATTCCTTCATCATATCCATGACGAGGTTCATGGTCTGCACCATAATGCCTAACACCTGATCCGAGGGTGTGGGCTGTGTGTTGGGTTCCCTAGAGCTTTCTCTGTCATGGTGGACCTGGTCGTTGTTGCTATGTATCCCAGTGTTGTTCTTGTGATGGTGTCTGGTGTTGTGGCTACGTTTCTATGTCTTCTCGAAGGAGAAACCACTTCTGCATATGTTGCCCTTGGTGTGTCCGGTCTTGGTTTTACCCAGGCCTTGTCTGTGTGTGTTGTCGTGTTTTGTTTCCTTGTGTGACTGGATGGGTTAGTGGTGTTTTGTTTGCGTGTATTGGGGCAGCCTTGGCGGCCTTTGCCTGCTGTGAGTGTCTTTTGTGGACCTCACAACCTTGGTAACCTGCTGTGTGGTTTTTACCACAGAGCACGCAACATATTTGTCGGGTGCGTGTGTTTTAGTGAGCATGTACTTGTGTCATGTGCCTTGGCGCATTTTCTGCACCTTACTGCCATAGTGCAGTGTGCTGCAATATGATTAAGGACCTGACACCTGAAGCACTGCTTCGTCTTGTTTTTGTGGCGCAGCGGTTCAGTGGTCACAGGGACAGCCAGGATCGTCTTTATTTCCCTTTTGTTTTGCGGGATATCTAGCAGTGTGACCTGGTATAGGGGCCATTTGCTCCCTATGTTGCACATCTGCTGGACCACCTTGACAACGTACTCCTGGACAGTCAAGTCTGTTTTGATTGCCTGGGGGGACAGTCATCTCGGGAGGTCTCGGATCACAGTGTTTTTGTTTCGTGTCTTTGTTGTGGGGAATGTGTAGTGAGGTATGTTTTTGTTGTTAAGAAGTCTTTTCATTATGGTGTAGTGTTCAAGTGTGAGTACTGTTATTTTGATTTTGTCAGCACCAGCAGGTTTTGCCTGGAAACTGCCTCCCCCAATTTCTGTTTTTAGCATCTCGAAGAGTTCCTCATAGTTCTGGGTGAACTCTGCGACAATCGGAGGGAGGTGGTGGGTGACACGGTTTTGTGTTTGTGTTGTGTCATGTGATGTCTCTGGCTCATCAGCCACTGCCTGAAACCTGTTCGGGGTGGGTTCCACTCCCCGAGCCGCTGGAAGCCTCGGCTGGTGAAAGGTTTTCTTCCCCAGCACGAAACCATCCGAGTCTTGCCCGGTTACGTGGTTCCCTTCGAGTGCAGTTGTTTCCTGGTTCCCTCCCAGGGCGACGACAGGTGCTGTCGGGGGTGCAGTTTCCTCACAGGGTGATGGAGTGGTTGGGGTGGGGTAGTGGAGTATTTCTTTCCCTTGGAGTGCTTCTCCTTCCTGTCCTTCCCTGCACGCCGCTGTTTGGATGAGGTGGACTTGCTGGGGGGGGGGGGGGGGGGGGAGTTGAGAAACTGAGATCGGGTAGGGGGTTGGGCAGCAGTTACGAGTTTGGGAAGGATTTTGGTCGGTTGACGGGACTTCTGCTTTCCACTTAGGCTGAAAATGTGTTCGGCGAGGCGATTTTGGCCGTTGGCAAACAGGAGCGGGCTAAGGGGAGGAAAGGGGGGGGGGGGCGGATCGCAAATACTGAAAATGTATTTGTTTGTTTGTGATTTGCGTGTGTTTGCCATGTCTGGAGTGGATAGGGGGGTTGCTGCTCGGTGATTGTCAATTGCAACTTTTGTTGTCACCGTCGGGTTTTCCGGTTGCATTGCTGACCCTAGGAGAACGATGGTAGACGCGGAATTCTGGACGAAGGCGGCGGAAAACCTTTCTGTGGTTCCGCGGCCTGCTTCCAGGTCCTGGCCTACTTTTTCCCTATTCTTGGGGGGGGGGGGGGGGGGGCAGAGACTAACTCTGCGGCAGCCGAAGTGCTCGAAACGGCCGGCGGCGCTGCCCGCGGCAACAAGAAAACGCGCCTCGTGTCGCCAGCGGAAAGAGACCGCCGCGACCCTAAAGCACCACCCAACCTCGACATACCACATCGACGAGAAGACACGACAATTCTGCTGTCAGGCGACGCCATGCAAAACTACCCAAGTGCCGTTTTGCTAAGCTGCTAGACCTCGGTGCAAGTGCCCGTTAGTGTTTTAATAAAAACAAAGCCAGAAAACACTCCTGGTTGTACTCCCGTGCAAGTGGGGGCCTATGGCTGACAGTGCACTAGCAAGAGGAGCGATGCTCAACCCTTCACTGCCAGTCAGGAAACGACTGCCAAGCAGCTATATAGATACGCAGAAGGCAGCATCCCGATGGGTACGAAACTCATTGAAACGTTGCGACAAGACGACGCCACGACGAGGCTGATAACCCAAGAAGAATTCATCAGTAACAGGTTCAGTAGCAGTATCTCATGCAGACCCCATACACACCGTAGTGTTTTGATTACATGCAACTAATATTTACATCGAGCACTCTAATTGTTAACAGACACAGTAAATGCTTACGGAGAGACACACTGAGTTTCGTCCATAAAACGTTTAGTATAATTTTCTCTCGTCTTCTTGTACCTCTGCACTTTTTCTCTCATCAATCATTGAGCAGAACAATTTCCATTAGGCACTACTGCTCATTTAGTTCACTAAATATTGTTATTATTCTGAATATACTAACACATTATCAGGACAGGTGGCACAGGCTTCACTACTTCAGCGCGCTTATTTCTTAGTCGTTGTAACTATTATTTAAGTACTGACTCATGTTTTATTTATGTGTAATATTCCTTAAAGTATGTTACGTAGCACCATGTACTCATGCAGCGGTGGAGTTCGACGTATCTCAGCAAAGGCAATAGTATTTAGATCTTGTTCAAGAGGATCTGAAGTTAGCTTTTACGTAAAGTTCTCTACCTGGACCACTGTTAACGACTGGATCACTATCCGCTACATACAGTGTCCGTCATCCTTAAGCTCACAACTCCTTGCTCTAACGTCTGACAAGCCTTCTGATAATTTTGGTAACCAACAGTAAATGTACTTGGCTCACAAATAATTTGAAACTGAGCTGAGTTATTTAATATTGAAACTTCCTGGCAGATTCAAACTGTGTGCCAGACCGAGATTCAAACTCGGGACCTTTGCCTTTCATGGGCCAGTGCTACCCAAGCATGACTCACGCCCCATGACCACAGCAGCATTACCTCTGTCAGTACCTCGTCTCCTTCCTTCCAAACTTCGCAGAAGTTCTCCTCCGAACCTTCATGTTTTATATAATCATAAATATATTTATTATTTCTCTTTATACACGGTATGCTACATTAGTGGCCCTAATTGGACTCGATTATTATGAAACCAAACGAGATATTGTTCTTTGTGTCATGATCAATAATCATATTTAGATGTAACAAGAATAGAGATATAACAAAAAAGAAGGAAACCATGACAGAAATTCAGTGCGCCCCAGCAGACAACTGGAAATAAAAAAATTAGAATTTTCCATTATTCATAGTTAATCTTAAGCACAGACTTGTTAAAGAAAGTTTTGCTAAATTTTTGCGCGGGAAGTGTTGTCAAATTCAATAATATCACCACGATTCTCGTGTACAAGTAGTTGTAGCACATGTAATAGAGGAATTACAGCACATTGATTTACAGTGGAGGGAATACTATTGGTGTGTCTTAAAAGAAATACATGTACAGTTACATGGTGGTTGGAAACAGAAGTGGAAAATTCAATTCAACGTAATTACGGCAATACAGTATAGTGTGTTCTTGTAGATAGAAGAAGTAATAAATATTCTTAGTACATATTATTATTCTTTACGTCTTAAGTTAATTTGTGAAAATACTTATCCACTACTGGTTACAAAACAGGAGGGGAACAACTTGTAATGGAGCCACAAGCAGTCAAACAACAAATCGTTTACACACCTGCAAATCGAATTGACGCAATTCTATGGAAGTTGGAAACGCACACCCCTGCAGTGGGAGAAGCCTTTCGAATGCAAGACCAGACAGTGAGAGAGACAATTAGTAGCGAAAATAAGTAAGTGTTCACAAAATCAACGCGATCAGGCATAAAAACATCCGAGGAGGATGTACAAATAAGCGATATCGTCCAAGTTCATAAGGAAATTATGAACATCCAAGTGCAAATAAAAACTGGCAATGACCAATTTTTTTTCCAGAGAGTAAGAGATAAAAATCATGCAACAGCTAATGAACCACCAACAGTTCATGTGAACCCATTTGGCCATTTTGTTAAAGGAAATGAAAGTTGATACTGATCAAACCTTAAATGAAAAATCCTCCCATGGAGAGCAGAATCAGAATTTACGAGTGGAACTTAACTGTGTAATTTCATACAAATGTTCAAATGTGTGTGAAATCGTATGGGACTTAACTGCTAAGGTCATCAGTCCCTAAGCTTAGACACTACTAAACTTAAATTATCCTAAGGGCAAACACACACACCCATGCCCGAGGGAGGACTCGAACCTCCGCCGGGACCAACCGCACAGTCTGTGACTGCAGCACCCAAGACCGCTCGGCTAATCCCGCGCGGCTGTAATTTCATACAGAAAACCCACCGTTTTGGGGAGACATTATTGCAGCACGGACAGAGAACAGCAATTAAAAAAGGATACAGTATCAGCAGTTAAATCATGTCAAGGAAACTGTCGAAAGAAAGACTAGGAACCGTCTGTGGCTACTGAGATTACCACCATAAAGAAAGAAATAGAGAACATAGTCGAAGCAGTGGAGAACAATAATTCTTCTTAAATTTCAGAGAGCAAAGCTTATAAGCCCACTAGCATTCATTTGACAAATGCTAGTGTTCCAATGATGAATGCTACGCAAACCATCGGTCAGCCACTTAACGTTGCCACAGACTTTGTTTATGGTGTAGGAATTACACCTCTCCTGGGTAATTCCATGCTTAAGGAACATATAATTAGAAATCAGCAGTTTAGTGTTTTCTCGAGGGGAAAATATCTGTTCACCCCATATCTACCTCGCATTCCAGCAGTGGAGTTTTACCACAATCCTGGAATTAAACCCAGAAGATACGCTTTTTGGGAGCGTTCACGACGCATGACGCAGCCCTCTGGGTTTCAGAACCCACTGACACATTATAGACTTACGTAGACGTAAAGTATACATTCTTGGCAAGTTCTGGTCATGGGACTTGCAAGAGCGTTTGTGTAAAGAAGTCTTTTAGTCAAAATCATATGAAGAGAGGACCGGAAGTCTTCATCGATGTAGAGAAAAGTGTGTCACCGACACCAAATCTCGGGACGAGGCAATAATGGCAACGAATGTATTGTGAATACTCAACGCTAACTTACCTGTTGTGCTGTGCAAAAATCTGCTAAATATGCTTGACGAGGATTTGAACGGATACATGTCTATAGTAGGCAATATGGGTCTGATACATGAATATCTGCGGGGAGCGCAATGATCGCAGCTGCAGCATCACAGTAACAATGGAATATCATGCACTGACAATAATCAGCATACTGATGACTCTTACTACCTCTGTCACGGGCACGAATGTTGCAGGTCTAACAAACAGTCCTGTTCATACAGTCACAGCCCGCTGAGTTGCGACGGGAACGAAAATTGTGGCATTCGTGAGCACTATGAGAGATGTGGCCAATGTCGTGGTCAAACCTACACTGATAACCGACCAAATTGATAATGGTGTTATCTCCGTATGGAAAGACATGAGAAACGTTTATATAAATGTTTCGTGAAAACTCGTAATATTTCTTTGCTCTGAAAATCCTCCCGCTACATCGTCAAACCAATTGAGAACGTCATGGGTCTGGTGGCTCAGTCTCGGTGGATTGGAAGTGCATGGACACCAGCTTTCAGGTTCTGCGTTATAATGAAGGGAATGCACAAACAGTGCCCGAACTCTTACGGGAATCGGCAACGCGCCGCGAGTAATGAGTATAATGGGCGGGGGCACTACGAATGTAGTGCGGGACAATACGTTGAGAATGTGAGTTTCGCGGGAGGCGTGCCAGAGATAAATCCCTGCAGTCGCGCTATCCTTTGTACCCCGGTGGCTGAGATGGATACAGCGTCTGCCATGTAAGCAGAAGATCCCGGGTTCGAGTCCCAGTCGGGGCTCACATTTTCATCTGTCCCCGTTAACGTATGTCAACACCTGTAAGCAGCTAAGGGTGTTCATTTCATTGTAATTTCATAATGAAGGTGTGTGAACATGACAGATGAATTGTGCCATAAGCAGATCGCCTGTAATCACTGTGCAGAGCATGATGATGAAGTACCTACTTAAGCTACAATAAATAATTTACGCGTAACTACCATTTTGGACATTGCCATACACATATGTTCCTTGTCAGCCAAACTATTTAACGGATGGAAGTGTGTGAAAAAGTCTCGACCTGAATGGTTAGTAGGTGCAAGAATCTTTGAGCGATCAGCCCTTAAGATCCTAGCCAATAAATTTCCCAGTCTTGTTCGCAATCATGCCAGGGAAAATACGTATAAAGGCTATTTTCTCGTGGACGATGCTTTAAGAAGCGAATGTACTTCAGAAATTGATTTGTTGGCCGATAGCGACGCAACGATAGACCTCACCACATGTAAATTTCATGTCAGAATGGGTTGTGTTAACGTAGTGTTGAACTCGGCTGCCGCAGCCACAAACAAATTGCCAGGGAGTTAAAGTTAGATTTTGTCAGTGTGGTCTCAGATCCCGGCCCAGCACGACAGAATATTATCTATATCAAATCATGAGAATCAAATTACCTTCATACCACTTCACAACACACTTAGAGGAAGTGTTTATAGCTCCTATAACACTACTCGAAGAGCACTATGGATTCATTCGAGGGTACGAATGTAAACTGTATATTTATTCACATCAGACATATTGCCACGCTACCTATAACGTGCAATGGACCAGAGAGCTGACTGTGACGAAAGAGATCCGTAAGATGCTCCATTGCGGAGTGATTAAACCTTCTCACTGTAAACGGACCAGAAAGTAGTCTGCATCTTGTACTCAATGTCATGGCAACGAATCGAATTTTTGTTATGTCCATAACTAGGATGGATAACGTGGAAGAAAAGATTAAATGCATTCACGGTCTAGTCAAAAAGGAAAGAAAACTGGCAATTATTATATTATGGTCCCTATGCGGTGACTAGAATACCGAACCCTGGTAGCTACTTATTGGCGTATCAATCATCAGAAAGAGTTAAAGGGTTGCAGCTCTTCCAAGATCTAAAATCACGGCACATATAATGTATGAACTTAAAGAGATGATAGGTGCACGCTAGACGGAAAAGAGATTTTTGCGAAGCTAGGGGAAGGACTGCGCCGAGTAGCGTCGAATTAGAAACAGCAACAGAAGAGCAACGCTGCGTAGTAGCCGATTCGCTACTGGTAGTGAGAAAAGTAAAGAGCGATGTTAAAACAACGATGCAGATATTAAATAAAACCAAGTAAAACCTGAAGCTGTTAGAAAAAAGACACAATAAACAGAACGAAATAGTAACTAGTAGAAGTAGTAACTAATCGAGAATGTAAGTCATTTTTCGTATCAGTCTGACGAACTTCAACCAAGAATCAGTAATCTCGACAAAATTCTGATACTATCATGGTCACACCGCCATGATATTAATGTACGCACACGTACGTGGAGATCCTGTGGCAACTGTGAAACTCAGACCACGATAAATTTCGAAGCGGTTTCGTGGGGGAATATTGGTCGGAAGTGTAGCAAGAGCTTTAAAATAGGGAACCGCTAATTTTGCTGGAATATTTGAGATCTGACGGCAACAGTCCGTTGCGTTAAAGGACATTATACGACTTTGGTTCAAGTGGTTCAAATGGCTCTGAGCACTATGGGACTCAACTGCTGAGGTCATTAGTCCCCTAGAACTTAGAACTAGTTAAACCTAACTAACCTAAGGACATCACAAACATCCATGCCCGAGGCAGGATTCGAACCTGCGACCGTAGCGGTCTTGCGGTTCCAGACGGCAGCGCCTTTAACCGCACGGCCACTTCGGCCGGCTATACGACTTTGTTTCGTAAAATTACATCAGGTGACAAGAGAGATTTTGTTGGCCGGTAAAAGTATGTATGCAGAGGAGTAGATTCAACAATTGTCACCTGGTATAGGATCTGAGCACGAAATAACCGAGTGTGAGGCACGTAGAGAATATTAAGAACAGATGACATTTCGTGCTATGTGTAAGTTTAGAGCGTCAGATTTGTTTGTACATACAGATTTAGTATCTGAGATGTGTACGTTGTATGTGCGAGTATTGTGCATGTGTTCAAATGGTTCAAATGGCTCTGAGCACTATGGGACTCAACTGCTGAGGTCATTAGTCCCCTTGAACGTAGAACTAGTTAAACCTAACTAACCTAAGGACATCACAAACATCCATGCCCAAGGCAGAATTCGAACCTGCGACCGTAGCGGTCTTGCGGTTCCAGACTGCAGCGCCTTTAACCGCACGGCCACTTCGGCCGGCTGTGCATGTGTTGATAAGCTGTGAAAATTAAGTACAAGTTCTATGTGTCGTGTGTCAGTTGCCGCAACAATAAATAGTAAATGGTAAATTATGTGAAATTTCCGGCGATGGGATTTTGACGACTACTAACAGCGAGTAGTAGCGGAAGTTCTCGCGCTTCATTGAACGTTTAAGTATGCCAGGTGCGGGGTCACACTGTGACGAGATAATTTGGTAGTAATGATTTCTCAAACGCTAGGCTGCACCGCGAACATATCCTAATGGAAGTTGGTAGATGTAGGGTCACCCAGTACTACGGTTGTAAGTTGAATTGCTGGTCGCGGGGTCACATCGTTTCCATTTGCAGTTACCAAAAGCGGCGACGCTGGTATACCTAATTCGTAGTCAAGAGGTTTGCTTAGACGTGGGGTTGACTTTTTTAGAGTGTGGATCACACAGTTCTCAGAGAAGTGCTTACGCTTGAAATGAGAAAGTGTCCTCTCCTTTTTCATGCCCAATTCGTAGAGGATGCGACGGTCCATTTATTAAACCATTTTACAGCAATAGTACCGCCGACGAGAATTAAGAATTAGTAAAAATAAGGATAGAAGAAATGTAGAAACTAATAACGCGATGGAAAGGAAATATCTTTAAAACGCTTCTGAAATTTTAATGAGTGAACTAAGAAAAAATTCATAAATTTTGAAGTCAACGAACCTGTGTTTCTGATCATCAAATGTTTCAAGACTGTCCCACGAAATGCAAATCGGTTGAATGAAAACTGGGTACTTTGCAGAAGGTTATTGGCGAGATAAGGAAGGATAAGATAAGGGGAAGAGCAAACACATCTTGAATATGAGGGAGCATAATTACTAACGATTGTCATCAATGAAGCTGAATGTAGGCCGCACCAATAACAGTAGAAGCGTATCTGTAACATCGAAAGTGCATGCTATTCACCAGCAATTGCATGTCTACTACCTGTGACTATCCTGCTAATGAATGAATTCCCTTTTAGTTAGCTTCATCATCATTGTTAATTGATTTTGCCTTTATATTCAAAAAATGCTTGATAAGCATATAAGACACAGTACTTAACTTCAGTTCTTATTACACTGTAAATTTTTGGTGCCACAGAGTCCCAGTTTGAACTGCTTATTCATAATTTTACGAGTATTCAGAATTATGAGCTTTACAACGGCACAGAGCCCAGAATCATGGTGTAGATGTTTTGTTAAATAGGTAGAGCGTCACAGTCCGAAGAGCCGCAATAACTTGAGAATTTTATCGCGACAGTACTTGTTCATTATTCAGTTTTAAAAGCTTTGTAGCCACAGAGACGTAATCACTGCTTTTGTATTACAGTCTCGAGCACAGTCATCTTTACTTATAAATATATTCGAACGCAAAATTCATTGTGCATTAGAGAGGCTACTGATGCATAATTTCTTTGTGTGGATTATCTTATGCCGGCCGCGGTGGCCGAGCGGTTCTAGGCGCTACAGTCCGGAACCGCGCGACTCCCACGGTCGGTGCTTGGAATCCTGCCTCGGGCATGGATGTGTGTGATGTCCTTAGGTTAGTTAGGTTTAAGTAGTTCTAGGGGACTGATGACCTCAGATGATCAAGTCCCATAGTGCTCAAAGCCATTTGAACCATTTTCGATTATCTTTTGTTGTGCACTCACGGTTGTCCTATGAAATAGCTATATGCAAAATTACTGCATTGCAAATCTAATGTTATGTGGTACGAGTGTTCACAGAGAATTATGTGCAACACAACATATACGAGCACACAGAAACCGGAGGCGAGAGTTGTATCACTCACCCGCAAGCGTGCGCAACTAGTGAAACAGCTGACCCGGATGGAAGCGTGCAGCTATGAGGTGAGTGGTGAAGGACGACCCGCTGAGAGACTTTCGTTGGGCACGCCGCCCGCCGCCAAGAGCGCCTGCTGCTGGCTGGAGGGACTTGTTTTCCACCGACACGTGCCGAGCCCAGGTAGAGAGGTGAGCCGCCCGAACGACCAGTTTTTCTCCACTCCGAAAATCTCATCACACCAGGCGACTGCGGGGATGAGAACAAAATATCACGTCTCGCTGACCTACTTACTGCTGACGTCGACTCCTGTGGCTTGCAGACTGCGAGATAATGCTGTGAAGATCGTCACATTAGTGTCAGTATAATGGACTACCACAGAAGCATTAGCTGACATGTATGACCCAGTGTGGAAGGCTATCCAGAGGACTTTCTATGATCTTTTAAGCTCCACGAGGTCATGCTGCGCAAGTAGTTATTACACCACTGTTAAAGAAGAAGAACTTTCTGTATGTACTTGTATCATGAGTCATGCCATTCAGAGACATGTGTAAAACTGCTGTTGATATAACTGCGTAAGATTCCGTGGCCAGAGTCAGTCAACATATAAGTTTTTGGGTATGGTACCGCGTCATAATGTGCTGCTACTGGAGAAAAACAACGTGTCGTCCACGATTGCAGCTGTCTTCTTCTGGGTCTACTGGTGCGTTTCTTCCGTAGGAAACCGCTCAGGTGTGATGGCAAAGTTTAGTCCTTTAGCTAGTGCTATCCAGTGTCCCTTATATTTTGTTGTTACTGTTCACTGCGCATGTCATTACGTCATAATTTTAAAAAAGATAGTTAGTTTCATTGGTCACTTAAGGAAGAAGGAGAGGGAACTTTCTTCACTTCAAATTTAACACCGCCACTCACAAAGCAAGAAGCATTTATAGGCGAGCCAGTAAATTTCTTCTGAAGGAGTGTATTCAGCAACAACAAACAGTTGTACATACTTCTTCTGCTGTCATCTAAGTTATCGCCTACCGACTGGAATAACGTCGACGGAGTCACTCACCTGCAAGCGTGTAGAACTAGTGAAATCGCCGCCATTCGTCAGAAGAAGAAATTTGAGCAGCTATCACACACGACACGGAACACAAAGCCTCGACTAGATACATCTCTAACAGTGGAGAAACTTTCATCTCATCCCATCAGCAACGTAGCCACAGAAGCACTAGCTAAGGGAATAAACTTTGCCATAACACCTGAGCGGATTCCTATAGAATTATCGAATCCGTGGAAACATCACTCAGGCACACATCTGCGACAGAAGCTGAGAAAATTAGGCAGGAAACCGTTCGAGTTCTACTACGTGCCAAGAGGAAAGGACCGAGAGGAAAGGACCGCTATCAAGGAACTGAAGAACAACGATGAAATTGTGATGTTAACAGCAGACAAAGATAATGCTACTGCCATTCTAGATACCGTGCAGTACGAAGACAAGATGGAAGAATTACTTAATGTTCCTATCTACAACGAACTAACGGCGGACTCTACGGCGAAGATAATTCGAAAGACACAGGCCTCGATTAATAACCTGAGAATTGATGCTGCTCGGGAGAAAGAGCCGCGCAACGGTTACGGGGAGTTTTTTGGAAGACCGGTAAGTGACCAGACGTTCCTTCAGAACGCTGCGTCGAAATCAGGACAAAGGTATTTGAATGTTTAAATATGTTTCATGTTAACAATTTATTTATCAGAGGCTTTTTCGCGATTGATTAATTAAGAACCATTAATTGATTTTTGTTCAATTTATCCGATATATGAATAATCTTCTCCGCTCGAGATTTCCGTTATGGCCCGCCACGTGGTGCATAGTTTCAAACTGCAACCGCCGAGAAAGCTAATAGAGGGAGTTGTAGCCAGTTTTTGCGATTGCTGAACATGTATGCTAGCGTGTGTCGATGTTTAACAACTTATTGAAAATTTAGTGACGAGTGTAGCTTTTCTAAGATGAATCGTTTCGTATTCAAGCACTTCGCGCTGGAGATACCAGCCACGAGTCCTGCTCGATGCCAGCCACTGTACATAGAAAATCTGCATAGAGAAACAGTTACGATATTTGCATTTCAGGGATAACCTAGTGCATGTGCATGTATCAGCATAGTAGTAGTGACCACGTGCTCTCCAAGATTTTACTTCCCCCCACAGGACGATGCAAATCAAAGGCAACACGGCTTGTAATTCAAAGGAGAAATAATCTATGTGCATAGTTAAATAATCTTTGTCCATAGTTAAATTAAAATTCAAACCAGAATTAGTGAAATGTGTATTCAAAAGATTGTTAAGAAGTAACTTCGTAAATTTGTCTAATGTTGGTTAAAATAAAATTAACTTTGTTTTTCTAAGTAATTTCCGTTATCGGCTTGCTCATTTAAACCATACCTAAGAAAAGAGAATCATATCAATCACGCTGCCCCTTTACAAGAGTAGATTCGTGCAGGATGTAGTTTTCTCTGACCATCCACAAAATCACAATTACGTTGTCCGTTGCGACTTCAAATTCAATCGATAAGATTGTATTCTGAACATTGATGGGCCTAAACATCAATTCTAAAGCGGTCAGAATGGTCAGAAAACGTTACGCTGCCGAGAGAGAAAAAGTGTGCATAAGATCCTTCCCCACAGCAGGCTTACATGAAAATGAATAAAAGTAATCCCTGCTGATAAAATTAAGCAAACTCCCTTCTCAGCCTGCCGCAGACAGGGAGAATTAACGACATTTACGATATAAATACCAGTCGTTGGAAGCTTGCAACAAGTTTCACGAATATTTGAATAACATGCACGGGAAAATACGGTTCACGCCCAAAGTAGATAAAAAAGGAGCGGTTCCGTTTCTAGACGTCGAAGTACAGAGGACAACGGAGTGCACACTTTGGCACACAGTACATCGCAAGCCTACACAACAGACAGCGCAGAATAAGTCGGTCATCCGCTTTTTGGCAATCCGTGCGCAGCCGTGATGCTCAAAACATAACACATGAGCTTAAAAGTTTACGCAGATCGTTTCTAGACAATGGCTACAGCCGTAAGTCGATCCACACAGCCTTGACAACGAATACAAGTAAGCAAGACAAGCAAGAAATAGACAAACTGCAGCCAACAGTGCGCTTACCCTATGTGAAAAATGTTACTGACAGAATAGGCAGACGCCGGGTTGGGGTGCAACCTGTCTTCTGTAGTGGTCGGAGGATCGAGAACATGTTAGGACAAATGGCTAGTTCAAATGGCTCTGAGCATTATGGGACTTAACAGCTGAGGTCATCAGTCCCCTAGAACTTAGAACTACTTAAACCTAACGAACCTAAGGACATCACACACATCCATGCCCGAGGCAGGATTCGATCCTGCGCCGTAGCGGTCGCGCGGATCCAGACTGAAGCACCTAGAACCGCTCGGCCACTCCGGCCGGCTCCACTGAGGACAAGATGGATGCATTACACATTGCAGGCGTGTACATGGTGGAATGCGAATGTGGAGAGGCATTCATCGGCGAGGCTGACAGGCCAATAGGAACGCGCATTCGGAAATGCGAGCGCTATATTCGTCTAGGGCAGCACAACGAATCTGCAGTGGCAGAACATCAGCAAGACTGTGGAAGAGAAATAAAATTCAGCGAGGCCTGTGTGTTGGCCAAGCAGCCGGTTATAATGAAACGCAAAATCAGTGAGGCCTAATCAAATGAATAGAGAGGATGGACTCAGGCTTGCCCCATATCGGCTGCCACCAATAGGAGTCCAACAGACCGCACTGTCAACACGAGGCACGAGCACTATCGGCGAGTAACTGCCGCCCCGCAGCCGACGTCCAGCGTCTGGTAAACAGGTGCCAACTTCTCATTCTATGGTGACCACCAATCATGACACATAACACAAGAGCCAATAGACAACAAAGATTATGCTTTCCCTCCACTGCAATAACCAATTAAAGTTCCTTCTTCCTTAAGTGACCACTGAAACGGACTATCTTTTAGAATTATGACGTAATGGCATGCGCAATGAACACTAACAACAAAATATAAGGGACACTGCATAGGTAGAACGCAGCAGTACACCCAGAAGAAGGTCGCTGCAACCGTGGCCGAAACGGTTTTTTTCCCCTCCAGCAGCAGTAGTTTTATACATTATGACGCTGCCCCACACCCAGAAAACTTTTATGCCGACTGCTGTTAACGTTGAAATCTTCATTACTGTATGTTGTCGGAGAATGAACAATGTTACATGACACTCGCCACACCACTTGCGAGTCATCAACACTTTTCCAATTGCTAAATAAGTCTTTCGGCCGGCCGCGGTGGTCTGGTGGTTCTAGGCGCTCAGTCCGGAACCGCGCGACTGCTACGGTCGCAGGTTCGAATCCTGCCTCGGGCATGGATGTGTGTGATGTCCTTAGGTTAGTTAGGTTTAAGTAGTTCTAAGTTCTAGGGGACTGATGACCACAGATGTTAATTCCCATAGTGCTCAGAGCCATTTGAACCATTTTTGAGGGCTGATTACACCTTAGAGCTAGACACTCTGAATTCGAAGTTGCTACATGCTGTGAGTGAGGTCGAAAAAGACTGATAATTGTAAGCAGCTGATTTTGAACATAGACTTGATAGTGGTCAACGCATGAACCTTACTCAAGGTGTAACCTGTGGACAAACAGTTAATACTGATCTCGTTGCGATTGTGCGAGAACATCCACGGAGACTGTGAACACTAGATATTTCATTTCTACAGCTCTCAACTTTCGGCAAAAATCATACATGTGACGAATACACCGATGCCAAAAAAGAAACGTCGCAACACTAAGAAGGAAATTTGCTACACAAAGATGGCAGTCGTGTTTCTAAATTTTAAAGATGTCGTATCTTGAAATTTAGCCGCAGTCACATAAGAGTACCGCTAGAAGCGCCACCATGAGGATGCAAATCTGGTTTGCTTTAAATAGGTAGTGTAATGCTCGTGAACGTTAGTTACCTATTCAGTTGAAGTTGGTCAAGAAAGCCTCTAAAAACGCCATGATCAACACGTAGCCGGCCGAAGTGGACGAGCGGTTCTAGGCGCTACAGTCTGGAACCGCGCGACCGCTACGGTCGCTGGTTCGAATCCTGCCTCGGGCATGGATGTGTGTGATATCCTTAGGTTAGTTAGGTTTAAGTAGTTCTACGTTCTAGGGGACTGATGACCTCAGAAGTTAAGTCCCATAGTGCTCAGAGCCATTTGAACCATCAACACGTCACTGAGTTCGAACGAGATCGTCTAATAGGGCTACGAGAAGCCGGATGTTCCTTCTGTGATACTGCAGAATATCTTGGTAGGAATGTGGCCACTGTACATAATTGCTGGCAGCGATGGTCACGAGAATGTGCAGTCGCAAAAGACTGGGCTTCAGACGACCACATTGCACTACCGAGAGGGGTCTTCCCTCGTGTTCGGTATATGGCTCTGGCGCATCGTACTGCATCTACAACAGCAATTTGAGCAGCAGCTGTCACCACTGTGACATAACGAACAGTTACAAATTGATTACTTCAAGAAAAACCCCTAAGCGAGACGCTCTGTAGCGTGCATTCCACTGATCCCAAACAACATACACTTGAGTGGTGACAAGCGAAAGCTCTCTGGAGGGCAGGTGGAGTCTGCTGTGTTGTTTGTGAAAGCTAGTTCTGCTTCGGTGCCAGTGACGGCCATGTGATGGTTAGAAGGGACGAGTTGAGGGCCTGAAAACAACCTGTCTGCGTGCTAGACACACTGGACCTACACCTGCAGTTACTGTCTGGGGTGTAATTTCGTGCGACAGCAGGAGCACTTCCGTGGTTATTCCATGCATCCTGACTGGTAATTTGTAGTCATTCTGATGATGCGACCTGTTGCGCTGCTATTCATGAACAGCGTTCCATGGGGTGTTTTCCTACAGGATAACAGGCGCACACATATCGCCGCTGTATACCAACATGCTCCGCAGATCACCAGATCTGTCGCCCAGCACATACGGCACATCGTTGGACGATAACTCCAGTTTTATCCACAAACAGCATTAACCGTCCCTGTATTGAGCAACCAAGTGCAACAGGCTGGAACTGTAACCCACAAACTGACATCCGGCACCTGTACAACACAATGCATGCACGTCTGCATTTAATATTCTGACTGTTACACTAGATATTAATGTACCAGCACTTCACATTTGCAACGGCATATCTCACATTAACCTGTGATCTGCAATGTTAATCACGTAAGCATGTTATCTAGTCAAATGCAAACCCGAAATTCCATTACAATTCATTTATTATTTTTTGGTGTTGCGATTTTTTTTCCATCGGTGTATGTGCTGCCTGAGAAAACGGAGGGAATTATTGTGCCTTGCATTTTGTAATTTTTTCTGTACTTTCCTGGGACATTGTTATAAACACAGTCCATTAGTCCCAATGTACACTATTACGTAAATTTAACATATACCAACACCAAAGTTGCGAATTTGATTTCATGTTTCATGTAGTGTATTTTATTGTGTAACTCACGTAGTTATTCCAGTGCATGCTGTCAGGGCTGACACAATTTGTTAGTGATTTTGAATTTCCCACTTTCGAAATGAATATTGGTTCACTTGCGCTCAATTCCTTATCAATTAGTTTACGCATTTACAGATACGCACCTTATGTTTGAATATGGGCAACCATCGAGAGCATTATTAATCGTTTTTCCAATTTTTATCTGTTGTATATATTTTATAAATTTGTACTTGTACACTACCACATAGTAACACAGGAGTAATAAGTATTATTTTGCTTATTTTTTGTCTGTGCTGAGCACGTGTCCATAATTGTGAATCTTTCATCATTCAGTGTGATGGACTGTTTATCTGTGGCTCTTTATATGCTATGCCATTAACACCTCGAGTACTATATACTTATTGTTCAGTGTGTTTTACTGCAAGTGGCTTTCTATAAAACTCATTCTATGGTGGATTCAATGTGATTTGCTGCAAATCTATTTTAGATTTTTGCGATGCTCTTTATTCAACATGAATTACTACGGACTTACTATCCAATATGTTATACTGCACATGTCTTTCTGTAGAAGTCGTTATTTTGAGCAAAATAATACATTACGTAATAACCTATTCTTTAAACAGAGCGACTGATTTGATGTTGTAAAGTAAGACGCTTGTATGAAGTAATGTACTATAAATTTAATTGAGTATAGGTGAACACTAATAACAGGGCATCTCTGTGAATGTGTTTAGAGACAATTGGTTATGAATGCGCAATAATGTAATTGCTTCTGTTCCCTTCTTAGTATAAGGTCCCTGAAATAAGGTTCCCATTATAAAGTTATCTATGATTGAGCGTGGTGTTGTCTCCAGATGAATATGCCTGACAAATATTAGCAAGTCTACCTTGTCACCAGACAGAACAGTCAACAATGGCATGTTTCCCATCAGGTGGTGAGCATGTAAAAAATTCAGAAGTACCTTGTTTTAATTTTGCTATATATGCATCTTAGCACAATTTCATGTGCATCCATTCTGTTTTGTAACAGAGATGTAATATAACGAGGCCGTTTTCCTATGAAACTGTACAATAACTTATCTCAGACGATGATATGGAAATTCTCTAGATCAAGTAGTCGTTCAGTTACACGCACTGTTATTTCAGATCTGGGTTAGCAACCACATGACGTTCATTTCACAGTTTCTGTAACTTTCCAACGCAGTGTGGTGCACGTTTCTCAGAGATGAAAGCTTACAAACTGACTGCATGAGACAGGAATTCTTTTAAGAGGAGTCGACCAACATTATAACTTTGAGTCCTAGACAGAGTCACACTCTTAGGTATGCAGGTACATTTCCATTGATCCCCGTCCCATAGCTCAATCTCCACAGGTAGATCTTTTTCTGTCGAAAGTAGCACGGAATTCTTCGCATCAGGCTTTTAGCAAGATGAGACATCCCTAGACAAGTGTGACTTCCCACAGGACATGTAATTTTCATTAAGATGCCTCAGAATAACGTTCAGTTCAAACTTTCAAAATGCAGTTTTATAAGTGGGTCATAATGCTATTTCCTGGAAAGCCTGCGCCCTTTCACTGCGTCTATGTGCAGAGCATAGGACAAGCCCATTTTCAGAATATTTCCGTGGAGTGGTAGACATATGCTACTTTGCTCCTCACCTCAGAGCATTAACAGTTCAACATAGAGAAAGTCTGGAAGAGTAGGAGGTTGTTTAACATCTTCTCCTGCGTTTTACTTGTGAGTGGGTGCAATCACTGGCCAGCGAGTTTCTGCTTTGACGTAAAACAGCTGAGCTACTGATCATCCAGAAGGAAAGACTTCACTTTAGATGCCATCCACTGAGATAACATAACCCCAGGAATCCTACCTCCTTATGTCCGAACTCTGACTTTATTACGTTGGCCATAACCCCCTTATCTTTGAACACACTCAGCAGCTAATCCAGTACTGCACTGGGCTCCTTCCATAACTCCTCCACAATGAGTATGTCATCGACATACAATGTCGTTTTGTCTCGCTGTGTTTCCAAGATGTTCGAACCTACCCGTGATGAAGACAGATGACAACATATTAAGTCCTAATTGTAGCTTCCTCAACTGTTAGAAGCTTCCTAAAAATAAAAATTCCTTTTACTGTCCACATGCAGAGTGCAGTTCAGCCTGCCAGTAACTTGAACGCAAATTCACATGTCTGTACACATACACCATAGAACTGCTGCAAAAACTTCTCATATGTTTCTGGTCTATCAATCACAGTCTCAACTGCAGTGTTGCTTTGCTCTGAATCTAACACAAAAAAACAGGACCACCCTTCATCACAATGCACAAGAGGGGTTTATTCCCACAGCTTCTTCAGTAACATTTCTCTTCACATACTGATGGAATTTGTTAGGAGCCGACGAAGAAATTTTGATGTTCAAAAATGGCTCTGAGCACTATGGGACTCAACTGCCGAGGTCATTAGTCCCCTAGAACTTAGAACTAGTTAAACCTATCTAACCTAAGGACATCACAAACATCCATGCCCGAGGCAGGATTCGAACCTGCGACCGTAGCGGTCTTGCGGTCCCAGACTGCAGCGCCTTTAACCGCACGGCCACTTCGGCCGGCTTATGTTCCTTTGCTTTAAGTTGGTAGTGGAATCTCTATATGGTTCTGTATGGCCCAATGGGTTTCTCACATCTTGGGAATTGATACGTTGAAGTTTCTTGCTAATTTCATCATCAGTGGCTAGTGGTTCATTGCCGCTCCTACCTACAAGTCTCAGAGTCACCTATTTTGATCTCCTGTCCTTATTCACATAATCATAGAGATGTAGTCTCACTTCTTGGCCTCCAACTCTCATCACAACAATCCTATCTGTTATGTGCACCACCATCTCATATTTGTGCATCAAGTTTACGCCCAATACCGCTCCAGCTGTAAGCTCTAGCATCACCATAAAGTTGTTTTACCACTAACAGTACTATGAAACTTCATATGTCTTACTTTTAAAACTAGCTGTGTCATACCCTGTCGCAGACATCGTACACACACACACACACACACACACACACACACACACACACACACACACACACACACCTATTAAAACCGCTATCAGATTTCCCATGTCTAAAATAAATTGTAGGCTCTACTTCATATTTCTACGTTACCTACAGGATAACTAAGACTTAATTTCGTCTTTTACCGCCCCTAACAGAGTCTGACGGAGCTCCTGGAGATCAACGTACAGGATCTTCAGTTGTCCTGAATGTGGGTCAATGAAGCGGAGGATAGAAGTCAGGCATACGTCCCCTGTCGTTTCTCGGGTTATTGAAGGGATCTGGGTGAGGTATTGCGATTTCCGCACCCTTCTTCACTGGCCATCACGCCCGCTGTAATTTCCTCCATTATCTGTTGAGTACAGTGGCACCCATGATCCTTCAGGGGGTAGATTCTTCGCTTGCCAGTTCACATTGGGTGGTACATTATGTATCAGCCAGTAATGGGTTTGCACGAAGTGCGCTACTTCTTTAACGTCTTTTCACGATCTTACTCAAGTTAAAACTTGAATGCAGCTATATCATCGATGCGGCAACCTGCAAGTCTAATATCGTTCCGTATTCTGTTCAGCAATTTAGTATGTCAGATTTTATCGGCTCTTTCTACTGAAATGGTGCATCAAGTAGATAGTTTCTCTCCATCACCTTCTTAAAATAGTGAATTGGGTTACAAAATTGTGATTCAGCCTGCGGCTCCATAATCAGAATTCGTAGTTTCAGGCGCTTCTGTTTCTTTCGCACCTAGAATTCATGCAAAAATATCTGTTTCAGTTCTCCATAACTTATGTCCGCCCCAGTAGCTGAGTGGTGCGTGACGGATTGCCGTCCTCTGGGCCCGGGTTCGATTCCCGGCTGGGTCGGAGATTTCCTCCGCTCAGGGACTGGGTGTTGTGTTGTGTTCATCATCATTTCATCCCCATCCGGCGTGCAGGTCGCCCAATGTGGCGCCGAGTGTAATAAGACCTGCGATATGGCGGCCGGACCTGCCCCGCGAGGGGCCTCCCGGCCAATGACGCCAAACGCTCATTTCCATTTCCATTTTCCATAAGTTATGCGTTTTGCTGCGGTTATTCGTATCATGGCGGCTGCAAGGGCATAAATATGAAACTGATTTTGTACCCTGCAACCCATGACATCGGAAATGCGTATTAGAACTGTTCTATTCAAATCTTTGGGTGCGAACTATTCGACTGATCAAGGAATGTGCATACTGAAACTTCCTGGCAGATTAAAACTGTGTGCCGGACCGGGACTCGAACTCGGGACCGTCAGCAGCTCGTGGTCTCACGGTCGCGTTCTCGCTTCCCGAGGTCGGGGTCCCGGTTCGATTCCCGGCGGAGTCAGGGATTTTCACCTGCCTCGAGATGACTGGGTTTTTGTGTTGTCCTCTTCATTTCATCATCATTCATGCAAGTGGAAGATTGGACTGAGAAAAGATTGGAATTCGTGCGGGCCCCACAATCCAAACATCATCATCAACTCGGGATCTTTGCCTTTCGCGGGCAAGTGCTCTACCAACTGAGCTACCCAAGCACGACTCAAACCCCGTTCTCACAGCTTTACTTCTGCCAGCATCTCGTCTCTCACCTTCCAAACTTTACAGAAGCTCTCCTGCGAACCTTGCCGAACTAGCACTCTTGAAAGAAAGGATATTGCAGAGACATGGCTTAGCCACAGCCTGGGGGATGTTCCTAGAATGAGATTTTCACTCTGCAGCGGAGTGTGCGCTGATATGAAACTTCCTGGCAGATTAAAACTGTGTGCCGGACGGAGACTCGAACTCAGGACCTTTGCCTTTCGCGTCAAGTACTCTAGTTGGTAGGGCACTTGCCTGTGAAAGGTCCCGAGTTCGAGTCTCGGTCCGGCACACAGTTTTAATCAGGCAGGAAGTTTCATATCAGCGCACACTCCACTGCAGAGTGAAAATCTCATTCTGGAATGAGCATACTTCGTCAATGATGTAAATTGTTTCCGAATTTCATCCCCTTCGACTTGTTGATATCCTAATTCTACAGGGAATGTTGATTGTACTTTCGCAGATGATTGTACAGGATCGCAGCGTATTTGGCAAAGTCTGTCAGTTAGCTGATATAACTCTCCTTCTTCTTTCCGCCCAACTTCTTCGCTCTTTGATGTTTCACCTATTGTCGTACCATTCCCTGAATCACTGTTACGTTCTTTCTCCTCAAATTCTACTAGCGCTTCCAGATTATGTCGATTGATGTCATCCTGCATTTCCTTATTTTGTAATAGCATCCTTATTATCACCTGATCTTTCATGTTCATTGGTATGGTTCCTATCAGCAACTGCATCGCCTTGTAACGACAGCTGTTCTAACCCTTTCTTCACTTGCTTTACATCGTCTGTTACTTCATTCTTCCATTCCTTAATAACATTTACGTCTTTGTGTAACTGATCTGTCATGCCCTTTACTTTCTGAGGTAGCGTGCTTCGCTTACAGGCGCAAGTACCCTCTTGTTCCTCAGTTATTTGAATCGTGTTACCTTCGGATTTCTTGATTCCATCCCTAAGCGTTTGGATACTTATATAAAATTTTCTGCACCTGTGGTCTAGGGGTAGCGTCTTTGGATCATAACCAGACCACCTTCGGTCTCGGGTTCGAATCCCGCCGCTGCTTAAATTTTGATTAATAATCAGCATTGGTGACCGAAGACTTCCGGCATAACACCCTCATTCTGTCAACGGCCTTGTCAAAGAGGGCGGAGGAGCGGACAGAGGTTCAGGGCACTCTCCTGTCCTAGGGGTGGTAAATTGCCCTAAAGGTGGAAGAATCAGCAATGATCAACGACATGAGGATGCAGAAGGCAATGGAAACCACTGCATTAAAGACACGTAACGTGTATCCACAGGACATGTGGCCTGTAATTGAAAAAGTGTCATGATGATCTCTCCATTGGCAAAAGATTCCGGAATAGTCTCCCATTCGGATCTCCGGGAGGGGACTGCCGAGGGGGAGGTTACCGCGAGAAAAAGATTGAATAATCAACGAAAGGATAACGTTCTACGAGCGTGGAATGTCCGAAGCTTGAACGTCCTAGGGAAACTAGAAAATCTGAAAAGGGAAATGCAAAGGCTCAGTAGGGGTCAGTGATGTGAAGTGGAAAGAAGACAATGATTTCTGGTCAGATGAGTATAGGGTAATATCAACAGCAGCAGAAAATGGCGTAACAGGAATAGGATTCGTTATGAAAAGGAAGGTAGGGCAGAGAGTGTGTTTCTTTGAACAGTTCAGTGACAGGGTCGTTCTTATCAGAATTGACAGCAAACCAACACAGACAACGATAGTTCAGGTATACATGCCGTCGTCGCAAGCTGAAGATGAAGATACCAGTAAAGCGTATGAGGATATTGAAAGGGCACTACAGAATGTAAAGGGGACTGAAAATATAATAGTCATGGGAGACTGGAATGCTTTTGTAGGGCAAGGAATAGAGGAAAAGGTTATACGAGATTATGGGCTTCGGACAAGGAATGAGAGAGCAGAAAGACTAATTGAGTTCTGTAACAAGTTTCAGCTAGTGATAGCGAATACCCTGTTCAGGAGTCACAAGACGAGGAGGTCTACTAGGAAAAGGCCTGGTGGTATGGGATGATTTCAGTTAGATTACAAGGCCAGACATAGATTCCTAAATCAGACACTGGATTGTAAGGCATACACAGCAGCAGATACAGACTCAGATCACACTGTAGTAGTGATCAAGAGTGGCTGAAGTTTAAGACTAGTCAGAAAGAATCAATACGCGAAGAAGTGGGATACGGAAGTACCAAGGAATGACGAGGTACGGTTGAAGTCCTCTAAGGCTATAGATACAGCAATAAGGAATAGCTCAGTAGGCAGTACTGCTGAAGAAGAATGAACATTTCTAAAAAGGGCCATCAGAGACGTTGGGAAGAAAACATAGGTACAAAGAAGGTAACTGCGAAGAAACCATGGGTAACAGAAGAAATACTTCAGTTGGTTGATGAAAGGAGGAAGCACAAAAACGTTCCGGAAAACTCAGGAATACAGAAATACAAGTCGCTAAGGAATGAAATAAATAGGAAGTGCAGCGAAGCTAAGACAAAATGGCTGCAGGAAAATGTGAAGACATCGAAAAGAAATGATTATCGGAAGGCCAGACTCAGCATACAGTAAAGTGAAAACAACCTTCGATGACATTAAAGGCAAGGGTGGTAACATTAAGAGTGCAACGGGAATTCCATTGTTAAATACAGAGGGGGAGATTTTGTCTGATATGATAGAAGAAGAAACATGGGGTCGATTTAGAAGAGATAGGAGATCTAGTACTAGAATCAGGATTTAACAGAAGTCTGGAGGACTTAATATCAAATAAAGCAGTACGGATAGATAATATTCCATCAGAATTTCAAAAATCATTGGGGCATGTGGCAACAAAACGACTATTCACGTTGGGGTGTAGAATGTTTGTGTCTGGTGACATACCGTCTGACTTTCGGAAAAGCATGATCCACACAATTCCGAAGACGGCAAGAGCCGACAAGTGCGAGAATTATCGCACTATCAGCTTAACAGCTTATGCATCCACGTTGCTTACAAGAATAATATCCAGAAGAATGGAAAAGAAAATTGAGGATGTGCTAGATGACCATCAGTTTGGCTTTAGGAAAAGTACAAGTACGAGAGAGGCAATTTTTACGTTGAATTTTATAATGGAAGCAAGACTAAAGAAAAATCAAGACACATACATAGGATTTGTCGAGCTGGAAAAAGCGTTCGAAAATGTAAAATTTTGAAAGATGCTCGAAATCCTGAATAAAGTATTGGTAAGCTATAGGGTGAGACATATGTACAACTACCAGCAGGGAGTAGCAAGTGTGGACGACCAAGAACGAAGTGCTGGTATTAAAAAGGGTGTAAGACAAGGATGCAGCCTTTCGCCCCTACTGATCAATCTGTACATAAAGGAAACAATGATGGAATTTAATAGAAAGGTTCACCAGTGGAATTAAAATTCAAGGTGAAGGATATCAATGATACGATTCGCTGATGACATATCTATCCCGCGTGAAAGGCAAGAAGAATTACATGATCTGCTGAACTGAATGAACAGTCTAATGAGTACACAGTATGGACTGAGAGTAAATCGAAGAAAGACGAAGGTAGTGAGAAGTAGTAGAAATGAGAACAGCGAGAAATTTAACATCAGGATTGATGGTCACGAAGTTGATGAAGTTAAGGAATTCTGCTACCTAGGGAGTAAAATAACCAATGACGGACGGAATGAGCAGGACATCAAAACCAGACTAGCTATGGCAAAAAAGGCATTCCTGGCCAAGAGAAGTCTATTAGTATCAGATATCCACCTTAATTTGAGGAAGAAATTTCTGAGAATGTACGTCCGGAGTACAGCATTGTAGGGTAGTGAAACATGGACTGTGGGAAAACCGGAACAGAAGAGAATCGAAGCATTTGAGATGTGGTGCTACAGATGAATGTTGAAAATTAGGTAGACTGATAAGGAATGAGGAGGTTTTACGCAGAATCGAAGAGGAAAGGAATATGTGGAAAAGACTGATAAGGAAAAGCAAGAGAATGATAGGACATCTGTTAAGGCATGAGGGAATGACTTCCATTGCACTAGAGGGAGCTGTAGAGGGCAAAAACTGTAGAGGAAGACAGTGACTGGAATAATCCAGCAAATAATTGAGGACGTAGGTTGCAAGTGCTACTCTGAGATGAAGAGGTTAGCAAAGAGGAATTCGTGGCGAGCCGCATCAGACCAGCCAGAAGACTGATGACCAAACTAAATAAATAAATAAATAAAAAATTCGTCACGTCCAGTTCGTGATTCGCTAGCTTTTGATCTAATTTCGCGAAATGTTCCCATTTTCTTTGAAATGCTCCTCCGTCTTGTTATGCAGTGCAGCGTTCTTCTTGTCTTGTTTATTGATCAACGCCAGTTCTGTGAAATTTGTAACTGTCTTTTCGAGAAATTCGTACCTCTTTTAGCACTCTTTATTGTTTTCTAGCATCATCTCCATCAGGAAGGATCAGAAATGAAAAGGGTGCGGTGACGAGTAGCTGGGACACGACTGGTAATATTCTACATAAGTTGATTTCGTCCAGCGGCTACAGAGTTTTCCGTTGCCTGCGATCTTGTCACATTCTCCTCATGCGAACAATTCAGCTTCAGGCTGTTTCCCACTAACCTGCACGTTATTTGACTAGCTATCTATGACTATTGACATCTGCAAATAATTATTACGACTTTTCCTAACTTCAGTGCTCTGTGAACTGTCTTGCTCGACTTCCATAGTACAGTCACTATCTGCAGTTACAGACGGACTACCTATTTCCGTTTTAGTTCCAATCATCTTCTCTAAAATACATGCACTAGCATGGGTTAATCTCCGCATTCCCAAAAACCGATACAAGAAAAACGGTTCCCCCAATTACCAAAATCTCTAATCGATAAAAAAACCTGCTACAGACAGAAACAAATAAAATATATCCCTCCAGAAGTCCAACGTCGGGAATCGGGACAACGACTGACACGACTCACCTGCCTTCATCTTGCTGTGAGAGAAGCACAAATTAGTTAAACGCAGGCAACTTAAGTGCATTCCAGCTGTTTGAAGTACGGTATTGCTGAGGTATTCTTGTACCTTTTTCTGGCTGAAAATGATCTGTGGGCAGAAGATTGAAACAGCAGGTGACAACTTTTGTTCTACTTAGCTATTGAAATTACAACGAAAATCAGAGGATATACAGTGATCGGAGAAATCCAGGCCAACGGTCGACAAACACCTGTTTGTCGACCGGAAATGTGACACAGAGGGTTCCAACGCATTGAAAAATCCCGGCCGAGGGTCGACAAATTCTAATGTGAGCTGTCGGTTGAGTTCTTTAGTACACCCCTGACATAATACAGATGCTATCTTAAGTGAGCTATAGGGAAGGAAAGCTTCCCACAACATTATACGGTTTTAAAGGAAACCAATTCGTGCAGCAGATAAAGTCTTATTAAATGAAAAGTACTTGGCGAGGCCCAATTAAGCATAAAGGTATGGATACCACACCACATATTAGTAACGGGAGCCATCCAGTCATCCTGGTTTACTGCCAGGAGACAGCAAAAATGATTTATTCACTGAATCAAGAATAGAATCCTTTAACAAGTGAACACAGGGTTGCAAACACGCCCTCTAGCCATGGCATAAAAGAACGATATGAAACTGTTTCACGAATACTGTCTACGATTGCAAAATAGTTTGTGATTTAAAGAAAATGAAACACCCGCTAAACCCCCTGGGCAGAACAGGTGATTAGGATTGTGGAAAGGGCCGAATAAGGTAGCGGTCAGTACTGTAATTTAATAACACATTCAAACCAAAACGGCACATAGCCGAACATTTACAACTACAAGTTTCAAAATCCAATTCTTTCACTGCTGAAGGCCTCTAAACAAGATATCTTAAAATCAATAAGATAAATTTCAAGTGACTGAAGATACGCTGTTAAAATTGCAAATAAAACAATTAATGTATATATCACAGCTAGGCTGAAAGTCTCAAGGCAAAAGTGGATAGAACAAACATATACAAGGTGTAATACAAATGGCTGAAGGCCACAATTAAATTTTAAAATATGTTACCATAATCTTTTAAGGTAGAAGGCCGCAATGTTTTCGCTTAAAGGGAAATTTTAAGAATAAGGCTTTAAGCGGCTGAAGGCCCACAAATGATTTTCCAATAATTCAAAAAATAGCTTAAGTGGCCTAATGCACACTAAATGAAAAGGCAACGCAACGACAATAACTAAATTTAAGAATAAGATTTTAAGTGGCTGAAGGCCCACAACTGATTTTCCAAAAATTCAAAATCCTTAAACCTTTAAGTTTTAAGAGGCTGACAGCGCACTAAATGAAAAGATAGCACAACAACAGTAACTTTCAGCAAGATATCTACTTGCCAGAATTCAAACTTAACGGCCACACAATTAAAAAAATTTCCTTTAAAGCACTGTCTATAATAGATTACCAACAGACCATTAAACACCCATGAAAAAGACGCCTCCAGCGGGGGAGGGGGCGTTGACCTGCCCTCGAAACATTAACGTCAACTTAGGTGAGACAGGTGGTGGGCCCAACTATACTTGATCCATCTGTAACCCAACCAAGAGTCAGTCACGGACCGACCGACCAAGCGACTTGCTAGCCAGCAATCGGTACATGAAAACTCAAAGACCAAACTGTTACGGACGTGATTATTGACAATGTGAATTAAGCCGTCAACAGTACACACCGTGTTGGACAGCGACAACAGATGAGGAAAAGGACACTGCCTGAAACTACGTTAGTGGCCAGGGCAGGTAACCGGAACACTGACGGCCACAAGGCAGAAAACTCTGACTGTTTGCACATATCTGCATTTCAATAACAGTTTCTTTGGCGCTTCGTTGTGTGTGTATATACAGGGTGATCCATTGATAGTGACCGGGCCAAATATCTCACGAAATAAGCACCAAACGAAAAACCTACAAAGAACGAAACTCGTCTACATTGAAGGGAGAAACCAGATGGCGCTATGGTTGGCCCGCTATATGGCGCTGCCATAGGTTAAACGGATATCAACTGCGTTTTTTAAAATAGGAACCCCCATTTTTATTACATATTCGTGTAGTACGTAAAGAAATATGAATGTTTTAGTTGGACCACTTTTTTCGCTTTGTGATAGATGGCGCTGTAATAGTCACAAACGTGTAAGTTCGTGGTATCACGTAACATTCCTCCAGTGCGGACGGTATTTGCTTCGTGATACATTATCCGTGTTAACATGGACCGTTTACCAATTGCGGAAAAGGTCGATATCGTGTTGTTGTATGGCTGTTGTGATCAAAATGCCCAACGGGAGTGTGCTATGTATGCTAATCGGTATCCTGGATGACATCATCCAAGTGTCTGGACCGTTCGCCGGATAGTTATGTTATTTAAGGAAACAGGAAGTGCTCAGCCACATGTGAAACGTCAACCACGACCTGCAACAAATGATGATGCCCCAGTAGGTGTTTTAGCTGCTGTCGCGCCTAATCCGCACGTCAGTAGCAGACAAATTGCGCGAAAATCGGGAATCTCAAAAACGTCGGTATTGAGAAGGCTACATCAACGTCGACTGCACCCGTACCATATTTCTATGCACCAGGAATTGCATGGCGACGACTTTGAACGTCGTGTACAGTTCTGCCACTGGGCACGAGAGAAATTACGGGACGATGACAGATTTTTTGCACGCGTTCTATTTAGCGACGAAGCGTCATTCATTAACAGCGGTAACATAAACCGGCATAATATGCACTATAGGGTAACGGAAAATCCACGATGGCTGCGACAAGTGGTACATGATCACATAGCTCGCATGCTTTTGAAGCGGTTGAATAGCATATTTCATGACAGGTGGATTGGTCGTCGAAGCACGTTCACCGGATCTGATGTCCCCGGATTTCTTTCTGTGGGGAGTGTTGAAGGATATTTGCTATCGTGATCCACCGACAACGCCTGACCACATGCGTCAGCGCATTGTCAACGCATGTGCGAGCATTACGGAAGGCGAACTACTCGCTGTTGAGAGGAATGCCGTTACACGTATTGCCAAATGCATTGAGGTTGACGGACATAATATTGAGCATTTATTGCATTAATGTGGTATTTACAGGTAATCATGCTGTAATAGCATGAGTTCTCAGAAATGATAAGTTCACAAAGGTACATGTATCACATTGGAACAACCAAAATAAAATGTTCAAACGTACCTGCTTTCTGTATTTTAATTTAAAAAACCTGTCTGTTACCAACTGTTCGTCTAAAATTGTGACCCATATGTTTGTGACTATTACAGCGCCATCTATCACAAAGTGGAAAAAGTGGTCCAACTAAAAGATTCATATTTCTTTACGTACTACACGAATATGTAATAAAAATGGGGGTTCCTATTTTAAAAAACACAGGTGATATCCGTTTGACCTATGGCAGCGCCATATAGCGGGCCAACCATAGCGCCACCTGGTATCCCCCTCCAAGCTAGACAAGTTTCGTTCTGTGTAGTATTTTAGTTTGACGCTTATTTCGTGAGATATTTGGCCCGGTCACGATCAATGGACCACCCTATATATATATATATATATATATATATATATATATATATATATATATATATATATATATTCTGATGAATTGTAAATAGAATGACGTAGTTTGAAAGCACTATGTCAGCAGCAATGGCTCGTTGTCGATCGCCAAGGCCAGAGCAGGATACGATGCTCTTGGGGTTTCTGTATGCAAAATTTGCTCAAGTACTAGGGATCCCTCCCGTCCCCACCTGTCCCCTACTTTATCTCGCCTTGTGGCAGGATATCATGATTCCTGGAGTGGCTTTGGAGATAAGGAAGCACTGGTTTTGCTGTCAATGAAATATGTCATCGAAATATGTCATGCACAATGTGAGACAGTCCTTGAATTTTTGTAAGTCAGTAATGCAAACACAGTTGACCTTTCGGCACTTTAGATACTTGGTCGTATCTGGGTGACCAGTGAAGTGGAATGGATCTGGGGGGGGGGGGGGGGGGGGGGCGGGGCGGGCCGCTGGTAGCGGGGGAATGCGTCCTTCACGCAAAATTTGCAGGAGCGATGGGGAGCCCTCCCTTACCCGCCCCTCCACTCTTTGATCTCGCCATGTGGCAGGTTCTCCTGATTCCTGGAATGACTTTCGAGAAAAGGAAAGCGCTGATGATAATGTCAGCGAAATACGACAAGCACAATTCCTCGGATGTAATATGACATCACAGATAAGAGAGCACTCAAGCTGATATCAGCACCTTGTCTGCCCGTACCAGCCCTGCTGTATTACTTAGCAACAAAGAACTCTTGATGTTCGGGATTTATAATACGTTACCTGGCACTACAGCTTAAAACAGCGTAAATAATTTTCCATTTTACAGTGGTCTAATCAAACCCCGAAAATTGGCCGGCGCTAGCGGTGGATCTGAGCTGCCTATGCTCGTGTCACTAGCTATGTGGCCAGCTAAAGGGTGGTCTCTCGTGTAGGCTCCTATTGTCATTGCAACTGGTATTGTTGCTGCTGATTCGACTGTTGTTATCTCTGCTGTTTCAGCTGCCCTTCTGCGGTTGTTGCATTTTTTGCTTCCAACATTTCACAATAGCTCGGTCCGTCGATGGTCACAATATTCACTCTGACACGAAAACGAACGTTCTCGTGAGAGCAAGTTCTCGTCGCCAACTGTCATATCTCACGCAGAGAGATGACTGTATACAGCAAAATATATAGGTTGGGACTTAAATGTGTTAACACTGCTGTGGAGACACTATGCAATGGAATCTACTACTGTCGCTGATAGCACACATCGTAGACATACCTACCTTACCTCCGAGCAAATGGACTCGCTCGTCCCACCTGCGCGTGCGCACAATCAAGGGAAACACAGTCACTTGTGAGCGAGAGGTCTAACGTAACCGTGTCACTATGTTTTCGAAACAGGAACAACAGAGTTGGATCAAGATTGAATGTGCTAGAGGTCATACGGCACGACAGTGTCATCAAGGACTTTAAGAGGCGAGCGGGGAATCGGCATTGCCGTACGGAACAGTGGCACGTTGGGTGAAAGCCCTCAACGAAGGTCGGCAAATTGTGACAGACATGCATCGGGCAGGTCGTCCTAGCGTCTCTGAGGAAGAAGTGTATGCTGTTGCCGCGTTAGTGGATAGTGCTCGAGCGGTCTAGGGCACTGCAGTCATGGACTGTGCGGCTGGTCCCGGCGGAGGTTCGAATCCTCCCTTGGGCATGGGTGTGTGTGTTTGTCATTAGGATAATTTAGGTTAAGTAGTTTGTAAGCTTAGGGACTGATGACCTTAGCGGTTAAGTCCCATAAGATTTGACACACATTTGACACACTTGACAGTGATCGACGCCATATGATTCGTGAGCTCGCCCACGAAACCGGATTAGCGCATACGACTGTGCTTCACATCCTGAAGGAACGCCTGGGCATTCGAAAAATTGCATCACGATGGGTTCGGCATGAATTGACGGAAATACAAATGGATGCGTTACGGCGCTGCTCAGACGCACTAGGAACGCTATGAGCGCGAAGACTCCTTCTTACACTGGATGAGACATGGGCCACATCGTACTAGCCAAAACTGAAACGCCAATCCAACGAATGGCGTCATTATGGGTCGCCGCGAAAGTGGAAAGTGCGTCAGAGCCCCAGTGTGGTGAAAATTACTGTGATTCTCGTGTACGGCTGTGATGGTGTTATCCTAACGCATTACGTTCCTCCACGGCAGACCGTGAATGCACAGTATTACTGCTCGTTTTAGGAACATCACCTGTAACCAGCTTTGCGACACTTTCTGCGCAAACCGCCATCATTTTGCACGACAATGTGAGGTCACATACAGCGCATTGGCTGCTCTATTCGGTCGATGGCACTGACACGTACTGTACCATCCACCATACTTCCGGGACTTAAGTCCTTGTAACTTTGATTTGATTTCGAAGATAAAGGAACCACTTCGTGGTATTCGCTTCAGAACTGTTCCAGAGCTTCGACAGGCAGTAGACCGCTCCATTCGCACCATCAGCAGAACAGGCTCTGCTAACGGTATACTACGCCTTCCACATCGCTGGCAACGGGTTCTACATAACGCTCGGAGTCTTACTTACTTTAAGTTTGATTTCAGATCCATATTGCATCTGTCATGTTCGTAGTGATTACGCGACATGTAGCTCTTATAAACGTGTTGACTACGGTTCGGCACTTACTTTATATATCGTTTACTTTAAAGTATGAATTTGCATTCGTTTAGCGGTTTGTTTACTATGATGCTTTATGTTTACAAAATATAATCAGCTAATCAACGGTAATGTTATATCGCAGCGATCAGATTTCCCTATGAATTATACCTTTGGTCTGAATGTGTTTTATTTTCCGTATGTAGTTTCTCTTTTAGAGCTTCAATATGTTGAAGTATGAGTGTAGTGACTCCTTTCGTTGCAAAGCAATTTCAGTTTTCACAAATATATGAGCTAGATTGGTTACTATCGCTGTCTCTGGGGTCTCCTTTGAATCAGATGCTCACGAGCCATGGACCTTGCCGTTGATGGGGAGGCTTTGCGTGCCTCAGCGATACTGATAGCCGTACCGTAGGTGCAACCACAACGGAGGGGTATCTGTTGAGAGGCCAGACAAACGTGTGGTTCCTGAAGAGGGGCAGCAGCCTTTTCAGTAGTTGCAAGGGCAACAGTCTGGATGATTGACTGATCTGGCCTTGTAACAATAACCAAAGCGGCCTTGCTGTGCTGGTACTGCGAACGGTTGAAAGCAAGGGGAAACGACAGCCGTAATTTTTCCCGAGGGCATGCAGCTTTACTGTATGATTACACGATGATGGCGTCCTCTTGGGTAAAATATTCAGGAGGTAAAATAGTCCCCCATTCGGATCTCCGGGCGGGGACCACTCAAGAGGATGTCGTTATCAGGAGCAAGAAAACGCGTTCTACGGATCGGAGCGTGGAATGTCAGATCCCTTAATCGGGCAGGTAGGTTAGAAAATTTAAAAAGGGAAATGGATAGGTTAAAGTTAGATGTAGTGGGAATTAGTGAAGTTTGTGGCAGGAGGAACAAGACTTCTGATCAGGTGACTACAGGGTTATAAACACAAAATCAAATAGGAATGCGGGTAAGCTACTACAAACAGCATAGTGAACGCATTATTGTGGCCAAGATAGGTACGAAGCCCACACCTACTACAGTAGTACAAGTTTATATGCCAACTAGCTCTGCAGATGACGAAGAAATTGAAGAAATGTATGATAAAATAAAAGAAATTATTCAGATAGTGAAGGGAGACGACAATTTAATAGTCATGGGTGATTGGAATTCGAGTGTAGGAAAAGGGAGAGAAGGAAACGTAGTAGGTGAATATGGATTGGGGCTAAGAAATGAAAGAGAAAGCCGCCTGGTAGAATTTTGCACAGAGCACAACTTAATCATAGCTAACACTTGGTTCAAGAATCATGGAAGAACCCTGGAGATACTAAAAGATATCAGATAGATTATATAATGGTAAGACAGAGATTTAGGAACCAGGTTTTAAATTGTAAGACATTTCCAGGGGCAGATGTGGGCTCTGACCACAATCTATTGGTTATGACCTGTAGATTAAAACTGAAGAAACTGCAAAAAGGTGGGAATTTATGGAGATGGAACCTGGATAAACTGAAAGAATCAGAGGTTGTACAGAGTTTCAGGTAGAGCATAGGGGAACAATTGACAGGAATGGGGGAAAGAAATACAGTAGAAGAAGAATGGGTAGCTTTGAGAGATGAAGTAGTGAAGGCAGCAGAGGATCAAGTAGGTAAAAAGACGAGGGCTAGTAGAAATCCTTGGGTAACAGAAGAAACATTGAATTTAATTGATGAAAGGAGAAAATATAAAAATGCAGTAAATGAAGCAGGCAAAAAGGAATACAAACGTCTCAAAAATGAGATCGATAGGCAGTGCACAAAAGCAGGGATGGCTAGGGGACAAATGTAAGGATGTAGAGGCTTATCTCGCTGGGGGTAAGATAGATACTGCCTACAGGAAGATTAAAGAGACCTTTGGAGATAAGAGAACCACTTGTATGAACATCAAGAGCTCAAATAGAAATCCAGTTCTAAGCAAAGAAGAGAAAGCAGAAAGGTGGAAGGAGTATATAGAGGGTCTATACAAGGGCGATGTACTTGAGGACAATATTATGGAAATGGAAGAGGATGTAGATGAAGATGAAATGGGAGATACGATACTGCGTGAACAGTTTGACAGAGCACTGAAAGACCTGAGTCGAAACAAGGCCCCCGGAGTAGACAACATTCCATTGGAACTACTGTCGGCCTTGGGAGAGCCAGTCCTGAGAAAACTCTACCATCTGGTAAGCAAGATGTATGAAACAGGCGAAATACCCTCAGACTTCAAGAACAATATAATAATTCCAATCCCAAAGAAAGCAGGTTTTGACAGATGTGAAAATTACCGAACTATCAGTTTAATGACTCACAGCTGCAAAACACTAACGCGAATTCTTTACAGACGAATGGAAAAACTAGTAGAAGCCGACCTCGGGGAAGATCAGTTTGGATTCCGTAGAAATAATGGAACACGTGAGGCAATTCTGACCCTACGACTTATCTTAGAAGCTAGATTAAGGAAGGGCAAACCTACATTTTTAGCATTTGTAGACTTAGAGAAAGCTTTTGACAATGTTGACTAGAATACTCTCTTTCAAATTCTGAAGGTGGCAGGGGTAAAATACAGGGAGCGAAAGGCTATTTACAATTTGTACAGAAACCAGATGGCAGTTATGAGTCGAGGGACATGAAAGGGAAGCAGTGGTTGGGAAGGGAGTGAGACAGGGTTGTAGCCTCTACCCGATGTTGTTCAATCTGTATATTGAGCAAGCAGTGAAGGAAACAAAAGAAAAATTCGGAGTAGGTATTAAAATCCATGGAGCAGAAATACAAACTTTGAGGTTCGCCGATGACATTGTAGTTCTGTCAGAGACAGCAAAGAACTTGGAAGAGCAATTGAACGGAATGGATAGTGTCTTGAAAGGAGGATATAAGATGAAAATCAACAAAAGCAAAACGAGGATAATGGAATGTAGTCGAATTAAGTCCAGTGATGCTGAGGGAATTAGATTAGGAAATGAGATTCTTAAACTAGTAAATGAGTGTTGCTATTTGGGGAGCAAAATCGCGTTTCTGAAGAAGAGAAATTTGTTAACATCGAATACAGATTTAAGTGTCAGGAAGTCGTTTCTGAAAGTATTTGTATGGAGTGTAGCCATGTATGGAAGTGAAACATGGACAATAACTAGTTTGGGCAAGAAGAGAATAGAAGCTTTCGAAATGTGGTGCTACAGAAGAATGCTGAAGATTAGATGGGTAGATCATATAACTAAAGAGGAGGTATTGAATAGGATTGGGGAGAAGAGAAGTTTGTGGCACAACTTGACTAGAAGAAGAGATCCGTTGGTAGGACATGTTCTGAGGCATCAAGAGATCACCAATTTAGTATTGGAGGGCAGCGTGGAGGGTAAAAATCGTAGAGGGAGACCAAGAGATGAATACACCAAGCAGATTCAAAAGGATGTAGGTTGCAGTAGGTACTGGGAGATGAAGAAGCTTGCACAGGATAGAGTAGCATGGAGAGCTGCATCAAACCAGTCTCAGGACTGAAGACCACAACAACAACAACTAAAATTTTATCCTGTTTGACCAATACAGAAATTATTTTAACTGCCACAAGTGATTTTGTATTTTCTCTAATTGGTAAAGCATATTTTTGAGATCATGATCTTGCCTGAATGTAGTTTTGTTATGAGATTGTTATTAGAGCGGAAGGCCAGTAGGCTGCGCATAGTTTTGAATAATGCATTTGCCTTGTCTGATACGTGTCCTAGGTCGACAATACGTGTATACATTGTTTTTTATTTAATTGATGACTCTCTACTTACATGTATGCCGTTGTGTATTGTGTTGTGCTTAGGTTTCGCGTTTTTTAAAGTGATTTTCTTATCATGTTTGGTCACATTTATTTTTGTGAACAATGTAACGAAGTATTTCAAGTCCTTTTCATATTGCTGTTTTTCTCGTGATAAATTGATTATTCTGCTGTTCACTAAATAGAAGCATGCATGCTTTTGTGGTCGTTTTCTTAGGCAGGAGTTGGGCGTCTCCTGTAGTGGTTTTCTGTAAATGTCAAAACGGTGATGGTTGTCGTACCTGCTAAATAAAAACAGTTAATTATCTGTTCCTATTTCAATGGTAAATATGAGGTTTAGAAGTAGGTTGTTACATGCTTGGTGGATGTCTTCGATGTCGGTGTTATTTCCATAAATCAGTTTTATGTAGTTATCTATGTATCTAAAATAGTAAAGGATATCATGAACTATCGATAACTGAGAGTTCAAAATTTTTTCTTCAACTGCGTTTAGGAAGTTGGAAAACGCCTTGCCGCAGTGGATACACCGGTTCCCGCGAGATCACAGAAGTTAAACGATGTTGAGCGTGGCCGGCACTTGGATGGGTGACCATTCCGCCGCCATGCGCTGTTGCCGTTTTTCGGGGTGCAGTCAGCCTCGTGATGCCAACTGAGGAGCTACTCGACCAAATAGTAGCGGCTCCGGTCAAGAATACCACCATAACGCCCGGGAGAGCGGTGTGCTGACCCCACGTGGAGAGCATCAGCACAGCGTTCCTCCTTCCTCAAAGCTGGGTATGGTTTGTTAAGAACAGTAAGTGACATTAACGTGATAGAAAGTTTTTGGCCTCCCACGGATAATGGCTTTAAAATAGGTCCTAAAACTATGGGAATGTGTGACATTTCGACATCTCGCTTCTAGGAATCGCATTCGATTGGCGAGCTACAGGTGGCAGACAGAGCGATGGTGCGCAAGGGCGGCGCAGGGTGTACGGTGGTGGGTGTGACGGCGGCGAGGCGCAGCCGGCCTGCGGCGGTGGGGTGGTTGGCGGTGCGTTCAGGAGCGGTGTCACCCGCAAGTACTGTTCCCAAAAACTGCCACGTTCCATTCGGAAGGCATTGGTAGAAAGCCCAGTCAGACAGAGTTGACACAATAAGAAAGGGACTAACGTAAAAAGAGGTACTTCCCACTCAGTTGCTACACTTGACTGGTGACAAAAATGCTAGTTCATCCCAATACTACTAACATAAATCTAGGATTCGACCATTTAGTATAGAGACAGTGTCATTTAAATAAAAAATGCTGGTATTACACCACCCGGCAGAGTACACGCCTGGAATCTTGGCATCAGTACACGCGGCTGTTCACACAGATCCTTACAGTTCCCACGGCTTTTAATTTGCACTGTTATACACATTAAGGGGGGAGTCTTAATATGTGAAGTAGTATGATTATCGACCACTTTATATATCCATTTAAAAGGAAAATCTCATGTTTTGATCAAAAACGTTTACACAGAATGGAGATGCATAAAAATGAAATTCTTTCCAGATAATACGCGTATTCAGTGGGATAGACTGTCGACACAGTCTATGAACACAGAACAGAGTGTTCAAGACAAATGTATTTAACAGAATCTTCCGTCGGTTCTTGGTAGAACAACATTATAATAATAAATGAAAAGCACGAGTTTGCTTTTGTTCTACAATATTATTTTTATTGCTAACCGGTTTTCGGCTTACAAGGCCATCAGTAAATGCCTGAAGATGGCCTTGTAAGCCGAAAACCGGTTAGCAATAAAAATAATATTGTAGAACAAAAGCAAACTCGTGCTTTTCATTTATTACAAATGTATTTCTTGCTGTTCTTATATACTCATTTGGTTTTTCTATTTTTGCTTTTGCAGTCTACACTCCGTCCATGTGAGCTCGCAGTTTATTCTACTATTATGTTTTTCAAGCCATAAGGCCCTCTACTTCTCTCAGTTATATTTTTTTTGGCAAAATTTTTGACATTGCCCTTTATTAAAGGTGTTCCTGCAGAACCGCAAAAGAAAGCTGCGTCAATAATTCTCTTCTTCTCTGTTGTTATTTCTTATTTGTGTTGAAAAAAACAGTGGCCTCTAATTCTCTCGTCTTCTGCCTTATAATAACATGCCATATTGCATTTAAAATTCTTGCAAGACACTATAGTGAGGTACCAAGCAATACAACGTCTGTTCTAACACTAAACAAATCCAATATCGCATGCATGCGAGCACGGGAATAACCTAAGCGGAGTTAACACTAAACTGACGCTAAAGCACTGCTGATTCATGACAACCTGGCACTGTTTGTTGTAAGCCAACCGGAAGAGCTGTTGTTAAAATACCGGGCACATCATATCAAACGACTCGTATTATGTTCACTTGAAGCTATTGAGAGCATGAAGCAATTGTCAGACATTCTATTAACAATTTTCTCTGTGATCTCACTGACCACCTCTGTATATTTACGGGTTAAGAATCGCTTTAAAATGTTTCTGTCTGACAGCTGTTATGGCTATCCTTACACATCTAGGTGAGCGTCCAAGTATCACTAATTTACAAAACGGCTGGTGGCTGCTCCTCAATTATAGCTGCTTCATATGCTTGGTGGATGCATTTACAACAACCATTTAGGTGTAAAACCATATAATAACATCAAGCTGCACTAAAGCTAGAGGAGTGGAAAAAGAGGCAGCTAGAGCCATAGTTAACACATACGTATGTTTCTGACGAACTACAATTTGTGCAATAGAGCGATCCACACAAATCTATCCTTTTTTCCTGGGCAGTGTATTAACACAGCGATCGTAACAAATGACTGTCAGTACAGTATGGTGGCAGCAACGAATCATCATGAAAACGCAGATCATCATGAAAATGCAGGTCCATTGTTGAAGTGGTATTTCAATTGCACAGACAGTTTGAGAGAGGCGGTTGTGATAAGAACTTTCTCGGCGCCAGACACATGCGTTCCAACTGTTTCGGATTGTTAAATTTGAACACAAATAGCTCGGAGGCAGTGTTGTAACACATTAGTTGCCAAGGTCACATGTGTTTCCAGCTTCTTCTTAACAACCGTTGTTTGCAACTCCAAATGTTCACGGGGATCTCCTGATGATTCTGGCTGCTACGTAAAGAGGTGGAACACGAAATAAAAGCATTCACATATTCGACGGAAAATCACGCTAACCAATTTGCTACTAAGTTTACGGCAGTGTCAGAATTAGGGTTTACTAGCGTGAAGTGGTACAGGTGACGGGAAGAAATAATTTCGGAACAGCTTCAGGGTAGAGGCTTTTCCATCCAAACCACAGTTTTCACATTCAGTCTTTGTATCACACACTAAGATAGAGTGCTGTCACGCACCAGGTTGGAGAAAGAGGTCCAAAGGAAGGTTAATCGACTTGAACTGACATTATCTTTGTAGGTTGGATCGGATACCGAGGTAGGTGGATATTTAAGGAGGCGTCACATCTTTCCCACCACATATCGGCAGCAACTCTTTCTCGTTTCAAAATCAGCTATGTAGGGCGATTGCGGGAAACGTAATTTTGAAACCACATGTATCAGGAGAGCAGAACAGTCGGCTTCTTTCTAAAGTGGATCTATAAGCGACAGGTGAATATTGGCTAGGGCTTTGAGCTTTCGTCCCCTAAGTCGGAAGCAACAACAGGAGTTCTCAAACGAAGACCGACAACTGAAACAGGTGAAATGTTAAACTTGCATGTATAATCTGCAAAATATGGAGTACAAGATGAAATCATTAAGTCAGGTCAAGAGGGAGAACTTTCTTCTAAATGTCAACACATCTATACCCGAGGAGAGGTTGTCCTATTGTGCAACACAAAGCTCAACCGCGCGTGCCTTATGGCTGGGTTTCAGCAGTGGATGGCTTAGACAGGATGAACGAGTCGGCTCGGCTCCTTGGCAGGTTTCCAAGAGCACAAAACAACAACAACTCGAGCTCGCACCAAGAGTGGCGATGTGAACCTAGCAACATAATGAGACGCCAAGTGCGTCCAGACAGGTGTATTAGGAAAGGGTTCATTCTTACGGCAGAGCGCTGTACAGAGAGGCTGGTCAATGCGGTAAGGAGGAAGGTACCATGTCTGACTGACATTGACGCGCGGGGTAGCCGTGCGGTCTCAGGCGCCTTGCCACGGTTCGCGAGGCTGCCCCCGTCGGAGGTGCGAGTCCTCCCTCGGGCATGGGTGTGTGTATTGCCATTGGAGAAAGTTAAATTAAGTAATGTGTAAGCCTAGGTACCGATGACCTCAGCAGTTTGGTCCCACAGGAAATTACAAATATCCAAATTTTATGAACGATATTGGTTGAAATAGATGAGGTAGTATACCGGCATTGCCGGGAGAGTTTAGCCAGGGACTGCCCACTTCACTGAAAGAAAAAATAAAGGCTAGCACGTTGTGGCGTGTGTGTGTACCGGCTCGATGGGGATGGTTGTTCAGGTCTGGTTGACACAGGTCGGTGTCCGTCGATCGCGACAACTCCGATCTGTAACTGGTAAAACAAACGAAGCGAGGAGTTTGTTTAGTTTCAGGAACTATCTCCCTTTAACAGATATTCGCGTATCGATGGAGCAGCACTCCGAAATGTATAACCGGCCATCGCTTGTAATTGAAGCAATGGTGTTCGAAGGATGTCTGTCTTCTTTACTGCTACACACAGCGACTGCACCACTCGGTACCCCAACAACTTCTTTTATCTGAAACAATAAACCAAATATCCTTCGCGTGTCCGCGACGGGCTTATAAGCTTACACGAACTTGATAACAGTAGTTTTTATGCCTCGTTTGCAAGTGAATGCTCAAACATAGATAATATGATATATCGCTTTATAAGTTCCACCATTGAAGCCGATGCCACATTATAGTCTTGCGAGGATGTAGATTTGTAAAGTACTGTAGAGTCGTTAATGCGTCGCTGCGGTGCTAATTCAACAACTCCTACGTCGTAAATCCAGAGATAATGTATTCTCTAAATAACGTACAGAAAGCATCATAATAAAATGTTCAGTTACTGTTCACTGTCAATAAAGTTACTCAATCACCTTTAGCTTCGGCCTTCTATCAAAAAAATAATTATTTCACCGTTACACAATAAAGTTGAATTAAATGATGTAGATGACACGAAGTATTAAAGTTATAGCTGAGTTTATTGAGCTTCTGAATTATCTAACCACTGCACTGGAAAGCACACAGATCTGTCATTCAGGGAATCGAAGCTACGATTTACATCAGCATTTCTGACATTGACTACAGCTTCCGACAACACGGCGTGTTCATGATTGCGTGTGTAAGTTCCCTACTCAAGTCTATTTGTAGAGTTTATGTCGGCGTTTGGTATATTGCTGTGTCCTTTAATGTTCGTGACGATTACAGATCACGACGACTACGTCCCAGAATTGATGAAGTAGCAGACGAGTTACTTTTCCCTCGCGTGTAATATCTGCTCCGTTGTCTGGTTAAACAGTAAATGTTCTATCACCTTTCTTCAGTACTTTGACTAATACGTCAAGACGATACTTGAAAAACTTTAAAATCCCTGATCGGTTTGATACAATCTTGTATCGGTTAATAAGCGTGCTTCTATCGCGACGTCTATAAGAGAGTGAATTAACATCTCCATTGAGGTTTTTCGTTGTAGTCGCAGCGACCTTATAATTCGATGCGGCTACAACTCTTTTCTTGGATAAATGTTACCTCTGATCGCTTTATCTCGTCTGGGTTTTAACCTTCAAATGGTTCAAATGGCTCTGAGCACTATGGGACTTAACATCTGAGGTCATCAGTCCCCTAGAGCTTGGAACTACTTAAACCTACCAATCCTATTGACATCAAACACATCCATGCCCGAGGCAGGATTCGAACCTGCGACCGTAGCAGCCGCGCGGTTCCGGACTGATGCGCCTAGAACCGCTCGGCCACTGCGCCCAGCTTTTAACCTTCGTAAAGCATATATTTTGAATTATTTATTTAGACTTTCATGCTTCGTAGATTAAGTGATCATCTGATAGTCTTTCATTTAGTTCTTTCCGTGGAATAGATGTTGTTAGTTCCCTAGTATTTCTGTTGGTCAAACTTTCAATACTGTTAATATTTTGCTGCCAGTAGCTACCGTCAAGGTCAGGATAACTAATTTTTATATCTTTTGCTGTCAAAAGGGATGACATTAGGGGCTCTGTATTTGGGGTGTTATAACGTGTAGCTCAGCCAACGGCTCTGACACAGTGGTAACACTGCTTCACGTCGGATCACTGAAGAGCTGTTGGACTTGGCTAACACTTGGGCGGGCGACCGTCTGGGTCTGCCTAGCACTGTGAGGCCAATTGTGCAGCTAGTTGATTGAGAAGTAGCGGCTGCGGTCACGAAAACTGACAACAGCCGGGAGAGCGGTGTGTTGACCACGTGCCCCTTCAAATCCACATCCAGTGACGCTTATAGGCTGAGAATGACATGGCAACCGCTCGGTACCGTTCGGCCTTCGGAGACCTGTTGGGAGGCAGGTTTTTATGTGTACTCAACAGTAGAGTAAGTATTGAACAGGTCAACATTCAAATTAACTCAGTAGCAACCGCTAGCAGTCGCCCACCGATATTCGGTGGAATGGACAACCGCGGCAGCGGAAGAAATTGAGCTACTCAATGTATGTCGGATCAGCGTCTATCTGACGTGAGTGTGATACCATCTTTTCAATCGTCCACTCGTTAGGCATATAATACAAGAACTGGAGCCACAGGAGACTGATACTTTTCGCTGCAAACGACTAAGAACGAGTGGCACCTCCCAGCATAAGAGTGGCAAAACCACTCACAAATCGGAAGTTGGACTGCTTAGGAGGTGGGACGGCTTTGCAGGGAATATAATAACGTCATAAACAGGAAATACGGCATATAAAAATTCATCAAAATATCGTAGTAAGAGTACATGAAGACATGAAACACAATGTAAAATTTAACACAGCATGGGATTTTCACCACATTTACTGACTACGTGCCACGTCGTCAAAGGCAGCTACGCATCCTTCTATCACCAATAAGTACGCCGTGGAGAGAGAGTGCGTAGAGACCCCTTGCAGTATCGATTGTCCCAGTACATCTTAAAAGGAAGTCCAGACGAACATAATAACTCTCGACGGCAACAAGCAACTATACTCAGGGACGGGATGAGTCAGCGGTTAGCACATTTCGTTGAAATTAATCCTTCTTTTAATGTGACATGCGGTAATTCATGTTCACACGAAGCTACGTCTTATCTATCACACGTCCCCGGGGAGTGCATAAATTTCTGACTAAAAGCGTAGTTTAGGAAGAACGATTACGGTAGCCTACGACTAACGAAGAAGACACCGAATTCAAGGTGAACAACAACGGTAATGAAGCACGAAGTGACAACCTGTGAGGTTCGCCTTCGGACAGAACCACGTATCACACGGGTGAACAACATATATAAAAAATGAACCAATGGAATGTTATTAGCCGTGGTTTTCTTAGGCCACGGTACAGTTGGAAGACAAGGAGGTTAATGTAGTCGGCACAGAGGGCAAATGCAAAAAGGACATTCTAAAAATCGGCAGAGTAGAACATAGCAGCTGTTCTAGATAACCCAGTGTCGCGGTAGTATTGAGAGCGAGGACAGCCTCTTGCAGCAGCCACAGCAGAGCTAGGCTGGCTACCGGCATTGCGCTTTACGGGCGAAGGACGAAGCCCATGCGGTGTCGTTGCCTCAGCCGCGATCGGGGTTCCAAGTCCAGGCCTCCAAAGAGCGACTGACCACGGAAAGAGAAACAGGAAAGGAAGCTAGTGGTTTAAGGCTTATCACTGTACCGTTCTTGTATCGTGGTTGTATAAATGAAAGAAATGTGCCGACCTGTTTCGATTGTGCATCACGTAACAGAATGGGCTGAGTGCAGCAAACTGGGGAACCTCGCGGAAAAACGCATGGAAATTTTAAAAGAATTTAACACGTGCGACTCAGTAGTGTATCGACATCACAGATAACGTCGTGGTAAATCTGACAAGGACTTCGTATATAGCCGTAAATAAAATGGCGGACAACGCAAGAACAGGTCGTGACAGTGCCAAGAAGGCGGTTCGAAAGGCAAAGCGACAATAGGGATGGCGGTTACCGCTCAAAGAACCGGTCCCCGATTGTATCAGGAATGTTGAATGCACGCAACGACTGTGATTTGACTTTCAAAATGATGGAGCACAGCGATCAGTCGTGCCTTCCTTTCAGGCTTTATTAAAGCGATCTAGATTCGGCTAGGCATTATGAACGCACTACTTCACAGCTGCAATAGATGTCCTAGTGCGTCATTAGTCCTCTGCTGTTTGGGGTTCTGTCGCAGTTCTTTTAAGACTTGAATGAAGCGTGACAGAAGCCCGAACAGCAGGGGACTGAGCCTGAAAGCCAAGGACGACGGATTACTGTGCCCTATCAATTTCAATATTGTTATAATTGGAAGCCAGTTCAACTAGTGTGTTAAAATAGCTCAAAGTAACTGGCTTCCGGATCACTTCACTGTTTGGATATTGCGAATATTCCGTGCTAAATGGTGAATACTGAGTTTGAAGCATGTGTTTTTCGTGTTAATTTATCCATTTTCAAGGGCTACCAGCAGATAAAAGGCATATTATTACATAGAGTATGTCTCGATTTTTAGGGATCTGCTGACGTTTCCCGATTCTGGGGTCAATCGGAAATTATACAAGCTCCAAAACTAAATAAGTGGTTCGACGCAGACATCTAATTGTTTCGTTCTTTTTGCTGCTGCACCGCTACGGGCTACGGCCATTGTCGTGCATGCGCTCTGCGCATCTCCACATTCTACTCACTCACTCAGGCAGGCACGTTATGCTGTGTTCGTTTTGTATGCCTTCCATTTTTTCATGCGGAAACTAACGTAGATCGCAACCACACAATACTTTTAAGTATCTTTTAGAAGTTGTACTGTTACCGTCAATATATCTTCTTCTCGTTCTATGACTCATTTGCCTGTATATTTAAGGCTGTCCATTATAAGTAATGCGACCATTTTTGTGAAGGAAGGAAGGAAAAGCCAGCACGGGACGTTCCTGTCGTTGTGTACGGTGATTGAGGATAATTAAGTGAGGGCGAAGGTTGCGCAGAAACTTGAAAAGAAACGTAAGTAACTGACGTATTCATTTATTTCTGAAAACGTACATCCCGTATGAGTGGCATTTTTATTCCTTTGTTGTAATTTACAATTTTAAAAAAGTTTATACATCTGTCCCTATCAGACTTTACAATAAGCATTGCACGTAGCATTCCAGCGTTAAGTGGGGATTGTTTCGTCCACGTGGAAGTCATCAACTAACATACTCTGTCGATGGATGCGTTCGTCTCTGACAAACGGGGAAGGTACTGTACGACGGTAGGCAGCTTTTGCCCGGTATTTGCCACTCATTAAGTTTCCCGACCACGTCTCATCATCATCGGTTGTCTACACTGCTCTTCATCTCCAAGCATCGCTAGAAGTTTTGAAATTGATAACTATTCATAACAAAGGAACTCTAAACGAAGAAATAGTACATTAACTGATAACTTTACCCATGGTTAGCTCAAAAGAACTTAACCACCAGATGTCAAATCTGATGCTGGGGCAACAACACGAAAACCTCACCTACCTGAACGAAACAGGTGCCGCTAATGAAACGTTCACTATGGAGTTTTCTGAAAGCAACATAGCTCCACAAAAGCAACGAGCTTACAAAATTGTGTATTATGTACAACTAGTTTTTAAAGAAAAAAAATCTTTTCTCCGATGAAATGTTTTGGGCGCTTCCTCCCGATTCTAATTTCTTTTAAAAACAAATTGAGAACACTTTGTTCGCACTGCACTTGAATATATATTTCCATGCTGCCGGTGGTACCACATTCGTGAGGCACGCAAGTGTGCGAACCGGGCCGTCTACTGGCCGACCAGTGCGGTCCCAGCTGCTGTTCCACTTGACTGCGGCTGTTGGGTCTGTTGTTTCCTTTGCCGAGTACCTTATAATATTTCAGGATAACAGCAAATACATTGTTTCGTTTCAAAAAAAGGCCACTTTATTTACGAACTAAAAATTTTGAGAGGAAAGAGGAGGCACGATGATTTTGGAGTCTCTTTCCAATCTGTTATTAACAAAACATAAATTAACCGGCTATGAGGAAGCTAACCAACAAATCGGGTGGTTAAACCCAAAAAATCTAGTTTTCGGTTTTCACTGGTAGGTTTTTAGCCCATCACCAATTATAAAGACACGGTTGATTAAATAAAAGTTAAAATGACACTCGCCGAAATATTGTCATTTTACATAAGCTCCCGAAATTCATGAAAGTAGGTGTTTCGCGAATAAATATACACTACTGGTCATTACAATTGGTACACCATGAATATGCTACAGACGTGAAATTTAACCGACAGGAAGAAGATTCTGTGTATGCAAATGATTAGCTATTCAGAGCATTCACACAAGGTTGGCGCCGGTGGCGACACCTCCAACGTGCTGACACGAGGAAAGTTTCCAACCGATTTCTCATACACAATCAGCAGTTGACCGGCGTTGCCTGGTGAAACGTTGTTGTGACGCCTCGTGTAAGGAGGAGAAACCCACCATCATGTTTCCGACTTTGATAAAGGTCGGATTGTAGCCTATCGTGATTGCGGTTTATCGTATCGCGACATTGCTGCTCGCGTTGGTCGAGATCCAATAACTGTTACCAGAATATGGAATCGGTGGGTTCAGGAGCGTAATACGGAACGCCGTGCTGGATTCCAACGGCCTCGTATCATTAGCAGTCGAAGTGACAGGCATCTTATCCGCATGGCTGTAACGGATAGTGCAAGGCCACGTCTCGAATCCTGAGTCAATAGATGGGGACGTTTGCAAGACATCAACCATCTGCACGAACAGTTCGACGACGTTTGCAGCAGCATGGACTATCAGCTCGGAGACCATGGCTGCGGTTACCCTCGACGCTGCATCACAGACAGGAGCGCCTGCGATGGTGCACTCAACGACGAACCTGGGTGCACTTATGGCAAAACGTCATTCTTCGGGTGAATCCAAGTTCTGTTTACAGCATTATGATTATCGCATCCGTATTTGGCAACATAGCGGTGTACGCACACTGGAAGCGTGTATTCGCCATCGCCATACTAGCGTATCACCCGGCGTGATGGTATAGGGTGCCATTGGTTACAAGTCTCGGTCACCTCTTGTCGGAATTGACGGCACTCTGACCAGTGGAAATTACACTTCAGATGTGTTACGACCCGTGGCTCTACCCTTCATTCAATCCTTGCGAAACCCTACATTTCAGCAGGATAATGCACGACCGCATGTTGCAGGTCCTGTACGGGCCTTTCTCAATACAGGAAATATTCGACCGCTGGCCTGGCCAGCACATTCTCCAGATCTCTCACCAATTGAAAACGTCTGATCAATGGTGGCCAAGCAACTGGCTCGACACAATACGCCAGTCACTACTCTTGATGAACTGTGGTATCGTGTTGAAGCTCCATGGGCAGCTGTACCTGTACACGCCATCCAAGCTCTGTTTGACTCAATGCCCAGCCGTATCAAGGCCGTTATTTCGGCCAGAGGTGGTTGTTCTGTGTACTGATTTCTCAGGATCTATGCACCCAAATTGCTTGAAAATGTAATCACATATCAGTTCTAGTATAATATATTTCTCCAATGAATACCCGTTTGTCATCTGCATTTCTTCTTGGTGTAGCAATTTTGATTGCCAGTAGTGTATTTTAAATTATACTTTAGCAACGCACCATATTAACTCAGTACACTTGATTCTAACTTTGGTACCTGTCTCTTTTACAGATAGTGGAATCAGAGTTGTTGCATCCGACCGAAACGAAAGCAGCTGACCACACGGAGTTTACGTGGAAAGAAGTCCCCTCAGCTCAGGGATGGAGAGGGGCGAGGGCAAAGATGACAATAATTGTAACGTGTTTTATCTCTTACATATTCAGCTCAATTGTCGTACCAGCCCCTCATAATAAACAGAGAGGACATTGCGCATTGCACTCAAAGCTTTTCAGTATACCTCATGGGTGCAAAAATATCATAGAAACGCACAAAATTAACATTAATGACCAGAAGAATGGGAGAAGTGAACATACGACGAAATCTTTAAAAGCGTTCCTGAGTACTGATCAAACAAGCAACTAACAAAAGCATCTTATAACTGCTGTTTTAGTTAAAACCTACCACTTCGTTAAGCACGCTCTGGCATTTTTTAATTGTCTGAACTGTGAAGCTAAGTTTCATAGTGTCTAGTATAGCAATTCAATGATGGCAGGAAAATTCAAACTTTGAAGAACAAAGGCCAGCGCAATTGCACAGAATATTTAAGTCCAGCGTCTCTTGAAGAAACGATAGGGGTCTTTCAAAGGGGCACTTTTTTTAGCATTGCTATAGATGCTTCCAATCGCGGTACAAGAAAACTATTTCCTTTGCTGGTGAGGTTTTATAGCCCAAAGAAATAATTAGAAACATGAACGCTTGACTTTTAAAACGACACAGGTGAAACTGCATTAGCCATTTATACAAATTTAGTAGCACATCTCAAGGTACGCGATATTGACAACAATTAACAAATGTTAATTTCGGATGCCATAATTCCTTTTTTCAGGAGTTGCATAACGAAAACGACAATATTATTATAGTGAGATGTCCAGCACACACTCCGCCAATAATGAAAAAATTTTTTAGTTTAAATAAATTTCAGTTAGAGAATTTTATTCTTAAGCTCTATACTCATTTTTCACACTACGCTAACGAGAAAAAGCTTTAAAAGACTCTTATTAAATGCATGCATCTGAATTTACTCCGGTCCTGCGACACGTAAAAATGCGATGGCTACCACTACTTCCACTATAGCGCGTATTTCTTATGAAATACTGAGAAAATGCTTTACCTCCCTTGGCGAAAACGAATGTTCTTTTGTACTCTGGATATTCTTTAATAGCGAGCAAATGTAACATTACCACGCATTCTTCCAAAATGCACTGTAGATTCATCGAGGAAGGTTGTAACTTCGGAAGTGGCAGCTTCGTTGTCGGTGTATCTCAAAACGTGGTAGCTACGTCAGCAGTCTGGCTGCTACATATCAGGTGCGATAGGAGTCAAGGCAGAATTCTGATGCTATACGATACAGGGTAGCAAATCCTCTAGTCATAATTCTGCTAGGTGTTCAACTACCTCGCGTGATTGGATGCAGTGTTGAGTACAAAAGACAGATAGCGATTTTGTAGGCAACCGACAATTTTATCAATGACTGGGGCGGGAAGTTGGAGATGTAAATTGGTCAAGCCTGCATGTCGACTGGTCTGGCTGTCGACATACGCAGCGTTTTTCCGGTGAAGTTGTGGATGTTAGCATTTATTTCCTTACAGGCCTCCCGGGTTCGATTCCGGGCGGGGTCAGGGATTTTCTCTGCCTCGTGATGACTGGGTGTTGTGTGCTGTCCTTAGGTTAGTTAGGTTTAAGTAGTTCTAAGCTCTAGGGGACTGATGACTTCAGGAGTTAAGTCCCATAGTGCTCAGAGCCATTTGGACCATTTGAACCTTACAGGCCTGTCGGCGGCTAGGGTGTTAACTTTCAGTCAGGCTTCAAACGACACATCCTTTTTGCATACAGCGGTGCGCTTACGCAAAATGCATGTTTAGGGCACCGGTGTCCAGAAATCCGCACCCAGTGAAATTCGCACCCAGAAAAGGTCGAGTAAAGGTCCTCTACTCTCTCCGTCCGACCTCCGCCCGGCAGGTAGAATCGCCGCTCGGCAGGCAGGAGAGCCGAAGGTCTCATTTTACGGCAGTGTGTGCCCGCAATAGTATTGCCAGCAACACTGCTGCAGCGCGTCAATGCTATGCCATATCCGTCTCAGTTCTTGTCTGTATGTGTTTACCTTCACTCTCAGCCTCGATTCTTCTGCCTCAGATGACAGCGCTGCTGTGTCAAACCACGTGAAACCGCATTATTTCATTCTTGGATATTAGGTTCGTCTAGTGAATTACGCGAACTGCTGCTCCAAGAATACAGGAACAGCTACAGGTATGTAAAATTGGCCAAAGGAGACAACCAACTAGAAATCCATGAAATGATCAATACATCTACAACTAGAACGAAAGAAACAGAAAATAAAATATAAAAAGAGCGAATTCTGCAAAAGGACGTTCTCATTGCTATCGTTTTAGAAGATTTGCAGTACTGAACAAAAAATCTATTGTAGATAGTTTATTAAGACGCCTGAACGTTTATCAAACTTCATCACGCGTTTTAAATGGGCATGAATTTGCCAACTGTTATTATTTTATAGCGATGGTTGCATACATTTCTTTGCACGCCCAATAGCTCTGGTCAACTCTGATCTATCACCTTAAAAAATTCTTTGAGCCCTCCCACCAAAGCATTGCAAATGCATTGTACCAAGAAGCACATAGATGAGATTCAAAATTTTTCAGTGCGTCGCGTCTAGCAGCTCAAAAATGTGGAAGAAAAGACATTTTTAAACATTTACAACCAAGCTGCTAATTAATTATTTAGTGCTTGTTGAATAGTTTCGGGCTGTAGCTCATTTTCAAAAGTCATTTCTTAACACAGGACAAAATTTGTTACGAGTGGATGCGTTGATTGTAGATGATAATGGTATGATAAATAATATGGTTCATTTGGTAACTATTTACGTATTTTGTATTTGGGATGTGATTGGTGTGGGCAGCTCTATTTATGTCACCACATTCGAATGTATCTCAGACCTGCGTTCGAAGATGTCACAGTTGTATTTGCCTTACACCTTACTGTACCGTATTATGGTAATGCATGTGCAATATATGTATATTTAATTGCGGTACCTTCATTACCTAGCATGGTCTGATCCACGTGACAACGACATATTATATGCAGTGGAGAATTTGTTCTCATTGGACTACGCTGGGGCCGGCCAGAGTGGCCGAGCGGTTCTAGGCGCTACAGTCTGGAACCGCGCGACCGCTACGGTCGCAAGTTCGAATCCTGCCTCGGGCATGGATGTGTGTGATGTCCTTAAGTTAGTTAGGTTTAAGTACTTCTAAGTTCTAGAGGACAGAAGTTAAGTCCCATAGTGCTCAGACCCATTTGAACCATTTTTTGACCTCGCTGGCTTATTTATTGCAGGCATTACCGAAATTTTGACAGAAACACACTCGACACCAACATCATCTATAAAGTAGCCAAAACGTGACGATATAACTATCCTGGCAGTTAAAAAAATGAATGCAACGAATGTAATAAAGCCTTTGTTGGACAGACAGACTTTTAAGGGGACCTGGACGTCAAATAACTGAAATTTTCGAAAATATATTTTTGTCATCATCTGAATGACGAATTTCTCCCGTTTAAAAAAATGTATTTTTTATCAACTTTTCAACTGTAGATTTGGTCTTAAACGTTCTTTGAACAAATGTCTGCGAACCAGCCATGACGATGCGACAGGTAAGGAATATCACCATAAACATTTCTTGCCTGCCACTGTCATGAAAATAACAAAGCCAATATACAGGGATCTTGCAGAGAGTTTCAACATCTGCATGTGGCAAAGAGTACCAAAAACAGTGTTGTCTGATTGCCAGTACTCAGGCGTAATGGATGCTGTCATCTGTTTACCTGGTGGTATAATTAGCAAGGCAAAACTAATGGACAAATTAGGCATCCAAACGGGATATAATATGATAGCTGTGGTGAATGCCGAAGATTGTCAGCAAGTAGTTGAAGCTGAAAGGGTTGAAAAAGTCAGCGCAAACGGTCCAGAGCAAGGAAAGGATTCCTGAAAACGTCTACAGAGGATGAAGACGCTGCTGGCCAGCTAGAACAATGCAGCTCACATGTTCTGAAAGAGTCAAAAACACTGAGAACAATCTTTTTTCATTTTCTCAAAACTAGATTTTCAGGACACTGGGTACATATATCTTCACAATGATTTGAGCTATGTTCACGAAATTCCTCCGAAGTCGCATTTCTAAAACTACAACAGATAATTAAATAGGTTTCCTTGTACATCTTTAGTTAACGTAAGTATTGGTACAAAACTGCAACTTCCTGCGTATTGTAGATCAAGAGTAACACGTGATGAAAGCGAGGCGTAGATATGCAGCCTGTTGAACTACAGATCCCCTTAAAATGAGATGTATAGGATACGTAAATAGAGCACATGCAAGGCACTCCATTATTCATTTTCAAATACGCTACTATAAACGATTCACAGAAACCTTCAAGAGTATGATAATCAGCATATTAATGGGAATCTATACAGTGGGGTTTATAACAGCAGAATACTACTGCATGTAAATTTCATTGAAATACAAATTTAACAATATGTTTGCTTTCAAACAGTGCTGAAAGGAAATTAAATATTTATTGTACAACTGTGATGTGACGGAACACTGTCTTACACTGGATATAGCCACTGACCTTAATACGATCGAGAAGTAAACTCAATACATCGAAGATTACACGCATCAAAAATAGTATTGCATCATCTCGGTTCCCAGAGATCCGGAATCTGAACAGAAAATTGGAATAGAGATCAACATAAACATCATTTCCGCCCTTTTTATTGCTCATGAAAACCACACATTGCATGTTGTACCACCATACAGCGAGACCTCATAGAGTGGTTAGTGCGTCACGTCGTCCATAAAAAGTCCTTTTCAATCTATCCCAGGCATTTCGATAGGGTTCATGTCCGGAGAACATTCAGGCGACTCTAGTCGAGCGATGTTATCCTGAAGGAAGCCATTCACAACATGTGCACGATGGGGTTGCGAATTGTCATCCACGAAGACGAATGCCTCGCCAATGTGCTGCCGATACGGTTGCACTTTCGGTCGGTGGATGGCATTCACGTATCGTACAGCCGTTACTGCGCCTTACATGAACACCAGCAGCGTACGTCGGCCCCACATAATGCCATCCCAAAACAGCAGCGAACCTCCACCTTGCTGCACTCGCTGGACCGTGTGTCTAAGGCGTTCAGCCTGACCGGTTGCCTCCAAACATGCCTCTAACAATTGTCTATTTGAAGGCATATGGGGCGCTCATCGGTGAAGAGAACGTGACGCCAAACCTGAGCGGTCCATTCTGCACGTTGTTGGGCCCATCTGTACCGCGCTGCGTGGTGTTGTGGTTGCAAAGATGGACTTCGCCATGGACGTTGGGAGTGAAGTTGTGCATCATGTAACCTATTGTGCTCAGTTTGAGTCATAACACGACGTCATTTAACGGCATGAAAAGCGTTAGTCAACATGGTGACGTTGCTGTCAGGGTTCCTCCGAGCCATAATCTGAAGGTAGCGGTCATCCACTACAGTAGCAGCCCTTGGGTGGTCTGAGCGAGGCATGTCATCGACAGTTCCTGTCTCCCTGTATCTCCCCCATCTCCGAACAACGTCGCTTTGCTTCGCTCCGACACGCCTGGACACTTGCATTGTTGAGAGCCCTTCCTGGCACAAAGTAACAATGCGGACACGATCGAACCGCGGTACTGACCGTCTAGGCATGGTTGAACTGCAGGCAACACGAGCCGTGTACCTTCTTCCTGGTGCAATGACTGGAACTGATTGGCTGTCGGACCCCCTCCGACTAATAGGCGCTGCTCATGCATGGTTGTTTACATCTTTGGGCGGGTTTAGTGACTTCTCTGAACAGTCAGAGGGACTGTGTCTGTGATACCATATCCACAGTCAATTTCTATCTTCAGGAGTTCTGGGAACCGGAGTGATGCAAAACTTTTTTTAATGTGTGTATTTGCCGGCAGACACAGTCAGCAATGGTAGCTTCTATTAAGATTGTAGTAATCGAACAAGTAGCGTTGTGTACCTTTCCACAAAGCTCCAACATCAGTTTCTTTTATTTACGTAAGTACTACATGCATAAAAGCTGAATTTGCGATAAATACGGGCAGTTTTCTTGCTAGTGTCACCGAACAAAACAATGATTGTGAGCTGCCTGAGAGACACGAAAATAGGCACACACGAAAATAGGCACATGGGAAAGGCAGCAGTGCCGGAATAACGTCGCTTGCGGGTACCAGTCCAAAATTTGACATGTTTTAATACACCGCACTTGTGCCGTATTTGTCGAAGTCAGTAAATTGCATTAAAGTTGTGTGCAGACAAACAGACATAGCACGCCGAGCTCTGCGCACCGTGTGGAAGTGTTCAGAATTACTTAAGGACCGACAGTTCGCCATGAACACGTGGATGCGCCGGGTCTACATGTAATCTAACATTTCATGCAACTCGTCAACTACTCGCTTTATAAAAGTGGAAAATCCATCAGTGTGTTCTGGAAGACCAGTATTATGTTTTCATGTTAGTTTTATCTGCGTAGTTATGCGTGCAGTTTGCGAAAATGTATTTTCTTCTGAAGACATTACTAAATTTTCGACGTGCTGGAAATTTCTTTGTTATTGAAATTAGGTGACCACATTACGGTAATCCAGTCTCAGGAACACATCAAAGTTTCATCTACTCCAAACTCAAGTTATCCAACACGAGATAAAATACAAATACAAATACTAACTGGCTATCCGTATGGTTTCGTTACGAGAAAGGGAAAGGTTAGGTTACAGTTAACCAGCAATTAATTTTTTCTGATCCATCTGCTAATTTCTAATATAATAAAAGAAAAAAAGAAAAGATTTTGTGCTTGTTTATCACGTGAGAAAGTGTATCTTAAATATTCGAGAAATTTGCGGGTGAAATTGGTAACGCTATTATGATCCGGCGAACAAACCCAATACTGTACGTTGAACGAGAGAGTATGAATGTGATAGTAGCTGTGCAAAAATGGATACTATCGAATGAATGGATAAGTCAAACCACAGCCTTGACCACCAACGTACTCGTACACCAGGCAAATATAGCCTGAACTAGTGCACGATTGTCGTCTCCAAATCACGTTTATTTGTAGTAGTCGTTCACCTTCCACACCCATACACGCTATTAGATCTCACAAAAAATTTTATTTATCTGATACATTCGTGACGTAAAAAGACAGTGATCTTTTTCTTGTGATTTGCGAAGACATTCAGTTTATAACACAAAAGGACAGCAAATACATAGTACAATATATTATGGTGACAATTCAATATTATTCAATATTCAATATTATGCCGGGACTTTAATTATTCAACCCATACACAGTGGTTGAAAAAAATACATATAAAAACACCACGAGAAACGCATGTTTGAACATAAATACAGAAAACAGCCACTCTCGACGCTTCCCTACTGCATTTGATCAGGAACTGTCTCTGTGCAATGCACGTGTGTCGGTGGCGGTCAAAAAGTGTATTATGTCAAGAGGTCAGTGCACTCGAACGTGGTCACATTCTTATTGGCGCTCTGTGATGTCTGGCGGTCTGTGCTTTCGTAACCAAAGCGGCCAAAGTATGTTGTGATGCAGGAGGTACCATATCGTGGATTTGTACCGCACTCATGGAAAAGTGAAGAAAGAAACCATCATTCGCGATCTTTAGAAGGCCGTTGGAGAGGATAGTAACGAAGAATAAGAGAACAAGAGCTGCAAAAATCACTGCAGAACGAAATGTCGCAGTTTCACACCAATAAACAATAAAGGAAAAGAAACAAGAACAAGCGCTACGGGAGCTCCAGGAAGAGGGAAACGCATTGCGAAGCTGGATTTCTACAACCACTCACCAGTGGTCAAGATGTCTCTAACAGGAAAAATCTTGACTATAGGGCAGTGGAAGGAAGCCTCAACCTGTTCTCAGTTTCTGGCCGATTTTACGTTCCGAGAGTGAATATGGCAGTGGTCCGTTGTATTCCAAGGTACTCCATGATTACTATGCAAGGATTATGCAGGAGACCATCTTGCAAAGCAGTGGGTAGTTGTGTGACCAGGAAAAATAGTCGAAACTACGTGGCCGAAACAATAGGGACTTCCCTTTTCTCACCTGTAAGGAAGTCCTTGTCTCCGTGTCATTAAATCTGGGAATTTGTGTATCAGCAATACTTAAAGATATTAATGATTTACACGTCAAACCACCGTCATCTTCATACTCGTCGAGAAAACTACGGCTGCATGGGCATCGTGATATACACAAACGTTAGAGAAAAACGCGAGCATCTATATTTCGAGGCACACAAACTATACTGAGAACGTGATCGTTAACTTAAGGCTAGCTTGAAAAGCAGTGGATAACTGTGTGACCTAAGGGGATGTACTGAATGCCCAGCACTTAATGCATAAAAAATACGCAAAACGACTAATAGCTAATGGCTAACGGCTAATGCCTATTGGCTAACGCCTGATGGCTAATGGTCCTACGAGAAATCGACACATGCACGAATGCAATAAGGCAGCTGGGCTGCAAAGCAGCTCACTACGGGCCAAAGAAGTGTCTTGGGGACACTTGTTGCGCATTTTCTTTTTCTTTTTTTTTTTTTTTGGGTCATCAGTCTTTTGACTAGTTTGATGCGGCCCGCCACGAATTCCTTTCCTGTGCCAACCTTGAAAGGTGGCTTTCATTTGTGACATTCATTTCGCAGGTTATTCTGCATATTTGGAGTAAATAAACCCTTATAATGGTTAAATAGTCTTTTCAGGTGATATTAGAAAGAGAGATACGTGATGATTAAACACATATCTGAAATAATACGGGCTTTGGTAATGATAATTTAGTTGCATGCTGTAGGTGTAAGCAAGGTAAATTTGCTAGTGGAGGTGAGGAGTGGTCGGGCGCAGCCGGGGAGGCGAGGGCCGGCGAGCGCCGGAAGAGCATTCTGCAGCGGCGGGGGTCCCAGGGGATGCGGCCACTAACCTGCAAGCATCAAAAAGGAACGCCGCTAGGTGCCAGGTGAGAGAGAGAGAGAGAGAGGGGAAATGTCGAGCAGACAGAGAGCGTCAACGTGCGCGCTGGCGCTGCCCGGTCGCGCGCTGTTTTAGCGGCAAATGGGCTGAGCTCTGATTGGGCAGTTCATAAGAAAGTGCGGGAAAAGCTGAGGGTCAACGCCCGCTGTTTGAACAGAGAAATTTTTGGATAGGTGGGGAAATTGTATCAATCCGCGAGAGAGATGTGGGAGGCCTTTGCAGCGTCGGGATTGGCTGATTAAGATTTTGGCGGTAAGATTGTCGCAAGAGCATCGTGCAGAGAGCGACAGGATGGAGAGCGTCTTGTGCCCTGAAAGCGGACGGTCGCAAAGTTCGGTAGCTCTGAGATAGGGACTTAGAATCTGAATACTGTGCTGTGTATGATATAGAGTCTGCAGCCACAGTAGGACATCAGCGCCCACGATAGACATTGCATTGACTACTAGTATAATTGCAGTTGATTCCACCTTATAGGCTGGCAGTCACCACTGAACGTAGTCAACCAGTGCACAGAGCTATCATACTGGTATTGCACGTTAGTACAAGACACACTGGGCTGCACCTTAAAGGTTGTTGGGCCACCCTTAAAAGCGTTGTATACCATTTAGAGGAAATATAGGGCTTGTGGTATTAGCAGTTTCTGAGTAGTTTATTCTGCTCAAGACATTTGAGAGACTTATCTTAATTCAGTGACTTCGGAGGTGCAGTCATTGCCCCAGCAGTATCGACGGAGCCATCACGCTGGTAGTCGGTATTGTAAAACTTGCAGCAGCGGCAGTAAAGTTCAGAAATAGTTGTTGGATCGTGTTCTAGCCATCCACTGAGCATCCGTGCAGTTTTGTTTACGATTCGTTATTGGTTAATTGTCTTTTTGCATGTTGTTTGGTTTGTTGCTTGGTGGTGGTGTGCGAAGTGCGTATTATTTCAGACACAAAAGAGATTATAGGAATGCAGTCAGATCGCATTTACCATTTGCTTATCCAGGGGCATAATTAAATCTAACTTCGCATCAACTTAACATTGAGATCATAGAAACACAGTCGGATCGCATTTACCATTTGCTTATCCACTGGTCTAATTAAATCTAACTTCGCATCAACTTAACATTAAGAGCTGAGAGCCAATCTTGATAGTGTAGTATATCTAAGAACAGTGTACAATTTGTTTAATTTGTTTTCATTCTTGATTTGTTCAATATGATTTAATTTCTATTGTGAGATAATTTACAATAAATACAAGTTATTTACAACGTCGCTTTTGATTCACTAATCAGTGGTAGTTAGCCATCACTGTCACATTAATATAATTTTATTCATGTTTAATATAGGCCACTACCCCAATGAGTAGCCCTCCAACCACTTCATCTCAGAGTAGCACTTGCAACCTAGTTTCTCAATCATTTACTGGATGTATTCCAGTCTCTGTCTTCCTCTATAACTTTTGCCTTCTACAGGTCCTCTAGAACCGTGGATTTCACTCTGTGATGTTTTGACAGATACCCTATCAACATGACCCTTCTCCTTGTCAGTGTTTTCCACACATTCCTTTGCTCTCCAGTTCTGCACAGAAGCTCCACGTTCCTTACCTTATCACTCTACCTAATTATCAACATTCGTCTGAACCACCACATCTCAAATGCTTCGATTCTCTTCTGTTCAGGTTTTCCACAGTCCATGTTTCACTGCTCTACTCCAGACGTACATTCACAGAAATTTCCTCCAAAAATTAAGGCTTATGTTTGATACGAGTAGATTTGTCTTTGCTAGGAATGCCCTTATTGCTAGTGTTAGTCTGCATTCCGCTTCCTCCTTGCTCCATCCGTCACTGGTAATTTTGCTGCCTAGGCCTACTACGTGACCATCAATCCCGATGAGAAGGTTCTCGCTGTTCTTATTTCTGATACCACTCATTACTTTCGTCTTTCTTCGATTTACTCTCAATCCATATTCTGTACTCATTAGACTGAAGCCTCCTCTTACACCCATTTTAATCCGAGCACGTTCTTGCTCGTCCACTCTTGTTATTCTCTCTTGGCTATTGTCCATATTGTGTATTAGCCGTCTCTCCTTACAACTTATCCCTATTTTTCTCAGAATTTCGAAAATCTTGCACCATTTTACATTGTCTAATGCTTTTTCCAGGTCGACAAGTCCTATGAACCAGTCGTGGTTTTGCTTTAGTCTTCCTTCCATTATCAGTCGCAGCATCAGAATTGCCTCTCTCGTGTCTTTACCTTTCCTAAAGCCAAACTGATCGTCATCTAACGCATTCTCAATTTTCTTTTATGTTCTTCTGTATATTATTCTTGTCGGAAACTTGGACGTCTAATCTATGAAGCAGATTGTGAGACAATACTCGTACTAGACAGCTCTTGCAGTCTTCGGAATTGTGTGGATGATAGTTTTCCGAAATTCAGATGGTATGTCGCAAGCTCATACATTCTACACACCACTTCCTCCAATGATTTTAGAATTATGATAGAACGTTATCTACCCCTTCTGCCTTATTTGATTTTAAGCTCTCCATAGCTCTCTTAAATTCTGATTCTAATACTGGATCCCCTATACTTCTAAACCGACTGCTGTTTCTTCTTCTATCACATCAGGCAAATCTTCTCCCCCCCCCCCCCCCCCCCCCCCTTCCGCATAGCGGCCATCAGTGAACTCTCACTGCGTTTAACAGTGGAATTCCTATTGCTTCTAATTTCCCCGAAGGCTGTTTTCACTTTCCTATAAGCAGATTCGATCCTTCCAACAATTATTTCTTTTCTATATATTCACATTTTTCTTGCGGCCATTTCTTTTTAGCTTCTCTGAACTACCTATGTATTTCGCTGCTCAGCGACTTGTATTTCAGTATTCCTGAATTACCGGCCGTTGGTGGCCGAGCGGTTCTAGGCGCTTCAGTCTGGAACCGCGCGACCGCTATGGTCGCAGGTTCGAATCCTGCCTCGGGCATGGGTGTGTGTGATGTCCTTAGGTTAGTTAGGTTTAAGTAGTTCTAAGTTCTAGGGGACTGATGACTTGAGATGTTAAGTCCCATAGTGCTCAGAGCCATTTGCACCAATATTCCTGAATTTCACTGAACTTTTTTGTACTTCCTTCTTTCATTGATCAACTTAAGTATTTCTTTTCGTACCCATGGTTTTCTTTCCAACTTCTGTGTTTGCCCTATTTCGAGATGTCCATGACTCTTCAACTATTCTGCCTACCGAGCTATTCCTTATTGCTGTATCTATAACGTACAGGATTTCAAGCGTATCTCGTCATTCCTTAGTACTTCCGTATCACACTTCTTGGCGGTATTGTTTCTTCCTGACTAATCTCTTAAACTTCAGCCTACTCTTCATCGCTACTACATTGTGGTCAGAGTCTACATCTGGTCCAGGGTGCACCTTACAATCCGGGGTCTGACTTCGGAAACTCCTTCCGACCATGATGTAATCTAACTGAAATCTTCCCGAGTCACCCGGCTTCTTCTACATCTACATCTACATCCATACTCCGCAAGCCACATGAAGGCGTTTGGCGGAGGGTACCTTGAGTACATCTACCGGTTCTCCCTTCTATTACAGTCTCGTATTTTCGGTATGCTTCTGTGTGAGCTCTAACCTCTCTGATTTTATCCTCATGGTCACTTCGCGAGATATACGTAGGAGCGAGCAATATACTGCTGGAACCCTCGGTGAATGTATGTTCTCGAAACTTCAACAAATGCCCGTACCGAGCTACTGAGCATCTCTCTTGCAGAGTCTTCCACTAAAGTTTATCTATCATCTCCGTAACGGTTATGCGATTACTAAATAGTCCTGTAACGAAGCGCGCTGCTCTCCGTTGGATCTTCTCTATCTCTTCTATCGACCCTATCTGGTACGGATCCCACACTGGTGAGCAGTATTCAAGCCGTGGGCGAACAAGTATACTGTAACCTACTTATTTTGTTTACGGACTGCATTTCCTTAGGATTCTTCCTATGAATCTCATCTGACATCTGCTTTACCGACGATTAATTTTATATGGTCATTCCATTTTAAATCACTCCTAATGCCTACTCCCAGATAATTTATGGAGTTAACTGCTTCCAGTTGCTGACCTGCTATATTGTAGCTAAATGATAAAGGATCTTTCTTTCTATGTATTCGCAGCACATTACACTTGTCTACATTGAGATTCAATTGCCATTTCCTGCACCATGTGTCAATTCGTTGCAGATCCTCCTGTATTTCAGTACAATTTTCCTTTGTTACAACCTCTCGATTTACTACATCATCGTCCGCAAAAACCTCAATGAACTTTCGATGCTATCCACAAGGTCATGTATACATATTGTGAATAGCAACGGTCCTACGACACTCCCCTGCGGCACACCTGAAATCACTCTTACTTCGGAAGATTCTCTCAATTGAGAATGACATGCTGCGTTCTTTTATCTAGGAAGTCTTCAATCACACAATTGGTCTGATAGTCCACATGCCCTTACTTTGTTCATTAAACGACTGTGGGGAACTGTATCAAACGCCTTGCGGAAGTCAAGAAACACGGCATCCACCTGGGAACCCGTGTCTTTGGCCCTCTGAGTCTCGTGCACGAATAGCGCAAGGTGGGTTTCACACGACCGTCTTTTTCCAAACCCATGCTGATTCCTACAGAGTAGATTTCTAGTCGCCAGAAAAACCATTAGACATTCCAAGCATTACTAGCTTAAATTTATTGCAGAACTCAATTAGCCTTTCTCCTCTCTCATTCTTTGTCCCAAGTCTACATTCTCCTGTAATCTTTTCTTCTACTCCTCCTCTACAACAGCATTCGAGTCTCCCATGACTATTAGTTTTTCATCTCATTTAGATACTGTAGTCCCCTTTCAGTATAATCATATTCTTTTTCTACCTCTTCATCTTCAGCTTGCGACGTCGGCTTGTACACCTGAACTATCTTAGTCGTTGTTGGTTTACTGTCGATTCGTATAAGAACAACCCTGTCACTGAACCGTTCACAACAGTAACACACTCTCTGCATTACACTCCTATTCATAAGGAATCCTACTCCCGTTATATCATTATCTGCTGCTCTTGATATTACCCTATACTGATCTGACCAGAAATGCTTGTCTTCTTTTCATGTCACGTCACTGACGCCTTCTACCTCTAATTGAGCCTATGCAGTTCCCGTTGCAGATTTTCTAGTTTCCTACACCGTTCAAGCTTCTAACATTACACGCCCTCACTCGAAGAACGTTATCCTTTCGTTGGTTATTCAACCTTTTTTCTCAAGGTCACCTCCCCTTTGGCAGTCCCCTCCCGGTCATTCGAATGAGGGACTACTACAAATGAAATGATGGTTTCTGATATGATTTTATATAAATAGACCGAAGAAGCGATTGCACATTTGTACCAAGGCTGGGAATCGAACCTAGGTGTCCTGCTTACTAGCAGATGCGTTAGCCACAAAGCACCTTGACAGAGCGGTTCACATAACCGTACGGATTACCCTTGCATGCCTTCCTCCTCAACCCAAATTCTCGCTGCCACCATATTCTACTTTAAATTCCCTCCCTGGGGCTCTCTGTGCTCTGGAACAGCACATCAGCATCGAACGCGAATAGGGACTCCAGCCTGAAACCCAGTCTATACAGGGTGTTACAAAAACGTACGGCAAACTTTCAGGAAACATTGCTCACACACAGAGAAAGAATATATGTTATGTGGACATGTGTGGAAACGCTTACTTTCCATGTTAGGGCTCATTTTATTACTTCCTTCAAATCACATTAATCATGGAATGGAAACAACACAGCAACAGAACGTACCAGCGTGACTTCAAACACTTTGTTACAGGAAATGTTCAAAATGTCCTCCGTTAGCGAGGATACACGCATCCACCCTCCGTCGCATGGAATCCCTGACGCGCTGATGCAGCCCTGGAGAATGGCGTATTGTATCACAGCCGTCCACAATACGAGCACGAAGAGTCTCTACATTTGGTACCGGGGTTGCGTAGACAAGAGCTTTCAAATGCCCCCATAAACGAAAGTCGAGAGGGTTGAGTTCAGGAGAGCGTGGAGGCCATGGAATTGGTCCGCCTCTACCAATCCATCGGTCATCGAATCTGTTGTTGAGAAGCGTACGATCACTTGGACTGAAACGTGCAGGAGCTCCATCGTGCATGAACCACATGCTGTGTCGTACTTGTAAAGGCACATGTTCTAGCAGCACAGGTAGAGTATCCCGTATGAAATCAGGATAACGTGCTCCATTGAGCGTAGGTGGAAGAACATGGGGCCCAATCAAGATATCACCAACAATGCTTGCCCAAACGTTCACAGAAAATCTGTGTTGATGACGTGATTGCACAATTGCATGCGGATTCTTGTCAGCCTACACATGTTGACTGTGAAAATTTGCAATTTGATCACGTTGGATGGCTGGTTCAAATGGCTCTGAGCACTATGCGACTTAACTTCTGAGGTCATCAATCGCCTAGAACGTAGAACTAATTAAACCTAACTAACCTAAGGACATCCATGCCCGAGGCAGGATTCAAACCTGCGACCGTAGCGGTCGCTCGGCTCCAGACTGTAGTGCCCAGAACCGCATGTCACGTTGGAATGAAGCCTCATCCGTAAAGAGAACATTTGCACTGAAATGGGGATTGACACATTGTTGGATGAACCATTCGCAGAAGTGTACCCGTGGAGGCCAATCAGCTGCTGATAGTGCCTGCACACGCTGTACACGGTACGAAAACAACTGGCTCTCCCATAGCACTCTCCATGCAGTGACGGGTCAACGTTACCTCGTACAGCAGCAACTTCTCTGACGTTATCGTCAACTGCACGAAGAATTGTCTCGTCCATTGCAGGTGTCCTCGTCGTTCTAGGTCTTTCCCAGTCGCGTCATAGGCTGGAATGTTCCGTGCTCCCTAAGACGCCGATCAATTGCTTCGAACGTCTTCCTGTCGGGACACCTTCGTTCTGGAAATCTGTCTCGATACAAACGTACCGGGCCACGGCTATTCCCCCGTGCTAATCCACACATCTAATGGGCATCTGCCAACTCCGCATTTGTAAACATTGCACTGACTGCAAAACCATGTTCGTGATGAACACTAACCTGTTGGTGCTACGTACTGATGTGCTTGATGCTAGTACTGTAGAGCAATGAGTCGCATGTCAACACAAGCACCGATGTCAACATTACCTTCCTTCAATTGGGCCAATTGGCGGTGAATCTAGGAAGTACAGTACATACTGACGAAACTAAAATGAGCTCTAACATGGAAATTAAGCGTTTCCGGACACACGTCCACATAACATCTTTTCTTTACTTGTTTGTGCGGAATGTTTCCTGAAAGTTTGGCCGTACCTTTTTGTAACACCCTGTATACATAAAATCATATCTGTATGAGACTAGTAAAGTCTTTAAAAGTGTCATTTCGCTTGTAGAAATACTTCCTCCCGGGTTCTAGGCTAGGTCGCCGATTTCTGTCCGATGATGAGGTGCTGTTCCAGAACATGTTGAGCCTTGGTAATTCTGTTCGTGTGTAACAGGGAATTTAATGTAGACTGAGGTGGCAGTGAAAATTTGGATCGAGGAAGAAGACATACCAGGGAGCTGTGCTGAGATGTCTTAGTGGCAAACGCACAGGTGCCTAGTAAGCAGGAGAAGCAGGTTGATAATGGTTCAAATGGCTCTGAGCACTATGGGACCTAACGTCGGTTGTCATCAGTCTCCTAGAACTTAAAACTACTTAAACCTAACTAACCTAAGGACATCACACACATCCATGCCCGAGGCAGGATTCGAACCTGCGACCGTAGCAGTCATGCGGTTCCGGACTGAAACGCCTAGAACCGCAAGACCACACCGGCCGGCATAAGCAGGTTCGATTCCCGGTATTCGTACAAATTTTTACTCACCATTTCAGTCTATGTACATGAAATCGTATCTGTATGAGATTAATAATCTCTGAAACTGTCGTTTCATCTATAAGATGATTCCTGTAAATTAAAATTTCATTATTACACAGAACGAAGTACAACACACCTGCTCATTAACATGACTGTGATTGTCACTCATCTCGATATTTCCCTCACACATTATGTTGGACATATATTCAAAAATTCTTTCCTCCGCAGAAGCAGCCAAGCTCGAGTTGTATGGCGGGCGGGCGATCAAACATTTCCCATTGAAAACGCTGCAGGAGCGTCTCTGTTACAGTTGCAGCACGCGATCGAACGTTGTCATGAAAGATAATGGCAAACAGTAACATTTCTGTTCGCTAGTTCTGAGCGGTGCTTCGCAGACGACAATCTCGAATCGCCTCAACAATATCATCGGGTGACAGTCTCATCCTTCACTGACCGCCTCCATTACGCCTGCCCGTGCGTCATGCTAGAAAGATGCTGCACCATTGCTGCGCTCTGGTATCACACAAGACAGCTACGTTATGTGGGCTGTTTTAGATCAGGCGGAACCCCTCGGCATGAGGCATTCTAGACACACTGTGCAACACATCTGCGCAAAGCTACATCGGATTTTCACTAGTTTTAATTTCGCGGTTGACCAGGCCTTGAAAAAAAAGAAAAAAAAAAAACAACTGCCCTTTTACACTGGGTTATTGTGTGTTAACCAATGTACTGCGTTAGCCTATCTTCAAAAAACGTAGAACAAAGGAAGAACTAACCGAAGCTGTGCGAAAAAGTGATAATGTAGCTAGTAGTACTGTATCATAAACAATATTTAAGTGGTTTGTATGCCTTGATGTTCGATGATAAGTACTAATGGCTCGAAATGCGTCGCTAACATTTAATAAACATGTAACAGTGGTAACCGGTGTTGTATGTACACATAGCATTTACTACCACACAGACATGGAAACCTGATCTACCAAAATGGCTAACGATAAAATAAGTATAGAAATTAGAAATACAAAGAAAAGAAAGGAATTCAGTAATATTAGCCACTCGGAAATGAACTCAGTACCAAATGCAGGGAAGGAAAAGCGAAATGTTTGTTGGCGGATCGCAAGAAATCGAAACTAATAAGGTCGCCAGGGAGACAGATTCATTATACATAGAAGCTGAAACAGATTTAGAGAAAATTGAAAGCAAAGACATGATGCAGAACACAAAAGAATATCAGCGTTAAATGCTGAAGAGAAAAATGATAGCTGGAAATAGTTCACTGAGTGCCTCTAAGTAGGCCAAGAACTGCTTGCTTACGCGATGGAAGAAATAACGGTTGTAGAATTGGAGGATGTACAGAAATTTCAAAAACATTTTAACTGATTTACTTCACATTTTACCATGATGCTGTAAAAGGCTATAAATTTTTCTAATATATTTATCTGAGGGAAAACGTTGTTAGCAACAATCTCAAAAAGTTATTGACCAATTTACTCAAATGTTTTCACAGTGATCTAATAAACATTCGGGTGGTCATACGTTATTTACTTTCAGCATAAATAGATATGAATATGGTATATAAACTGAAACGTCGTTAGCAACAATCTCTAAAAGTTCTTGACTGGTTTACATCAAATTTTTACACGATACTATACTAAAAGTTGGGACAGACATGGGCAATATATTTAAATATATATGGCATGTAAATGTGTGATACATAAAGGAAAATCCTCTTAACAATAATCTCCAACAATACATCGCTGATTTACTTAAAAATTTTACGCCATGGTGTAATATATGTTCACCAGCAGACAGACATTAGCTACATAATTTTCAGTTATGTAATAAATAAATGTGTATAATATATAAACGGGGAACTTGGTAAGAAAAGATTTCGCTATGTCCTTCATCGATTTATTTCAGGCTTTTACGTCAAATTCTAATAAACATTCAGATATATGCTATATATTTTTGTAAACAACATTGTGCAGTTTTTCTGTTAAACCGACTGTGAGAAACAAAATGTTTTTGTGCGCTTTGCTGTGAAAATGTGCGGCTTAGTTTCCTCTCTGGCAGTCAGTTTTAGTTATGACTGCAAGGCGTTTAGACCAATGGACACATTGTCTTTATATATAGTCTGTTTTTTAATACAGTGTGTACATAAAGTCCAGGGACACTTTCAATTATTTATTGCACAAGAACCAAACATTGTACAGATATAATACATATCCTTAAATAAAAATAGTAAAACATAGAAATAAGCACAATTGTAAAATCGATATAAGTAATTTACGATCCAAATTGTTAAGGTAAATAACCTGCATACAAAAGCATATCACAATCTGTTAAAGACCTACGAGGGCTATCCACAAAGTACATTACGTTTTGGAATTAAAAATAAATAAAGTATTGGAATTTTTTTAATTATATACAGATGAAAGCCACACTTAAATACTACTTTTCTACATAGTTGCCATTTAAATTAAGGCACTTATCGTAGCGATGGACGAGCTTGGAAATTACTTCGTCGTAAAATTCGGCCGCGTGCGCCTTCAACCACGTGGTTAATCAGTAACCTGGTAGAACTACGATTTTTGTGGATTTCCTGGAAAGAGGCACTACAATAAACTCTCAAAGGTATTGCCAAACTCTGCCCAACCTCAGAAGAGCAATACAAAACAAGCGCAGGGCAAAGTTGAGCTCAAAGATCTTGCTGATTCACGACAACGGACAGGCCCACACGGCAAATGCCACTCGTGAAGTTCTCGAATCTTTTAAATGGGAGTTCTCGAATCTTTTAAATGGGAGTTGTTTCCTCATCCGCCGTACAGTCCCGACCTGGCACCGAGCGACTTCCACTTATTCCCAGCAATGAAGAAGTGGGTGGCTATGCAGCGTTTTGATGACGACGCACAGCTTCAAGAAGAGGTAACCACGTGGTTGGAGGCGCAGGCGGCCGAATTTTACGACGAAGGAATTTCATCGCTACGATAAGTGCCTTAATTTAAATAGCAACTATGTAGAAAAGTAGTACTGAAGTGAGGCTTTCATCTGTATATAACAAAAAAATTTCCAATACTTTATTTATTTTTAATTCCAAAACATAATGTACTTTGTGGATAGCCCTCGTATAATGTTATCTCTGTGGACTACCTGTAAGAAGATCTTTGTAACTGTTTTGTTTATATAAGATGTTTTCGATGTGTAAAGTGAACAAGTTTTGTGTGGTGTTTATTTAGTGTGTGTGAGACTAGGCACAAATGGACCATCAGAAAACTGTTAGTACAAATTCTTCTAAATTTCGCCACTAACTTCACCAAATGAACCTATACCCAAATAAAAAATAGCGTGTTTCTTATATATTGCAGTAAAAGTCAACGAAATGAAGCAGACTCTCACACATTGACAACATCAATAGAAAACAAAAAACGCACTTGAAAAAGGGAATCATTTCCCAAAAAGCGTCGTCCAACAAGTACAATAAAGAAAAATCGTGACTGGTAGCAGAAGATTTGAAACTTCCTGGCAGATTAAAACTGTGTACCGGCCCGAGACTCGAACTCGGGACCATTGAGTTTCACGGGCAAGTGCTCTACCAACTGAGCTACCCAAGCACGACTCACCCCCCAGTCCTCACAGCTTTACTTCTGCCAGTACCTCTTCTCCTACCTTCCAAACTTTACAGATGCTCTCCTGCGAACATTGCAGAACTAGCACTCCTGAAAGAAAGGATATTGCGGAGACATGGCTTAGCCACAGCCTGAGGGATGTTTCCAGAATGAGACTCTCACTCTGCAGCGGAGTGTGCGCTGATATGAAACTTCCTGGCAGATTAAAACTGTGTGCCGGACCGAGACTCGAACTCGGGACCTTTGCAAAGGTCCCAAGTTCGAGTCTCGGTCCGGCACACAGTTTTAATCCCGCGAAAGGCAAAGGTTCCGAGTTCGAGTCTCGGTCCGGCACACAGTTTTAATCTGCCAGGAAGTTTCATATCAGCGCACACTCCGCTGCAGAGAGAGAGTCTCATTCTGGAAACATCCCCCAGGCTGTGGCTAAGCCATGTCTCCGCAATATCCTTTCTTTCAGGAGTGCTAGTTCTGCAAGGTTCGCAGGAGAGCTTCTGTAAAGTTTGGAAGGTAGGAGACGAGGTACTGGCAGAAGTAAAGCTGTGAGGACGGGGCGTCAGTCGTGCTTGGGTAGCTCAGTTGGTAGAGAACTTGCCCGCGAAAGGCAAAGGTCCCGAGTTCGAGTCTCGGTCCGGCTCACAGTTTTAATCTGCCAGGAAGTTTCGTATCAGTGCACACTCCGCTGCAGAGTGAGAGTCTCATTCTGGAAGCAGAAGATTTATTTACAAAAAAACCTATTACGGCGATTTCAAGTGCGGAGCGAGCTTTCTGTGTGTTGGATTTTGACAAAAACAAGTGTGGTACAGCTGTTAAGCGGATGTTTAGGCCAAAGTACGGTAAGAAGCCACCAACAAGGAATGCCATTTACCACTGGCACAACAAATTCGTTACGACGGATGGCTTGTGACCGGCAAAGAGAAGCGGACGTCCCAGTGATAGTGACGTGAATGTGGAGTGCGTACGACAGACATTCATAGGGAGTCCAAAGAAATTGGTGTGTCGTGCATCCCGTGAACTTGAAAGGTTTAAGAGACTTCAGGTCCCATCTAGGTTTTGTTTGCAATAACAAAAAATGACTCTTGGTCAGAGAGTGGAAGAAAGAGGTGGTGGGGGGGGGGGGGGGGGGGGCGGAGGAAAGGGACATAGAAAGGAGGAAGGAGGAGATGAACTGAATGCGAGGTAAAGAGAGAGAGAATGTGGAGGGAGAGATTGGGAAGCGGTGATGGACTGGTACAGGGGGGAGTAAGTTATGGACAGAGAGAGAGGCACAAAGAGATGGGGAGGCGGATGTTGTCAGATAAAGGAAGGAGGAGAATATTAATAGGTATGTCCAACTCCAGTACATGTTTAGCAATTGCGAAGCACTGCGAGGGTCGCTCACGTACAGTATCCTCAAGAACCATGAGTGAACCATGGTAATAGAGGACAGGAGTTCAGTGCTCAGATTAAAAACGGTGTAAGACCTTTAACATGTGTTGTCGTTCAATGTGACTGATGACTAAGCTTACCTCGTCCCTAAGTCGGAGTTTCCCACTTGGTGAATAATCGAACAGCTCCTTTGTCCTGTTGCATGGTGGCTGGTTGCTCACTTACGTAATTATCCGCCTATCACTTAACATTTACTTACACAAGATCCAAACTGAATGCATTTATTTACAAGTAATTCTCTTACCCCTTTTCTTACCAAATGTTTTGCTAGTAAGTGGTCAATTTGGAGTCCGTCCCGAGGAAAAGTCATGGTATTAGGGACTGAGCCCACGCCCGACCTTGAACCTCGTTTCGGACTTGCTTCTCCCACTGCCATACGCATTGTGCCTTGGATCTGACGCCATTTTGTCGGGACGGTGGTGGTTTTCAAGCAGGAAATCCACGTTTCTTCCCGATTACGGCGCCTTGTATCTGTGCAAGTACTCACAAATCGCCTTTTTCTGCGCTTTAAGATACATCGCTAAATATGCAGGAGGGGCCTCGTTCTTGTGGTAGTGAACATGGACATACCACGTTCTTGTAAAGGCGGCCACAATCTGTTACAACTGTCCACGTTACGCATATTTCCGCTCCCTACGGACGAAATCGACGCAGTGCTGATTCCTGTAGAACAACTGCCAGTTTCCTCCTTCAGTTTGATCCGCCCTCATGCTTTCTGTAGTTCTGATCTCTCAAATACGTTCGGTGCAGACAGTTCTCACTGCTTTCAATTGCACTATGAACGATGCTCTCAAGGGGTCTGGTCAAACTTACTTTGTTACCATCCGAAACTGTGTGGCTGACGTATTTAAACCAACCTTATTCAATTCAAATTAATTAAAATACAAGTTTTTGAGGAGCTAGAAACGTTCTAACGTTTATGGGTGGTTGTAACATCCTGTTCAGAACTGGATGGGTTCAGACGGATATTCGTGTCGCGGAAAATTTATTTAACTGAAGCGCTATATGCCCATTCTCCTGAATGCAGAACTCATTGCTCCTTCCAAACGCCATACGGACGAAATTTATTGCTTCTGGTGAATTCATATCCAAGAGAAGTCTTATAGTTCACACATCACAAAAGGTTTTGGATCACCCCAGTTTCCAGAACTCCTGAAGATAGACGTTGACTGTAGATATTGTATCACAGACACAGTCACTTTGACTGTTCAGAGATGTCACTAAACCCGCCCAAAGATGTAAATAACCGTGCATGGGCAGCGCTTATTAGACGGAGGGGGTCCGACAGTCGATCAGTTCCAGCCATTCCACCAAGAAGGAGGTACACGGCTCGTGTTCTCTGTAGTTCAACCATGCCTAGACGGTCAATACCGCGGTACGATCGCATCCGCATTGTTACTTTGTGCCAGGAAGGACTCTCAACAACGGAAGTGTCCAGGCGTCTCGGAGTGAACCAAAACGTTGTTGTTCGGACATGGAGGAGATACTGATGGAAAGGAACTGTCGATAACATGCCTCGTACAGGCCGCCCAAGGGCTACTACTGCAGTAGATGACCGCTGCCTACAGATTATGGCTCGGAGGAACCCTGACAGCAACGCCACCATGTTGAATAATGCTTTCCGTGCAGCCAAAGGACGTCGTGTTACGACTCAAACTATGCGCAAAAGGCTGTATGATGCTCAACTTCATTCCCGACATCCACGGCGAGGACCATCTTTGCAACCACGACACCATGCAGCGCGGGGATGGGCCCAGCAAAATGCCGAGAGGACCGCTCAGGATTCGCATCACGTTCTCTTCACCGATGAGTGTCGCGTATGCCTTCAAACAGACAATCGGCGGAGACGTGTTTGGTTTGGAGGCAACCCGGTCAGGATGAACGCCTGAGACACATGGTCCAGCGAGTGCAGCAATGTGGTGGTTCGCTGCTGTTTTGTGATGGCGTTACATGGGGACGACGTACGCCGCTGCTGGTGGTCATGTGAGGTGCCATAACGGCTGTACGGTACATGAATACCATCCTCCGACCGATAGTGCAACCATATCAGCAGCATATTGGCGAGGCATTCGTCCTCATGGACGACAATTCGAGCCCCCATCGTGCACATGTTGTGAATGATTTCCTTGGGGATAACGACGTCGCTCGACTAAAGTGGCGAGCATATTCTCCAGGCATGAACCCTATCGAAAAGGCATAGGATAGATTGAAAAGTGCTGTTTATGGACGGCGTGACCCACCAACCACTCTGAGGTCTCGCTGTATGGTGGTACAACATGCAATGTGGGGTTTTCATGAGCAATAAAAAGGGCGGAAATGATGTTTATGTTGATCTCTTTTCCAGTTTTCTGTACAGGTTCCGGAACTCTCGGAACCAAGGTGATGCAAAAGTTTTTTTGATGTGTGTACTAAAAAGACTCATTAATTCGAGAAATAAATCTCTTAGAATATGCTTTTTGGATATGGTATTGCGTGGGAGTAAACGTGGACTGTGGAAAAAATCCTGTGCCAACTGCAATAGTAACTGATGATGAAGCTGTATTTAGAAGGATCTCCTTGGGGTCGTCTGCGGCGGAATCCCCATGATGAACTATGTGCGCTGAACAGTGCATTCTCAAAAAGTTGTGCCTGCACCAGCATTGTAACTTGTCGTCATACCTGCCACGGACAGCTCTGTGTCCTGGTTTGCGTAATCGGCTCCTCCTGCCTCTCACGTCCTGTACCGAGGTGTACACTTCCAACACCTTGTCGCCTACACGAAGCTTCGACGCCATTGAACAGCTTTCCATAAACGCTCACGACAGTCGCATTCCAATAGCCAAGTAGCTCCGCTCTTTCGGAGACAATAGTTGCCAGGCTCCGCTCCTGGACATTACAATATGGCTAGTGTCAAAGTTGCATGTCAGTGGATTTCCCCATTTGCCGCGCGTATCGTCACTAGAATGATATCACTACAATTAAATGAAGCAATTTTCAATTTAAAAGGGAACTGTCAGGGCGAAACAAAACAAAAGTGGCTAAATCTGTTGGATTTCTGGTTGTGGTGATATTTAAAGGCATTACTCTACACCCGACCAGTCTACAATGTGCAGATGATGGAGAACTTTGTGACCAAAGCACGTGACTCCATTTGAATGGAGCCAGACATATTTGAAGAGTACATGAATCACTGCGAAGAAGGGCGAAAGGATGTGTCAGTATGCGTGATAACCTCAGGGAAGGGATGGCCTATAGTATCTACCTCTACAGGGAATGAGAGAACAGGTTGGGCCTTATCATACTGATTTCCGTACATATTACTATGGGAATTTTACATCTAGTATTGACCAACAGTGCCTCTGAGTGTTATGGGGTAGACAGACACAGAAGCAGAGGTGAAGTTAATGGAATAGAGTAGCGTGGATAGCTGCCTCAAACGAGTCTTCAGATTGAAGACTACAGTAGGTGCAGATTAAGACGTGCAGGGCACTTTAGTAAATCGTGGAAATTATGCCATTACATTAGTACATGCGGTTTAGTGTCACTATATATTCGAATTATTTTGGCGCATTGATTAGTTTGAGAGTTTGGCTGTAATGGTATGTCGTATAGGAGACAGTTATGTTCTAAACTAGTCTTGTATCAACGTTGGGCCACGTGGTACTTGAATGAACCTTATTCGTGATTCCCTTGTCTCTGAACCTGAAGTGTTAACTACGTCTGCAATGTCTCCAAAGAGAACCTCAACTCATGTGCACTTCGTAAAATATGTCCTAAAATGATATTATGATGACACCCCGTCCTGTATTAAAGCAAGAGGTGGCTTACTTTTCAACTCTTGCCCAACATGTGAATTTTTTCAAATTCCACCTAAGTGAATTACGTTATATCGCACATTTACCAGAAAGTAACACTTAATTCGCTGCTTTATGTCGTTGTCAGGTAGTTCAGTCACAAATATCTCGTTAATAATGAAGTCTTGCATTTCTGACCATGGTACTGGATATTAAGTTGATCTTTTGCAAAACTGGTTTATTGATGGCTGCTTAATTGATAGAACAGGTGCAGCACACTTCCTCTCTCACATTTTCTTAGGCCCACAACGCAGCTTGTTGCACTCTACCACCGTGTCAGCAAGTATCATTAGTCCAAACAACAAAATTTGGTAATCAGGGTCAACTTAACCATACAGGCTAACAAATTCAATTACCTAATAATCACCACAATTCCATACTATCTCACATAAATAAATTTATAACACAAAACTTAACATAAAATGGTGCCTTATTCTCATGAGTCTTTCAGCAACCGCATCATCCAGCTCGTTGTCTCAACCGTTCTGACGTCTCGACCACAGCATGAGTGTGGACCCTTCTTGTAGGTCATCTCACTCAGGACGTAGGTCTGCTAGATTAAGAAGATCAAAATTGCTTAGGACTATCGGTAATCTGGAAAAACTTACACTCCACACGTAACCATAGTTTGACGTATAAACTAACAATCAAGTAACTTAGTCAGCAACCTATCGCTTAATATTCAAAGTTTACTTCTCAGGATGTGATGTTGTACAAGCACATTCTAGAAGCACTGAGTGAACAAGTTATGTGTATGGTGAAATAGCATACGCTGGTAGGGTCGCTAGTTTATTTGGCACTGTGCCACCATATACGCAATTGCGTTTAGTAAGACTGTTAGTATCTGACCGATACTTTATCTGCCTGACAGTCTTACCCTATAGTGTAACTGATCCTGCTGGAGATCGCACGCGATTATAGGTCTTTCAGTACAAAATCATTAATATTCATACAAGCAAGTATAGTTGACGTGAATCTGACTTATTACACTCTCCCAGAGAATCCTTAACTCTTAAACGATAGCATATATCAGTATGTATTAGTGTATTCTTCCACAGTGTTGTTAGTACTCGGTAATAAGCACTGTAACCTGTCTGGTTATGTAATTCGGTAAAAAGAAATTATCTGTCTATAAATTTTCTCACAGGTCTGTCTGTGTTTCTTTTACTGTGGAAAATAACTTAAATGCTTTTAAACTTAAGGCACAGTGTGAACTATCACAGACTCGTAATAGTTTATTATCGAAAAATCTATTCTCACTGCACCCGTTAAAAATTTTAAGAAATGGTGTTAACAGTATACCTTTCTCTCTGTTACATTAAATAAATCACCTGAGCCCTCACCAGGCCCCGCGGTCCTGGGCAGAATGCCGTGGCAGTGGCGGGCCTGATAATTAATGCATACCGTTCGTGGCAAGCGTCCCCGCCGACATGGACACCTGCTGTCGCTGAGGTTCCGCTCAGTAACTCTCCCACCGGACGGCCGCGCCGCAGCTCTGCCTCTCCCTCACCCTACTCGCTCCTTTTCCTCTTCTTCTGCGCAGGATTCTCGCGCTTGTCGCCCTCATTCCGAGGATGTATTGAACCATCTGTTGTTCCCATCTCTTGGATGGTCGTCCACGCAGTCGTTTCCCTTGGCTTATATCTACGTTTACAAATGGTAGCTTGTATTGTGGGGTCAATCCTTCCCAAATGATACTTACAATTCCTTTTTCTTGTCTTTCATCTATTTATTTATATATTGTTCATATGGCTCTGAGCACTATGGGACTTGGCTGCTGAGGTCATCAATCCCCTAGAACTGAGAACTACTTAAACCTAACTAACCTAAGGGCATCACAACCATCAATGCCCAAGGCAGGATTCGAACCTGCGACCGTAGCGGTCGCGTGGTTCCAGACTGTAGCGCCTAGAACCGCTCGGCCACGCCGGCCGGCTTATATATTGTATTTTCCCTTATCGATGCATCCGTTCTCTTGTCCCACATGCTTACGCCTTGAATCTGTCTTGGTGCACTGATTTCCACAGAAATTGACCTAACTTTCTATTTGTCAGGAAACCTATCTATAAATTATGTTTTCTAAAAGCATTTGCAATTTTTCCGGTAACGAGTCATAATATGGCAGAGATATATATTTCGAATTAAGACCTATAAAAGGATCATTTTCTGTTTTGCTGAACACTTACTCACCCATCTTTCTAATTTAGAGATATCAGAAGAGTTCGAAATTTGCATTGACATCCATTTATGTCCCGACTGTTTCACTAACGAAGAAACGGCAATAGCTGAAACTGCCTCGGGCATGGATGTTTGTGATGTCCTTAGGTTAGTTAGGTTTAACTAGTTCTAAGTTCTAGGGGACTAATGACCTCAGCAGTTGAGTCCCATAGTGCTCAGAGCCATTTTGAATAGCCGAAACTGGTTTTTTGAAATATTTCGTGGATTATTTCTATCGGACTTTGGTCATTTCGGGAACTTATTTAATTCAATATCTTTTCAAAGCACCTTCTTCTTACATCTAAAATATTCTTATGAGCCGGCCGAAGTGGTCGTGCGGTTAAAGGCGCGGCAGTCTGGAACCGCAAGACCGCTCCAGTCGCAGGTTCGAATCCTGCCTCGGGCATGGATGTTTGTGATGTCCTTGGGTTAGTTAGGTTTAACTAGTTCTAAGTTCTAGTGGACTAATGACCTCAGCAGTTGAGTCCCATAGTGCTCAGAGCCATTTGAAACATTTTTTTTATTCTTATGAAATAATAAACTAACTGCAGCTAACCGAAGTGAGCAATGTACACTATTAAGCATAGTAACCAAGTCATGGAATTTTATGTCTGCCCGTAAAACGGGTTTTGGTCTCATCTTAAACTACGTATTTTTAAATTACGTAAACAATTTATCGCCTGATGTGTAGGCGTCTTCGTAAGTTTTGTGATTATTTATAACGAATATAGATAATTTTATTCTGTAATGTTACTTACTAAATTCCTTGTAAATATTTGCAATGATCCGAGTTGTGGACAGTTGCGTAATATCCGGTTTTTGTATGTGTGTATGTTAAGTTGGTTACTTGACCAGTGCTCTCCACGTAAGGCACGCAAACTCGTGGCGCTTGGCTCATATATTGGTGCTTTAATGCCTTCTAGCCGGTCCTTGTGTTCGTCCGCAGTGCCGATTATTCGGCTTGCCACACTAGTGCTACCTTGTGCCTGTTAGGTTTTTTGTTGGGATACAGTTTTTAATTGAGGAAGCTTAAGCTCCAATTGACGAAACACAACTGGTATGTCGGAGTCGTGTTGTACACATGTACCATATGTAAAACAAATTACGTTTATGTATCAGGTCATCATCTGAGGATGGGATAGTCCCAAAACAAGTCATAAGCTGAAACAAATAAAACACAAGAAACCAGTGACTATTTTACAGCAAACCTTACAGCATTTTCAAAGTTTAATTCGTAATTATTCTGATGGTTGCTGCATTTATTTTTAAAGATTTTCAGTCCAGTTTAGATTTCATAGGACCTGGCTGAGCACGAAAGGATGCCACTAGTTTATACAGTGCAAAAAGAAGCGTAATGACAAATAAGTTATAGGTAAGTTTAATAAAACATGTCCAAGTCATTATATCACACCAACATATATCAAAGTCGCTGTACGTAACAGGACGTACAATGTTCTGGGTGTCAAGCAGGAAAGTGAAGTGTTATGGATTAAAAGTGACTTTAGATCAACGTAAAAAGAACAGCACCTGGCAACGCTCGCGGCTGAAGAAGTACCATTTCGATTCCGGGCCAATCTCACGTCTCTTGTTCCCTGGAAAGTTTTCACCCTGATTTCTCATTTTGTGACTTATGAAAGTGAAATAATGAGCCAGAGGCACTGCAGGAATTCAATCGACTCCTCACTGAGTGATATGGATGTCGCACTCAACCGACAAGCTGAATAAGTAAACATCTGTCTGCAACATGTGTTGTCAACTTAACAAAAACATCCTTTTTATGCGGAGCTTACCATTACGAATAGCGTCCTGAATTGTAAGCTCCCGACGAAGGTTACTGATCCGGTGTCCTAAAAATTTATTGCCGAGGTGAAAAGTGGATGCGAAACTGCAAAGGTACCCTAATTTGTACAAGCCAGTACGACGGTTACTGTGTGTAATTCTTTAGAGATACCTGTTATGTCCAATACTAAACAGTTTTAGATAGCTCAATCTAAACTGTGCCGACAAGAGTAACACGCCGATGAATGCATAGCTAAAACTATTTTTTAATGATACTGTAGATGTAAAATAACATCCCCCACTGACAATTGCCAACTGAATAGAATGACCATTAACAACTCTAACGCACTGCTAACTCAAACTGGAGCAAAGAAAGTCCATTAACGGTGAACCATAGAATGCCTTTTCTTAAAAGCACGTAAAAAAAGTCGATTCGTCCCGTTATTAGTGCGTGTAAGAACCAAGACTATTAGGTAAACAGGTTCTGCCAATCAAAATAAAGAATTTTACACATTCCACACATCATATAGCTTAAATACCAGTCACGCATTGATTTAAATCATAAAATATGATGCCTGACCATAAAATACACTGAGGCGCCAAAGAAATTGGTATAGGCATGCGTATTCAAATACAGTTACGTAAACTGGTAAACTACGGCGCTGCACCCGGCAACGCCTACATCAGACAACAAATGTCAGGAGCAATTATTCGATTGGTTGCTGTTGCCACAAGGGCAGGCTATCAAGGCTTAAGTGAGATTGAACGTGGGGGTACCGCCGGCGCACGAGCGATGGGACACAGCTCTCTGAGGTAGCGATGAAGTGAGGATTTTCAAGTACAACCATATCACCAATGTACTGTGAATATCGGGAATGCGGTAAAACATCAAATCTCCGACATTGCTGCGGCCGGAAAAAGATCATGCAAGAACGGTACCAACGACGACTGAAGAGAATCGTTCAACGTGGCAGAATTGCAGCCCTTCCGCATATTGCTGCAGATTTCAATGCTGGGTCATCAACAAATGTCACCGTGCGAACCATTCAACGAAACATCATCCGTATGAGCTTTCGGAACCGAAGGCCCGCTCGTATACCCTTGATGGCTGCAGGATACAAAGTATTACGCCTCGCCTGACCCATCAACATCCGCAAATGATTCAATTCGGTGCCCTTTCAGAGCTTAACCTTGAATTGACGATACACGACTGGTATTTTGGAGCTGTGTTGTACATATGTGCTTTATGGTATTTACCGAAGGTTTACATTTTATTACTCTTGACTGTTTGTGCTGACCATTGTATGACTCTTGTAATATCTACCAAATGTAAAGAGAAATTATGTATATTAATCACGTCACTTAATAATGGGATAATCCTGAAACACGTCGTGACCGAAAAAATAAAGCGATTCACAAGTAACGAATAAAAGTTTTCAAGCCATCTTGCTCTTTAGTTTTTGCTGTTAGCGATTCAATATTCTTATCCTGGCATGAACGCTGGTCCTCAAAGAGTTCTGGTAAATTCACAAATATATATTATTTATCCTTATTTTTTTCAACTTCCTACACTTTTTACTAGTCTCTTTTTCCTGGTTTTCCTCAGAGTCTTCTTGAAACATTTATTCAGGCTTTCGACAATAATATTTTCATCTCCTTACGTGCTTAACCTCAGATTAACGTACTGTCTTTCGAGCTATTACTCTTCCCGTTTGACGTGGACAAAACAACAGACAACTCTTGCCTGGTTCTCAGATTTTGAATTGAAACTTTTGTGCTCCAGATAGAAATGAAAATTGAAACTTTTGTGCTCCAGATAGAAATGAATCTTTTCCATAGTGGATAATACCACTGGTGCTTCAGCTTCATATACTGAATATCGAATTTCTGTATTTGACTATACCCTGGAAGCATATGCTACTGGCCTACATTCAACATTCTCTTTTCGCAAAAGGATGGCCGTCACCTTGGTCATGGACGTGTCATTCTGACGTACAAAGCGTTTTCAGAATCAGGCAGAGGCAACAACACAGTGTTTATCAACGCATTTTTCAACCTTGCAAAATCATCTGTCTGTGAATCCATCGAACGGAAATTTTTCCCTGTTCTCCTCAATTCGTTTTGGGGTACCACTAATGGTGCAAACTTAGGGTCGAACTTTCTAAAGAATTTGATCATTCGGACAGATTTAGATATATGTGTAACATTTTTCGGATGATAAAACTTTGATATAGAACTCGTTGTTTTTGATCAACCTCTTTCCCCCTCTGCAATATGATATGGTCCAAGAACAAAATGCTGAAACGCGTTAGACTAACTTTGATGATATCAAAGTAAGACCCGCATCACTTAAATGCCGCGATGGCTGACCTACATGGTCCAAATGCCCTTCTAACTAAGCGTTATAAACAATAACATCATCTAAATAATCATAAAGAAATTTTTTACTCATGAATACAGAATACAACAACTGTGGAAGCTCAGTCACTCCTATTGTCAACTGAAAGGGCCCCATTTGAAACTCATAAATACATCAATTTGATCAAAATGGTGTGACTGCTTAGGACTCTTCAGTCAAAAATATCTGTAATATGCCCGGCTTTAATGAGACAGTCAAGTACTTGGCCTCATTAAACCAGTCAAAATAGGTATGTAAATCCGGAAACGATACTGCCTGTAAGATTACCTTCTTGTTTAACTATCTGTAATAAACTATTGCTTTAAATATCCCCCCCCTTGTTTAGCAACAAAATACGGGCTAGGCATGGAGTGAATTAGATGGGCAAACTACTCCTTGTTGCAAAAAATGGTTCAAATGGCTCTGAGCACTATGGGACTTAACATCTGAGGTCATCAGTCCCCTAGAACTTAGAACTACTTAAACCTAACTAACCTAAGGACATCACACACATCCATGCCCGAGGCAGGATTCGAACCTGCGACCGTGGCGGTCGCGCGGTTCCAGACTGTAGCGCCTAGAACCGCTCGGCCACTCCGGCCGACATTTGTTGTAATAACCGGTGTAAAATCTTTTTTAATTCTTTCGTTTTTGCTATAGAAAATCTATACGGTATTTGTTTGACTGGTTGCCGATCCATCAGTTGCATTTCATATTTAATTGTGTTAGTTATACCCAACCTTTCCGTAAGAGTATCACCTATCCCACCTAGTAACTCACCAAAATTTTTCAGTTGCTGCAACCCTACATCAAGCTGCTCCTATATCACATTCTGAGCTACCTTCTCATTACGAATTCCATTACCTTTGACTGAGAGCGAAACAGATACCTTTCGTGGGAGAAATTTAAGTGAAAACTGCCTTGCTGCCCAATTCCAACTCATCCCCCAATTTTGCATTAACTCATTGTCAAATATTACCTAATTTGATAAATTATCAGCAACCAACAAAATTGTTTTTTAGGAAAAACCCTGTACTCTAATTTTTACAAAAATACCTTCCATTATATTTACCTCAAAGCTACATGACTGCCTCATATATCATTACAAACTTACATATCTCTGGCAGGTTACCGTACTGTGTCGTGGGGAGATGCTTTGCTAGCCTGTCAGTAAGTCTCTGGCCCGCATTTACGATTAGCAACACCTCGTCCTCAGTATGAACAGAAAGTCAAATTTTATTCAGGGTAGTTTATTACGTTTACGGCCTCGTGGATGCGCACAATTAACGCATTCGCTAAAGCAATATGAAAGAACACAGACGTGAGCCACCAGTACGTGAATAAAACGTCAGGCTACTATGGATGCAACTAACTGTTCCTCTCAGTAAAATTAAAGCACGTTGGAAGTGGTCAGTAGGAGCTACGCGTCGGAATTAGTATATTGTGTCATAATAAAAATCTTGCGCCCCTGTAACTTGGTAAACCATGATTAACCACAAACTAATTCTATTATACAGACGTTGCTGTGCTGGAATTATTTTCACACAGTATTATGCAAACTACGACACTATCAAATAGAACAATAGAAGTTCTCAATACGTTAAGATACTTCTTAACTTCTGTGTGCGAGATAACTTCGGCTACTACTTGTCTTTCATCACAAATGAAAGCTATCGATCGGTAAGGTACTCTAGAAAGGAGCGCGTTAAATTTCTTCATTAGACTGAGCAAACATTAACATAATTCATAAATATTAATGCCAGTTGCTGCTAACATTACTCACAGTTAATCCAGCTTAAACAGGATTCGCAAACATCGATTTCAAAACTGATCTTACTACGTGAATTCCGATCGATGCAGTCAGAGGTATAATTTTACTATGAACAAGTGATAGAGCGTCGGTTACCTCTGAGATAATATTTACTCCTATGATCACTGATCTCTTTTACATTTTCATGCTTATTATCTTTATTTCTTCTAACCTCTGAAATAACATTTTACTTAGGGAAAGTATTATTTTTTGTTACTTCGTTCAGCTGAAATTAAAAGCTTACAATATTCAGTTAAATTTTTCTGTGATTGAATGTAATTACGATAAATAACGGTCCTTGTTTCGTTCTCTCTGACACTACTGGAAAAATGACTTATCTTTGGGGGATTGTTCCTTTTGAGCACATTGCAAAGATGATTTGCTGTGCTTTCAAAACTGATTGCGTAAATAACTTCTATGGGAATTCTGTCCTTTACACTAAATGAATGTTCATAAAATCAATTTTACTTTTACTTCTGTCTTTATTTACTTTGGTTCAATAAATTCAATACAAGTTTGGAATTTTATCGTGAACGAGTGACTCAAAACCAGTAACACACGAAACGGAAAAAGGAAAGGCAGAAAACAACAACAACAACAAAAAAACAAATAAAACCTGCGTGCCACGACCACTTTTATCCTGAATGAAATAAAATTCTTAGGCAAAGCCAAACTCTTCAGTGTTGGCTCACGCCTTCCAGGTAACCGTTCACAATTAAAATGTCACTCGTCACCCTACCAAGCTATGGCATAGCGTCGGCTTATGTGTTTATTGGCCCTGGTAGGGTACTAAGCTAACTACACTCTTTGCAGGCACACATTCACAACCAACAATAACTCTGTTCTCTCAACGTATGTGCTGTGCAAATTCTGGTTCCTGCCTCTTATCAGTCACAAACACTCTTGCTCAACGGTGCATACACGATATACATCTCGCCACTAACTCGGCTACGTGCATTAAAATCGCAACAATAACAAGCGCAGAACACTCAGTTACCTTAGAGCGAGCGCTCTACACCAACCACAATATTATTGCAGACACTCTATTACCTTACAGGTGCGTACCTCAAAAACCACCAAATACAGCCACAGCGACCATCAATGTCCTGTGCGCGCCAGGATGACCACGAATCACAACTAACAGTCCAGTTCTGTCACTGACTACCACTCCTCTAAACATCTAAACTTTCGAAACACAGAAAACAGCTTCTACAATTCACGCGTCAACTTTGGATGAGCACGACAACCCGTCACTTATTGCTTCAGTGACCACTAACAATTAATATTCACACCTTCACCACGATAACTATCACATCGACCATATAGAACGTGGTCGCTTAACTTTTCGAACATTTCACAACCATAAAATCTAAAATTGACTGCCCTCAACGTACCCTGATCGTCTGTTACGGAGCGAAATCCGTTATAGACTTACTGCAAAACTCGTACTCAATAATCGATCACACTGACTACGTGATCGAAATTCCCCAACAACATCTAAACCGATATCTCAGAATCTTTTATTAGCCCTAACTCCGCAACTAAACATCTGCGGACCTGCGTTTATATGGACCGTTTTCTTCTGTTTTACTTTTAGAATAACATATTAAAATATTTGCATATCTTCGTGAATCACCATGTATATTGTACGTTCATTATAGAAATGGAGCTCCCACACTTAGTGCACAAACTAGTAGCTAGGTATATATAAGTGGCAAACTGTTATTCTTACCGAACGACTTTGGCTACTCTACGCTGATCTGGCCACCTAACACTTTCAAGTCCTGTATATAGTCTTTCCGTTCAAATCAGTGTATAATGTTTACAAAAAAAGGAAGGAAAACACCATTAGACAGGATCCCATTTTCACTCTGAACCTGAGAACAGCAACCGTAGGCAGATTCACACATGAGTCTTTTTGGAGGGTGTCCCTAACAGAATATGTCTTCCAACGGTCTGATTGACCCATCTTGTTGAACTGTCTGACAAATCTTGTCTTACAACGTTCCATACGATTATGGATATAGCACCTTCAACCTGTCAGTCTCGCCAATGTTTTATATCTTTGCAGAGATACTATAAATAATTTCGGCGCAATCACTTTGAAGAGATACTATAAATAATTTCGGCGCCAGATGGAATATTACGATCTCTCTAGAAAAACAGTGGATATATTAAAGGTTGATGTTTCGTCACTTCTGGTATTTTTACTTTTTTGGGCTGAATAGACTTCGAGCAGATGGGGATATGTTTGTTGTTTACTTAATAATAACCATGCAAGTGAAGACATAGGTGTAAACAATATTATTTTCCTGTGGCACCTTTTACTGTAGAGAAGTGGATGTTCATCGAGATTGCATAAGGAGGAACGTGAAAACTGATTCACTGTTGGACTGTGTCAATGTGGCCACTTACGCGGTGCGTAAAAATTGAGGGAGTGTAATTCTCATCTTTTTCGAAAGCTCGCCGTTCCTAACTTTCCGATTTCACGGTTAAAACATAAAAGGACTTATAGTCTTCTCCAGGTTCTCTCGTCAGAGAAGCTCTCTGCCTCCTGCATACCGATCTAAAGCGAAGCTGGTCTTTTTTCCTACATCTTGAAAATATGGCACTAATGGCGCTTGGAAAGAAACCGCTCGTATCTCTCTCGCTAATGTAAATTACATTTGTGTGCTGGGACTAACGATTTCATCGAGAATCATCCTCAAGTTATTTTTCCGCACGAAGCAGTCAACAGTTTTTCTAAACCCGCCGGTAAATGCAAGTCACACAGAAGGCGACGTTACACTGGCGACCGTTTACTCGACGTAAACGCGTACTTATTTATCATATTTATTATATACCTGTGCATGCTATATGCAACTGGCATGACACCGACCAAAGTGTAATATTAAGGAAATGTTTCCCAAAATTCTGAGACAGTAAAACCAGAACAGAAAAATCTGGAAAAAAGCCAGTTTTGAAATATTTTATCGCCGGCAGCAAAAGCAGCACGTCAGATAAAGAACCTACATTCTCATTCGTAGCACATTGTGAGAGTAGAATTGATTTTTGCGAGAACCACTGTGTGCTACGCACATGGTTTGGTTTCTTTACTAGTGGTTTCAAAATTTATTTTTTGCTGTAATCTTTCATTACGTAACTGCTTCACAAGGTAGCGGAAAAATTCTTGCAATAGTGTCACAGTAGATCTGCAAATAAATATTTTTCAGTAGCAAAGTTAACTCACAGCTAAGCGTCATCTGTGAGTTGTTTATGTAGTGAACTTACAAGACGACTAAGAAAGAGAGGGTTACTTCTTCATTTCGTTGATTCACACACGTTGTTACGGTTAAAACCAAGTTTGAAATAACAGCAACTGAAAATACAAAGGAAGAGAACACTTGAGATACTATACCCGAGAGTAATGTTGAAAATGTCTGGGTTAGTGCGCCGCGCATTTCGTTTGTTTCAAGCGTCAACTTCACTTTGCAATTTCTCGGAATTTAACTGAAGTATTGCGATGCAAAGGAAGCTACTTTTTTGTAATTTTTCTTATTACTGGGTGCGTAAGAAATAATACGGGGTGCCCATTAAAAATCGCACGTTCGCGTTGAAACTTATATTTGCTTACGTTTTACAATGCCTCACAATATTTCCTTCCATGAGCCCCGGCCTGCCTGTGAAAGTCGTTTTTCAATCTCTCGTTATTTGTGATGAAACTTAATAATTCTTTCTTATTGGTAAATGTATAGATAATTATTCGACTCTCTTACCAAAGATTCATTTAGAAACTATTTAATATTGACGGACAGAAGAAGATTTACGCTCTTCGTTTATTAGTTTTTGTAATAGTTATCTTTCGTTGTTCTCATGTCCTGGTGATACGACGCATAAACGAAGTGCTCCGTAATTTCATTTGAAATTGTGCTAAATAATGAAAGCAACTTCTGAAACAATACGATTTTCTCATTAAGGATACCATGGATCCCGGCTCCTGTATCTCTGGAATGTTACTGTTATCATTTTCACTTTGTATGGAGAATTCAGACGGAGGCGACGATCTTCACGACGACTCTGCTCAACAATGTGAATGTGTTCATCTCTTTCTCTTCATGGCCGGCAATGTCAGCTTCAATATTTACATGCGACATTCAGAACCTGCTACTTTCTTTTCGTTTCATTACGAAATCCGATTACTTTCTTTCTCAGATGAATAAATACATTTTAATCACAATTCTTTTTACCCAGGCCACGGCGAATGATAGTACTTAAAACGTACGTGCCTTTATCCCGATCATATGTTCGTATACAACTATACTTATGACCCTTTACCCTTCAGAGTTAATTCTTATTTTGAACCACTCATTCGCGAATGTACGTGCCCTCTTATTTTGTGTACTCATTCTGGTGTATTCTTTAATAACGTTACTTTTAATATTCAGTGCCTTAGTTTCCACAATTGACCTTGGCCTCTGTCGTAACGGGGCTTCACGCGAAATATTTATTACGTGACATTCATACTAACTCTCATTTCAAAATTACGACGCCGGCTGACTAAGTATTTAACAATTTAACAGAGCGGTTACAATGACGATCGAGTGCCATGACCTTTGCTTGCGAAAAAATTACTGCAAATGTTAAGTTGAAATATTTAGGTAATTTTTTCCATCTATTATTGTGGCTATAACCAATTGTTTCTGTTACATGTTACGCCAACTCCGTGCCAGACAAGAAAATTACTACCGAAATCAGTCCATGAAATTGACAAATATTTATCCTAAAAATTTGGAAAAGAAGGTAAGTTTTGTAACATTAAACCTACTACCAAGAAAATCGACCGGCAAAAGAAAATGCGTAAGATAAGAGCAAGAGCACTACTAAGATTTTGATTGATCGTAAATGTGGGATAGAATTGCATTTCTGCGACATCCACTGCGAAGCACGCATGTCTTTTAAAATTTCTTTTTCAGATATTTTTGTGGATTTTTGTAATATATAATACGTGAATGTATCACAAGATGGATGAAAACATTTAGTAGTTGAACGCGGGACCCTCGATCGTCTGTCTATTGTTTGAGCAGAGAGATACTTTTGCATGAATTTAAACGAACAGCATTACGTCATGAGTGATTTGTTTGCGTGTGATACGAATTAGGCATTAGTGAGTCTTGGTTATATATTGACTAACGACTACAGATAACAATGGTGAAACTTAGGTCTCAAACTAACGCAATGGACTCTTTATTGGAGGACTAATCTGTTGCTCAGCTTTTACTACATCCTGAGGTAGAAAATGTACACGATAGCAATACCACGGTTGCAGCGGATAGTGGTACCGTATAACAAGCGGCAGGCGATAATTCGCCTACGCTAGAAAATATGCCAGACTCTACAACTACGCAGGTTCGCAGAGCCAAACGTATTAAAATTGTTCAAAGCTATGCAAACTGACCTGATGACACAGTTTGAAAGTCAGATAAACACACAAATGACTACACAGATGAGCAGTTCAGAAATTCATGTACAGTATCTTACAGAAATGGAAAACAACCGGAAAACACTGATAACACAGTTAAAAACCGAAGAGACTGAATAGGTGATTGAAGTTATACAGGAAGATTTAACCAATACGAATCAGGACATTGATAAATTGAAAACAACGGTAAAAACTGTACCTGACCAAATAAGAAAACGCACTGAAGACTTTAACGCTCAAAATGCAGCAAGCTGTCACTCATGTTGAAGAGGTAACTAATAAACAGGAGCGGCAGTTTGATGAATTTTTGCAGGAGAAAGATATCCACATCAACCGCACTTTAGAAACAGAACTACAGAAAGCTGTTAATAACGCAGTGGTAGAAGTCTACACTAAACAGAACACTTCTGTTACAAAATTACAGACGGATATAGAGCAAATTTACAGGCAACGTCATGGAAATAAGACGTTACGTAGAGACGCAGAGAAGGGGAAAAACCTGAAAACATGTATGCAGGTATGGGCGACAGTGCACATAGTTAATATCATCTCAGTACCAATATCAATATGTATTCGACTAACTACAGAGGATATGGCAATTAACAGACACCAGAGAATCTTATAAAACAACGGCAGTTTCAGGTGTTTATCCATGAACGCAGCTCAATACGTCCTGTTATTTTCATCAAGTCATTCAGGAATGTGCTGCCCAAGGCATTGCCCGAACAGCAATAGGTTCTGTATGTTACCGGATACATTCAAGGCGATGGTGCATTGTGGGCGACCCAAATGTCTGAAAGTTGCCAAACATTACAGCAATTAGAAACTGGTTTTCTTTCTAAGTGCTGATGGCGTTGTGTACAGAAACGATCGAGGAAATCGGTGTTCGCTGCAGAACAATACAATGCAAAGTTTGGATTTTTACGAAGATACTTCGAAAAGTATTTAAACAAAACACATTTCTGGGATGAACCAGTTTCACATACCGATGTGATACGGATTTTGAAAGACAAACTGCCCATTAACATTAGAGAAAAACTTGTACAGGTACCTGAGGGCAATTTGGAGTACTTCTTATCGACCGTAGATTCCACAGATTTGATTTATGAAGACGTGATGCACAGCCGTGTTAGCCAAAATAATTATCATAATGGTGGCGGTAACCAAGCGCAATACGGTGTCAACAATGCTGATCGCGCGGCTGAGACAGGACCTGCTTTTGTCGATCCAGCTTCTGAAGCGGAAATGTAAAACCGGAATTCGGGAGGCAATTTTAATTCCAAGTACAAATCCGATTGTTCTGGCTCTTCTGGCAACCAGTGTCTACCAAAGCACACAATAACAACATAGCCGATCCCAGAAATACGCAACGGCAGTACGCTCAAACGAACCTAGCCCTATTTGTATGAGGATGATGGTATAGTTCAAGCAAGTATACAGGCGCTAGTACGACAAATGGCGACCACTGTCTTACAGGACACTGGTGCCAAGATTAGTGTGACATCGAAAGCCCTTTTGAAAGAGAGTGAGAGTGACTAGGCCCTACCAACATACCCAGTACGAAATTGTGGGACACTAGATGCCATAGGTGCCAAACCCAATGTTATTTAAGTGCAAACCATGATCGAAGTACAGATTGCGGAGATCGTATTTCAGTCGATTTTCCTGGTGGTCGAAGGGTTGACAGAACGACGTATTTTCGGACTGGATTTGCTGAGAAAAAGTGTGCTAAAATTTATTCAGAATCCCGGGAATGTTATTTGTTTATCAGTGGTCAAAACTGTGTAATAGATTTAATAAAGGTTAAAGCTAGGATTGGTATGTCTTATAAAAACATACACATTCAAATTTTGAAGGTCAACGCGTTTCACTGCCATAACTCGACAGAACAGTGGTGCCAAGAAGAGCGTGATGAAATCGACAGAAAGGTAGAAGAGTCACAGATATCTCCGCAACAAAAAGAAGAACTTAGTTTATTGTTTGAATATGCACGTGTGTTCGATAAAACACCCGAAGTTATTGGAACGTATCAGTACCACATGGATATTCGACCCCACGACACGTTTTGCAAGGACATACATTCCATACCATGGTCGCATAGAGAGCCAGTAACTCAGGAGACAAAAAGGTTGTTGTCTTGAAATTAAAAAAAGGCAGATAACACAGTGAGACTTGTTCTTGACTCCCGGGAAAGTAACAAAATTATTCTACCAGTAACCACCCGGGCTGAAAATTTCAACGGCTTCATGGTGTGCAGTACCTGTCCAGTGTTGACCTTCGGAGTTCTTACTGTCAGATCGCGCTGTCACCTAAAAGCAGAAAGTACACAGCCTTTATTTTTGGAGCCAGATCCTACTAGTACCGCGTGTTACACTTAGGGGTTGATCATACAGCTGGAGTTTTTACACAGTGTGTATTAGTGGATAAGGATGAAAAAAATTCCCGGATCTCCCGGTTAAAAAATTCACATTTCCCGTGTTATGTGACAGCATATTTTCTCACCGAACTATAAAACTTATCAGTACTTGAATTATTATCGTTTTGTACACCGGCATAGAACTTCCTGGCACATTAGGGAGGGAGAAAAGGGAAGCTCTTTGATGTACAGCAACACGTACGCTGCATATTTTCGATTTATTAGAAATAGACTCGTTTTAGCAGCTGCCAGAAAGCGCCAAAAACAGGCGTTATTGCTCGTGCGCAGCTACGATGGCGTAGGAATCCCGTATGCTCGTATATATTAAGAGATCCTACATTGCGTCATAAAAGAAAGAGGATATCAGAGGAATCTCCACGAGCATCGGAATTTCGTTCAACATACCAAAATGCATAATTCGGCCTGGAGTGCACGTTCATATGTCCAGATTCGCGATGAAGCAGGCCCCAACCAGACATTAATGTGTGGTTTACGGGATGTACATTTTTTTTTTTTTGGAGTACCACTACTGTACCATCTCATGCTGGGTACGTTATTATGGCATAATGTCATACGTGCCAGAAGATGAAAACGTGCACTTGAAATTCAGTGAACAGATGGAACTAGCCTATACTGTGCAATGAAACACTTCGTTTCAAATATATTAATTATCTCAGAGGAAAAGATTAATATAAGTCGATTTTATTTAGCAAACCGAGAAAAAAACTTCATTATTCTGGCGATTAATATTTGATTGCCAAAAGGGTGGAAGTAAAATAAAATCAGTAAACAAACTAATAATATATTTCAGCCTTTCGTAATTATGTGTTTGTATTTTAATTCACTTATTAACTCCTGGGCACAGAAATGCGTTTTGTTTTCATTTGACGTGGGAGCTGTAAACGACGAGGAAACAGCAAAAACACTAAACGTAAACGCGGTTCACGTGAAGACTAACCCTCTCTGCATTCACTGCAACTGAAGACTGCTCTGTGTGAATCTGGCAGCTTGGGTTCGCAGAGAAATTTTTCCGGTTAGCATCTTGCTTAAAGTAGCCAGAAGCGGGAGAAGTTACTGCTCATATACGGCTGAACTGCGCATGCGTATGAGCCCACTGATAACTGTTCAAACGAGCCTAATGTAAACAGTTGTGTCGTCACGCTTATCAGAAGCAGTTTGTCGATACGAAGTATTACATAGTCTTCGTCCTTCCTTTGACACATTTTGTTATTGGCACACGCTTGTACGTGGGCAGTGTTTTGTTGTTGTAAATGGCGCATTTCCTTTGCAACTGAAGTTTTACTTTTGGCTTTTTTCCTTGTTTTTATTGTTGTAGTATTACTCTTCCTTATTTTTTATTGTTTTAGTATTACTCCGCAGTTGAGGGAAACAATAATATTATATGTTATAGTATCAGTTCTTACCAGTCAAAAATACAAAAATTTAAATGAAAGCTAAAACAACGAAAAATTTCCTGAATTCCGGAAAATTCCCGCGTTTTTCGTGGTTTTCGCCCGGATGAAAAAATTCCCGCGTTTTTCCTTGATATCCCATCTGTCTCAGGGCCTATACAGCCTGTTATAACTGCACTTGACACTGTATTAGCGCCTGATCTCCTAGACAAGCTCAATGTGTACATTGATGGTATATTAATCTCATCATCTACCTGGGATGAGCATTTCGGTAGCTCGGGTAGCGGGGAATCTTAAGAAATCTAAGTTTATTAGGAAAAACAATAAATTTTTGGGTCAGATGATTTCACATGCTGGAATAAAGCCTGACCCTGAAAAATTGCTGGCGATTAAGAATTTTCCTGTACCTTGCATAAAATGGCAGCTAAAAGCGTTCATGAGCTTATGTTCTTTCTTCCGCTGTTTTGTACCTAATAACTGCTAAATAATACCGTCTTGTTACAAGACAAACAGTGGATTTGATCACAATAGTGGAAATCCGACTTCCAGAACATAAATTATTCTCTGATTAACATTCTTGGCCACCCAGACATGAGCCAAGACTTTTTTATATCGCTACCGATGCATCATTTTCAAGTTCACGGGCCCGCCTCCTTCAAACGGCCGAAGGTGTGGGCACCAGATATTTGAAACTGATCAGTATCTCTAGCAGGACACTTATCGAATGTGAACGCAGGTACTCAACAACAGAGTTGAAGGCTCTCTCTACTATGTGGCCATTTAATAAATTTCATTATTATCTGTTTGGTAAGCATGTGCGAGTATATAGCGATCATCAAGCACTAAGTTTTCTACTAACTTGTCGGTTGTTACAAAATTGGCTTCCAAAGTGGGCACTGTTCTTACAAGCCTACGGTTTTGAAATTATACATGTGAATGGTAATGACAACTAATTGCTGATTCCTCATCGCGACTGCCTCATGGTTTACCTGAATTCGAGGAATTGGTAGAACAGGATACTGAGTTTAGGATTATGCTTGCAGAGGAAAATATTTTTCCGATATGTGTAATAACATGGCTAAACTGCAAGAGGAGGAACGACGGTGAAAAAAGTAAGGTTTCAGTTAAGCAACAATACACATTTACCTATGCGGCAGCACTACCAATTGTATGACGATGTGTTATTTATAAGAGAGACCCAGACAATGAATTGTGATGTATTTGTATTCCCAAAGCGTGTAAAGAGAATTTAATTTGGCACACTCATTTCATTTGGGGACACTAGGCAAGTTTTAAAAACTAGTATTGTTTGCCAGAAGGCTAAGCCTTCCACCCACAATTTTAAAACAGTACTACATCCTATACTGCCAAAGAATCCACTAGAACTAGTTAGTATTGATGTTACGGGACTCCTGCCCTCTGCTCGAGGTGGTGGTATTACATAATAGGATTATATGACGTATTTTTATTTAAATTTATTTAAATTTTCCAAATATGTGAAACTGGCTGCCACAAGATCTACGGCAGCTACGCGTATCATCAAACGTATGCTAAATGACTGCTTTACCTTTGATGATTAATTTACCTGACAATGCAACTATATTTACCTGCCAGGCTTGGTAACAATTTTTAAGGGAGCAGCAGATCCAGCCATTTTTTTATACGAAGGTAATAGTCCGCAATCTAATCCCACAGAAAGAACGTTCCGTGAGCAAAATAGATTCATGAGAACGTATGTATGCAATCAAAATGGAACGATTACTTAAATGTATTTGAACACGAAAAACACTAATTCGCAAATTAAACATACTGACCTTTACACCTTTGTACATATTCCACACGACGGATGTTACCTAAGTGCGTACCCTCACAACGACAAAGTCAAAGGACATCACGCACCGAAACTTATAGAAATTTTGCCATGTCTTGAATCACACGTTACACTCGTTTATGCACATAAATACACTGTGTACTCTATGATAAGAGAAAGAAAATCTGACCAAGGTAAGCTATGTTTATACTATGCAGCAAAGCGAACTGTCGGGGTGTTGCCAATTTTGTTTTCTCTGCAAGTGAATGTGGTCACGATACGTCATTAAACTAGGACACACAATTAGAAATCAGTGACTAGTGAAATAAGCAAATAATGTACTTTTAAGATTTTGATTCAATGATTTTTTTTTAATTACAGTGGTTTTAGTTTTAAGTTTATGAATACAGGTACCTGGAGCACAGACCCGGTATTAAAATAAAGTGTACGGATGTAGGCTGCAGTAGATACTGGGAGATGAGGAGGCTTGCACAGGATAGAGTAGCGTGGAGAGCTGCATCAAACCAGCCTCAGGACTGAAGACCACAACAACAACAGTAGTAAGTCTTTTTTTTTCCACCACTATATTCATGATAGTAAGGATCTGGGTAAGACACGTAAAACATTCGGCCTCATAAGGCACGCTATTAGTATAGGGTTATCCAAGTACATACAATGGTGCATAGAAATTTTAACGACGTATCCACACCACTACGCAATTTCTACGCCACTTTGAATAGAACGTAATTAATTATAGTACGTTTTACGAGGATGAACTGATTTCGGGCTGCTGAAGAAAGTCTCTCGCGTCATCTACTATTTACTCTGCAACCTAGTCTAAGTAATGTGCATCAAGAGATAATATTTATGATAAGACAATTATTGTGAACTGGAAATGATACCTTTATCTGTGTATGTGAGAGGATAACTAGGCGAATGAGATACGATTTGTAAACATGAAATAAGGTAAATACGGCACCGTCTACAAATAATTACAAAGTAATTTACTAACGCAAATCTGGGGAGAAATACTAGCTAACACCGAATCACGCACAATTATTTGCACGTGGTGAGAAATTCTATACGACTTCATCCGGCGATAAAAAAAGTAAAGTTATAGAGACGACACAACTATTTCAGGCAATGTTGTAAAGATTATCACGCGCATTGGCTGTACACATGCCGCTCAGCAACGCCAGTGAAAACAAGAGTTTTACGTCACTAAACATGATGTGTTTACTATTAACAAAAAAATCTACATTCTTAGAATTTTCTTATATTTATAATATTTTACTCAACATAGGTGGGAGATATTTAATGTGTGATGAGAGTTCAGAGGTGACAAGAGGCCACGACGATTATTAATAGAAGCGCATACTAGCGCAGCGAAGAAGAAAACACAATATGAGACCTGTATAGTACATTGACACACACTCAGAAGCAGTCTAGTGCCCAGCGACCAAACTTCATTATTACTAAAGTTATTCTTATTACTTGTCACGTTATTCTTATTTGTTTTGCACTTATATGTGATTTTAGGTATAGAGATTTGTTCTATTTGTGTGTCATTTATTACTTTCTTTCTTTGGTGCTCGTATCATGCGTCGTTACGTATGTTTGGGTGACGTAAACATGGGATTCGTCCCCCACAGTAACTCGTGTATAGTTAAAGCACAAATTTTGCCTCACTTATAGACAATTTCTATAAGCACTTTTGGTGCATTCATTTTTTGTATAATCGTTTCGAAGTATAAGCGCATTTGTAGCACGATCCTAAGTTAGGGAAGTGCTGTTCTCGAAAACGCGTTCTTTTATGCCCTGTGAGCTGTAATAGTATTGCGATCGTGAACTGTAGTACTAGAGGCACTTATTTTCTGAGAGCAAATTCACGTACCTACTTCTGTTATGAAATATTTTGTGCAGTATGTAAACAGATTAAGCTTTGAAAGTGAATACAGGAGAAAATAACGAACGTGGGCAACAAATACTAAGACCTAGCCAATGGTCTCATGATCTACAATTTTTTGAACGGTAAAAATGAACGGAACAGTGTGTAGTTAGCCAACGACAGTGAGTTATTCAGTGACAGTGGTTTATTCAGTGACATGTGAGTTATACACATAGAGGCAAGCGAGAAAAGGTTTCATACAACGAGCTTTCTACTTCGAAATATATGAGAGCTGATGAATCGAGGAAGCCAGCTACAGTACGGGTGTTGTGCAAATTATAGGACATTGTGACGTTGCCAAGGTAAATAATAAAGTGCAGTACTTGCTTTCGTGCAGTGAACGTAGGAGGTGCCCTGCAGTCCCTCCTCACAGCCAAGGTGTACGACGAGTTGAAGCAGGTGCAGTAGTTTCGTAAATGCTGCGAACGCTGCACAAAACACTTCATAAAAATGCATTAAACAGCACGAACGGCATCGCTACCCCGCTGTGGGTGTGCGGCTATTGGACTCCAAACAGTGAGTAGCGTGCTCCCAGACTCATTGTTGCGTGTGTGGTTACTTTTAACTGACGCATTATTGACTGACGGCGTGATGCAGGGGGACAATTTGAATGGAAAGCAAAATCTACCTTCAAATGGACACTCAACATAGCGCAAAGAGATGTAGAGACACGATTTCCTAACCGACTAAATAAAGTCTGACCACCACAGCTCATGATCTACGTCCCACGTTACGAAATAAAAACGACACCCACGTTCATTGAACGTAAGGCAGAACAGTGGGTTTAAGTCTATGTTAATGTTAAGTTAGACTAAGTACTATCCTCTGTTAATTTTTTTGTTACGTGTTTATCTTGCTAATGATATGACAACTATAAAACACATAAATTTGATATACTGCGACGTTATCAAATAGATCATGGTATAATAGAAGGAGACAGTGGAGAACATAAGAAAAGACTTGCCAAATGTAATTCTGTTGACAACGTGCTACTGAGAATGTTATTAGTACGCAGGAACAATGACGCTACATATCAATAACAATGAAATGAACTATGGACTTGTATAAAATGTAACGCAATATTCATCTATTTGATGTAAAGGACGATGCAGTAATTTTTGAGTGTAGTATGTAGGTGTATGTATATTTTGTGTATCCTAGTGTATATGTTTTAATTGCTAGAATATAAAATATTCACAGTATACGAGATCCGGCACCAGAGCTATATAAACGAAGTGATGATGAGAAATCTCTTAAAAGACACGAACACTGCAATTCAAGTAGGTGTGTAAAGGAGTGAAAGAACTACCTGTGTGTAAAGTGGTTGGGCTCATTGCCTGGAATTTGATATTTCTGCCGATAATTCGCCCAAGGGTGCAATGTAAAGAAACTTAATAATTTTTTCTTATTGATAAATGTATACCAAAGATTCATTTGAAAAGTATTTAACACTGACGGACAAAAGAGGATTTACGCTCTTCGTTTATTATTTTTTGTAATAGTTACCTTTCGCTGTTCTCATATCCTGGCGATAAGACGTATAACCGAAGTGTTCTGTAATTACAAGTGAATTAGTGCTAAATAATGGAAGCAACTTGTGAACAATACTATTTTCTCATTTACGCTAATATGGATCCCAGCTCCTGTAACTCTGGAAGATCACTATTATTATTTCAGTTTTGTATGGAGAATTTAGATGGGGGCGACGATCTTCACGACGGCGCTGCTCAACAACGGAGGTAGGCTACGTGAACGTGATCGTCTCTTTCCCTCCATGGCCGGCAATGTCAATTTCAATATTCAGGTCATATTTTCCGTGACATTCAGAAACTGCAATCTTTCTTTCCAGTTAATTACGAAGTCTGATTATTTTATTTCTCAGATGAATAAACGCATTTTAACCACAGTTTATTTACCCGGGCCATGGGGACTGATAGTACTTAGAGCGTATGTGCCTCTATCCCGATCGTTCGTTCGCACAGAAAAGAGTGTGTGCCGACGTAACTATGCTTAAGATTTCCCTTACGCCATTAGTTCTTATTTAGGACCACTCACTCGCGAATGTACGTGCCATTTTATTTTGTGTTGTCAGTTGGATGCAGCCATAATAATAAATACATATACAATAGACATATCTGGAATAGATATTTAATTTTTCTTTTCTTATTCCTTCTTAGTAACGTTTGTCTGAGTTTCCACAATTGACCTTGGTTTCTGTCGCAACGGCACTTCACGTGAAATATTTAATGCGCGATATTCATACTAATTTCAAAATTACGACACCGGCTGACTGTTTTTAACAACTTATGAGGGTGGGTTACATGTTGCAGAGATATATGCGCTGCAACGTTTATATGGACCACCCTGTTTGTAGCTACACGATAAGACCTCAGCTTTAGCACATGCTAATTTCATTCAAGACGTATGATCTACGCAGAAAGTCGCGTAAGGCGAGTTATCGTAAAGGTAAGAAAAAATACATACCGAAATTAACATAAACCACAAACACAACTGAAACAACTAGATCAATGGATATGGTGACCCTAGTAGCAGGATAACAAACGGTGCACACTTACATCTAAGCCTGTATATGTGTGAATACGTCATTAACTAAGAAGGAATAAGAAAAGAAAAATTAAATATCTATTCCAGATATGTCTATTGTGTATATTATTACTATTAGTGCTTATATTAAGATTTAAAACCATCAGTTGCCCTCTGGGTCTCATGGAAATTACATCTCAAATTTGTGACGATTCCGAGCGCTCCCCAGTAATCAAAATTTTGACGCGACAGTAGCAAAATAATTAAGTAGATCGCATTTATGATGAGGAAAACGAGTTCTCTAATTGTAAGGCGTGTTTCAGTATGTTGGGAGCACAAGACAGTCTCATGTAATCCGTTTTTGCATAGGCTGAGAGGGAGTAATACGTAAAATAAGTCTTGTAAATAATACATTGTAAATAAATGCATATCTGGTGGGTGATGTTGTTCTCAAACAACTGAGGATTGTGCTCATGAGCTAGGTTGGTATGAATGAAGATTATTATGAAGTTAAATTAAAAAAGTAACAATAAACTGAGTAACTACATTCGAGTGGTGCAATATATTGAAGCGAAAACGGTGGTTTAGGAAGTTTAGTACCCGTTGAGGAGGAAAAGTTGTTCCGGACTTGTAACGGTGGACAGTAAGGGTATCCAATGGCAGCATGGCCCAGGCAAATAATTATTAAAGTGTGTTACTTACCGCGGCCTAGTAGTAAGGAAGGGCCTCCGACTTTAAGAACCTTGCTATTCTTCTCTGGATGTGGTGGAACCCGGTGCACGTACAATAACAATGAAAGGAAGTACCCGGCAACCCAGGCACGTAACACACGAACGGTTATAAAGTATGCCGCACCGCTGGACTGTCATTGATAAGACATTCGAAGACCAGTTGCTGCGCTGGGTTACCGTATTGATTGTTGCGCATGCGATCATGTCGCGACGGCATTCTTGCCGGGCAACAGATGAAGGGACAACGTAAATTTAAAAGTAGGAAGCGAACTTTACAAAAACACTTATGCAAGAGCATACTGAGGATATTTTTATGGAAAGGAATACATGTGTCTTCCTTAAGAGATCATGACTTAACACAAAATGAGAAATCTTGGGACACCACAGACGCTAGATTACCGAGAATGAAATGATGATGTAATAAAGCTGAAAGTATTTTTGTGTATATGTATATATGTACGTAGTATAAGACGTTATTTAATTTGTTTCAAATGAGCTATCATTTGAGAAAGGTGGACATTCCTCAAAAGCATCGGGTACCATACAGAGTCTCGGGTACAAAAAAACTACGCTTTGAATGCTTTCTCACAGATAGATGAAAGGGCAGCCCAATTACCCAACCCATTCCTGATTCGTCCTACGACTTTAAAATCCAAGAAGTCGGCAGAAGAGAAGATATACATATGTAGGAATCTTTTTTCCTTGTTTCCGTTTCAGGTACGAGGAACTAACTGTTTTAATGAAAAACATTAGTTTTATTCCATCATTGAAATACGAATGTTTAAAATATGTACAAAGAGAGAAATCACCTAGTAGCGAAGCCAGTGTGATAGGAGATAAGTTATGCGATGTAATTATGTGAGTTAGAATGATTTTTTGTGTATGGAGACAAACAATATTTTATGTGTTATTATAGTTGACAGAACAGAACTACAAAGCTATTCATATTGCTGTAAACACTGATATGTGTAAGAACCACTTACGAGGTCACTGAACCTGAAAGCATCATGGACAATATTGAATACTTCACTGTAGAAAAATAGTAGATGTGTTAAAGTTGATGCTGCTTTGTCCCTATTTGGTTTCTATATTTTTTTAATGTTGAATAGAATACGGGCACATGTGGGTATGTTATTTCATTATTTAATAATAACAATTCAACTGAAGAAATCGGTGCACACAAAATTATTATTGTCCTGTGGCACCTTTTACTATACAGTAGAGAAGGTGAAGGCATATCGCTTTTCTTCGAGGATCTAAAAGGAGGTTAATGAAAACGAATTCGTTCATGGGTGTCTTGGACTGTGTAAATACGGCCACTTGAGCGGTACATAAAAATTGAGAGAGTAAAATTCTCACCTTCGTCACAAGTTACCCGCCTTTAACTTTCCTATTTCACGGTTAAAACATAAATGGAATAATAGTTTTATCCAGATCAGGGCATCATCTTCCTCCTACATATCAATCTAAAGCCAGACGGGTACTTTTCCTATATCGTGAAATTAACCAAATCATGAAATATGGCACTAGGATATAACCCGTTCGTACCTCTCTCGCTAATGTGTATCCCTATTGTGTGATGGGACTAAGATTCCATCGAGACCTATCGTCAGATTGGGAGTTTATTTCAGTTTCTAAATTATTAAATAGTGTTTTTTCACTAAACAGATAATAATTATTCTATCCCCGTCAGTAAACACAAGTCACACAGAAGCAAATTTTACAACTTCCACCACTTCTTCAGTGAGACCATAATCTATCTTTCTATTCCAGAAGCGGTTCTCCTGACATAGTTCCTATTTTTTTGTAACGCTGTTGCAAAGTGTTTGGGAAGTTTTACAAACTGATTTGAAGGAAAGCAATATAATGGTCCCGTGCCTTCATCCTTTCGGGACCACAATTTGATTTCCTGTGCTCCGCCACTCCCTTCTAATAGTATAGCCACTTCAGCATGATAGACAACCACACTCATTAGCATCTGAACTTTATTTTTCTTTTCTACTTCTCACTTGATTGCTTTCAAACCTTTAATCCAATTTCCCCTGTGAACAAGGTGAGCCTGAAATCTGTTGACTTGCAACGAGAAAGTGCACACGATTCTAAAAATCCTATCATACAGCTGAGAAAGTGTGAAACATTTATAATCGTAGAAACAGCCGCACCCACGTCGCCTGTTCATTCCGGTGCAACATACACGTCGCTGTCAGGCGCGCCCTGGAACCAAATCCAGTAGTGCCTTGCGTATCCCCGAGCTTACTAGAAGCTCGTATTCTAAACGTTCGTTCTTTAAATCGGCAACAACAGGTATATCTCAAAACGCTATGTTGCTGAAACAGAATTGTACGGCAGTATGTATTCACAGTAGAAGTAACAAGTTTCAGTAGTACATTTCCTATTATATTTTCCTTCGACCTTAATAAAAATTTTCCTTTTATATATTCACGCTAACTGCTACCATAATCCTGATGTACTAACGATTTTGAGAAGTGGACCTTCTGGATGATTACTGGTTTATTTAACACTCAGCAGGCCGACATAAATACAACATTGCTGAACAACTACACCGTGCTGTACCACAGAACTGGTAGTGCTCTAAACTTTAAATAAATTTCATTTGATACCTTAGGAGATGCATTAAGACTTGGCCATGCAGACTGCGTGAGAAACTATTAAAGTTTTCTTCAAGCTGCGCTTATACAAATGCAGTACGTATACATATACATATACTACAGTACATATACATATACATCTACTACAGTACATAAATTATACTAGCAACCGTCACAAAGATAAACACCTTTTCATAATTAAAAACGTATTACACTATTTCATTCTGCTTTTTAAAAAAGAATCTACAAGTTGAAATTATCTTTGCCGGCCGGAGTGGCCGAGCGGTTCTAGGCGCTGCAGTCTGGAACCGCGCGACCGCTGCGGTCGCAGGTTCAAATCCTGCCTCGGGCATGGATGTGTGTGATGTCCTTAGGTTAGTTAGGTTTAAGTAGTTCTAAGTTCTAGGAGACTGATGACCTTAGAAGTTAAGTCCCATAGTGCTCAGAGC